>NC_141925.1:25071871-25678329 GCF_057802395.1 Ceratotherium simum simum
GACATTTCTGTGGTGCGTTGGATCTTTCTAGGATTGAGGGCTATGAAGAAGAAAGAAGTCCAGTGGAAAAATATGGGTCCTGCCTTTGGGGATCGTTAATAGAACTTCTTGACCCCACTATGCTATCTTTCCTTTGCAGGGCATTCACCGTGCTTTTTCTAAAACCTGTTGGTGCCATTTACCTGCTTAAATACTGTCAGAGTTCTCATTAATTAAATTGTTTCCATATATTAAATTGTAATTGTTTCTCAAGTAGTAACTGGCTTCTGTCTACATTTTTAGTCTTGTCTCTGCCAGTTCCCTTCCTTCTTTCCACTTCAAACGTTCTTTCTTTGGCACATCCCTGGCTATTTACACATGCTCTTTCTGCTGCCGAGAATGCCTTTCTCCTCATTTCCAGTTAGGGAACTCCTACTTAGTCTTTAAGATTCAGTTCCAGATACATTTGCAAATCTTTTCCCACTGCCTAAGGTTAAGCTGGCTCTTCTCTCCCTGTGTTCCCTTTGTGCTTTCCTCAGAAGCACCTTTAAGGTCATTTAGCTCTTCCTGAAAAACCAGCCCAGAGCCTAGCATAGGGGAGGCTTCCCTAAATGTTGGGTAAAAGAGTACGTGAATAAGAGATTATCGTGGTGACCCATCCATTTCATGCTTGTGGCAGGTGGTGCAATTCAAGCAACAGTCCCGACTCGAGGAAAAGCGCAAAAAAGCTCTGGACCTGCATCTGGACTTCATTGTGGGGCAAACTGAAAAGTACTCAGACCTCCTGTCTCAGAGCCTCAACCAGCCGCTAGCCTCCAGCAAAGCTGGCTCTTCTCCTTGCCTTGGCTCTTCCTCAGCTGCATCTAGCCCTCCACCCCCGGTTTCCCGACTGGATGATGAAGGTGTGTGTCCTCTTTGGCTCTCTTACTCTTCCTCATGTACCCTTTCCAGAGCTGAAAACCCACCCTGTGGCTTGCAGGGCCCCGTGGACTTTGTGACCTTGTTCTCCTGCTATAGATGGGGACTTCCAACCCCAAGAGGAGGAGGAAGAGGATGATGAGGAGACAATTGAGGTTGAAGAACAACAGGAAGGCAATGATGCAGAGACCCAGAGACGTGAGATTGAGCTGCTTCGACGTGAGGGAGAACTGCCACTGGAAGAGCTGCTCCGTTCCCTCCCCCCTCAGCTGCTAGGAGGGCCTTCCAGCCCCTCGAGAACCCCCTCATCGCATGATAGCGACACCCAAGATGGGCCTGAAGAAGGTGGTGAAGAAGAGCCTTCTCGGGTGTTGAAGGTATGAGCAGAAAGGGTGGAGGCAGGGCTCAGAGTGGGAGCAGAGGGAGAGGTTCAGGACTGAGTTCTGGTCTGTAAGGTTGGTCCTGGTTTTCAGAAGCCCTCCATGGTTAAGGGCAATTGACTCTTATTTGGGGATGTATAGGGAAGAATCTAGGTTTGGGGCAAGTTGCAGTCTGAGATGGATAGAGTTTCTGATGCTGTAGTGGAAGAATGTACTGTGTTCTACTCTTAGAATTGCTTTGTGACCTTGAAAAATTAACTTATTCTGGTCTTTGCTACTTTTGTGAAATAGAATACTAATACTAATATTCCGTTATTGGTTTGTAGGTTTGGAGCTGGGATGGTAACCTTGAAGTCTCTCTTAGATCTAAGCTCTCTGTTTCTCCATATGTCTGAGTGCATGGGGATGGTGTTGGGGGCCTGAGTTGCTTATCTAGCACTTTCACAGGTCCTCCCCCAGGCAGTGGGGCCAGGATTTGGTAGCTGGTGCTGAAAGAAAACCTCTGATTGCATTCTTGCCCTGGGACTGTGCCAGTGGCAGCTGTCACTCAGTGGGACAGAGAGACTGTTTTGTGACATCTTACTGAACATTGTGCTTTCTCTTGCTGCTCTAACCCTAGGCCCTCTCCCTCTTCATCCTTTGCCTTACAGGTAAAGCCCACACCCTCCTCTGTCACACAGTGCAACAAAAAACCTTGGCGTCCAGATGAGGATGACGAAGAGTTCACCGCCAATGAGGATGAAGGTCAGGCCTGTTCTCTTTGTCCTGTTGCCCCTTACCCTTGAATTGTGTGGACCTAATGTTTTAGGCTTTCTCACCTCTTCCACTTGGACTGTGTCTTATGCCTCTGTCCCCATTGATCTTGCTTCATTCTCTTTCCTAGCGGAGGATGAAGAGGATACCATCGCAGCTGAGGAGCAGTTGGAAGGGGAGGTGGATCATACCATGGAGCTGAGCGAGTTGGCTCGAGAAGGTGACACTCACCTGACATTTTACTGAGCGTCCGCTTGGTGTCTCCTCTGTGGAGAATGTCAGGGATAAAGAAATGAATAAGATACTTTTTATTCCCCTTGGAGGAACCTCCAGGTTTGGAGACAAAAATTTAAAAATGAATAATTGTAAATACAACGTGATGACTGGTTATGATGGAAGTTTAAACAAAGTGATGTGAGAGCTCAGTGGAGGGGAGGGCAGTTGTAAGAGGATATTGGCCATGTTTGACCTGGACCTTAAAGGGGGGGTTCATCAGATTGATATTGTTCTTCCCAAAGCAAGGCAGCACTATCCATGGTTCTAGCCCAGGTTGTGGGGCTTGGCTTTAGTAGCTGGTGCTAAAAGTAAACTCTTGCCTCCCCTCAGATCTGGGCCTAGCAGTGACTACAGAAGCCTAGGTAAAATGAACTGGCACCACTTAGACCTTCTCTTCTCCCTTCCCCTTGAAGTACCCAAAAGCTTACCCTTCATTTCTCCTCCAGGTGAGCTATCTATGGAGGAGCTACTGCAGCAGTATGCAGGAGCCTATGCCTCTGATGCCTCTGCCCCAGGTTCTGGGAGTAGTGAAGAGGAAGATGAAGATGAAGTTGAGGCCAACAGCTCTGACTATGAACCAGAGGGGGCCGCAGAAGCTCAGGAGGCTTCTCAAGAGGATAATAGTAGTCAGTCAGGTGACTGTGTGGTCATAAGGCAGGAGCTGGGGAGGGCAGGCACTGGAGTAGCATGTATGGTGAGCACTAAGTGTTGGTCTTGTGCTTTAGACTCTGCTGAGGAGCAGAGCGAGGATGATGAAGATGAGCATTCAGAGGAGGAAGAAACAAGCGGGAGTTCAGAATCAGAGGACTCTGAATCCGATGAGTCAGAGGAGTCCCAGTCACAGAGCCAAGCAGATGAGGAAGAGGAGGAAGATGATGACTTTGGGGTGGAGTACTTGCTTGCCCGGGACGAAGAGCAGAGTGAGGCAGACGGGGGCAGTGGACCTCCCACCCCAGGGCCCACCGCCACTTTAGGCCCTAAGAAAGAAATTACTGACATCGCTGCAGCAGCTGAAAGTCTCCAGCCCAAGGGCTACACCCTGGCCACTACCCAGGTATCCCCAGGCCCCAGCTTCTGCTTTCTCATATCCTGACTTTCCTATTTCTCAGTAACAGATGCCTCAGTTTCACCACGATACCTCTTTTCCTCCCTACCAGGTGAAGACACCCATCCCCCTGCTCCTGCGGGGCCAGCTCCGGGAATACCAACACATTGGGCTGGACTGGCTGGTTACTATGTATGAGAAGAAGCTTAATGGCATTCTTGCTGACGAGATGGGGCTAGGCAAGACAATCCAGACCATTTCCCTGCTTGCCCACTTGGCTTGTGAGAAAGGTAACTAGGCAGGGTCCTTCCTCTTGGGTCTCCTTGGCCAGCTCCCTGGGAAGCTTGTTTAATGTGACTCCAGTTGCAGGATGGTGCAACACTCTTTTGCTGCTGTCTTAGCTTCATTGATTTTGGTTAGTAACTGTATAGAGAGGCCAGCATAGATGCTAGGATTCTTAGCAAGGGCTGTTAGGATAGAGTGGTCAGGGTTATACCTGAGGAACCAGCACTCCAAGATTTATATTTCCTTATCATCTCATTCTTTTTTTTTTTTTTTTTTAAATTCCTCTGTTTTTGTGTGTGTGTGTGAGGAAGATCAGCCCTGAGCTGACATCTGCCAATCCTCTTTTTGCTGAGGAAGACTGGCCCTGGGCTAACATCCATGCCCATCTTCCTCCACTTTGTATGGGACGCCACCACGGCGTGGCGTGACAAGCAGTGCGTTGGTGCGCGCCCGGGATCCGAACCGGCAAACCCTGGGCCGTGGCAGCAGAGCACGTGCGCTTAAGCGCTTACGCCACCAGGCTGGCCCCAAAATTCCTCTGTTTAAATTCTTTCAGAATCTTATTTTTTTTTTAACTGAGGTATAATTGGCATTATATTAGGTTCAGGTGTACAACATAACGATTCGAAATTTGTATACCTTGCACCACAGTAAGTCTAATTAACATCCATCACCATACATAGTTACAAAAAAATTTTTTTCTTGTGATGAGAACTTTTAAGATCTACTCTCTCTTTTTTTTTTTTGTGAGGAAGATCAGCCCTGAGCTAACATCCGTGCTAATCCTCCTCTTTTTGCTAAGACCGGCTCTGAGCTAACATCTATTGCCAATCCTCCTCCTTTTTTTCCCCAAAGACCCAGTAGATAGTAGTATGTCATAGTTGCACATCCTTCTAGTTGCTGTATGTGGGACGCGGCCTCAGCATGGCCGGACAAGCGGTGTGTCGGTGCGTGCCCGGGATCCGAACCCGGGCCACCAGTAGCGGAGCGCGCGCACTTAACCACTAAGCCACGGGGCCGGCCCATAAGATCTACTCTCTTAACAACTTTTGAATGCAATACAGTATTATTAACTATTGTCACCATGCTGTACATCTCTCATTCTTTTGCTAAACAGGTAACTGGGGTCCCCATTTGATCATTGTTCCCACCAGTGTGATGTTGAACTGGGAGATGGAGCTGAAACGTTGGTGCCCCAGCTTTAAAATCCTCACTTACTATGGAGCCCAGAAAGAGAGGAAGCTCAAGCGGCAGGTTTGTTCCTCCATGTGATCTGCCCCCAACCCCATCATTGCCTCTTTTATTTTTAGGCCCTTTCCTCAGATGAGTTCATTTCCCTCCCCTTTCTGTTGCTCCATTCTGTTCTTAGGACTTTTCTGATTTCTGTCCCTTGAGAACCTTAGCGTATCTTCCTTTGCCCTTTCTTTTCTTTTCACCCCACTATCTGCTGCTTTCTCCTGATACCTCAGGGCTGGACCAAGCCCAATGCCTTCCATGTGTGTATCACATCTTACAAGCTGGTGCTGCAGGACCACCAGGCCTTCCGCCGCAAGAATTGGCGCTATCTCATTCTGGATGAGGCTCAGAACATCAAGAACTTCAAGTCACAGCGCTGGCAGTCACTGCTCAACTTCAACAGGTGGAGACAGAGTTGGGGATTTGTGGGAGGGTGGACTTGGCCTGAAGGGTGGGATGCTTGGAAGGTTTGGGCCTTGCTGACCATCCTCCCTCTAATTCCCTCTGTCTCTTTGCAGCCAGAGACGCCTGCTCCTAACAGGAACTCCCTTGCAGAACAGTCTCATGGAGCTGTGGTCCTTGATGCACTTTTTGATGCCTCATGTCTTCCAGTCTCATCGCGAGTTCAAAGAATGGTTCTCTAACCCCCTAACTGGCATGATCGAGGGCAGCCAAGAGTACAATGAAGGTCTAGTCAAACGCCTACACAAGGTAGGGCCTGTAACAGTTTGTCAAGGGTATTGGGAATGGTGAGGAATTAAGGGCAATACCAGAAAACCGTTAGGGAGAGGGAAGTCAGCGCTAGGCTGAATTCCCCAGTTGTCAAGCTGCAGCATTCTAGTAACTAACCCATTGCCAAATTGAGTGACCTCTTAGTCATCATTCTACTTGTTTAATGGTGACGTTTCTGTCTTTATTCTTTGAGTAGAGTAATACTGTTTATCAGTCTCTGCTTGGATTTCTCTTTACCTGGCTTTCCTCAACTTCAGATTTTTGTTTTTTCTGGTTTTTTTTTTTTGGTCTTCTTTGGCTCCTGTTCTTTTGTCCCGCTTTTAAATAACATTTCTCAGCATGCTGATTTTTACTTATTTGTTTCCCAATTTGCATATCTTATAGGCATACTCATTTGTAAGGCTTTAAAGACTCTCCAATTTGTATTTTTAATCCCTTGACTCTCTAGACCACTCGACCTATGTTTAAGTTTCTGACTTGATGTCTTTAATTGAAAGTTCCTCTTGAACTCACTGTGTTCTAAGTCAAACATCTCAAGCCTTTATAGCCTATTATTTCTACTCCATTTTGGTCAATCACCACATCATCATAAGTTAAACTAGAAACCAAGAAGTCTTCCTTAACCATACTTCTTCCTTCATTGTTATCTGGCTTCTTTCATTTCTTCCTTGTCAACTCGATGACTGTGTCTTATCAGATTTTATCTCCTGAGATCTCAGATTTGCCTTTTGTTTTCTATGCTGCTCTGACTGCCACAATTTTTGTTCTTAGCCTCTCTCCTGAATTTCCTTTTGTAATCTTGTAAATTTACAGTTACTCCTTGAAATGTAATTTGAGTCATCTCTCCTGCATAGTTAGTTGCTCTGCCCCTAGTGCTTCCTTTTATCATTTCTTTTTTTTTTTGTGAGGAAGATCAGCCCTGCGCTAACATCCATGCCAATCCTCCTCTTTTTGCTGAGGAAGACCAGCCCTGAGCTAACATCTATTGCCAATCCTCCTCCTTTTTTCCCCTTTTTCTCCCCAAGGCCCCAGTAGATAGTTGTATGTCATAGTTGCGTATCCTTCTAGTTGCTGTATGTGGGATGTCGCCTCAGCATGGCCGGACAAGCAGTGCGTCGGTGAGTGCCCGGGATCCAAACCCGGGCCGCTAGTAGCCGAGTGCACGCACTTAACTGCTAAGCCATGGAGCTGGCCCCCTTTTTATCATTTCTTTTTTTTTTTTTTTTTTTTTGCTGAGGAAGACCAGCTCTGAGCTAACATCTATTGCCAATCCTCCTCCTTTTTTTTCCCCCCCAAAGCCCCAGTAGATAGTTGTATGTCATAGTTGCACATCCTTCTAGTTGCTGTATGTGGGACGCGGTCTCAGCATTGCTGGAGAAGCGGTGCGTCGGTGCGCGCCCGGGATCTGAACCCGGGCCGTTAGTAGCCAAGCGCGCACACTTAACCGCTAAGCCATGGGGCTGGCCCCGTTTTTATCATTTCTTCTTTTTTTTTTCGCTTAGGAAGACCGCCTCTGAGCTAATGTCTATTGCCAATCCTCCCCTTTTTTTTTTTTTTTTTTTTACCCCCCAAAGCCCCAGTAGATAGTTGTATGTCATAATTGCACATCCTTCTAGTTGCTGTATGCGGGATACGGTCTCAGCATGGCTGGAGAAGTGGCGCGTCGGTACGCGCCCGGGATCCGAACCTGGGCCGCTAGTAGCGGAGTGCGCACACTTCACCGCTAAGCCACGGGGCCGGCCCTGTCATTTCTTATGTTGTGGTATCATCATCTTTATGTCTTACCTCCTTCAGCAGACAGTAGATTCTTTGAGAGGAGGGCTGGCATCTGACTCATCTTTGTGTGGTTGGTTCCTGGCATGCCGCATGGCTTCATGAGTGTTTACTGATGGGCTAAGCCAGTGCTCAGCCGATCATCAGGCCAAGACCAGCTAGAGGGGCTAGGCTGGGGCTCAGTGCCCACTTTTCTCCTGTCAGCCTCCTGCTTATTTGCTTTTAGGTTTTGCGGCCTTTTTTGCTGCGCCGAGTTAAGGTGGATGTTGAGAAGCAGATGCCTAAAAAGTATGAGCATGTTATCCGCTGCCGGCTCTCCAAGCGCCAACGCTGTCTCTATGATGACTTCATGGCACAGACTACGTAAGGGAGGACTGAGGGCGGGCCCTGGGACCCTAGATTGGAGCAGAAGTGACTGTCAGGTTGCCCTATTTGTTTTTCCTTTCTCCCAGAACGAAAGAGACACTAGCCACGGGCCATTTCATGAGTGTCATCAACATTTTGATGCAGCTGCGAAAAGTCTGCAATCATCCAAACCTGTTTGACCCTCGACCTGTTACCTCCTCCTTCATCACCCCAGGCATCTGTTTCAGCACCGCCTCTCTCGTGCTAAGGGCCACTGATGTCCACCCTCTCCAGGTAAGTAGTTGCCCCCAAGATTATGGGTTCTACCTCAACCCTGCACCTCTTTTCTTTTTGTTTTTTGTGAGGAAGATCAGCCCTGAGCTAACACCCGTGCTAATCCTCCTCTTTTTGCTGAGGAAGACCGGCTCTGAGCTAACATCTATTGCCAATCCTCCTCCTTTTTTTTTTTTCTTTTCCCCAAAGCCCCAGTAGATAGTTGTATGTCATAGTTGCACATCCTTCTAGTTGCTGTATGTGGGACACGGCCTCAGCATGGCCGGAGAAGCAGTGCGCCAGTGCGCGCCCGGGATCCGAACCCGGGCCACCAGTAGCGGAGCATGAGCACTTAACCGCCAAGCCACGGGGCCAGCCCCTGCACCTCTTTTCTTTAGGCTAGAGTCTGACCTTTTGCATCTTTACTTCTCCCGTCATGTTGGAACTATTGCCTTAGTTTCATTGTTTTCTAGCCATGTGCCTTCAGGCAAACTAATTATTAACTTCTAACCCTAAATTTGCTTGGCTTTCAAAATAGGGATTATAAGGCCTTATTCTGTGTATGTTTGTGAGAGTTGTGTTAATATTTTTGGAAGTGCCTGGCATATTAAAAATACCTAAATACTATTTTGTTTTCCTATTTCTTCTCTCTTTTTGGCCACTTCCCACCTCCCCTGCAACTTTTGTTTTTGTGTTCAAATTCACGTAACAAATTTTACCCTTTTAATCATTTTTAAGCGTATGGTTCATTGGCATTAAGTACATTTACATTGTTGTGCAACCATCAGCATCATCCATCTTCAGAACTTTTTTCATCTTTCCAAACTGAAACTCCATACCCATTAAATGATAATTCTCCATTTTTGCCCTCCTCCCATCCGTTGGCAGCTACCACTCTACTTTCTGTCTCTATAAATTTGACTACTCTAGGCACTTCATATAAATGGATCATGTAGTACTTGTCCTTTTGTGACTGGCTTATTTTGCTTTGCTGAATGTCTTCGAGGTTCATCCATGTTGTAGCATGTATCAGATTTCCTTTTTTTTTTTTTTTTGTGCATTGGATTTTCTTTTTTTTGGCATTGGATAAGCTAACATCCAATGCCAATCCTCCTCTTTTTTGCTGAGGAAGACGCCCTGGGCTAACATCCGTGCCCATCTTCCTCTACTTTATATGGGACGCCGCCACAGCGTGGCTTAACAAGCGGTGTGTCGGTGCATGCCCGGGATCCAAACTGGCGAACCCCGGGCTGCTGCAACGGAGCACGTGCACTTGATGTCTTGCGCCACTGGGCCAGCCCCAGGATTTCCTTTTTAATATGGGGTAGTATTCCGTTTTCTGTGTGTGTGTGTGTGTGTACATACATACACACACACACACACACATATATATCGCGTTTTGTTTATCCATTCATCTGTCAGTGGGCACTTGGGTTGCTTCTACCTTTTAGCTATTGTGAATAATGCTGCTATGAACATAGATGTATAAATATCTGTTCAAATCCCTGCTTTAAATTCTTATGGGTCTATACCCAGAAGTAGAATTGCTGGATCGTAGGGTAATTCTATTTTTAATTTTTTGAGTAACCGCCACACTGTTTTCCATATTGGCTACACCATTTTACATTGCTACCAGCAGTTCACAAGGGTTCAAATTTCTGTAGATCGTGGTCAACACCTGTTGTTTTGGTTTTTTGATAATAGCTATCTTAATGGGTATGATGGTATCTCACTGATTTTTATTTTCATTTCCCTGATGATTAGTGATAGGGAGCATCTTTTCGTGTACTTATCGTATATTTTATTTGGAGAAATGTCTGTTCAAGACCTTTGCAGATTTTTTTATTGGGTTGTTTGTATTTTTGTCATTGACTTGTAGGAGTTCTTTATATGTCCTGGATGTTAATCCCTTACCAGATAGATGATTTGCAAATATTTTGTCCCATTCTGTGGGTTGCCTTTTCACTCTGTAGATAGTGTCCTTTGATGCAGTCTAATCTATCAATTTTTTCTTTTGTTGCCTTTGCTTTTAGTGTCATATCCAAGAAATCATTGCCACACTGGTTCCTTTGACATTATGCTTTTGTGTTCATTTTTGTGCCAGCGGATAGACATGGGTCGGTTTGATCTTATTGGCCTGGAGGGTCGCATCTCAAGATACGAGGCTGACACATTTCTACCCCGGCACCGCCTCTCCCGCCGGGTACTGCTAGAGGTGGCTACTGCTCCTGACCCCCCACCTCGGCCCAAGCCAGTCAAGATGAAGGTCAACAGGTACTCTAGGGCTGAGGAATAAGGGGGTATGGGTGCCTAGAAGAAGTGGCTCTAGCTGGCCAGGGGAAATTGGCATGGAAAAGAAAGAGTTGGAGACTAGGCCAACTTTTGCATTGGTTGGATGCAAAATACTATGAATGGATTGCGGGAGAAAATAACTAGCAGAGGGTCCTAGGCTTTTGTGTTTTCACAGATTTTTTTTTCCCGTCTCTCTGTTTGGTACTTTTTGGTTATCTCGAATTTCTTTCTGTCTTTCTCCTTTGGGTCTTTTCCCTCTCCCCGCTTTGCTTTTATAATCTCTGTCTGTATTTCTGCATCATCTTCCTTATTCCTTTCTTTTCTTACTCCTTATTCTCCCTTCCTGCCTACCCACCACTTTTTTTCCTCATAGGATGCTGCAGCCAGTGCCCAAGCAAGAAGGCCGGACAGTGGTGGTGGTGAACAGCCCACGGACCCCCCTGGGCCCTGTCCCAGTCCGACCCCCTCCAGGCCCTGAGCTCTCAGCCCAGCCCACCCCTGGTCCAACCCCCCCAGTGCTGCCAGCACCACTGATGGTGTCGGCCTCGCCTGCCGGAGCCCCACTTATTCCAGCATCCCGGCCTCCTGGCCCTGTTCTGTTGCCCCCACTGCAGCCAAACAGTGGTTCTTTCCCCCAGGGTAAGTTGCAAGGGAGCCAGGATGCTGGGGGGTACTTCAGGCAGATTGTTCAGATTAGGGAAGAAGTAATGGAATTAGAGTGTTTGAGAAGCTGTGTTGGAGACGGATGTGGTGTTTTGATGGGCCGGAAAGGAGTATGTATGGAGGCTTCTGGAAGCAGGGCAAGGTTCTAGTCAGGGTATATCTGAGAGGTATTTGCTTTGTGTCTACAGTGTTGCCATCCCCTCTGGGGGTCCTGAGTGGGACCTCACGGCCTCCCACGCCAACCCTGTCTCTGAAGCCGGCCCCACCTGCCCCTGTTCGCCTGAGCCCTGCCCCACCCCCAGGCTCCTCCAGCCTTTTGAAGCCCCTGACAGTGCCACCAGGCTACACCTTCCCTTCTGCTGCTGCCACCACCACCTCTACAACCACAGCCACTGCCACCACGGCGGTGCCAGCTCCTACTCCTGCACCACAGCGCCTCATCCTATCTCCTGATATGCAGGCTCGCCTGCCCTGTAAGTTCCCAGGGCTCTGTGAGGGTGAGAGACTTGAGATGGGAGGAGGGCTTATATGCCGTGGAGCCGGAGAAGAAAGACTTGGGGATATGAGAGTATCAAATTCTAGGTAGCTAACATATATATTAGGTATGTTGCCAAAGGTTGGTAATTCATAATCAGGTAAGAGCCCTCAAGGAGTTCACAGTCTAGTGGGGGAGATGACACATGGATAAGTAAACAGTGGTAAGTCTAGCAAGAGAAAATTACTTGGGGTAAAAGGGCAATGTAGGAAGAGGAGGTGGTGATTAGCTCAGTGTGGTGGCAGGCCATTAGAGGATGTGAAGGAGATGGCTAAGCAAACAAGTGGGATTGGAAGGAGTAGCATGTCAAAAGTTCAAATGCTGTAGAACAAGGCCGAGTTTGTTGGAACATGGTAAATTGAGGGGATGGGTTGGAGGAACTGGAGACTTGTGCCTCATGAGGGTCTGCGATATGGCGTTGAGCAGAGTGAGCTCTGTGTACATGAAGTCCCTTCTTTATTCATAGCAGGCGAAGTGGTCAGCATCGGGCAGTTGGCCTCACTGGCACAACGTCCAGTGGCTAGTGCAGGGGGAAGCAAACCTCTCACCTTCCAAATCCAGGGCAACAAGCTGACTTTGACTGGTGCCCAGGTGCGCCAGCTTGCTGTGGGGCAGCCCCGCCCGCTGCAAAGTAGGTAAAACCCATCCCCTGTCCTGCCTTTTTCCTCTTCCTTGTTCCCTTGTTTTTGTGGCTCTTTTCAGATGTCAGCCTTTATGTTTCTTTCCCTAGCTTTGGGTGGGTGGAGCCATAGGGGAATGGTTGGAGGGGGTCTTTTGATAAAGATAGGGATGAGGTCATTCTAGAAAAGTTATCTTCTCTCTGTTCTTTCTCTCTCGTCTTGCCCTTCCTCTGCCCTCCTCCAGCTGATGGCTGCTTCTCTCTCTCTTTCTCTCTTCCCTTAACCCAGGGAATGTGGTGCACCTGGTGTCAGCAGGGGGGCAGCACCACCTCATCAGCCAGCCTGCCCATGTGGCCCTCATCCAGGCCGTGGCCCCGACCCCTGGCCCTACCCCTGTCTCTGTGCTGCCTTCTTCGACCCCCAGCACCACCCCTGCCCCCACTGGCCTCAGCCTTCCGCTTGCTGCTAACCAGGGTGAGGCTCTTGGCCTTCCTACTTACTTAGCCCTTACTGGCCTTGGTCCTTCAGGCATACCCTGGGCTGCTGTCTGTCCAACCTTCCCTCAGTGTTGTTTTCCCTTGCCAGTATCTCTGATATCTTTCTGCTACCCTTTCCTGCCCCTGGACTTCTTCCATCCTTTGGGTCTCTTGTTTCTTTTCTACCTTCCCCTCAATGTAGCTTCCTCTTGCAGTGCCACCAACCATGGTGAATAATACAGGCGTGGTGAAGATTGTAGTGAGACAGGCCCCTCGGGATGGACTGACTCCTGTTCCTCCATTGGCCCCAGCACCCCGGCCTCCGAGCTCTGGGCTTCCAGCTGTGTTGACTCCACGTCCCACATTAACCCCTGGCCGACTACCAACACCTACTCTGAGTACTGCCCGGGCCCCCATACCCACTTCCACTCTGGTCAGGCCCCTTCTCAAGCTGGTCCACAGTCCTTCACCTGAAGTCAATGGTGAGTCCAGGTGGTTGAGGCCAGGCATTTTTTCCAGGAAGGGAGATAAGGTGGCCCTGAGGGTTTCTTAGTCACAACAGATCTCTTTATTATCAGTGTACTGATTGCTTTTGCAGTGGCCTGCAGAACTGGGCTACTGAGCCCTGGCCTAATTCCAAGATATATTTGTTGGAACCTTGGAGGGAAAGGAAATGTCAGATTCCTTGAATCTTTGACCTCCTGGTGTGGGAGTGAAGGTTTTTTGGGAAACAGGTGAAGCTGGGGGGTAAGGGAAAGGGTGGGACAGGGTAATAGAAGGAGCAAGAAAGAATTCTGGGGCTAACTACTTCTCTGTCTCCACAGTTTCAACACCCGGAGCTGCTCCCTTGACCATCTCTTCTCCTCTCCCTGTGCCATCCTCACTCCCTGGACCAGTCTCCTCTCCAATGCCAGTTCCCAACTCCTCTCCCCTCGCTAGTCCTGTGTCTTCTACAGTCTCAGTTCCAGTGTCATCTTCACTCCCCATCTCTATCTCCTCTACGCTTCCTGCCCCAGCCTCCGCTCCAGTCACCATCCCCATCTCAACCCCCTTGCCTGTTTCGGCTTCGGGCCCAGCTCTCTTGACCAGTGTGACTCCAGCACTGGCACCTGTTGTCTCAGCGGCTCCTGGACCTCCCTCGTTGGCACCAGCTGGGGCTTCCCCATCCGCGTCAGCCTTGACTCTGGGTTTGGCCACAACTCCATCCCTGTCCCCATCTCAGGCACCTGGTCACCCTCTGTTGTTGGCTCCAGCCTCTTCACATGTTCCAGGGTTGAACTCAGCCGTGGCCCCAGCATGTTCACCTGTCCTGGTGCCAGCTTCTGCTCTGGCCAGTCCTTTTCCGGCAGCACCAAATCCAGCTCCAGCTCAGGCTTCCCTTCTGGCTCCACCACCTTCTGCATCTCAGGCTCTAGCCACCTCTCTGGCTCCCATGGTGGCTCCACAGACAGCAATCCTGGCTCCTTCTCCAGCTCCTCCTCTGGCTCCTCTTCCAGTCCTGGCTCCATCGCCAGGTCCTCCTGTACTGGCTCCATCGCAGACTCCAGTTCCAGTTCTGGCTTCATCACCTACTCCAGGAACTCCTTTAGCCTCAGCTTCTTCACTGGTGCCAGGCCCAGCTACTGTGTTGGCTCCATCATCAACTCAAACTATGGTACCAGCCCCGGGTCCGTTACCTCTTTCGAGCCCAGCTTCTACGCAGACACTGGCCTTAGCTCCAACTTTAGCATCCACTCTTGGCGGCTCGTCTCCTTCTCAGACACTCTCTTTGGGAACAGGGAACCCCCAGGGGCCCTTTCCAGCTCAGACATTGTCATTGACTCCAGCATCATCCCTCGTACCAGCTCCAGCCCAGACACTGTCTTTGGCACCAGGACCACCACTGGGTCCATCTCAGACGCTGTCTCTGGCTCCAGCTTCTCCGATGGGCCCGGCCCCAGCTCACACGCTGACTTTAGCTCCGGTATCGTCATCTGCTTCACTCCTGGCCCCAGCTTCAGTGCAAGCACTGACCTTGAGCCCAGCCCCAGTTCCATTGCCCACCTTGGGCCCAACTGCACCTCAGACTCTGGCTCTGGCCCCAGCCTCGACACAGGCCACAGCTTCCCAGGCATCCTCTCTTGTGGTTTCGGCATCTGGCGCTACTCCCTTGCCTGTCACCATGGTATCCCGGCTGCCTGTTTCCAAGGATGAGCCTGAGACACTGACATTGCGCTCTGGTCCCCCCAGCCCTCCCTCCACTGCTACCTCGTTCAGTGGTCCCCGGCCTCGTCGCCAGCCCCCACCACCACCTCGTTCCCCTTTCTATCTGGTAAGTTTTATTGCCTCAAAGGAGAGGGAACAGGAAGTTGAGTTTTCTTTGGAGTGTTGGTAGAGTGGATGGGATAGAAGAATGTCACTTTTATGTTGGTAAATTATAAAGCCTGGTTTTGTATACCTGAGTGCTATTGGACAAGTCCCTTCTCTTCCCTGAGTCTGTACTGTTATCTGTAAAATGGGAATAATCATGTTCTGCCTTTCTCAGAGGGGTAATTGAGGATCTCATGTGCTTTTAAAACTATTTATCACTGATGCGTTCAAATCCTTGTTGCTGTTGGTCTCTTTGGTTCTTGCTTACTTTTTTGAGTTAGCGTTAGCATCTAATTGCCTCATTTTACAGATGAAGGAACTAGGCCACTAAATGATGTTACAAAGATTACGCAACTTTTGAGAACAAAGATGGCCTGAGTCCATTGCCTTCTCTTCCCCACAAGGGGGAGTCCTCAGCGATAGGAAGACTTTTCTCAGTTGTTAAAACCACCACCATCATCAAATATTTGAAGGGAGGGGTGACACCATGGAATACAGTTCCCTCAAGATCATGATGAGCCTCTCTGACTTTGACAGTCATCTCTTGTAGTTTTTTATCTCTGAGGTGATTAAGTGGGCAATAAGAGGAACTCTGTTCCCTGGCCCTTCATGAACTGTTGGCCATTTTTTTTCTATCATATATGTAGTTCTGTATATGTTTGGCTAAGTTAAACTTAAAACCCAGAGTAAATAATCCAGGAACAAATAGGAAGAAAGATCTAGGGAGTTCCTCCAGGCCGTCTTTGTCTTTTTCTCACTCTGCTGTCAGAGCTGTTGCTTGTTCTTTTCCTCAGTTCCTCACTCTCCATTAGTGCCACTGACTCTGCCTTTGCTCTTTTTCTAATGCTGCCAGGTTGGTCTGGCTTGTTGGAAGTAGAGACAAGAGGGCTTAGATCCTAGTCCAAGGGTGGTAACTCCACGGTCTGTGCTAAATTTTGTTGCTCTGCAAGTAGGTAGCAGCTTCTTGACACTGTTTTTGTTTTTTTGTTTTTTTTGTGGGGAAGATTAGCCCTGAGCTAACATCCGATGCCAACCCTCCTCTTTTTGCTAAGGAAGATTGGCCCTGGGCTGACATCATGCCCATCTTTCTCTACTTTATGTGGGATGCTGCCACAACGTGGTTTGACAAGCAGTGTGTTGGTCCGTCCCCGGGATCCGAACCTGTGAACCCTGGGACGCTGAAGCAGAGCACGCTAACTTAGCTGCTATGCCATTGGGCCGGCTCCTTGGCACTGTTTTTTTTTTAAACAGTTTGACATATAAATCACATACCATACAGTCCAACCATTTAAAGTGTGTACAGTTTAGTGGCTTTTAGTATTTTCACAGAGTTGTGCAACCATCACCACAATCAACTTTAGAACATTTTCATAGCCCTAAAAAGAAACCTCACACCCTTAGCCGTCATCCCCTAACCTCTCTGTCCCTCCTAGCTGTAGGTAACCTCTAGTCTATGTTCTGTCTATAGATTTGCCTGTGGAGTCATATAATATATGGTCTTTTGTGACTGGCTTTTTTCACTTAATGTTTTTGAGGTTCATCCATGTTACAGCATATATCAATACTTCGTTTCTTTTTATTGTTGAATAATATTCCATTGTATGGATATACCACATTTTATATATCTGTTCCTCAGTTGATGGGGACATCTGGATTATTTCTTTTTGGCTGTTAAGAATAATGTTGCTGTGAACATTCATGTATACGATTTTGTGTGTTTTCATATGTTTTCAGTCATAGTGGATGTATACCTAGACATGGGATTGCTGGGTCATATGGTAACTATGTTTAACTATTTGAAGAACTGCCGAACTATTTTTCCAAAGTGGCAGTATCATTTTACATTTCCACCAACAGCCTGTACGGGGTCTAGGTTCTCCACATCTTTGCTAACACTTGTTATTGTCCTTTACTGATTGTAGCCATCCTAGTGAGTGTGAATCTTATGGTTTTGATTTGAATTTTCCTGATGGTTAATGATGTTGAGCATCTTTTCACTGGTTGTCGGCCATTTGTGTATCTTCCTTCAAGAAATGTCTGTTCAGATCCTTTTCTCTCTTTAATTGGGTTAATTTTTTTATTATTGAATTGTAAGAGTTCTTTATTCTGGTTACAAGTCCCTTTTCAAATACATGATTTGCAAATATTTTCTCCCTTGCTACTACTTTTTAGAGCTGGCCTCTATTGATCTTTCCCTCTGCGGGGATGCTTTCCTTCCTCACTTAGATCAACAGGAGCCAAGAGGTCAAGCTTAAGGTAGCAGTCAAGAGGGGAGATTTGGGACACTGCTTTTTTTCAGGACCATCTACTGGGGTCCAGTCTCCTTCATTATTTGTTCATTCGAATAAGAGATATTTATTTATTTTGGTGAGGAAGATTGGCCCTGAGCTAACATCTGTTGCCAGTCTTCCCTCCTTTTTTTTTTTTCGGGAAGAGGACTAGCCGATTGGCATCGGCTAACATCCGATGCCAATCCTTCCCTTTTTTCTTGAGGAAGATTGGCCCTGGGCTAACATCTGTGCCCATCTCCCTCTACTTTATATGGGATGCCACCGCTTAACAAGTGGTGTGTCTTTGCATTCCCGAGATCCAAACCTGGGAACCCTGGGCCACAAAAGCAGAGTGCGCACACTTAACCGCTGTGCCACCGGGCCTGCCCCAGTCTTCCCTTTATTTATTTTGGTGAGGGAGATTGGCCCTGAGCTAACACCCGTGCCCATCCTTTTCCACTTTATATGTGGGATTCTGCCACAGCATGACTTGATGAGCAGTGCATAGGTCCGCGCCTGGGATCCGAACCTGCAAACCCCAGGCTGCCGAAGTGGAGCTCATGAACTTAACCACTACGCTACCGGCCTGGCGCCTAATGACACATATTTATTGAGAGCCTACTTTGTGCCAAATACTGAGCTAGATACTGGGTGATTATAGTAAGCAAGATCAGACATGGCTCATGTTACATGGGGCTTATAGTTTAGTAGCTAGAAGACATTAATCAAAGAATCATACAAATGTAAAACAACAAGTGTGATAGGTGCTACAAAAGAAAAAAGTTTGGTGGTTTTATAGCCTGTGAAACCGGAAGCACAGAGATGGGAAAGGAGCGGGTCAAAGTCATGCAGATTTCCTGTCTGCTAAGGCACTCCCATTTTCTCTCTCAGGGTGATGATACCTAGATATCTAGTTAGCTGTTCTCATCCCACCCCATTCCAGTATGGACCTTGGCAGAAGTCTGCCTGCTGTGGATTTGGTTAGCCCCTTTGTATCCTGGTCAGTGATTTGAGGAAGGCTTTTTTTAAAAATTTTATTTATTTATTTTTTTTCCCCAAAGCCCCAGTAGATAGTTGTGTGTCATAGCTGCACGTCCTTCTAGTTGCTGTATGTGGGACTTGGCCTCAGCATGGCCGGAGAAGCAGTGCTTCGGTGCGCGCCCGGGATCCGAACCCAGGCCGCCAACAGCGCAGCGCGCCCACTCAACCGCTAAGCCACGGGGCTGGCCCTGAGGAAGGCTTTTAATAATTGTTTTGGATTCACTGCAAGAAGATAAATTAACTTGGATGTTCTGGAGTTATGTAAGAAAATTCCCAGAGATCATCCATTGTCTAAGCTTGTTGGATATGTGAATCTTAATTTTGAATATTTAGGGGTTCTGCTTTGGTGGTGTAGAAAGATTAGTTTTCTCTTGCAGAGAAGTTATTTCGTTTAACATCGTGAAGGGAATAACTCCCATTATTGACAACTTGGAAAACTACTAAAAGCATAGTGTATTTTTTAGTCTTATGATTTCCATAGATTATGTTTAATTCTGGGAGGAACCGTCAGGTTTTCTATGAGGACACTGATTACTTTTTCTGTGTTTTTTCCTCTCATTCCCAGGACTCTCTGGAGGAAAAGCGGAAGCGGCAGCGGTCTGAACGCCTGGAACGGATTTTCCAACTTAGTGAGGCTCATGGGGCCCTGGCACCCGTGTATGGGACTGAAGTCCTGGATTTCTGTACCCTGCCCCAACCTGTTGCCAGCCCCATCGGCCCTCGTTCTCCTGGCCCCAGCCATCCCACCTTTTGGACTTATACCGAGGCTGCCCGCCAGGCTGTACTGTTTCCCCAGCAACGACTAGACCAGCTGTCAGAAATCATTGAGAGGTTGGCAGGGCTAAGTGCTAATGGGAAGAGGGTCTTGGGGCCTCTGAGTGGATGTAGTGGTTAGGGCTGGTGAAGGTGCTAACTTCTGGGGCTTCTTAGAGTTCCATCTTTTATACTGCTTGCCTTCTTCCTTTCGCAGGTTCATCTTTGTCATGCCTCCTGTGGAGGCACCTCCCCCTTCCCTGCATGCCTGCCACCCACCTCCTTGGCTGGCCCCACGCCAGGCAGCCTTCCGGGAGCAATTGGCCTGTGAGCTCTGGCCCCGGGCTCGTCCTTTGCACCGTATTGTGTGTAACATGCGCACGCAGTTCCCTGACTTGAGGCTCATCCAGTATGATTGCGGTGAGTTCATTGGCCAGTAATGCTCCCTTGACCTCTTTTCCTGTCTTAGTAGCAAAACTGTTATATCAGAAGGATGCTGTACATAAGATCTCTGTGGATTTCATTAAACATTAGAGAGTTTTTTAGGTTATGCTTATGGGCAAGATGGAGAAATGTAGGCCTTATGATGGATTCTTGGCATTCATGAATTTGATGCAAGTTGAAAAAGTGTGCTAACTCATTTATTCGTTCAATGATTATTTTTTGAACATCTATTACATTTTACTAATCATTTGGGATACAACAGTGCATGGGTTAGCACAGCATAGAGTTTTCAGATTTATGGAAAAAAGTGTGTAGTATAAGACTGAACTGTAAACAGTAAATTTTGTTTTGGGAAAAGACTAAGATCGTTGTCTTTTTGGTTAGAATCCTATTAGTTAGAATGCATTTGGCAGCAAGTAACAGAAAACCAACCAACAGTGGCTTAAACTACGGGAGCATTTATTGTTTACTTAATGAGAAATTCTGAGAATAGTGGAGTATGGCTGGTTCAGCAGCTTAGTGGTATCTTCATGGACCCAGGACCTTTTGCTCTTTCTACCTTGCCTACCATCCTTAGCCTTTATCTTTTTACTCTTATGCTTATTTCTCCATGGTCTTAACGTGACTGCCATAACTCCAGGGAGCACATCTGTCTTCGAAGCAGGAAGCAAGGGGTTGAGAGAGAACACTCCTAGCAGGTTTTTCTTTTTTTCTGGGAAAGAAAGCCTGCCAGTTGACTTTGCTTCACAGTCCATTGGCTCAAATTGAGCCATATACCCATCCCTAGAGCAGTCACTGACAAAGGGAAATGGCAAAGAGGAACTATGGTCTATTTAGATCAGTCATGATTCATCTTCTGGGGTTCGGTTGGGGCTTGCCTTCCCTGGGATCAAGGGCTCTCTGTCAGGTGTCCACAGTGTTCATCAGGTTCTGTTAACCAAGAATGGCTGTTGGACAGTAGTGAATAGTTTCTGCCACAACCTTGCACAGATATTTCTATAGTAACATGTTTGGAGATTTCCTAAATGTCTTAGAATATAAGAAAGCCAGCAGAATTTTTACTAGTATGTGCTCAATAAATATTTTAGTAAAAACGTAATTTTATAACATTTGAAATCGTTCAGAGTAGATGAATTGAAAGTCTGTTAAAAGTGTTTGAATTGACTTACCAGAAATGTTATAGAAGTTATTTTTCTTGGGCCAGCCCGGTGGCATAATGGTTAAGTTTGCAGGCTGCGCTTGAGCGGCCCGGGGTTCCCGGCTTTGGATCCTGGGTGCGGACCTACACACCACTCATCAAGCTATGCTGTGGAGGCATCTCACATACAAAATAGAGGAAGATTGGCACAGATGTTAGCTCAGGGCTAATCTCCCTCGCAAGAAAAAAAAAAAAGGGGTGGGGGTGGGGCAGCCTGGTGGCTGCATTAAGTTCGCGTTCTCCGCTTCGCCGGCCCAGGGTTCACAGGTTCAGATTCCGGGTGCGGACCGACGCACCACTTGTCAAGCCATGCTATGGTGGTGTCCCATATAAAAGTAGAGGAAGATGGGCACCGATGTTGGCCCAGGGCCAATCTTCCTCAGCAAAAAGAGGATTGGCAACAGATGTTAGCTCAGGGCTAATCTTGCTAACCACAAAAAAAAAAAAAAAAAAGTTATTTCTCTGTTTGATGGAAAGTTGAACTAGATAACCTCATAAGATCCTGCCTATATGGTTCTGAGCTCAGTGACCTTCAATCCCTATCTATAAGCCATGCCATCAACAGATTTATTGATGTCTATCCTGTGAATCTGTTCTGTGTTTCAGCTAGTTTAACTCAGTGTGTTACTTAAAGATCTCTTCCTCATACACCACTGAGGATTCCTTTTTTCGCATTCAGGGTCTGTATTACTCTATTCCTAGTTCTACTCAGAGAACTTAGATCCAAGTCAAGAGCAGACTGAAGAGGGAACTCTTAAGGGAAGAAAATATATGAAGTTAAATATTTTTGATATTTAAAGGCTGGGCTAATTGCTGAGGCTAATTGCAACCCTAGCCGAAAGCTTTGATTATCTTTCAACTACAGCCTTCCAGTGCTGTGTTCTCCCTATTCTGGCTTATAGCTAGCTCCCTGTACCCCTTCATATTTCTTCAGGAAAGCTGCAAACATTGGCAGTGCTCTTGCGACAGCTGAAGGCGGAGGGCCACCGGGTGCTCATATTCACCCAGATGACCCGAATGCTGGATGTATTGGAGCAGTTTCTCACCTATCACGGCCACCTCTACTTGCGTCTGGATGGGTCTACTAGAGTTGAACAGAGACAGGTAACCCAGGCATCTGCAGCCCTTAGAGGCTCACCTCAGCTTCTGTTTCCTTTTTCCAGTCCTTGGGGGTCCCAGGAGGGGCCCCACTAAGCCTTGGGTCTGTTTTTGAGGATATGTCTCCCAATACTATCTTTTTTTCCTTTTTCTCTAGGCCTTGATGGAACGATTCAATGCAGACAAACGCATATTCTGCTTCATCCTTTCGACTCGGAGTGGGGGTGTGGGTGTGAATCTGACAGGAGCAGACACTGTTGTTTTTTATGACAGCGACTGGAATCCCACCATGGACGCTCAGGCCCAGGATCGCTGTCATCGAATTGGCCAGACTCGAGATGTCCACATCTATAGGTATTGCCTAGTCTTCCCTCAGCTTGCTTCCCCTTTGCTGATAGGGTTTTATTGACGTATTTGGCTGTTTACGCATGGCCTTCATCACCCCCTAGGCTTATCAGTGAACGGACAGTGGAGGAGAACATCCTAAAAAAGGCAAATCAGAAAAGAATGTTGGGAGACATGGCCATTGAGGGAGGCAACTTCACCACAGCCTATTTTAAACAGGTACTAAGATCTTTCAGCTTGTGCATGAGAGAACTATTATGCCTGTAGGAGTTACTCATGCTTATTAAAGAGGATGCTTTGGCCTCCACAGACCTGCCTTTTCAACCAGTGGCGCTTCTGATACTTCTAAGAGCTATCAGCCTCATAGCTGTAGACCTGGCACCAGCATTCCATTGACTCTGACACTTTCCTCTCTGTTCTCTCCAAAGCAGACCATCCGAGAGCTGTTTGATATGCCCCTGGAGGAGCCATGTGGCTCATCAGTACCCTCTGTCCCTGAAGACGAGGAAGAGACTGTGGCCAGCAAGCAGACCCATATCCTGGAACAGGTGAAAAAAGAGTGGGCAATCCGTAGAGTTGAGCTGATGGTTACAGTATGTGTTGTCTCAGTCTATTGAGCTTGTCCAGGGGAAAAGAAGTGTTTCCCAGATTACAGTTGGCCTTTGATGATTGTGAGTAGATTGCTTATTTGTTCACATGATTTCATAGAAAAAAGACAGGATTTGGAGTCCTCAGTTCTAGGTTTAAATTCCAACAGTACTTCTTAATAATTGTTTGTTAACCCAAGTCTATTTAATCTTCTGAGTCTCACTTTCCGCTTTTATTTTTTTTCTTTGCTGAGGAAGATTCGCCCTGAGCTAACATCTGTTGCCAATCTTCCACTTTTTGCTTGAGGAAGATTCCCAGAGCTAACATCTGTGCCGGTTTTCCTCTATTTTGTATGTGGGTTGCCGCCATGTGGTCGCCAACAAGTGGTATAGGTCTGCGCCCGGGAACCGAACCTGGGCCGAAAAGTGGAGCGCCCTGAACTTAACCACTAGGCCATAGGGCCGGCTCCTCCACTTTTCTGAAATGCTAATGAGAAGGATGTAACTGAGGATTAAATATGGTGGATGTAAGAAGTGCTTTGTACATGGTATAAAACTCTTATTTTCCAAACATTGATGCATAATAGAATCACTTGGAAAGCTTTTAAAAGGATTCATTCCTGAGCTGCCTCTTAATAAATATATTTTTTAAATGTTTTATTTTATTTATTTATTTTTTTTGTGAGGAAGATGAGCCCTGAGCTAACATCCATGCTAATCCTCCTCTTTTTGCCAAGGAAGACTTGCTCTGCACTAACATCTATTGCCAATCTTCCTCCTTTTTCTTCCCCCCAAAGCCCCAGTAGATACTTGTACGTCATAGTTGCACATCCTTCTAGTTGCTGTATGTGGGATGCGGCCTCAGCATGGCCTGAGAAGCGGTGCGTCGGTGCGCGCCCGGGATCCGAACCCGGGCTGCCAGTAGCAGAGCACGCGCACTTAACCGCTAAGCCACAGCCGGCCCTGAGCCTCCTCTTAAAATCTACTAAATCATGATTTTAGAGGGTGAAGTCTGGGCACTATATTTTTTCAACAGATGTTTAGGAACTACAGGTGTAGAGTATTGTGAAAATGTTTTTCCCTACCAAGTGCCTTCTCCTCTTTGCTGAGCATGTTCTAGGCTGCTTCCCACAGTGACTTTGGTGTGAGCTACCTGGAGATTCATCTCACAGGAAAGATCTGATGTGGTTAGTCTGTCATGAGGTATCTCAGTGCAAAAAAAGAATTACGGGTTTTTTTTTTTTTATTGAGATCGTAATATTGTATAACGTGAAGTTTCAGTTGTACATTATTATTTGTTAGTCACCATATAAATGCGCCCCTTCACCCCTTGTGCCCACTCTCCAACCCCCTTCCCCCTGGTAACCACCAGACTTCTCTCTGTGTGTTAGTTTATCTTCCACATATGAGTGAAATCATACAGTGTTTGTCTTTCTGTGTCTGGCTTATTTCACTTAACATAATACCCTCAAGGTCCATCCATGTTGTTGCAAATGGGACAATTTTGTCTTTTTTTATGGCTGGGTGGTATTCTGTTCTGTATATATATACCACATCTTCTTTATCCAGTCATCAGGCGATGGACACTTGGGTTGCTTCCACTTCTTGGCTATAGTGAATAATGCTGCAATGAACATAGGGGTGCATAAATCTCTTTGGATTGTTGCTTTCAAGTTCTTTGGATAAATACCCATCAGTGGGATAGCTGGGTCATATGGTATTTCTGTTGTTAATTTTTTGAGGAATCGCCCTACTGTTTTCCATAGAGGCTGCACCAGTTTGCATTCCTACCAGCAGTGTATGAGGGTTCCTTTTTCTCCATAATGTCTCCAACATTTGTTATTTTTTGTCTTGGTGATTATAGCCACTCTGACGGGTGTAAGGTGATATCTTAGTGTAGTTTTTTTTTTTTTTTAAGATTTTATTTATTTATTTTTTCCCCCCAAAGCCCCAGTAGGTTATTGTATGTCATAGCTGCACATCCTTCTAGTTGCTGTATGTGGGACGCGGCCTGAGCATGGCTGGAGAAGCGGTGCATCGGTGTACACCCGGGATCCGAACCCGGGCCGCCAGCAGCGGAGTGCGCGCACTTAACCGCTAAGCCACAGGGCCGGCCCTTTTTTTTTTTTTTTTTTAAATATTTATTTATTTATTTGTTTTTGTGAGGAAGATCAGCCCTGAGCTAACATCCGTTAATCCTCCTCTTTTTGCTGAGGAAGACCAGCCCTGAGCTATCATCTATTGCCAATCCTCCTCCTTTTTTTTGCCCCCAAAGCCCCAGTAGATAGTTGTTTGTCATAGTTGCACATCTTTCTAGTTGCTGTATGTGGGACACGGCCTCAGCATGGCAGGAGAAGCAGTGCGTCGGTGTGCTCCCGGGATCCGAACCCGGGCCGCCAGTAGCGGAGCGCGCGCACTCAACCGCTAAGCCACGGGGCCGGCCCTCTTAGTGTAGTTTTGATTTGCATTTCCCTGATGATTAGTGATGTTGACTTTATGGGACTGCTTTTCTAAAGAGATCTAAAGGCTAACTTGAACGGAAAGACAGTAGAGCTAGAGGTCTCCTAAAACAATTACTTTGTCCCTGGTGAGAGTCCTGGTCAAATCCATTCCATCCTGTGTGGACCAGTGAGTTGCTTTGGTAACTCTGGGGGAACAGAAGAGAATTGAGTTCTGTTGTAAACCTGGTTTGGTATAAACTTGGTCTCAAATTTTTGCCAGAATCAAATCACAAGATGTAAAGTTCTTTAATTCTCATGGTTTTTCTTCCCCACACCTCTGCAGGCATTGTGTCGGGCGGAGGATGAAGAGGATATCCGTGCAGCCACCCAGGCCAAGGCTGAACAGGTGGCTGAGCTTGCAGAATTCAATGAGAATGATGGGTTTCCTGCTGTTGAGGGAGAAGAGGCTGGTCGGCCTGGGCCTGAGGATGAGGAGATGTCTCGGGCTGAGCAGGAAATTGCTGCCCTTGTAGAACAGGTCAGTGTTGGATCCCCTAGTTCTCAACCTCACCCTCCACAACTTCTTCCTGTAGACTCTGTGACCCTTCTTTTATTTTCCCTGGTGAAAATAATCAAGGATGTTGGGACTTGGGCACCAGGTCCCTATGTTCATCACCACTGCTCCTCCCCACAGCTGACCCCCATTGAGCGCTATGCCATGAAATTCCTGGAAGCCTCGCTGGAGGAGGTGAGCCGAGAGGAACTCAAGCAGGCAGAAGTGAGTATTTCTAGGGTGAGGTTGGAAGTGGGAAGCTGCTGCTTTCTGCCTGCTCCCCACCCTGCTTGTCTCCCTCTGACCACTCTCTGGGCTCTGTTGTTGGTAGGAGCAAGTGGAAGCTGCTCGGAAGGACCTGGACCAAGCCAAGGAGGAGGTGTTCCGCCTACCCCAAGAGGAGGAGGAGGGGCCAGGGGCTGGGGATGAGGTTTCCTGTGGGACTAGTGGAGGCAGCCACCGGCGCAGTAAGAAGGCCAAGGCCCCTGAAAGGCCAGGGACTCGCGTCAGTGAGCGTCTACGTGGAGCCCGGGCTGAGACTCAAGGGGCAAATCACACTCCTGTCACGTCCACCCATCATACCCGCAGTACCTCCACACCCCCCCGCTGCAGCCCTGCCAGGGAGCGAGTTCCCCGACCAGCACCTAGGCCTCGACCCACTCCAGGCTCAGCTCCTGCTGCAATTCCTGCCCCAATCCCTGTTCCGATCCCTGCCCCAATCCCCATTTCAGCCCCAAATCCAGTAACCATGCTTCCTGTGCATATCTTGCCTTCTCCCCCACTTCCTCCTTCACAGATTCCTCCCTCTTGTTCTTCTGCCTGTACTCCTCCTGCTGCCTGTACCCCTCCACCAGCTCATACCCCACCTCCAGCCCAAACGTCTCTCTTAACTCCTTCCTCCCCTCTCCTGCTTGGTCTACCTTCTGTGCCCGTCTCCCCACCAGTCACCAACCTCCCCTTAGGCTTGGGGCCTGAGGCAGAGCTTTGTGCACAAGCATTGGCATCTACCGAGTCCCTGGAGCTGGCCGATATGGCCAGTTCTGAGACTTCCCCACTTACTCTTGTGCCCTCTAAGGATCTGTTACCAGTTGCTGTTGAGATCCTGCCTATGTCAGAGAAGAACCTTTCTCTCACCTCTTCTGCACCTAGCCCAACCCTGGAGGCTGGCAGCGTCCCCAACGGTCAAGAGCAGGAGGTGCCAGAGCCTGCCGAGGGGACCATCCTCACAGTGCTGCCTGATGGTGAGGAGGTGCCCACGTGTCTGAGTGAGAGCAATGGACTGGAGCTCCCACCCTCAGCCACATCTGATGAGCTACTTCAGGAGCCATTGGAGGCTGACAAGAACTCAGAAGAACTGGTGGAGGCCCCGACCCCAACCTCTAGCCCTGAGAAGCCGCAAGAACTTGTTTCAGCTGAGGTCGCAGCCCCATCAACGTCATCCTCGGCCACCTCCTCACCTGAGGGTCCTTCGCCTGCCCGGCCCCCTCGGCGTCGCACCAGTGCAGATGTAGAAATTAGGGGTCAGGGGGCTGGTCGGCCAGGGCAATCTCCAGGCCCCAAAGTGCTTCGCAAGCTGCCAGGACGGCTAGTGACTGTGGTAGAGGAAAAGGAACTAGTGAGGCGACGGCGACAGCAACGGGGAACTGCCAGCACCCTAGTGCCTGGGGTCTCTGAGACTGGTGCCAGCCCGGGAAGCCCATCTACCCGCAGCATGTCGGGGCCAGAATCCTCACCTCCCACCAGTGGGCCCTGTGAAGCTGCTCCCCCATCTACACTGTCCACCCCAACCCAGCAGCCCTTCATAGCTCGCCGTCACGTTGAGCTGGGGGTGACTGGTGAGGGTAGCCCAGAGAATGGAGAAGGGGCACTGCTTGCCATCACCCCTCCTGCTGTGAAACGTCGGAGGGGAAGGCCCCCCAAGAAGAACAGGTCTCCAGCAGATGCTGGGCGAGGGGTGGATGAGGCACCTTCATCCATCTCTAAGGGAAAAACCAATGGGGCTGACCCAGGCCCTGGGGCTGAGACCCTTATTGTTGCAGAGCCTGTTCTGGGACCCCAGCTTATTCCTGGGCCCCAGCCTGTTGGACCCCAGCCAATTCATAGACCCGAACCCATCGTCCTATCACCTGTGGAGAAAAGAAGGCGTGGGCGGCCCCCTAAGGCACGAGATTTGCCTATTCCTGGGACCATTTCCTCTCCAGGGGATGGCAACTTAGAGAGCCGGACACAGCCACTCCCGCTACCACCACCCCTGCCACCACTCCCACCGCTCCTAGCCTGTCCCACAGCTACTGTCGCCAACACTGTCTCCACTCTCACCATTTCAACATCCCCACCCAAGCGGAAGCGGGGCCGACCTCCCAAGAATCCACCATCACCTCGGCCCAGCCAACTCCCTGTCTTGGACCGTGATAGCTCTTCTGTCCTCGAGAGCTGTGGATTGGGGAGGCGGCGGCAACCCCAGGGCCAGGGGGAGAGTGAGGGTAGTTCCTCTGATGAGGATGGAAGCCGCCCCCTCACCCGCCTGGCCCGCTTACGGCTTGAAGCAGAGGGAATGCGGGGACGAAAGAGTGAAGGGTCTATGGTGGTGGCTGTAATTCAGGATGACCTGGATTTAGCAGATAGTGGGCCTGGTGGGTTAGAATTGACATCTCCTGTTGTCTCATTGGCTCCAAAACTGCGCTCGACCCGGCTGCGTCCAGGGTCTCTAGTCCCCCCACTAGAGACTGAGAAGGTGCCTCGCAAACGGGCAGGGGCCCCAGTTGGTGGGGGTCCTGTGTTGGCAAAGCGTGGCCGTCTACAGCCTCCAAGTCCCTTGGGGCCTGAGGGTTCAATAGAGGAGTCTGAGGCTTCAGCCTCAGGTGAGGAGGAGGAAGGGGATGGGACACCACGTCGCCGATCTGGCCCCCGCCGGCTTGGTGGGGCTACCAACCAAGGGGACCAGCGCATCCTGCGTAGCAGTGCCCCTCCCCACCTGGCTGGCCCTACCATTAGTCACAGAGGCCGCAAGGCCAAGACGTGAGTGGGAAGCCCCTGCACCTAGGCTTTCCGCCATGGCCCCTCTCCCTCCATGACCAGGCCTGACTCTGTTAACCACTACTTGAAGTCTTTTGAGGGGGAAAGCCTCCAGGGAGACAGAGGGGCCTTCTCCCTTCTTTCCACCAAAGTAGGGGGTAGGCAACTGGTTGTCATGAAAATGGGGCTCTTCACATATCCCCTTCCCTTCCACCCTACATGGCTGGGCAGTGTTAAGGGTGGCAAGATAGTCTCTGTCCCCACCCCCTTGTACTTGATTCCCCAGCTATCTTTCACAGCCCCCCACCCTTATGGGAAGGGAGAGGGGCTTCTCTAAATGAGTTTTTTTTTTTCTTTTTTTTTTTAAGAAGAAAAAATAATAAACTTAGTTTCTGTATGAGCATCCGCGTAAGGAGGCTTCTGATTTTCTGGTCTGGTGGAGGGTTGGGTGGGAAGTTGGGCATCATTTTTCTCTTCTCTTTTGCTCTTGCCAAGACTCTAGTACCTGATCTCTAACCCAGAATTATGTATCTTTGAGGCAGAAATCTCCACCCAAGAAGAGGAAAGATTGTTAAATCCTCGTAGGGTGCCTTTCCCTGAAGTTTCAGTTTCAAGTCACTCAGACTCATACTTTTTCTCTTCTCCATTCTTTTCCGCTAGTTCCCTGACTTGGTCTCAGAGTGCTCTGATGCTTCAGACTTATCCCCGCTTTTAGCCCACTTGCTCAGGTGCTTTCATTCCTTTTCCAGAAGGCAGACATCCTACCTCCAGTTGCTCCATGCTTTGCCCTTCCTTGCTTTCCTCCATCTAGCCAAACTGGTTTGAGTCAGCCACACCCCCTTCTGAGGTCCTGGGGCTCTTCAGGTAGTGGCTGGCCACCCAACCCCACCTCTGGGCTTGGCTTGGAGCCCTGACTCAGCTCCATCTCCACCCAAGCCAAATCAAACCTGAGGCAGGAGCCGAAACTCAGTCCCTCAAAGCCTATAGCCAGGTAAGAGCCCCTGTTCATTTTTACATTTTCTCTGGTCTCAACTCCCTAGACCCTCTCGTGTTCCCCTGATAACTGTATTTGTGTTCACCTAGTATCTGAGTTCTTTCCTTATACCCACTCTCCTGCAGCTTTGTGGCACATATCCTTTGCTCTTTGCTTATCTTGCCTCGCCTCTTTCACCGTTTCTATCCTTTGTTACTTGTGTTCAGAGAACTGCAAATGGTTCCATTTTGTCTAGGATGTAGGGAAATGGTTGGAGATGAGGGTGGAAAGGTGGTTTGATGCCCGAGCTCAGAGGACTTGAGAAATAGATGAGAAATGATTAAGTAGGACATCATTATGCAGGTTTCTGTGTGGATTATGAGGTCATTTGAACTCGGGGTGTTAATCTGATTTCGTTGTGTGGCCTGGGTTAAAATGAAGAAAGGAGGTGGCAGGGAGTCAGCATAACAAAGGAGGCCCCTATTTGGGGAGGTAAACCTGGTTTTTCTGATGTTCAGTTTTCCTCAACTATAAAGAGAGCTTGGACGGGTAATTTTTCTCTCCTTTCCCCCATATCCAGAACCATGTTTTCACATGAAATGGCTGCTTTGCTTGAAGTGGGGTACAGGGCCATTCTCTGACCCCTCCTTAATATTCAGGGGCAGCCTCTGAGGAACTCCAGAGAATTTTAGAGCCGTTTGAAATACAGTTTAAAATCACTGACTTGGATAATCTCAGATTTCTAGCAGCTTTTGAGATTCTGTGTTTCTCTCCTGCTCAGCGTGCATCTGTCAATTTTATTTTCCCCACTTGTCAAAACAGTAAGTAATACAGATAATGCTGTGTTCACACCAGCTTGTTTTTAAAGACTCAGAATCTTAGGCTGAGGAAAAAGGATTCCAGCCACACATTTCCTCTCTTGGTCTATGAGTCACTAGAGGAATTCCCCAGTAAGGTAGCGTTCATGAGAGTTGGGCTAGGCCACAGAGGACATGATCAAGGAGAGGGGTAGAGTCTGAGCAAGCCGGGCCAAGGGCTCAGTTGTTGGGCTTACAAGTACCTTGACTGTATCGCCCACAGGTGATGGAGGACGAGGAGAAGGCAGTGGAGATCTTGGTGAGCAACACGGAAGCTGCTCATTCTCCATCCCCCATCCGCTGCTGCTGGCTCCGCCTCCGCTACTTGGCAGCTACTAGCATTATCTGTGGCTGCTCTTGCCTGGGAGTCGTGGCCCTTGTGTTTGCCATCAAGGTGAGGAATGCAATTCCTATGGGAACCGGGGGTGGGTGGGTGTAGTAAGGCAATGGTTTCATATATTTGAGCTATCTACGTTGATGAAACAGTTACTAAGCACCTGTCATAGCTTGGCTATGGGCCTGGTGCCAGAAATAAGAATAAGACATGGTACCTGCCCATCTAAGGGCCCACAATCTAATGAAAGAGATGGCTGTGAAAATGGATAATTATTAATGGAATGTAGCTCATCAATACTATGATAGAGGAAGCACAGGGTATTCTGGGAGCTGGGAAGAACATATGTGTGTAATTACATATGTGTGTATAGTAAAGAAGGTGACAGGAAGGGCATCCTAGGGGAGGTGATAAGAAAGTAACCTTAAAGGATGATTGAATAAGGGTGAAAGGGCATTCCAGGTAAAGGGAGCAGTGTGTACAAAGGCCTGGACTGCTAGTTCAGCATGACTGGACCAGTGAGGAATAGTGAGAGATGACGCCAGAGGGCCTAGATTCCCAAGGGCCTCCAGTACTGTGCTTAGGAGTTTCAACTTGATCTTGAAAGTACTGGGGAGCCATTCAAGGGTTTTTGCAGAGGAGAGTGACATGGTCAGATTTGTGTTTCAGTAAGATTTGCTCTCAAGGCCTATGTGGAGGATGAATTGCGAGGGGCATGACTCGAGGCAGCTGAGCAGTGATTAGAGCAATCTGTAGGAGTCTGGAAGAAGCTATAAGGTTTTTGAGAGGGCTTCACCATTTCAAAACAGCTAACAGAAACTCACATGTACCTTTTGAAACGCCACACAGGCTAACTTAAACCTCATGCTGGAATTTTCTCAACCCTAGTTTTATTTTAACAATCAGAAACTGTATTCGTATCATCATAAGAATTTCTGAGTTTCATTAGGGCAAAATCATAAAAATCCTTAATAATGAAAAAGATGAGGCCCATTGGGCTAAGTGAGAATGGGGTGGTGTTTGATGGGGCACGAGTGAAATACTCCACGATAGCTCACTGTTTCTTGCCAAGAATTCCAAATTCTGAATGAATCTGGGATGAGTAGAAGAGGATGGGGAATAAGAAGATTGAAAAGTACTTTCCCGTATGTGATCTTGTGAGCTAACAATGGCCACCCTGAAAAGTAGGCAGAGCCAAGTGGGTACCTCACTGTGCAGATGAGGCATGAGAGATAGAAACTGGAAGGGGAGGTATAGGGTTTGGGTGTGAGGTTTTAAGCCATGACAAGCGTGGAGGATTGGAGTTGGGCAGTGGGCACTTTGGGCCAGAAGCAGGGGGAGAACCTAACCAAAAACCTGCCCCCACAGGCGGAAGAGCGGCATAAGGCAGGCCGGTCCGAGGAGGCAGTGTACTGGGGGGCCCGGGCCCGGAGGTTCATCCTGGTCAGCTTTGCGGTCTGGCTTGCTGTCCTCGTTCTGGGCCCCCTCCTTCTGTGGCTGGTGTCCTATGCCATCGCCCAGGCTGAGTGACCCTGGGTGGCCTCTGCTGAGAGTCAGCCAAGACCTCCTGGATCCTGCAATGCGGCATTGCTAGGGTCCGGTGCCAGCAATGGTCCTTCCTGGCTGGAAGGATGGTGCCTCTCTCAAAGGGCTTTGGAAGAGCTCTTCTAGCCCTTTATATAAAAGGAGGCAGCAGCTGAAACTGATGAGGGGACATCAGCCTGCTCTGTTCTTTCAGTGCCCACCATTCTCTATTCCCCTCAACCCACCCTATCCAAGGGGCCTCTACGCAGAGGTAGGGTTGAAAACCAGGCCTGGTTTTATGAGAATTTGTTTTGTAATAAAAAGCTTTTTTAGTGGTGAAATTCTCCTGTCTAATTGTTCTTCCCCTGCTATTCCCTGGGCCCTTGATGAGAGCCAGACTGGACATCTGATGATGGCAGAAGTCTGTATCTCCCCTTACCTAGGAGCTCCAAGAGAAGGAAAGGACTTTTTTTTTTTCTTTTTTCCTTCTTCTGAAAGTTTTCCTTCTTGGAAAGATCCCAGCTTCTCCCTTACACATCAACAGAGACCCTTGAGGCCAGGGAGGAAGAGTGGTCCAGCAGCTACTATTCATTGAGTGCTTGCTATATTCCAGGCTCTGTTCTAACCACTTTATATTTATTAACTCCTCAGTCCTCACAATCAATCAATAGTAGATACTGTTGTTCTCATGTTATAGTTGAGGAAACAGGCACAGATTACCCAAGGTTACACAGTTAGTAAGTGGCAGAGCTGGGATTGAACCCAGACAGTTTGGTTCCAGAGATGAGAGAAGAGTGAAAGGTTTGGATAACAGCAACCACCACCCTATATATGAAGATTATAATGAATTTTCATGTCCTTTATCTTGGGCCTCATGATACTATTTTAAACATTTTTTAAATTGTGAGGTATTTCACATAGAGGAAAATATCTAAAACAAGTACACAGTTTAATAAGTTAACACAAAATAAACATCTGAAAAACCATCATTCAGTCAAGAAATTGAACATTGCCAGCACCCCAAAGCCTCCTTTATACTCCTCCCAATCACTGTTCCTTCCTTTCTTCCCACAGGTAACTACCATTCTGACTCCTAACAATGTAGTTTAGTTTTACCTGCATTTGAACATTATATAAATGGAATCATATGTATTCTTTTTATGTCTGGTTTCTTTTGCTTAACATTGTGAGAGTCACTGATATTTGGTGTAGCTGTAGTTTTCGTTACTGTATAGTATTCCATTATATGAAAACATTACAATTTATTCATTTTCTGTTGGTGAACTTTTGGAATGTTTCCAGTTTTGGGATATTATGAATCATGCTGCTGTGGACATTATTGTACATGTCTCTTGGAGTACATGTGCCCTGGGAATGGAATTTTTGGGTTATTTCACCATAATTCAGAGCCCAGCAGAATACCTAAAGGAATTAGAGTTGTTGCACACTGAAGAGAAAAGATTAAAGGGGAAGGAGAGGCACATGATGGTTTTCTTCAGTATTCCAAAGTGCTCCAGGAAGAAAAAGTGAAGAGAATCCATTCTTGGTCCCAGAGGTTAGAATTACAACAATGGGTAGAAGCCATACATAGAAGCCATACTGGTTCTCAACCTTGGCTTCACAATGGAACCACCTGGGGAGCCTTAAAAAGTACTTATGCCTGGATGTTACCCCTAGAGATTTTGATTTAATTGGTGTGAGGTGCTGCCTGAGCATCAGGATAACTCATTTTAGAGATAGTTTTACAGAAACTTTTTAAAAGCTGATATTTGATTAATCAGCTTCAGTTTACTAGAAGAGAATATCCCATTCCCCCAAACTGATTAAATGAGGTCTTGCTATTTTTTAACTATTTTGAAAAAATTTCAAACCTACAGAACAATGAAAGAATAGTACAATGAACTCATGTGTACTCTTCACCTAGATTTATAATTTTTAACATTTCACCACATTTGCTTTATATCTTTCTAAATATACATATTATTATTGCTGAACTAGTTGAGGGTAAGTTGAAGGCCCTTTATCCCTAAATACTTCATGATCTATCTCCTAAGAACAAGGATATTCTCTCATATAACCACACTACAATTATATGATTTAGAGAAGTTAACATCAATACAATATGATCCTCTAATATATAGGCCATATTCAAATTTGCCAGTTGTCCTAATAACGTGCTTTATAACAATTTCTTTTCCACTTTAGGGTCCACTGTGAGAACACTCATTGCATTTAGTTGTTATTTATTTATTTTTTTTTGTGAGGAAGATCAGCCCTGAGCTAACATCCATGCCAATCCTCCTCTTTTTGCTGAGGAAGACCTGCCGCATTTAGTTGTTTTATGTTTAGTCTCCTTAAATTTTTAGTTTGTTCTCCTCCTTTCTTTTTTGTCTTTCATGACTTTTTGAGGCGAGGCCAGTTTGTAGAATGTCCCTCAATTTGGGTTCTTTTTTTTTTTTTTTGTGAGGAAGATCAGCCCTGAGCTAACATCTATTGCCAATCCTCCTCTTCCCCCCACCCCCAAAGCCCCAGTAGATAGTTGTATGTCGTAGTTGCACATCCTTCTAGTTGCTGTATGTGGGACACGGCCTCAGCATGGCCAGAGAAGTGGTGCGTCGGTGCGCGCCCGGGATCCGAACCCAGGCCGCCAGTAGCGGAGCGTGCACACTTAACCGCTAAGCCACGGGGCCGGCCCATCAATTTGAGTTCTTATGATTGGATTCAGGTTATGCATTTTTGGCAGAAATACTACATAAGTTGTGTGTCCTCAGTGTGTCACATCAAGAAGCATGTGATGTCGATCTGCCGTCTTATTGGTGGTGGTAACATTGACAACTTGGTTAAGGTAGTGTCTGTCAGATTTCTGCAAAGTAAAGATACCTTTTTCCTTTGTAATTAAAAAATAATCTGTATAAATACCCTGTTCCCCAGCAGATTTTCCACCAATAATTTTAAACCTGTTTTGCTCAAGTCAGTGTTGAGTTGAGTCAAAGTTGATGTTTTAACTTTATCGTTCTTTCTATGTTTGTTAGCTGGCATTCTACTCTGAAGAAGGTCTTTTTCTCTTTCATTTATTTTTTTTCAATTAATTTTATTTATTTATTTATGTTTCCCCCAAAGCCCCAGTAGATAGTTGTATGTCATAGCAGCACATCCGTCTAGTTGCTGTATGTGGGACGTGGCCTCAGCATGGCCGGAGAAGCGGTGCATCGGTGCGCGCCCGGGATCCGAACCCGGGCCGCCAGCAGCGGAGCACGTGCACTTAACCGCTAAGGCACGGGGCCAGCCCCTCTCCTTCATTTATTTGTTTACAATTTTTAGTGTCACTATGGTCTCAGATTGTTTTTTAGTTCAGTTTGTTATATCCATTACTGTCATTATCCTTCTTAAAATGTTTTGAGGTATAATTTACATACAGTAAAGTGCACAGATCTTAAGTGTGTAGCTTGGTGAATAAACACACCTATATAATCACCACCTAAGTGAAGAGAACATTTCTAGCACATCAAGAGGCTCCCTCATGGCCCTCTCAGTCTTATTCTTTTTGTCCCTGATTTTGACCAGTGGAAACCCCTTCAACCTGGTTTTTGTGTCCTTCTGATAAGTCCTCATTTTTCTTCACTTACTTTCTGGCACAAATTATTCCAGGCTCATCTTGTCCTTTCTCTGTTCCACCTGAGAATTGGCCACTTCTCCCGAGGAGCCCTGGTTCCTTTTATTGAGGACTGTTACTTTGAAATCAGTATCTAGACACTAGCTGTGCTCATTCCACTGGGATGTTATTGTTTCTCAGCCCTTTCAGCGGTTAGAGCTAGAAAATTCCTAATTTCATCTATTTTAAATCAGTTTCTAAAATCATACCTCCAATTTCAATCAGTCATAAGGTTTTTTCTCTCTTTTCCCACAGTAAGAACCTTGGCTGCCAACTACATCAATATGTTTATTCACTTGCCCAATTTCAGAATAACTATCCCATTATCCTACCAAACAACAAGCCTGCTAAGTAAAGTTCAAGATTTCTTTGCAATTATTTTGTTTTTAGGTTGTTGGTATAAAGCCAAAGTACTCAGTTAAAAAGTTACTTTTGGGGCACCGGCTGGTGGTGTAGTGGTTAAGTTCACGCCCTCAGCTTTGGGGGTCCGCAGGTTCGCATCACGGGTGCGGACATAACACACCACTCATCAAGCCATGCTGTGGCGGCATCCCAGATACAAAATAGAGGAAGATGGGCACAGATGTTAGTTCAGGGCTGATCTTCCTCACCAAAAAAACAAACAAAAGAGTTACTTGTATTTGTTTGTCTCTCCTTATATGGTTGCCATCTCAAGTGACATTTCTAAGATAGTAGTTAGAAGATTAATGAATTCATTCTGTGCCTCTTTCACTGGAACATAATCCCCACAAGGGTAGGGACTTTTTTCTTCCCCATTGCTGTTAGTCTAGCGCTTAGACGCTCAACAAATATTTGTTGAATGAGTAAGTGAATGCCAGGGTTGAACTGTGAACTGAAAATGCTTATGAAGTAAGTCGCTCCTGGCAGAATCTTACAACCGGTAGGCTTAGAACAGAGCGTGATACTCCCCAAGGCCTTTGGGAGTGGCTAGTGAAAGACTGGGAAAAGGTATAACCCCAGATGGTGAGCATTAGGGCTTTGGAGGTATTCAAGAGGAGTCGGGGCAGCCACAGGACAAGGAAGCCTCTTCTAGCTGACGGGCCATGGCTCGTCCAAGTCCGCACCAAGTGGCCAACCTGGGGTCCAAGGTGCGTGCTCCGAGCGTTTTAAGGGCTGGAGTCTGCCCCTCAAGGCAGGTGCTTTGGACCAGATTGCTAATATAAAAAAGAGCCGAATTCAGATAGGGATGTTGGGAGGAGACTGAGGGGCCTTGCCCAAACCAGGGAATCAGAGGAGCAGAGAGTGCTGCCTCCCGGCTACCCAGAGGTCACGCTTCCCGGTAAACCTAACTTCCGGGTCCTGTTCCAGGCCCCCAACCCCAATAGTCAAGAAGCTCCGCCCTCTGCTGGCTCCAGCAGATGCCGTGCGCTAATTGGCCGTATCTGAAGCCCCGCCTTAGCGTCGCACACTCAGGTAACTCGGAGCTCCAACGCCGGTTCCAGCTTCGAGACTCTCGGCTTCTTATTGGACTACCAATTTCCAATCGGAAGAGTTTTTGAACCTCAGTTTTCAGGCGGTGCCGGCCATTGGCGGACAGGATGGGGGCGGGGCCCGAGGTCGTTGCCGGTGCCGCCCGGGGGTAAGGTAAGGGACTAGAGGCGAACCCCCAGACAGAGCGGCCTCCCGTGGACCCTGGCTTCTTTCCCTGCCCGGGCGGGTGAGCCAGCGCTAGACCCCGCGTTCCCTCCCAGCGCCCGCCCAGGTGCGCCTGCGCAGCAACAGCCGCCAGCCGGTGTGCCCCTTCCCTTCGTCCTCCACGCCTTTTCCCTTCCCCTTCCCTGCCCCCCTCCTTGCCCTGCCGCCCTTCCTGCCTCCTAGGCCCTTTCGCGGGGTCTCCCTAGTCCCAATCCTTCCCCCACCCCATCCCCATCCCCCAGGATCCTGGCGCCCCAGCCGCAAGGGCTGCGCCTCCGCGAGCCGCGATGTGTGTCCTTTCAGAGCCCGTGGGCCTCCGTGCCCTCTGTTTCTTCCACACAGGCCTCCACCTCCTTCAGGATGACGCTGGACGTGGGGCCGGAGGATGAGTTGCCCGACTGGGCCGCCGCCAAGGAGTTTTATCAGAAGTATGACCCTAAGGACGTCATTGGCAGGTGAGGCCACAGCCAAGGAAACGGAGGTCCAGAGAGATCAGGTCCTAGCCGCGATAGACAGTTCCATCTGAGAGCTGTATAGTTCCAAATGGGAAGGGTCAGTGGTAGTGGAGGAACATTTGGTGACTAGACTCTTATTCTGGGCCAACCCTCATTTTTTCACAAATTCATTCACTTATGTGTTCAGCAAACATAGTTGAAGCACCTACTGTGTGCTAGACGCAAAGCTAAACACATGGAGGGTAGAAGAAATGTTCATGCCCTGGAGGTACTCCAAGTGAAGTGACTAAAAGAGACACATGAACATTCAAAAAGTATCAGGCTGTGTAAAAAGTGCTGTGGGGGCTCAGAAAATCACAGCTTCCCAGAAGAGGTGATATTTGGGTCCTCAAGGATGGGTAGGAAGTTCTGCATGTGGAGAATAGAAGGAAGGCCTCACTTGTCGAGGCAGTGGCAGTTACATTTACTCATCAAAGGTGCAGTGTGTTGGGTGCACTGTGCTAGTCACTGGGGATACAAGACCTACAAGGTTTCTGTTTTCCTGGAGTTTATATTCTAGTGGTAGAGACAGACAATAAACATGAAAACAAGATAAAGATCAACACAAGTGCTAGGGTGAAAATAAATGGGGTGATGGAACAAGAGTAATTAATGGAACTGAGACTTGAAGGATGAGAATGAACAAGTCATGAGCTGAGGAAGGATTTATTCCGGGCAGAGGGCAAAGGCTCAAGGCAGGAAAGGACCTATTCCAGCAATAGCAAGAAGATCATAGCAGCTCGAATGTGTAAGGGTGGGACGAAGTGTAGGAAATGAAATCGGAGATGTAAATAGAGATTAGATTATATAGGGTCTTAGGCCATGATAAGGAATTTCAACTGTATTCTAGTGAAACTGGTGGTCTCAAACAGGGTAGTAACATGATCTGATTTACATTTCTGTGATTTGGGGGCTAGGAACTTAACCTTTCTTTTTTTAAAGATTTTATTTTATTTATTTTTCCCCCAAAGCCCCAGTAGATAGTTGTATGTCGCAGCTGCACATCCATTCTAGCCGCTGTATGTGGGACGCGGCCCCAGCATGGCCAGAGAGGCGGTGCGTCGGTGCTCGCGGGATCCGAACCCGGGCCGCCAGCAGCGGAGCGCGAGCACCTAACCGCTAAGCCACGGGGCCGGCCCGGAACTTAACCTTTCTATGCATCAGTTTCTCCATTGTAAATTGGGAATAAAAATAGATCCTACCTTGTAGGTTGCTGTGAGAAATGGAAAGAGTTAATATGATTCTCTTAGAACACTTCCTGGCACATGGTAAGTGCTCAAAACAGGTGTGTTATTACATTTGAAAAAAGATTATTTTGGGGGCCGGCCCAGTGGTGTAGTGGTTAAGTTCACGTGCTCCACTTTGGCGGCTGGAGTTCCCAGGTTTGGATCTTGGGTGCGGACCTAAGCACCACTCATCAAGCTATGCTGTGGAGGCGTCCCACATACAAAATAGAGGAAGATTGGCACAGCTGTTAGCTCAAGGCTCATCTTCCTCAAGCAAAAAGAGGAAGATTGGCAACACATGTTAGCTCAAGGCCAGTCTTTGTCACCAAAAAAAGATCATTGTGGCTCTTGTGTAAAGAATGGATGGGAGAGGGCCGGCTCCGTGGCTTAGCGGTTAAGTGCGCGCGCTCTGATGCTGGCGGCCCGGGTTCGGATCCCGGGCGCGCCCCGAGGCACCACTTCTCCGTCCAACGTGAGGCCGAGTCCCACATAAAGCAACTAGAAGGATGTGAACCTATGACATACAACTATCTACTGGGGCTTTGGGGGGAAAAACTGAATAAATAAAATCTTTAAAAAAAAAAGAATGGATGGGAGAGGGGCAAGAATGGAAGCACAGAGGCCTAATTCATTCAGGCTAGAGATGTTGATGGTTTAGACTAGAGTGTTGGTGGTAGAGATAGAGAGAAGTGGATAGATTGAGGTGATAGTTTGAAGGGAGACTTGATACAGTTTCCTGAAAGTTTGGATATGGACCATGAGGGAAAGGGCAGAAAACAAGAATAACTTCTGAAGTTTGGATTTGAGTGTTTGAGTACCGGTTACTGAAATGAACAAGATTGAGGGAGGATCAGGTTATGGGGAGGGGCGAGCAAGTCAAGAGTTCCATTTTGGAGATGTTAAGTTTGAGATACCCAACTGGAGCTGTCAAGTGGGTATAAGAGTCTGGAACTCAAGGGAGAGAGCTGGGCTAGAGCTATAAATTTGGGAGGCAGTGGCATATGGATAGTAGTTGGGGAGAGAATATAGACAGAGAAGTGAAAGGGACCTAGAGTCAGGCCCTGGGTCGTGTCACTATTAAGGGGTTAGAGAAAGAGGAGCCAGCCACAGAGACTAAGGAGCTGCCATCTGTGAGTTAGAAAGAAAAACACAAGAAGAATGTGCTTCTAGAAGGTTGGCATGGTCTGCTGTGACAAATGTGCTAAGGCCAGGAAAGCAGACAGGGGTGTGACCATTAGATTTGTTAAGACTCCTTTTAGATATCACATGGAAATGTCAGAAAGGCCGTTGGAATCAGGAATTCTGGAGAGAAATCAAGGCTTGAGACAGTGTAACAGGAGTCATTTGTATATAGTTGGCATTTAAATCCCCTGGGACTGGATGGAGGTCCCAAGGAGAGAGAGTATTGGGAAATGAAGAGAGCTGAGATCCAAGTCCTGAGTTGCTGTGGGGTTTCCGGACCAGATAAGGGAGGATTCACCAAGGCTAGGAAGAACCCTTAGGGAAGAGCAGTGGTTCCACTGCCAAGGGCCGCAGAAAGACCCGTTTTGGAGAAGGCAGATCAGAGGGTGGGATGCTTATCTCATTCCGAGATTACTGTGGTAGCATCATCCCTTGTCTCGCTCCTCTCTTTTCTCTCTTTTTCCTGTACAGTAAATTACCTGCACACTTTCACTAAATTACTTTCCCCCGAAAGTAATTATTATTTCTTCTTGTATAAAGGCCTGAAGTTTTAAAAGAGTTTGGCACATTCTGGAAATTTGATTTTTATCTTGTAGGTAATAGGCGTGCAGTATGGAAAGAAAACGAAAATTTTTAGTGCATTCCAGTTAACTATAAGATTACAAGTATTAGGTGTCATTTAAAAGTGGACATTTGCTCTAGGGTACCTACTAAGGAATGAGGGAACACATACAACTTAGTAGAGAATTTAAGCTGGAAGTTTTTAAGCAGCGAATGACATGATTGGGACTGTTTTAAGAAGCTAATTCTAGAAGCAGTGTGAGTTGCAGTGACTGAGATTGGCAGCAGGGAGATCAGTGAGGAGGCTGTTGTGGTTGTGGGAGTGGAGTAGTAGGAAACACTTTTGAGAGGTACGCAGAATGGACTGGACTGGTTGGATGTGGTGGATTGTGAAGGAGAGGAAAGCCAAAAATGGTACCAAGGTTTCTAGTTTGGGAGTCTGATTGAATGGCATTGCCATTAATTGAGATTGAGAATATGGATTGAGGAGCTAGTTTCAGGGGAAGAAGAGATGTTCAGTGGTCATGATGAATGTGAGATGTCTCTAGGACCCTCAGGAAGTGATCTTCAGTAAGACTTGTTGGCCTGATACTTAAGAGAGACATCTGGGCATGAAGTTGGAAGTCATGGAGGTGGATAAGATTACTAAGGGAGAGTGTATATAGCCTGAGAACAGGGCCAAGGAAGAGATCCTGGGGAAGTCTTAACATTTAAGGGATGGGGGCCGGCCCCGTGGCTTAGCGGTTAAGTGTGCACGCTACTGGCGGCCCAGGTTCGGATCCCGGGCGTGCACCGACGCACCGCTTCTCCAGCCATGCTGAGGCCACGTCCCGCATACAGCAACTAGAAGGATGTGCAACTATGACATACAACTATCTACTGGGGCTTTGGGGGAAAAAAAAGGAGGAGGATTGGCAATAGATGTTAGCTCAGAGCCGGTCTTCCTCAGCAAAAAGAGGAGGATTAGCATGGATGTTAGCTCAGGGCTGATCTTCCTCACACACAAAAAAAATAAATAAAAATAAATAAATAAAAAATAAAAAAATAAAAACGTTTAAAAAAAAAAGAAACGTTTAAGGGATGGGCAGAGAGAACAATGTGTATCAGTAGAAAGAATTTGGACTTCGAGTCCAAAACCTGGGTTTCCCACATAGACAGTCGTGATACATAGTGGGAAGGCTTAACTAAGAGTGAATGCTCTAGGGTCGGCCCCGTGGCTTAGCAGTTAAGTGCACGCGCTCCGCTGAGGGTTCGGAACCCAGGCGCGCACCAACGCACCGCTTCTCCGGCCATGCTGAGGCCGAGTCCCACATACAGCAACTAGAAGGATGTGCAACTGTGACATACAACTATCTACTGGGGCTTTGGGGGAAAAAAATAAATAAATAAAATTATTAAAAAAAAAAAAAAAAAAACAAGTGAATGCTCTTACAGGTGAAATGCTGTGGGATGCCAGAGAAGGAAGTGGCCCCTTGCTCCTGGAGAATAAACAAAGAGCTGTTGGGCCTTAAAGAAAGGGTTCTTTGCTGGATGGCTTCAAAGGGTCTTTGAATCCCCTGAAATTGTAAAAATGTTGTATATATGTGGTAGAGGTACCCTGCTTGCATCAGATTCTCAGGTTTGTTAAAAGATGAGTAATAATTAGACCAGGGGCCTCAAACTCAGATGCCCTTAGTGGTTGTGCAGGAAATTAAAACTGAGAAGTGTCCAAAAGTAAGACAGTAGGAAGTGGTGAGTATTGTGGCAGCTGGAGGGTTCCTGTCCCACCTAAGATAATGTGAATGCAGATTTGTAAAGAACAATGCATTGACCAAAACGTAACACATCTGTGGGCTGTGTTTGGCCAGAGGGTCAATAGTTTGCATCCCTTGATTGAACCAGAGATGTGGGTGACAGGCATTCCAAACGGCAAAGAGGCCACAAGAGCACAGCAGTAAGGTTATATGAAGGGCAGCCAGGGAACTAGCATGCGAAATGTGTGAAGCCAGATCCTGGAGAGATTTGCATCTTAGCCTGACCCTACTTGTAGGGTCATATAGAGTTGGTGACAGAGCCCAAGCAAGGAAATCCTTGTCTAGGACTTTCTCTTTATGATGCCAAATGGGATTTCCTGTCTCTACTTCGTTATTGTCTTTCAGCGTCCCTTCAAGGTTTTGTTGGCCACATTTCAGAGCTGGCAAAGTGGAAGTCCAGAAACCTTATGTCAGTGGGTCATTTGGAGGTTAATTAGTGGTGAATTTGGGGCCTGAATCAAGGTCTCCTAATTCTCAACTTTGGTCTTCCAGCCAATGGCCTAGTATTTATTTGGAGCCTCCTACACTTGAGGTATTGTAGGGGAACTTTGGCATTTGGATGGGGGTAATCAGGGAAGTGTGAGTAAAATTTGCAGGGAGACTTAGAGCACTTCTTCCTACATTCTCCTTGTGGGGTTCCAGGGCAAGGGGCAGGTTCTGAGGCTCAATGTGGAAAGGACTTGGCTAGGCTTACCCATGGAGGAGGTGGCAGAAACTGGATTCGAATCTTGACCCCTGCCTGCCTTTCCTTTGAGCTTTGTGTTGCACCTTGCTGGATACCCAGGTTGCTTGCTGAGCTTACTGTGAAGCTACTGTAGGCCAGGGTGAGCTCCTCGGGAGGTTGCCTCATTGTCCGGATGGGTCTTCAGAGTCTGGGGCAGTGGCTAAAAGGATGCTGAGGATCCACTCTGCATGGAAACGAGAGAGCAGGAGGCCCTGACTTGTGCGTTTTCTGACTCTGGCAGAGGAGTGAGCTCTGTGGTCCGCCGTTGTGTTCATCGAGCTACTGGCCATGAGTTTGCGGTGAAGATCATGGAGGTGACAGCTGAGCGACTGAGTCCTGAGCAGCTGGAGGAGGTGCGAGAAGCCACGCGGCGAGAGACACACATCCTTCGCCAGGTCGCCGGCCACCCCCACATCAGTGAGGCTGCATTCCCTGCTCTTGTTGGCTGACAACCACCTCCTGCTGGCCCTGCCCACAGCCCACTTCCCCCAACACTGCCTCCATGACTCTGCTCCCTTCCTCCTGGCTCTGCTCCACCTCAAAGTGTGGCCAGCCTTTGGGTCCCTACCACCTCCTTTGGTTCTCCTTCCTTCCCAGTACAGTACAGACAGCCCACTGCTGTCTCAGGGGGAAAAGCCCCTTTAATATGCATCTGCTCCTTTCCATCTCTGTCTCTCTGCCTTTCTGCCTCTTTCCCTAGTCACTCTCATCGATTCCTACGAGTCTTCTAGCTTCATGTTCCTGGTGTTTGACTTGTGAGTATCTCCCTGCCCTGATCTGAGAAGCCTCCTCCTCACCTCCATGCATGGCTCCAGCCTTACAGCACAGTGGGCTGAAGACCACCCTGCTCACACCTTCCTCTGCTCCAGCTAGGGCCTGCCTGCTAGCCCATGGCTGTGGCCCCTCTCCCTAGGTGCCCTGATTGAGGCAAGTTCTTCAAGAGTAATAGTGACCAGCCAAATACAAAGGATTTTCATGATCCAAGGGGTCACTATCCCAGTCCCCCATGGTTATAAGGTTAACAGGGAAGAAAAGGCTGTTTAAGAGGGAGTGTTCATCCACGAGCTGCCCACTTATAACAAATTCTCTCCCACCAGTCTCCTGTTGTTGAACATCCTACACACTGGTGTCTGTCTCTGCCCATCAATTCTTTTCCTGGTCATTCTGAAGCTGAATGTCAGATATTATACAATAGAATACAAACTAGTTGAAAAGGTACTTCAAAGGAGAATGGTTTGAATACTAAATATTTAAGAGAGGCCCTTGGAAAAAATTCACAAAGTCTTAATACAGAAATGACCCTCTGCAAAAGTCAGAGGGAAGGTAGGAAGTGTCTGTTATACCATCATGCAGCTTTTCAGAACAATGATACTCCCCAAAACAACACCTTTTGTGTTCTTTATTTCAAGGATTGATGCAGAGTTGCAATGATAACCTCAATTTTTAAAGACAAGATAAAATAAGCAAAATTCAAAATACGCCCTACTCAACTTTTTTGCCACTATTGAGTGAAATTTTGGTTCATGGTCTAAATAGATTCACTTAGAAAGGGCTTTCTTTAGTAGTTATTCTGAGAAAACAAAGACCTCCTGTAAGAAGGCATTTATTCTTGCTAAACTAGCCCCCTCATGATACAATGCAAATATTTCAACTGGGCCAATCCACTGGGCCAAACTGCATCTGGCTTCCAGTTTACTCTTGGAGTGCTGTCTTGAGACCTGTTTGTCCACAGAGGAATCTCTCTTTACCGGCCTCTTCCACGGTATTTTCTGTGAGCGCTGGCTTATTTTCTCAGCCCGCACTGTGAGGTGCACCTACCTCCCAAACCCTACTATCCCTTAGGATGCGGAAGGGAGAGCTGTTTGACTATCTCACAGAGAAGGTGGCCCTCTCAGAAAAGGAAACCAGGTAATGGCTGAGCCTGCAGCCCCTGGGGTGAGCAGGGAGTGGGGCGGGGCAGGGAGAAGCAGAGGAGACTGCGCCTCCCCTAGGTCCATCATGAGGTCTCTGCTGGAAGCAGTGAGCTTTCTCCATGCCAACAACATTGTGCACCGAGACCTGAAGCCTGAGAATATTCTCCTAGATGACAATATGCAGATCCGACTTTCAGATTTTGGGTTCTCCTGCCACTTGGAACCTGGCAAGAAGCTTCGAGGTGAGGGGACCTGGTGCCCTAAGAGGCTTGGGAGGGAAGGAGACCCAGGCCTGAGGCTGGTTGGCTGTGTCTGAGAACTGAGTCCTAGGTACCATGGACAGGGGAGAAGTCAGTGAGTACTTACCAAGTACCCTCTGGGTGCAAAGCCTTGTGTGCAACTCAGAGTAGGCTTCCTGACTGGAGAGGATGGAGACAGACAGGTGAGCAGATAGTGGCACACAGCAGGCAAAGAGCCATGCAGGGGAAGCAAGGAGAAAGGAGCACTTGATTCAGCCAGAGGAATCACAGAGGAGGGGGCTCCGGAGTTCGGCCTTGGAAGGTCAGGCTTGTCCCAGGAGGAAAGAGGGAGCAGGGGGATAGCAGGGCTCAGCTGCATGTTTGGGGTCTGGCAGAGACAAGACCACAGTGTGCAGCTTAGGTGCTATGAAGAGCCTGATGCTGATAGACAGCATTTCTCACCTGGTGCCCTGGGACTCATGCTCACCCGATGTTAATACATTTGTCGTGACAGAAATATTTCTAGTGCAAATGGAAAACTAAACAAAGTTCAACTATGGGACTACTCAGAGCCTTTAATATGCTACTTTGGACTTATTACTAGCCAAAATTTACTAGGCACTTACTGTGAGCTAGGCATCACACTGAGTCTTTGCATCGCTTATTTCTCTAGATCCTTTCAACAACTCTTTGAGCTAGATAATATTTCTTTTTTTTTTTTTTTTTAAAGATTTTATTTATTTATTTTTTCCCCCCAAAGCCCCAGTAGATAGTTGTATGTCATAGTTGCACATCCTTCTAGTTGCTGTATGTGGGACGCGGCCTCAGCATGGCCGGACAAGCGGTGCGTCCGTGTGCGCCCGGGATCCGAACCCGGGCCGCCAGCAGCGGAGCTCACGCACTTAACCGCTAAGCCACAGGGCCGGCCCTGAGCTAGATAATATTTCTGTGTCCATTTTATACATGGGCTTTAAAGAGGTGGGGTGACTTGCTGAAGGTCATGTAGCTGGGCAGTCTGACTCCAGAACTCATGCTTTCAACCTGTGGATTTACACATCTTGTGGATGCTGTGCTTTGTTTTCCTTTGGGCTTCCACATTATACTTTTCCCCATTCTGGAATCTTCTTTGCCTCTGCTCACTCCACCGTCTCTCATGGCTTTGGGTATTCAGGTTTCACTTTAAAGCTCCAGGTCATGTTAGATCCCCCGCTTTTTGTTATTTATTCCCTTCATGACACATGTCTTACTCTATTCAATTTCTCGTTTGCTTTCTGGTAGACAGTGAGCTTGGTAAGGGGACATCTAATTCACCACTGTGTCTAGTGTGGTGCTTGGTACACAGTAGGCATTTAATAAATACTTGCTCTAGGAATGAATTTCCCAAGAGTCATTTTCAATTCAGTCCTATTAAGATTTCCTGGAAGTGTGCCATGGGACACAGTTGTTTGGAAACTGCTGGATTGGAAGAATTGGTGCCTGAAGTGGTAGAAGAAACTAAAAATACAGGCTTAGATCAAGTCATGGAGGGCTCTGTGCTGTAGGAGTCCAGACTTGATCCTGAGGTCCTGATGGGGAGCCAGGGAAGGGTTTTACACAAGGGACTTACCCAGTATGTACTTTAAGAAATCCTATATTCCCACTCGTTCTTGGTTTGAGTGGTCGTTCCACTAACCAGAATAGAGATTATAGGAGGACAAATAGATTTGGGCAGAAAGGAATGCAGAAAAGATTTAAGTTTTGTCTTCCATGTGTGTTATGGATGTGAAAACATGGTAACAAGTTGTGTGAGGAGTGGGGGTAGGTTGGCTCCGCTGGAGGGTTGGAGGAGGCAGATGATACAGTTGGGTAGGCCCTTGGAGTCAATCCAAAAATCAGGTTTTCCCAGGAGGGCCACCAAGAGCCTTGTTGGGTATTTGAGTTGTTCAGCAGGGATAGGGGCTGATACTGCGACTCAGCAGAGGGCAGGAAGGAGCAGAACAGGAACCCTTGTGGCCCTGGCAGTGTTGAGGCTCTAGCAGGAGTCTGGTGTTAAGGGGGCTGGTGGCATGCCATCAATCTCAGCCCTCTTTCCCCAGAGTTGTGTGGGACCCCAGGGTATCTAGCACCAGAGATCCTTAAATGCTCCATGGACGAAACCCACCCAGGCTACGGCAAGGAGGTTGACCTGTGAGTTTCTGGTCTCCCCATTCCCTCCTCCTTTGGGTGTTGTGACTTCACTGCATTTGCCCATCGCCTAGGCATGCCTGACTCTGGTCTCTTTTCCAGGTGGGCCTGCGGGGTGATCTTGTTCACACTCCTGGCGGGCTCGCCACCATTCTGGCACCGGCGCCAGATCCTGATGTTACGCATGATCATGGAGGGCCAGTACCAGTTTAGTTCACCCGAGTGGGACGACCGTTCAGACACCGTCAAAGACCTGGTGAGCTGGGGCCATGAGAGGGCAAGGAGGGAGGCCCAAGAGCTGTCTCTCATGCTCTGGGGTTTGCCCTAGATCTCGAAGCTGCTGCAAGTGGATCCTGAGGAGCGCCTGACAGCTGAGCAAGCCCTCCAGCACCCCTTCTTTGAGCGCTGTGAAGGCAGCCAAGCCTGGATCCTCACCCCCCGCCAGCGGTTCCGGGTAAGCCCCACAGCATCAGGGTCTGGGCCTGCCCCTCTGTCTCATGATCTTTTTCCTGTGGTGGATGCTCCACTGGAGCTCATACTTTCCCCCTTCCCAGGTGGCAGTGTGGACAGTGCTGGCTGCTGGACGAGTGGCCTTAAGCATCCACCGTGTCCGGCCACTGACCAAGAGTGCACTGTTGAGGGACCCTTATGCGCTGCGGCCAGTGCGGCGCCTCATCGACAGCTGTGCCTTCCGGCTGTATGGGCACTGGGTGAAGAAGGGTGAGCAGCAGAACCGAGCAGCCCTCTTCCAGCACCAGCCCCCTGGGTCTTTTCCCGTCGTGGGCCCTGAAGAGGAGGGGGTTCCAGCTACTATCACCGAGGACGAGGCCATGCTGGTACTGGGCTAGCACGTCAGCCCTGGGAGATCCCAGAAAGCAGGACTCTCCAAGAGGAGGATTTTTATCATTCCAGCCCCTCTGGGCTCTGGCCTCAGGTCCCTCTCCCTGGCCAGGCCCACCACTGATCATACTACCATATGGACCAGCCCTGTACCCTGCCCCCGTTGGCCAGGGCTTTGTGGTCAAAGCTAAAGTGGAAAGGAGCCATTCAGAAGGCCACGCCTGGCCTTGTCAGTGCTGCCTGTGCCACGTATGCAATAAAATCTGTTACCTGCCAGGTAGAGCCAGTGCCCTATGTCTGGTGTCTGGCTTCAGCAGGGAAGCCCAGAAGGTGCTCAGGAGGAGTGGGACGGGGATGGAGCTGCTCTGGCCCAGGCCTTTATTGGGGAAACACTGAGGGTCACTTGGTCTTGCTCTTGCCTTTGCCTGCAGGTAGCTGGGAAGGCTGCTCTAGTGCAGTCAACTTGCTGCTGAGCCTGTCCTCACTGGCCTTGAGCCGCTCCTCCACCAGCTGTTGCAGCTGCCCCAGCTCCTTGTTCAGCTGGGTCTTGATATAGGCTCGGAGGATGGAGACCTGGCCTGCAGGGACAGGGAAGAAGGGGCAGGTCAGGAGAGGTGCTGGGGCTAAGGGATTGCCCCTAGCTGGGCAACACAACCTCCAGGGTCCCCTGGGGGCTACACAGGTGGCGATGTTGCTTCAATTCAGGAAATGTCCCCCAGCCCTTCTGTGAGAGAGGGGTGGGCAGAGTGGCTGTGCCAGAATTTCTGGATTGCTACTTAGTAGCTGTGGGACCTTAGGCAGGACTTTAGGCAGATTTAACCTTTCCATGCCTCAGTTTCCTCTTGTGTAAAATGTGGATAATGATAGCACCTAGCACCTAGGATTGAAGGAAGATTAAATGGGTTAGTATATGTAAAATGCTTAAAGCAGGGCCTGGCAACAGCATTGCTAAGTATGTGCTGGCTATTATTGTCATCAGTTTTATAATCATCCTTTTCTGGAACTCCTGCCTCACCCCAGCGACTGTGCTTTTATCTGTTTGTCATCTTGGACTTCTGCATAAGAAATCATTTAGAGAAAGGACACCATGACTAAAACAAAAAGTCTGAAGTCTCAATGTGGTCTAAACCCTTCATTTTACACCTGCCCAAAGTCACAGAGGACCCTAACCCCTTCAGGTCCTCACTTGGCTCTTCCTGGACCACTGTTTCCGGTTCCTCATCCTGTGGGGTGACTGCCTGCTCCTCCACTTCCTCGCCACCTTCTTTCTCTGCAAGCCAGAAGCAGGAAGAGGCTTTGGCCCTGGCCCCAGCCCCAGCCCCAGCCCCAGCATTCTCCCTTACCCATCTCATCCTCTGGCTCGAGCTTGGGTGGCTGTAGCCCCATGTAAGTCAAAGATAGATCCAACCGCACCTGAGAAGAGGAGGAGGGTGGCTGAGAGGAGGGCATCTGCACTGAGGGAAAGGGGGAGATAAGGGGTGGCCTCTTGTAGCCCATGGCCCAGTACCTGGGGTGTGAAGACATATTTGTAGAGCTTGAAGTGGCGAAAGTAGGTGTTGACCACATAATCTGCCAGGGCCAGCAGCTGTTCCTCCTTAAAGAGGTTGATACTGAAGGGGGGCCGCTGTGGGGATGATTAGGAGTTAGACGACTGACCAGCTCCTGAAGCCCTGGCCTTTTCTCCAAGGGCCCCGCAATACAGGAGCGGGGAGAGCCCACTGTGGCCTTCAGAGGAAGATGAGGGTGATGAGTGTGAGAGAGGGCAGGAGATTGGACTAGACCTTGTCTGGGGGAGAGTGAAGTTCCAGTTCCAGGGGAACTGACCCTGACTCCATGGCAGAAAAGAACACTGGTGAAGTAGCGGTAACATTCCTCCACGTTGCCCAGGGGGGTTGCTGGGAGGGGAAGCAAGATGTGACAATGAGTCCCCTCCCTCATAATCAGTCATTCATTTCACTCAACAGCTACTTATTGAGCATGAGCCTTAGAAGTGGACAGACCTAGGTTTAAGTCCTGGCTTGTTTTGTTAATTCACGCAACAAATATTGAGTACCCACTATGTACTGTTCTAGGCACTGAACAAGACAGACAAGATCCTGCCCTTATGAAGCTTATATTGTAGTGGAAGCGACATATAATAAAGCAACAGCACATAATTTCAGCTCTTGTTAAACATTCTGAAGAAAATCAGTTCTGAAAATAAAGGGGGGAGCTATTTTATTGAGCATTGTGAATATGTTTACATATATTACATATTTCTCAGAACAGTCTCATAAATTTAGTGCTATATCCTTGTTTTATAGATAAGGAAATGGAGGATTTCAAAGGAGAAATAACTTGTGTGTGATAATAGTGCTAGAAATGACAGAACAAAGATTCCCAGTGGTAATCCCCCTACTTCTACTTCCCATGGTCACTTGTGCCATCCCAGCCTCCTCTCCCTGAGCTCAAATCCTCCAGTAGCCGCCTCCTCTCACCAACACAGGCCTTGTGAAGATCTTGGAGCAGGGCACAAACGGTTGATGTCTGCTCCAGTGAGAAGCCCTGCTGGCGGCAGAAAATGAGTGCATGGGAGAAGAGGTCCAGGGTGATGGCATCCCGCAGGCTCTGCTCAGGACCGCCTAGCCCCAACAGCTTGGCCAGCACCCTTGAGAGAGAGAGGGAGTGAGTGACAACGGGAGCCTCCCTTCAGCACCCCCCACTAGTGCACCACATGCTTTGGAGCCAAACATTCCTCATGCCTTCCCAGTCCACCCTGCTCCGCCTTCCCAAGAGCTCTTCTTCCCCTTCCTTCTCCCCCCTCCCCCCATACTCCCTCATCTCCTCAACGTTGGCTGTCTTCTCCAGCCTCTGCATGGAATGGATGTCCAAGTACTTCCTGTCACAGGAAAAGAGGAGAAAAGGTGTTGGTGGCCATTATGCATTAGTCTCATGACAGAGCCTTGGGCTGGGAACCAGGAGACCTGAGTTGAGGTTTGGCCCTTCCACTAACTTGCTGTGTAACCTTAGGCAATTGTGTCACTTCCCTCTCTAGGCCTCACTTTCTCCATCTCTAAATAATGGGTATGGCCTAAATGAACTCTTATGATTCTCTTCGTTTATAAAGCCTAGGGTTAGGAAACTCGAATTCTTATCTCTGCTCTGCCACTCCCTTGCTGTATGACTTTGGGCAAGTACCCCATGTGGGCCTCAGTGTCCCCATTTGTACAATGCTCCATAGTGGCTATGATATTCCACTTACATCCTCAGTCTTTGGCTCCCTTCTTCCCACACTCTCTTTGGAGTGGGAAGGCAGGAGAGCTGGCTTCTAGTCCCTTGGCTAATTGCATCTCTGGGCCTTGGTCTCCTTATCTGTAAAATGGGGATGTCCTGGCTGTTTGATAGGACTGTTGGGGAAGCACTAAAGGAATAATGCAAGTGTGAAGTGTAACTTTCCCCCGAGGTTCTTCACACTCACCACATGCAGATCCGGGGCTGGGGCAGCGGCGGCTGCGGAAAGAAAGCGGATTGGGGAAGGCAGAGCTATGTTGTCCCTGGCCCCTAGTTCCTGGCCCATCGCGAATACCCAGCGGGCTTGAGAACGAGCTAACTTCTCATTTAAGGAATATGTACAAGCAACGCTGGCGGGCTGGGCTTCAGCAGGACCTACATATTATTCACGAGCGTATTAACAATCGGGCTCACACACCCCTGACTCTTCACTAAGGCAGCCCGGAAAATGTCTCGAACGTTAGTAAACATAACGACGGGTGACGCCCTGTTGGGGAGCCTTTTTATAAACATTCATGAGAGGACCAGTCTGTCCCGCCCTCACCGGGAACAAGTTGGCTGCAGGATCATCATCTGCTTCCACCGAGGCCGCGGTCCCCGACTCGATCCGCACATCTGTTCCCATCCGCGTAGCCGATTCATCCACTGAGCTGAGGTTTTTGTCGGGTTCCCGCCGCTGTTCGGAGGGCTCTTCAAGCTCCGACTGCATTCTGAGTCCTAGGAATTGGCTGGACTTCTGGCGGATCATCTCGTCGCTCCTCCCGCGGTCCCGCCTCCGTTCCGGGACAGCCGGTTCTCGGGCAGCGACTGCCAAGGCCTGGCCCTTTAACGACGCTTCAGCCAATCTATGCTGCGGAGAGGCCAGGGGCAGCCAATCCGCGAGGGGCGTCTCCCTCGGTCTCAACGGTGACCGTTGCTAAGGAGTCTCGTGGAGGAAGGGTGAAAGTGTAAAGCGCTTGCCAATCAGTGAAAAGAGAGTGCGCATGCGTAATAAGTTGCAAGCCCCGTCCCGCTGCCCTTTCTTCAAAGTGGCTAATAGGAGGCAGGCGATGTCATCAGGGCTAGGGAGTGAAAGTGTAGTATCAGTTACCATGGGAACCCTTTACTGGCCAATCACCGAGCGAAAGAGGAAGTATTCAGGAAGACACCAGACCGGACCCGAGAGGCGGGACAAAGCGCGACCAATAGAAACAGGAAATGAAGGAGGTTCGCCACATCCGGCACTGCCTCTGGCGCCTGCGCTCTCTGCTGGGGAGGCCGGTGACGTCCGGTGAAGTCCAAGATGGCGGGGCTCGGTTGATCTTGTTGCCGGTGAGGGGCCCGGGGCCGGCGGGGCGGGACCCAGCGTTTGTGTGCGGGGGAGGCTCGGGGTTGCGGAGCACCGGCTGCTTCCACATCTCTGCGCTCTGTCTTCTGCAGGTGACAGACGTGCCGCCTCCGCCTGCCTGACGTCCCTCGGGAGACGCTGCGCCGCTCCTCGCCGCCGCGGCCATGTCTGGGCCCGGCAACAAACGCGCCGCCGGCGACGGGGGCTCGGGGCCCCCAGAGAAGAAGCTCAGCCGTGAGGAGAAGACCACAACCACGCTTATAGAGCCCATTCGTCTTGGGGGCATCTCTTCCACGGTTCGTGGGCTCCTGCCCCAGCCCTCACAACTTGCCAGACTCCAATCTCTGTTCTTCCCCCAGATTTTCCAGAACCTTACTCCCAGTCCCCCAAGCTTAGCAAGAGCCCCTTTACAGAACACTCTGTTGAGGGAAACCGAGGACATGACGTCTGCCTTCCCTTTACAGATAGGAAAACAGGTGCCCAGTGCGCGTGTGACTTGTCAGAGACTTCAGAGTTAGAAAGAGGCAGGAGAACATGACCCTCCTCACAACCAAGACGCTTTCTCTGTGGGTACCTGATCCTCTTTAAATCCTGCTAGCAGTCTGGGGAGCAGTCTCCCTCTCCCATCCATTCCATTTGCTTTCCTTTGTCTCTCTCTGGTTGGTTTCTTGGGCCCTGCTTGATCCTGTCCTTGGCTTCTTTGTTTCCTTGGTAGGAGGAGATGGACCTGAAGGTGCTGCAGTTCAAGAACAAGAAACTAGCAGAGCGGTTGGAACAGCGACAGGCTTGTGAAGATGAACTCCGAGAACGAATTGAGAAGCTGGAGAAGCGGCAGGCCACAGATGATGCCACACTCCTCATTGTCAACCGCTACTGGGCCCAGGTGGATGCCCCTCTGCTTGCCACGACCTGGCCTTAATCCAGCTGCCAATCCTCAGACTCCTCTGCTGGGAAAGGAGTATCATGCTGGGGAAGCACCTGAGGCATTCATAACATTTTTGGTGCTTTCTCCCTTCAGCTGGATGAAACTGTGGAAGCTCTTCTCAGACACCATGAGAGCCAGGGGGAGCTGTCTTCAGGGACAGAGGCGCCTGGGACCCAGGAAGGGCCAACACGTGATGAGACCCCTCTTACAGAGCCAGGGACGTCGGGTAGGGCCAGAGCCGTAGGATCTGGGGAGCTTAATTAAATTCTGGGAAAGGTCCTGGAGAGGAGGGTACTTTGATATTAGGCTCCTGAATTCCCTGGCCCCGTTCTAGATGGAGGAGACAGAAATAAGCAAAAAGAAATACTGCTTTTGCCACCAGGGAGGAAGTGATTTTGAACCATATGTTAAAAGTATAGGGGTCCTTGAATGGGAATTAGGGTGTGTGTACACGTGTGTGGTTCTCATTTAGATTGGAGAGGCAGAGAAGACTTCCCTGAGGAAGTGATTTGGGAGCTCTGTGAGCTTGAGGAGATTACTTTACCTCCCTGAACCTCAGTTGTTTCACTTTCAAGATGGGGATAACGGTGTACTACAGGCATTGGTTGTGTTGATTCAGTGAGCCATAGGGTGTTGAAGGGCTTAGTCTGGAACTTGGTGCAGAGTGGTGGTAACTGCTGCCTTTATCCTCATGAGAGTGTGTCCTTCCTTCCCAGAGACCCTGCCAATGCAGCTGCAGCCCCCACTCAGCGAGCCAGCCTTGGCTTTTGTGGTGGCGCTGGGTGCCAGCAGTAGTGAGGAGGTGGAGCTGCAGCTGCAGGGCCGTATGGAGTTCTCCAAAGCAGCCGTGTCCCGTGTTGTAGAGGCCTCAGACCGCTTACAGCGCCGAGTGGAGGAACTGTGTCAACGAGTATACAGCCGAGGTTAGTTCTTTGTGCCCTCACCCTAGAGATGTCCATCGCAATTTGCATCTTCACAGTATCCCCTCCTCAATGCCTCTAGCCCAAAGGTAGCCAGAATTCCCCAAGGATTAGATCAGCCATGTTCTCAGCGGAAGAGTTAGGTTGTAGATGGGGGCTCCAGCTGTGAATCCTGGAGTTGAGCTCTAGAGATATGGGTGGGAGGAGCTGATGCTGGTGGGGCCACCCCCTTCTGGCTGGAGACCTCTTTGGAGCACTGTACACAGATCTTGGTGGCAGTTGCTGATCCACAAGGCATAGCAGCAAGTGCCCAGGCTTTGCAGTCAGACATCTTCTCCCAGCCTTAGTTTTGTCACTCTAGCCTGGGCATTCTGGGCAAATGGCTCTCCTCTCTGAGCTGGTTTCCTCCTTTGTACAGTGGGGATAAAGACTCCTGGCTTTGTCATGAGAAATTGGCAAGACAGCTGGTGGATCACACTGGGCACATAGCAGACTCCAGAATGAGTTAGTACTTTGCCCCATTGCCCTGGACTTGGCTCTTAACCGAGCCCTGACTTCTCAGGGGACAGTGAGCCCCCCAGTGAGGCGGCTCGGGCACGCACCCGGGAGCTGGGCCGTGAGAACCGGCGGCTACAGGACTTGGCCACCCAGCTACAGGAGAAGCACCATCGCATCTCGTTGGAGGTGGGAGTTGGGCTTTTGGGCATGGGATTAGAATCAGGGCAGGATTTGGGTTAGATGGGATCTCAAGGAGCCAAGTCCCCTCATTTAAGCATCTGTTTCCTTCATTGTCCGCAGTACTCTGAGCTCCAGGATAAAGTAACATCAGCAGAGACTAAGGTGTTGGAGATGGAGACAACGGTAGAGGACCTGCAGTGGGACATTGAGAAGCTGCGCAAGCGTGAGCAAAAGCTCAATAAGCACCTGGCAGAGGCTTTGGAGCAGGTGGGGCGCAGGTGCTAGGTCAGCTGGAGCCAGGGCTGGGTACTTAGCATCCTCGCTTTTCTCCTCTGCTCCTGCCTGTCTGACTCTCTTCTCTCCACAGCTCAACTCTGGCTACTATGTGTCTGGGAGCTCCTCTGGCTTCCAGGGCGGCCAGATCACACTCAGCATGCAGAAGGTGAGCAGGCTTCTTTCTTCCTAGTCCCACCCATAACCTTTTCCCTACCCCACCTGTGAAATTTCCCTCAGAATTAAGGACAGATATCCAACTATGGTTTCAGGCCCTTCCCTGTCTCTCACGCTGCTCTTTATTTGTTCATATTACTCAGTAAGTAATTGCTGAACACTAAGTGCTAGGCACTGTGCCAAGGTGCAGGCATATTAGAGAACAATATAGACAAAAATCAAAGCTTTCATGGAGCTTAGGTTCTAGTTGGGGGAACTGACAAGAAGTAAGTAAAATAGTATATCAGTTGGTTATAAGTACTACAAAGAGAAAGCTTAGAAAAGAGATAAATGGAAGTATATTGGTGTTGTTTGGCATTCTCAGTTGGGTGGCTGAGGAAGGGCCCTGCTGAAAAGGTACGTTTAATCACTCTCATCTCGTGTCGTGCCTTTGCCCTCTCACCTGTTGATCATTGCACATTTTCTTGGTGCTGTGGGGGGGCACTGTGCCCTGTTTCCCTTTACTTCAGCTTGCTCTTCAGGGCTTCCAGGAAGGCTTCCCTGGCTCCCTGTCAGTTACAGGCCTTGATTCCCAGCACTGACCACACGATATTGAATTTTCTCCCACTTCCCTGGGAGCTCCTAGGAGAGTGCTTGGGTCTGGCTTGTCCCTGGGGCTTCAGAACCCATCATCGCTCTATATAGGGGAGCTTGGGTGGGGCATATGGTGGGGATATGAGGGAAGCATGCCTCCTGGCCTGGTCTTGCCTCCCACAGCCATTCTCACTTCACAGTTTGAGATGCTGAATGCAGAGTTGGAGGAAAACCAGGAATTGGCCAACAGCCGCATGGCAGAGCTGGAGAAGCTACAGGCTGAACTTCAGGGGGCTGTGCGGACCAATGAACGCCTCAAGGTGGGCTGTGTTTGGGGCTGGGAGAGCCTGAGCCTGCAAGATAGGGTCTGAGCCCTGAATCCTCTTGCTGATCACTTTTGGGCATCCCTGTCCCTAGGTGGCCCTGCGGAGCCTTCCTGAGGAGGTGGTACGGGAGACGGGGGAGTACCGAATGCTGCAGGCCCAATTCTCACTGCTCTACAATGAGTCTCTGCAAGTGAAGACCCAGCTGGACGAGGCCCGGGGGCTGCTGCTGGCCACCAAGAACTCCCACCTGAGACACATTGAGCACATGGAGGTATGGCCCTGGAACGGAGTGGGGGCCAGGTGTAAGGGCCAGACCCTTAGGGTCAAGGCATTTCTGGGTCAAGGGTGTTGGAGGCCCTGTGTGCCTGCCAGGGGTCTCTTGGAAATAAATTCTTCCTAAGCCACTGAGGCCTGAAGTGGAAGGCTTGCCAGGAGGCTGAGGGGTTGTGTGGTTTCTTAACACCTCAACCCACAGAGTGATGAACTGGGGCTGCAAAAGAAGCTGCGCACAGAGGTTATCCAGCTGGAGGACACGCTGGCCCAGGTACGCAAGGAATACGAGATGCTGCGCATCGAGTTTGAACAGAACCTGGCGGCCAACGAGCAGGCGGGTATGTGGTGAGGACAGGGTGGAGGTGGGGCCTTATCTGGGATTGCTGGGCCCTGGTGTGGGGCTGCTGCTTATCCAGATGCGAGAGGTTAAGCCCCTTCCTTTCACAGAGCCTCATGTCCCTGTGGAAAACAGGGACCACAGCGCTTGGCTCAAAGGCACAGTGAGGATCACAGCCAGCTGAGGTGGCTGATGGAGCAGGCTCAGCCAGAGCTTGAGCTATTGGCCCCATTTCTAGTTCTCAGACCCTACCGGTGTCTCCTTGAGATATTCTTTTGTAATACAGAGATTTATCGAACACCACTTATCAGCCAGGCTCTGTTCTAGGATTTAGAATTATACCACTGAACAAAACTCAAAGAATCCCTGTTGTTGTAGAGTAGTGTTGTGGTAGGGGGAGACAGACAACAAAGAAGAAAAAAATAGAACATGTGTGTTAGATAGTGACAAATATACCAAGAAAAATAAAGCAGGGAGGGAAGATAAGAAGTATTAGGAGAAAGGGTGTTGCAATTTTGGGTGAGGAAGCCAGGGAAATGTATGAGAAGGTGACAATTATTTAAAAACCTAAAAGAAGTGGACTAACTTACTTTTGTGAATGTTAGTTATGTGTTCCTTTGAAGGAAATTTGGACATGTTAAAAAAATCTACATTAGCAGAGATAACACACATGGGCAGTATCATGTTACTTTTGGATGAACTTCTTTCAGTTCAATTCCTTCCTTTATTTGCTTTGATGAGATCACACTCTATATAAGGCCTTGGTTTTCCTCTCCTTCATAATGGGCGTGATGGCTCTAGCTCCATCTCCTCCCCCACTGAGGAGTTGGGCCCCTAACTCAGGGGCCAGTTCAACGTTAGTTCCTGACCCACCCCCAGGGCCCATCAACCGTGAGATGCGCCACCTGATCAGCAGCCTCCAGAACCACAACCACCAGCTAAAGGGGGATGCCCAGCGATACAAGCGGAAGCTGCGGGAAGTGCAGGCTGAGATTGGCAAGGTGAGGGGGGAGCTGCCTGGGAAAAGCCTTGGCTAGACCCCATTGAGCACTGTCTCATCTCAGCCCTGTTCTCTCTCCGTCTTTGCAGCTCCGGGCACAGGCCAGTGGCTCTACACACTCCATCCCCAACCTGGGCCACTCAGACGACTCTGGCCTCAGTGCTGCAGCCCCAGGGAAAGAAGAGAGTGGGCCAGGCCCTGTCAGTGCCCCCGATGGCAGAAAAGAGATGGCTTCAGTGCCTGGCGCCATCACTACTATCTCCTCAGCAAAGAAGGAGGAGCTGGTCCCCTCTGAGGAAGATGCCCAGGCCCTAACCCCTGGGTCCCAAGGCCCCTCCTCCCGGGGCCGAGAACCTGAAGCCAGGCCCAAGCGGGAGCTTCGGGAGCGGGAAGGGCCTGGCCTGGGACCCCCATCTGTAGCCTCAGCTCTCTCAAGGGCTGATCGGGAGAAGGCCAAGGTGGAGGAGGCCAAGAGGAAGGAGTCAGAACTCCTCAAAGGTCTCCGAGCAGAGCTCAAGTGAGGCGCTATTCCTGTCTCCTTCCCACCTCTGCCAAGTGGCCTCCAGCCCTACTCACCAAGCCTTCCTCCTGTGCCTCCCCTAGGAAGGCCCAGGAAAGCCAGAAGGAGATGAAGCTGCTGCTGGACATGTACAAGTCAGCGCCCAAGGAGCAGCGGGATAAGGTGCAGCTCATGGCAGCCGAACGCAAGGCCAAGGCTGAGGTGAGGGCAGGTAGGGCCTGTGGGGCATGCAGAGAGGCTGCCCCAGGGGGTTTTGACCAGACCAGAACCCTAGGTCAGCGGGAAGAAGTGACAAGAGGGCTCCCTCCCTCTGCTGGCTGTAGGTTGATGAACTACGGAGCCGAATCCGGGAATTGGAGGAGAGGGATCGAAGGGAGAGCAAGAAGATTGCGGATGAGGATGCCCTGCGGCGCATTCGGCAGGCAGAGGAGCAGATAGAACACCTGCAGCGCAAGTTGGGTGCCACCAAGCAGGTGCAACCTCCTCGTGGTCCCCTTGCATGTTGAGATTCTGTTAACACCCTACCCCGTTGGGTGATGTTAGCAAATAGCCCAGGTCCACTCTGTCATTCTTTACTCAGCCATGTTTTCCTGTGGTTTCCCCACGGGCATCCTGGCCATCTACCACTTCCCATCTTGTCTCTGCTGCAGGAGGAGGAGGCTCTGCTGTCAGAGATGGATGTGACAGGTCAGGCTTTTGAGGACATGCAGGAGCAGAATGGGCGGCTGCTACAGCAGTTGCGGGAAAAGGATGATGCCAACTTTAAGCTGATGTCAGAGCGGATCAAGGCCAACCAGATTCACAAGCTACTGCGGGAGGAGAAGGATGAGCTGGGCGAGCAGGTTCTTGGCCTGAAGTCCCAGGTATGGCCGCCCTGGGCCTGTAGGGTGGGGCTGGCGAAGCAAGGGCTCCCCAGCACTGAGTACCCCACCCCACTCCTCAGGTGGATGCCCAGCTGCTGACTGTGCAGAAGCTGGAGGAAAAAGAGCGGGCCTTGCAGGGCAGCCTCGGCGGTGTGGAGAAGGAGCTGACGCTGCGCAGCCAGGCCTTAGAGCTCAACAAGAGGAAGGTGAGGCTAGGCCTGAGGTAAAGCAACCTAGGATGCCGGCTCACAGCTGAAGCCGGTTCCGCCTCCTCTCAGAGCCCAGCTCATGTCTCACACACATACTATATTCCAGACTCTGTACTGAGGACTTCCTTTTCTTATCTCATTTTGGTCTCACAGTAATCTTACTATGGTTTTTATTATTATCTTCCTTTCGTAAGTGAGTAAAATGAGGCTCAAGGAGGTCAGTTGACTTGCTTAAGAAAGAGTGGAACTGGGATTTGGGCCTGGGTCTCCTTGGCTCCAGGACCACTGCATTGGTTAGCTATAAAATGGGGATGGTGGCCCCTGTTATGTAGGTGTATTTAACCTAAGAAATGTTTAGCTCGTGGTAAAGGCTTAAGATTAACATTGATTTTGATTTTTATCTTCTTTCTCCTACTGGGTTTTTTTCTTATCCAGTTCATTCATTCATTTAAGTAATATTATTCATCCTCTTGATAGGTACCAGGCCCTGGGCTGAGGGCTGGGTGGAACATGGGAAAAGGAGGGTTCTACTAGAAGTAGGAACTTCCAGTCTTGAGGAGCAGATAGCAATCCAGTAATCCGACAGATAGAATAATGTTATTAGAGATCACAGTAAGTCTTATGAAGGAAACCAAGGTCCTGTGCAAGAAAAATAGGAGAACCTCCCTCAGGAGGTGACATTTTAGCTGAGGCCTGAGGGAGTTGTAGGGAAAATGTATATATGTTTTGGGGAGTTGATGGGAGCAGAGAGAAGAGTGCTGTGAAGGCTCAGACAGGAGAGAGCCTATGCAGGTGAGGAACTGAAAGTGTCGGGAACAAGGGAGAGTAGGAGATGGTGAGGGTTGAGAGGGCAAGAGGCAGGATCAGCTCCAGTGAAGATATTGGACTTGATCTCAAGAGCAGGAATCACTGGAACCATCTGTAGACCATGTCTCCACATACCTGACTCCTGAGGCTCAGGTGAATCATGCCCCTCCTCCCTGTCCCACCCACCTCAGGCTGTGGAAGCCGCCCAGCTGGCCGAAGACCTGAAGGTGCAGCTGGAGCATGTGCAGACGCGGCTGCGAGAGATCCAGCCTTGCCTGGCAGAGAGCCGGGCTGCTCGTGAGAAAGAGAGCTTCAACCTCAAGAGGGCTCAGGTGTGTCAGAGAGGGGTGGGGGTGGGAGGGTGGGCAGGGTGGTCCAGGGTCACTGATGTGGCCTAGGGGTGGGTGGTTCAGGTTGAGGACCCTTGCACTTAGCCTAGCCCCTCTCCTGCCCCAGGAGGACATCTCACGGCTACGTCGCAAACTGGAGAAGCAGAGGAAGGTGGAGGTTTACGCAGATGCCGATGAAATCCTCCAGGAGGAGATCAAGGAGTACAAGGTGGGGCTCTGGGGCTGAGTTGTGCTCCATCAACCTAGGAATCTTAGATGGGGGGTTGATGAGAGCTGTAGTGGGTAGTTTGGGGGCCCCAGAAATAAGTTAGAATAGCAAAAAGTGGGCAGAATCCATTGTGGAGAATCAGACAATTGACTGAGTATTGTACACATACTGCATGTCAGGCAGAGTGCCTGGCTAGGTATGGGAAGGCTAGGAACTAAACCTGGTCTCAGATCTCTTGAAACTGACAGTATGTTGGAAGAGGCAGCCAAGTAATTTTCCCATCTGAGTGATGACAATGTGATGGCAGAGGGCAGAAGGGCTGTGAGAATTCAGGGGAGGCTCTTAAACCAACGCTGGGAGTCAGTAGGCTTCCTGGAAACAATGTCATTCGAGGGAAACCTGAAGAATGAGTCAGGGTTGGCCATGAGGAATGGAGACGAGAGGGTTCCGGCAAGGGGAAAGGCAGAGGTGGAGGTCTCTAGCTGAGAGAGGTGTGCTGGAGGACAGAGAGCTGGACATCATAGTTGGAGGACAGAATGTGGGTTTTGTGCTAAGTGGCAAGCCTGGGGGCGTTGGGCAGTGTCCATCTTGAAGGGTGTGGTAAACCAGTTTGAGATGCTTGGCTTATCCTGTAGGCAGCGTGGAGACATCAAAGCGTTTTAAACCAGAGAATGACATGGTCTGATTTGCTGTTGGATTTGGGCTGGAGGAGGGAAAGACTAGAGGGAGGGAAATGTGTTATACTATTATAGTCATTGAGGCAAAAACTGATATTGAGCTAGCCTAAGGTATCAAAGACAAATTGATGAGTTCAGGAGATAGATAGGAGGCAGAAGTGCTTGGCCTCACGGATGGATTGAATGCATGGAGTGAAGGAGAGGGAGATACTGAGGAGAACCCCTGAGCTCCTGATTTGAGAAACTGGGTGGATGACAAGTAGCACTTTGCAGGATTAGGAGGACTGCAGAGGAGCAGGTTTCAGTGGACAGTGTTCAAGGATGTTGAGAACAAGGTGCCTGTAGGACCTCTTGGGGGGCTGTCTGGGAAGGCCCTCAAAGCAAAAGGGTTGGTCTGCAGAACAGGGGTCTGGAGGATTGTCGGCAGAGGTGGAAGCCATATATAACTGTGGTCCCCTAGGGAGGGTCTGTGGCTTGAGGAGGGACAGGAGTCATTTTTCTCCCTTAGGAACCTCAAAGCTTAAATGATGGAATGAGAAGCCTGTGATTTGGGAGGAAGGAGAGTGATATAGAGGGAGTTGATGGGGGAATGAGCTGAGTCAGAGCTGCCAAGAAGGCAAAGGAAGCAAGCGATGAGAGATGCCCCTTGGATTTGGCAGTCTGGGTGGGAATGGTTCTTGGGCAGGGGTGGAGGTGGAGGTCAGACACCTGCACTGGAGTGAGGAGAGGGAAGAAGGAGGGTGTGTCCCTGAATAGAAACCTTTTGAAGCAGTTTGGCCTTGAAGCAGCAGAAGCAGCCATGGCAGAGAAGGGAAGGGTTTCTTGAGAAGAGAGAGATTTTGGAGCCTGTCAGATGCTGATGGGTCGAGTTCTGAGAGCTAGGGAACAGGTGATGCCGATGGGGGCATTCCTGAGGTGGCCACCTGGGCTGAGATTTCAAGCAGGGCAGAGGAGGAATGTTGGGGAATGCTGAGTTGAGGGAATTCCTATCTGGAGTTGGAGGTTAGACCTGGTGGCAGATGGGAGGTTTCAGGATAGGTGAGGAGATTTGTAAAACCTCCGTAGAGAGGAGTGAATCCAGGGACCCACAGCAGGGTCTTTGGGCAGCACCAGGGGTCGGCCCAGTTGAGGGTGGAGACAGCAGATTTCTAGTGGCACTGCCATGCCCAGCTGTGACTTAGCAGGTACAGGTGGAGAGAAGGTAGACAGTTGGCTTAAGCCAGGATTGGGGTTTGGCCAAGAAGGCCAGAGAGGCAAGAGACGAAGCTCCAAGGTGGAGGAGCGCAGGCTGAGCCTGTGGGTCATTGACCTTGAGAGGGGACATGTGACCACTGGCCAACACTGCCCAGGTTAGAGTCCAGACTCTGCTGCTTTCTAGTTTTGAGACCTTAGATTCTGAGCCTCAGTTTCCTCATCTGGAGAGTGTTCATCCCCACCTGCCAGGGTTATGGTGAGAGTTAGATGCAGTCTGCTGTGTGGTGCACTTAGCCTGGACCACCTCCTGCTGTCAGCTTGTGGTCTGGGCACCATCATGATTGTTCCCGAGCTGATGCCTTTGCCCGGCCCAGGCGCGGTTGACCTGCCCCTGCTGTAACACCCGCAAGAAGGATGCAGTCCTTACCAAGTGCTTCCACGTTTTCTGCTTCGAGTGCGTGCGGGGCCGCTATGAGGCCCGCCAGAGGAAGTGCCCCAAGTGCAACGCAGCCTTTGGTGCCCACGACTTCCACCGTGTCTACATCAGCTGAACCTGTAACTCAGGGGACTTTGGAACACCCATGGACCCTGGGGGCTGTGCCCCTGGTCCCCACCCCACCTCCAGTGGCCCCCACCCTCCATTCCAGTCCCTGTGGGCCTAGCCCCTTCCCACCTAGTTGGTTTGGGGGCCCCAGTGCATGCTAGTGGGAGTGGGATCAGCTAAGCTCAGTTCCACCTTTTCCCCAAGGTCAGAGCTGTAGCCTAGGGGGCACCTGCCCTGCAGGAAAGGTCTGTTGTGAGAGGCCTCAGGGGCCCAGAGCACTCAGCTGAGCTTCCTGGAAGCTGGCCCCAACCCTTCTCCAGCTGTCTCCATGGGCTCATCCCAGCCGTAAGGGGGAAATTCCCCAGGCTGTGACCTCCCATGTAAGAGGAGGCTCACTACCTGCTTACACACCCACAAGTGAGGATCAGGGGTGGGCCAGGTCCCCAGCCCCTTGCTCTGGGACTGGCCCCTGGGGCCCAGGGAGACTTTCTTTACCCTCTTGCCTCCCAGGCCTGGGAAGGGCTTCCCTCCTGTGGAGTTCCCTGGGCTCTTTAGTCTGGCTCTTGTGCTAAGGCCTGAAGGAGGTACCCCCTTGCTGGGGGGAGTGGTGTGTGGCACCATCCTCTTGCTCTGAGAAGCTCTCTGGTTGCTGCAGTCACTTTGCCTTCATCTTGGGAGTGCTGAACCAAGATTATCAGTTTCTATTCTAATCAGGCCCCTCCCAATCTCTACTTCTTTCCCAAGCCCACTTACCCCCACCTCATGCTTCTCAAGGCTCCACTGGCTCCCCAGCCCTCACCCTGCTTTCATCGTGGTGGCCTTAAGTGTAGTGGAGGTGGAACTTCCCAGGAGGGAAGGAACAGACTAGCCGCTGGGCCAACTTCCGATCATTCCAGGTAGAGCTTCATCTAACACCCTGTGACTGAGCCTGTACCCACGATGCTTCCTGCGCTGCCTGCCCAAGCAAAGTCCATGGGCTGTGAAGACAGCACACAGGGGCCTGGAAGGTGGAGCTGCTGACAGGTCCAAGGGTCCATTCTGACCCACAGCCCCTGCTCTAGAGATGACTTGTATAGGCTGTTGTTATGAATAAACGTCCAACTCCTCAGCCTATGTATGGTCCGAGTAGCCAGGGTTCCTGCCCTACACGTGGTCCCGGATTTTAACTGCTACACCTGTCCTGGTGCTGCCCTGGCTGGCGAGTGAACCTGGAGGGCCTGCGCAGATGAGAGACCCCGCTCCTGCCCAACCCAACCCCTAGTTACGCTTAGACCCAACTGCCGTCTGGGATCCTGGACTGAGCCCGCGCGAGGAGTGTGTCTGCAGGGAGAAAGGCGTCGTGGTCACTCCTCTGCCGCCAGCTGGCCCCTCCTGCTCCCACCGAGAAGGGCTGACGCTCCCCGGCAGTGGCAGCCGGCAGGCCCCTCCCCCGCGGGCTCGCCACGCCCCCCGCACTTATTGGTCGCTGGGATCCTGGGAGCCCTCAGAGCTGCATTTGGGGAAATGTAGTCCCATATTGGCTCCTGGCGACAAGGTCCTTGGAGTGGGGAGGCGGTCCCCCGGTTGTGCTGGCCAAAGCCGGGCCTGGACCCCATCTGAAGGTCGTCCCTCCCCAACGGCTTCACCCGCCCCTTCCCTTGGGCGGACAGATTGGGACACCTCAGCCGGTGACTTCGTTCATTGCAACTTGCGCCGGCCGTTGGCCGTGTTCTCGGGAGCTGTGCGCCGTGTGTCGGGTGGCGCCTGCAGGTTCAGTGCGCCGTCGGATCCTCCGAAGGAGCCTTCATCGAGGCTGTACTGGGACTCGCACTGGGGCCGGTGCTGACCGGAGTTGGTGCCGGAGCTGGAGTCGGGGCCATGGCCACAGCAGCGGCAGCGGGCTTGTCAGCGGTCGCGCCTTCGCGGGGGCTCGCGGCCTTGTCCGCCCTCGGGCTCCACCTGGCGCCCAGAGTTTCGGCGGGGCCGCAGCGGCTGGACCAGGTCGGACTGGAGACGGAGACGCGGGCAACAGTGACTTCCGGCGCAAGGCTGGCGGCTGTGGGCACGCTCGCCGAGGCACGGGCCGTGGCCGGGGATGGCATTGGGCCGCCGAGGAAGTGTGCGCGGTCCGGGGGCAGCGGTGGCCAGGGTGGGGAAAAACGCAGCATATTGCATCATAGAGATGCGGCCGGGCTCTGAGAGGAGCTTTCCGGCTGGGGGGCTCGCGGTCAGCCAACCTTCTGTGAGTACTATCCTCTTTCCCAGGAGTCACCTCCACGTGGGCTCCTTAAGTAGATGCAAGTAACTACACATCACCTCCCCAAATATGTCCCCTAGGCCAGTGTCCATATCCAGAGGGGCTAAAAAATCCTTGTGTGTCCTCGTACCTAATAAAGTAGGCATCAAACCAATTTGTCAAGCTCAGGCCCAAGAGGGTGAGATAAAGATCCCAGAATTTCAGTGGGAGGAGCAAGCACTGATGCAGCAGGAAGCACAGAGTCAACTCTGCATAAACATTGGTTTGCAATGAGCATGTCCAGTGCTGGGAGGATCTGCCTTAGGGCCTGGTCAGGCCCCTCCCCCCAGGGCTTTGACTCCTTACAACCCCCAGTAGCCCAGTGGTCTCAGTGGCTGTGATACCCTGGGCCTCTGGGATAGGCAAACCAAAGCTCCTCCCGGACCCACCCTGACCTTGGCTGGCCTCTTGGGGGTGAGCAGATTTTGGCCTCAGTGGTGAAATTGCCTGTTTTAGCCAGAACTAGGGCTGCTGTCTGTGATTGGCCACAGGGTCCAGTGGAGCATTTGACATTGACCACTCACTAAAACTTCCCTTGGGCCCTGTGGTGCTGCCCTCTCCTGGGTCTTCCTCATACTCACTGTCTTCCTCCACACCTCCACACCTCTCCTTTCTACTCTGCCACTCTCCCTGAGTGTTGTTTATCCATGGCTGTGGCTACAGCTAAGCTGCTAAGACTCAACTCCTTGTCCAGCCCAGTTCTCTTTCCTGAGTTCCAAACCTGGAAAGTCACCACCATTTGTGGGGGAGGGAGTATGATCATGTCACTCTCCTTAAAAATCCCCCAGTGGTGCCCTATCCCCAAGTTCCTCAAACAAGATGCTCCACACTCTGGCCTCTGCTCTGTACCTTCCCTCAATCCCCTATGCTCTAAGCCCACACCTAACTGTTAAGCACCCTCTATCCCCTGCCACCTGACCCCTACACATACTGTTTCCTGTTCCTGCAACCCTCATCTCAGGTCACTTCCTCCAGCCAGTTTTCTGACCCTCTGTTGTGGCAGCCACCCTGTCTGGGTCCACAGCCCCTTCTGCAAAGTCTCTAAACCAATCACTGGCTCCAGTGTCCGTTCTTTCCCTGTGGTCTCCTCGCTTTACTGAGGACTCCCCATGTGCTAGGACCAGTTCTGATGTACCTCAATATTCCCAGAGCTGGGAACACAGGGAATATAGAATAGCTTTCATTATTCACCTTTATGTGAAAGGCAAGTCCCTCCTCACTGCCCCACCCCTTGCTTTCCAGATGGAGAAGGGGAAGGAGAGACAGCCCCCCTGGGGGTCTGGGTCAGAGACACAGGGAAGGTGGGGAGACAGCTTCCTGGCTGGGGCAGGAGGCCCCCAGCAGACTGGGGCAGAGGCAGGTGACAGGTTAGAGCAAGTGTTGACCTCAGGCAGCCACTCAGGGACCGTGGCCAGGCCTAGGCCCAAGAGATAGCAGTGAGGCAAGCCTGTCTGAGGATTCATCAGAGCAGCCCCGTCTGGCCCAGACAGTGTGGAGCCCTGGCCAGGCCCAGGCAGGCCCAGCAACGGGGGAGGAGAGGCTTGGTTGGGTGCAGAGCCTGCTCCTGGCCATTCTGGTTTCCCTCACTGCCTTGCTGTGGATTTTGGGCAAGTGGCTGCCCTTCTCTGAGCCTCAGCCTCTCCACCCAGTGAGGGTTTATGGGATACATCCTGACAGTGTGATGACAAGCCAGGTCTCCATCCACCTCTCCTCAAGGGTCTAGGAGGCTCCAGTCCAGACGAAGGGCTGCACCATGCCCAGGACCCAGGTGAACCAGGGGAGGTGGCCGCCAGCTTCTGGAACTAGATCTTAGGAGCTTTCCCTGTGGCAGCCTGGGGAGGGTGCAGGTGTTGTGGCCAGAGAGGCCTCCCTGGGGCTGCACAGCTGGGCCTGAGCCAGCCAGTGCCACAGTCACCAGGCAGCCAGCCACCCAGCAGTCAGCACATCATGCTGGTGCTGAAGTTAGGCACCAACAAAAGCTACTTGGCTCTGCCACCATCCTAGCACATTTTCCCCCTTTCTCCCCAGGGTTTGGATTTTAAAACTCCATGAACCTTCAGGCTCCCACTAGCAAGCACTGGATGGAGATTCTAGGGCCTCTGGCGGAAGGGTGCCAGGGCAGCCTGGGGCTGGGCTCAGCTTTTTGGGAGGGGACAAGCTCTTTCAGCTTGCTCTAGGCTTGAAAGAGAAGACAGAAAACACCGGGGAAATCTTATTCCCTTTATTCTCTTCAACTAATCAACATGACCACCAGTGACACAACACTGTTATTGACACACAACACTCAAAAGTGGGGCCTCTCCTCACTCCAGGGGAAACAAGTCAGGTGAGTGGGGCTTCCCTAATCGGGGGCAAAGGAGTCTGGGGGCTGCTCACCTCAGGGGCGGGTGTCATGGAACCCCACCTCTTGGTTGTGATGGTTTCAAGTTTCCCCACCATTCAGGATTCATGCCCAGTTCTTTCGAGTTCCCATCTGACCTCCATATTCACTGCAGTTTCAAGTTTCACCCTAAGCTCAGATCAGTTTCTACTCTTTCCTCTGCTTTCACCATGACTCTGTGACCCTGTCTGTTGGGAATTCTGAAAAGTCAGGCCTGCACGGAGTTGGACGAGAGTTTGGCTACACCATACCTTCTAGACTCAGTTTTGGTGGGCAAGTGCTGCAAGGGCAAGGGCCTTTGCCTGAGCTGGTCAGAGGGACTCGACACTGCCACCTCCGCCCAGCCAGCTTCCTGCTTAGTTCTTCCCAAGTAGCCCACTCTGGGAGGGAAGCACCTGGTTAAAGGAGTCTGGGGAGGTGGGCACAGAGAACAGGTCACACCCCAGAGTCTCCAACTCTGCTCCTTTCCTGCTATGAAACCCCAGACCCCAATTAATCGTGTCCACATCGATCCATTCAGTACCAGAGCTGAGACCCCTGGCCCTCACCCATCCCTACAACATGCGAGCATCCTACTACGTATGCTACACCCTAGTCCTCAATAGGCCTACAGTCGGCCTTTGACCACAGTGACCACCTCCCCCTGGAATGGCCCCGGAGCCCCAGAGGCTGCTCCCTAGGACTCTTTTCTAGAGACAGATTCCTCAGACCTGTTTCTGAGGGGATCTGCTTCTAGCTTTACAAGGGGTTTGTCTCTACAACTGAAGTTTCTTTCTGCTACCATCTTAGAGGGGAAAAATCTGCTTTGACTTGGAGGATTGTCTCTTCTTCCTCAGTCTCATTGGGACACCCCCTTTGTTGACGCTTCTGTCAGTAGAGAATCAGCAGGCAGGCTCCTTCTCCCCTCTCAGTAGTGCTTTCCGACCTGGCTCTTGGGTAGGGTGGGGCTTTATGCAGATGTTAACAGCATCCCCCCACAATCATATGAGGCCTGCCTTTTCCTTCTCCCCAGCAGGCCTGGGTTTCTCCTAAAATATTCTAGATTTTTGATGCTTTGAATTTGAGGGTCATCCCTTTAGGGGCAGGGTAGATGAAGGCTGAAGAACTTGCACCTTCTGAACTTTTAGGTAATGGAATTAGAGGTCTCTTCCATAGCTTTATAGGAATCTGAGTCACCATCTCCAGGGATGCGATTCCTGAAGAGCCACCTCATCTAGCATCTCAGTTCTCTCACTCCAGGACCACAGTGCATTACTGGGGCCAGTGTGGGGTCAGTGGGCATTTCCTTCAGACCCAGCACTGGATGGAGTCCTCTCCTTTAAGAGTCTTCAGGGTTAAGGGGTGGGATTCTTGTTACAGATGTTTCCATTTTCTCTCTTCAACCATTTTAGAGAGCAACAGTCTCTTTCCCCTGCCACACACACCTGGTCATGTTCGTAGGTTTGGCTGGGTTAATGGAAGTGTGTAACTGTGTGGTGTGTGAGGACATATGAGCCTGGCCAGGGAGTGAGTTTCTCATCCTTCCGTTTCCCTCTGAAGGTTTCTGGCAAAGGAGGAGAGGAGCCAAGTGGGTGGAATCTGTCCCTTTCCAAGACCACGATCAGGCTGGGTCATCACCACCTCAGAGGGCTCCAGGTAAGACAGTCAGAGTGAGGAAGGTGGTTAGGCCTCAATTTACTCTTCAGTATACGGTCCAGTCTGGGGTGTTTGGACACCACCCACTATGTGCAGGCTGGCTCATCCTGCCAGCAGCCTTGCTAACAGCTCAGATGAAAGTGAGGTCTAAAAGCAGGTTGCTGGCTAATCAAAGCTCTCTAGTCTGTCAACTTGCTGTCCCTCATTGCCACAGAGAACCCACACATGGCTGTCATTGACTTGGAGAAGAGAAGTCTAGGGAGGATTTAACCACACACAGCCCTTGAGTCTCTGAAGGGCTTTACTCTTTGGAGGTCACTAGCAGCGGTTCTCCCTCTCCAACCGAGGACAGAATTCAAGGAAATTGGCAGCCACTGCAGCAAGACTGGTGGCAGTTTGAGTTCAGGAGAACCCTCCTGACAGTGAGACCTGAGAATGTGGCAGGAGGGACCCTCCATCCCTGGGAGGCCTGTCAGCATAGAAGCCCCCAGCTGGGCTGGGGTAGGGTCGTCCTGCCTGGCGGGGGAGAACCCTGAAGGCCTGAGCTGGGATCTGCTTGCACTTGCAGTTTAACAAGCTCCCGGAAACAGGGCAGCCTGGAGGTGCTAGGTTCTTTATGAACAGTTTCTCCACCTTGGTTTGCTTCCCTCAAAGCACTCTAACAGAAATCCCCCCCCTCGTCCCCCTAATTTTTGTGGTGGTTTCCCAGTACTCTTACACTGAAAGTTTTTATGCACCCTAAACTTTAGCCTTTAAAAAGGCTTGACATCATTTTTCTTCTTCCCCATTTTTGGGTTCTTTCCGATAAGGAATTCCATGGGTCTCTAACACACGCAATTCATCTATGATTGGGCCCATACCCCGAGGAAGCCCCAGTGCAAGGAGCTTTCTCTCCCTAGTTCCTGGGTTGTTTCTCCTCTGTGGGTCTGTGGGCTCCTCATCGCTTGTTTTCCTCCTCTCTGTTTTCTTCCTTTTCCAGTTCCACCCAAACCCCACACTATTCCCCAGCTGAGCATTTTCCTCAAGTGTAATTGTCCAAGGCTTCTGGGAGAAAGGTTCCCTCCCGTACTCCAGTGGGAGAACATGTGGAACAAGTTCACGGGAGGTTCTTCTATACCTTCTGAGGGTCACGCCTCCCAAGTCAATGCCATTATTGTATTCCCTGCACTTCCCCAACCCTAGAGGTTCATAAGGATTTCAATACAGTTTTATAGGGGTGTCTAGAGACATATTGGGACCTCTTCCTACAATTAACAGGGCTTTTATCCACTATGATTTATAGGGTTTTTCTGCTACAGACTTAAAGGGCTTTTTTTTTCCTACATATTTATAGGGTTTCTAACCCAAGAGTTTTTCTCTACTGCCTTATAAGTGGTTCCCACCAACAATTTTATAGGGTTTCTCATCACTGATGTAAAAGCACTATTTTTACCCAGGGTTCTTTATCCTCTGCTTCTCTACAATCTGATAGGGTTTTCCTCCTTTCCCCACATAATTTTTGGGGAGATCCAGTGTTCCTCTCAAGAGAGAGAGGCCCCTGGTCTCCAGACCCATTTCACAGGGAGACCCCTGGGTGGCAGCTCCTATGGAGGAGGAGGGCTGCGACTTCTGTGAAGCTGTCTCCACACTCGGGGCATAAATAGGGCTTTTCCTCCAAGAGCGTTTTGGGATTTTCCCCATCCCCATGGCTGCTGCTCCCAGTGGGAGTGGGGGCCTCTCCCTCACCTTCCTGGCTTGTGGACAGGGTGGCTGGCTCTGGAAGGGGGTCCTTGGGTCTGGGGGACTTTTCTTGGGTGTGGGTCTCCTGGTGCCGGATGAGGGCCAGGCGATCCAGGAAGGAGGCCCCACAATCTGAGCAGCTGTAGGGTCTGGCCCCCAGGGGGCTCCTGAGATGCTCCAGGAGGACAGAAGAGCTCTTCCCCAGCTCTGGACTCTTCTGGGGTTTCCCACCTGCATGGACTTTCTGGTGCAGCAGCAGCTCAGAGCTGAGGCCAAAGCTTTTTTTGCATTCAGGGCATTTAAAGGGCTTTCCACTTAGGAAGGGACTGGGCCCTGCCCCTTCCCCTAGGCCAATCCTATAATCAGGAAAGAGAAAGGGCTTTTCGTTGCCGTGTGTGAGCTGATGTTGAAGGAGCACAGCACGATCCAGAAAGCTTTCTCCACAGTGGGAACAAATGTAGGACTTGGAGGAGAGCAGCCCCAGCCTTTGGCTGAAGCTCTCCTGCCCCTCAGGCATTTTAAAGGGCTGGCCTGGGGGGTCAGCTCTGCCCTCTGCAGCACCTGGATAGGAATTCCCTCCAAAAGGGAGCCTGGGGGGTCGCAACTGAGGAGGTTTGGGGGCTGGGTGTGCGATGAGGCCATCTGAATTTTTATAGGGGTTTTCTCCAATATGGATCCTCTGATGCTGCATGAAAATGCCCTCATCATTGAATCCTTTTCCGCAGACGAGACACTTGTGTGGTTTGGCTCCTGGGGGTGGGGTCAGCAGGGCGGGGTCCCCAAGCCCCAGCAGGCTGTCGCCCTGAGCTCTTCGAGCTGGAGTCTTCCCCCTTTCGTGGATCACCCGATGCTGCTCCAGCTCGTGCGCCTCCAGGAAGGCCTTCCCGCAGTCGGAGCACACGAAGAGGTTCTCATCCATGTGGGTGCGCACATGCGTGATGAGGTTCGAGCTCTGGCTGAAGCTCTTGCCACACTCGGGGCACTTGTAGGGCTTCTCGCCTGTGTGGGTGCGTCGGTGCTGGATGAGGTGGGAGCTGCGGATGAAGCTCTTGCCACAGTCGGAGCACTTGTAGGGCTTCTCGCCGGTGTGGATGCGCTGGTGGCGGATGAGGGTGGAGCTCATGATGAAGCTCTTGCCGCAGTCGGCACAGATGTAGGGCCGCTCGCCGCGGTGGATGCGCTGGTGGTTGATGAGGTTGGAGCTGACGCTGAAGCTCTTGCCGCACTCCGGGCACTTGTAGGGCCGCTCTCCCGTGTGCGTGCGCTGGTGCCGCAGCAGCGTGGCGCTCAGCGTGAAGGTCTTGCCGCACACCGGACACTTGAAGGGGTCCTCGCGCAGGTGAGTCCGCTGGTGCTTGATGAGGGTGGAGCTGTGGCCAAAGCTCTTGCCGCACTCGAGGCACTCGTAGGGCTTCTCACCCGTGTGCGTGCGCTGGTGCTGGGTCAGCTCGGAGCTCTGGATGAAGCTCTTGCCGCACTCGGTGCAGCGGTAGGGCTTCTCACCGGCGTGGATCTTCTGGTGCTTGAGGAGGTTGTGGTTCTGGCCGAAGCGCTTGCCGCACTCGGGGCACTTGTAGGGCTTCTCGCCTGTGTGGGTGGCCTGGTGCTGGATGAGGTCCGAGCTGCGGTAGAAAGCCCGCCGGCACTCGCCGCACTTGTAGGGCTTCTCGCCCGTGTGGGAGCGCTGGTGCTTGATGAGGTTGGTGCTCTGGGTGAAGGCCTTCTCGCACTCCGTGCACTTGTAGGGCTTCTCGCCCGTGTGCGTGCGCTGGTGCTGCACCAGGTTGGAGCTCCAGCTGAAGCACTTCCCGCAGTCGGGGCACTTGTAGGGCTTCTCGCCGGTGTGTGTGCGCTGGTGCTGCACCAGGTGCGAGCTCTGCGTGAAGCTCTTGCCGCACTCGGAGCAGGTGTTGGGCCGCTCGCCCGTGTGGATGCGCTGGTGCCGCAGCAGCTTGGACCACTGGCTGAAGCTCTTGCCGCACTCGTTGCAGATATAGGGCTTCTCAGCCCCGGAGGGGCGGCCTTGCACCAGCTCCCGCAGGCTAGGCTCATTGGCCGGGACCACCGGAGGGCTGTTCCACGTGGTCAGAGTCCCCCACTGCCAACTGGCCTCACAGGCCTTGGTCCAGTCAGACGGGGCTGGCACTACCTCGGGGATGGGGGTGTCCAGAGGAGTCTGGTGGTCCAAGGGGTTGGGGTGACCCAGTGGGGTTGGGGGGTCCTGGGGGACTGAGGGATCCTGGGAGGGTCTCTCAAGGGGCATCTCTGGTGGGTCCTTGAATTCTGGACTCTGAGCTGGATCTCCCAAGATGATCTCCTCCCCAGAACTTTCCTGCTGAGGGCTCTCCTCTTCGTTCCCACTCTCGGCACCTATAGAGAGAAAGGGAGTCTCCAGCCCCCATCTCCTTTCAGAACAGAGGGTCGGGCCTCTCTTCCCTCCCCTGGGTTTCCCGCAGAGTCTGGGCCCCTCCCTGAACTGGGGCCACTGTCTTGTCAGGACTGCAGTCCCTTCTTGTGCCCCTCACCTCTGTCAGCATCGTTGGGGCTCTGTTCAGGACCCTGCAGATCTGGGCCCCACAATGCTGCTTCAGGCTCCATCCCAGAGCTCAGGACTGCCTGGTGATCCAGGGACCCTGGGGGAGGAGAGAGATGAGCACACAATGGGAGCTGATCTCCCACATTTCTTTACTCCTGGAGCCCCACTCCCCCACCTGCCCGTCCCCCAGCCGTTATTCCTCCTTATGTGAACTTCAGTTTCCTACCTCCCCGTTTTTCTGGGCATCAGTTCTCACTTGGTCCCCCTACCCCCCCTGCAGGCCTGATACCTGCTCCAGATCTTAAGATTACGACTAAGCAAGTAGATGCATTTAAGAGTGTAATTAAAAGCTCATCAGTCATAACCCTTTGAACCCAGACTGGGGGCTGGAAAGGTATCTGACACCCACAGGAGAAAGAGGCTTTCTTCCTACCCCTCTGATGCCCAGAGGCTGGGAAACCTGTTATTTTGCTAATCAGAGGAAGCTCATTAAGACTCTAATTTTCCTCCTTAATGGGGCTGCTAATTGGGGCCAATAAACTTTCCTTATGAGCCCCACAGAGAACTGAGCCTACCTGGAACACTTAAAGAGTTAAAAAAAAGAAACCACGCCGATTTCCCTGAGGGGACAGGGGCCCTTCAAAAGGACTGGGGCTCTTTAGCTTTCCCGTTATCCAAGCATAGAAAGAAGGTCAAGTCAGAGGTGGCGGGGGGGGGGGGGGGGGGGGGGGGGGGGACGACACAGTTTAAAGCCATCAGGGGCTTCTGCAGGAACTACCCTGAGAGGGAAATGGAAAAGAGAGAAGGGACAAGTGTGTGGGGACCACCCAGCAGCTGACACAGTGCCAGCTGTGGTGTCATTATCTCACCCAGTCCTCCCCACAATCCTTTGAGGAGACCCAGGAATTAGGTTGTCCATTTTACAGATTAGGAAATCAACGCCCAGGGAGATTTCTCCAAGGTCATAGGCTGGAAGTGGCAGAGCTAGAGCAGAAGTGCAATGTTCTGTCTGGCTTCCCTCGGCCTCTGAGAGAGGGAGATGACCTTGGGAGTCATGTGAAACTCATAAACGTGGGCTGCGGGCAGGAGACGAGTGGTGAGGTAAGCTCAGACAGAGCCTGCTGGCCATGAGAATGGGATGGAGAAATTCCTGGGACTGAGAGGTTTCCTTGGCTGTAAAAGGAGGGGTTGGATCCAGTGACTGGGCCTGACAATCTGCGTCTATGAACTCAAAACTCCCCATGGAAGCCTTCCTTTTCACTCCCATCCTGGTCCCCCTTCTTCTATTCCCTTGGTTCTCTTTTGCTGCTATAGCCCATGCCTAACACATAACAGGTGCGCAATAAATTTTGTTAAATGAATGAAAGATGAATAAATGAGATGCCCCTTGCTCCTGGAAAACCTGTTTGGTCCAATGCTTTTAAAAATCAGTTTGCAAGGAGACAGCAGCAAAGGAACAGGAGTTCAGAGTGGCCTCCTGGTAAAACATAGCCAGCTGCAAAAAGGGTGATATGATTGCAGGATAAGGGAACAGGACCACAGGGGCTAAATGCTAGGAGAACTTCCCACAATGTTTAGGCCCTTAAGAGAGTCCCTGGGGAGGGCGTGGGTTTTGGGTGGCCATGTGGGATGGGCACTGTGTGCATGGTGGCAGTAGTGCAAGGACCTATGGCAAAGACTTATGAGGAGGCTGCTGGGAGGTAACCAAAGTGAAGCTGAAGCTAGCTGAACTCTGCCAAATCGCAGTAGGAGACACAGGAGTTAGATTTTAGGAAGTAAATTAATTTCTTCATCTCTGCAGCTCCTTAGGCTATGAGAATCCCCCCTCCCCCATCTGTAAGTGTCTTTGGGGAGGTGGAACCAGGGACCTCTGCCAAGCTGGGGGCTTCCTGACTATTTTGAAGAGGCCTCCTGTGTTTGCTGAGCACAGGTAAGAGCTTAGTACCTTCATTATCTGAGAAATTCCAACTGAGCGGGCCAGAGTAGAAGGAAAAGAGTTAATGACAAGGCGGACAGGGAGATGAGAGCGGGGAGAGCCAGGGAAGCGAGAAGTGCTTGCAGCCGACCCAGGCCCAGGCCTGAGAGCACCGGACCTCGGCCAGCCCCACTGCAGACGGACGGAGGGAAGGAGGCGGCTGCCTCACAGAGAGGTGTGGAGAGCGGCCCAGGGTGACCCTGACATGGAGGCAGCAGCGGGAATGCAGCCACCCTGGCCCCTGGCCGCCCCCTACGCCTGCACCAGCCTAAACCCTGGATTTCTGCTCCAGCTGGTCCCCGCGACCCTCTTTCCGGCTCCCAATCCCGAGCCCGGCTTCCTCGCCCTCCCGCGCCCCCAGGGCACCCAGCGTTCCCGGCTCCCGCGGCGCCCCGGCCCCCGGCCCGTCCGGCCGAATTCCCTCTTCCCAGAATGCTCACGCCCTCCCCTCCCCCACAGCCAGACCCTCGCGCTCTTCCCAGAATCCTCCCGGCACTCGGCGGCCCCTGCCCGGCCCCCATCCCTACCCCTGCGGCCCCGGGGCGGGGAAGGGGGCTCAGGCCCGGGCCCGGCCCCGCCTCCCGCGCCCCATTGTTCCCCGGCGGCCGTCCCGGGCCCTCCGGGCCACCCCCCAGGAACCCAGGCGTCCCCAACTCACGGCTCTAGGGTCTGGGAAAGGCCGGAAGGCAGAATCCAGCCCCAGGGGACTTAACCCCTTGAATGCCCTGCCTTGGGGGGCGGGCTAGATGCCGAGGACTCTGGGGTCCTTCTCAAGGGGTGATCCCAGGCTGAGGACCCGGGGACCAGTTCAGGGTGACTGGGACGGAGCAGGAAGTGACCCCAGCTTCCCGGGCCCCTCTAGCCTGGAGTCAGAGCATCAGCTCTATGGGATTTAACCCTTTGCCTCCCGCAGCCTGGGGAAAAAAGAGGACGGGGGAGCAGGGAGGTGGCTAAGACGACGCCCCTCTCTCTTCTTCCAGTGGGAGCAGGTTCTCGGGGGACCCCAGATGCCAGTGAGGGTCTCTGGATTTCTGGACCCTCTCCATCTCACAAGGGCTCCGCCAGCCGCTCTCAGAAAGCCCTTTCTTGGATTTGGTGGCTGCTGGTCCCCTGGGGCCTGCCTTTGTTGGGACTCACACCCAGGGATGGGGCTCGAATGCATGGGTTGTGGGGTGGGAGCAGGGACTGGCAGAGCGGACTGGGAGAGGGAACATCCTACAGACCAAAAATGGCTTAAATGAAATAATCAGGGCAACAAGAGTTTGGGCTGAGCGTTCAAGCAAAGCCAGAATGGATTTGTGGCAGCCTATGCTCCTGGCTCCAGCCTCACTGGGAAGCTGTGCCCCAGCCCCTCTTCCCCCATTAGCTCACCTCAGAGGAGAAAACAGAGGCCCCATGGCAGCAGGAGGGAAATCAGTGGGGGTTGGCTGACCTAGGAGGACAAGAACCTTTCCCAGTAGCTCAGGGGTACTCAGCTCCTAGCAAGAGAAACTTATAAAAACCTGGGAACACTCCCAAGGCCCGGGTTATCTGGACCTCCTATTTTTATAGCCTCTATCTCATTTCCTCCTCACAATTTGTTGAGGTGGGACTGTATATTACCCCCATTTTACAGGAGAGCAAACTAAGGTGTGAGAAGTAAGGTAAGGTGCTGAAGGCCATGTCATTATTTCAGTTTAACACATTTTTATATTGAAGCCCATTATTCGTGGGCACTGTGGGGAACATAGAGGTGGGGAGACCTCAGAGTTAAACAAGAATCAGACTTTCTACCCTGAAGAAGTTTGATTGTGTGTGTTATAAACACAAAGGAATTACAGGAGAATATGAAAAGGGCTATCTGTCCAGAGATGAGAGGGAGCAAGGGGAGGTACTAACCATATGTCAGAAATTGCTAAAAAGGATGCAGTGCCTCTGGGCCTACATCTGGGGTTCAGAGAGTGTGGCCACCAGGAGAAGAGGGCCTGGCCGGGCCTGCCTCTGCTCACTTGTCAACACCGCCTCCTTCACCCACCTTCCCAGCCGGGCACATCTCCATCTTATCCCTGGCTTCTATTATCTTTGATACCTCACTCTCTCTCAGAGCCTTTGCCTCTCCTAGTCCCCCTTACCCTGCTCTGTTTCTCACAGCAAGTATCACCACTGACTGAATATTTGCGTGTTTACCACCTGTCTCTACCTGCCCCTTCCACACACTTGCATTAACGTGAGCTCTGCCAGGGCAGGGGCTTGGCGTCTGGTACTCTCTGCTGTCCCCCAACACCCAGAATAGTGACTGGCATGTAGCAGTGCTTAATTTGCTTCATGCATGGAATGAAGTCATCCTCCCGCCTCTTCCATCTGTCTCCAGATCAGTGCCCATGCTGGAAAGATGGCTCAAAATTGGGTAGAGCCTCCACCACTGGGCATAATCCCATTGGTTCACAGACACCCACTCTCCTGCCCTCACTCTGAGAGTCAGGTGAGAAGAAGTGTGACTCAGGATTAGAGAGACTTGGGGGCAGAGTCAGCCCTCACTATTCTCTCCTGCCCTCCAGGGGCTGCAAAAACCTTACCTTGCCCTGGGCTGTCAGTCTACAGGAAAGTTGTGCCCTGGAGGGTCACAGAAGAGTCTGATTTGGCCTACTCAGTTTTTTAGTTTGGGTTTTGTTTGTTTGTTTGGTGAGGAAGATTGGCCCTGAGCTAATATCTGTTGCCAATCCTCCTCTTTTTGCTTGAGGAAGATTGTCCCTGAGCTAACATCTGTGCCTGTCTTTCTCTACTTTGTACATGGGACGTCTCCACAGCATGGCTGGATGAGTGGTGAGTAGGTCCGTGCCCAGGATCCAAACCCGGCAACCCCAGGCCGCCGAAGCAGACCGTGTGAACTTAACCACTACGCCACCTGACTGGCCCCATTGGGTTATTTTATACTGAATTAATTGCCACATTTAAAAATCAGTACATTTCACATAAAAATCCAAATTTCCGCCTTCTTTGGAAAATCCACAGATGTGGCAACATGATCCAAATTTTCACAAGGCAACAACTTGGTTGAGCAGTAGCTTCCTTCTGGAGAGGGGCACTGGCTCTCCAGTTTGTCACAGTCCCTATCACTCCTATTTTGTCCCCAACTGTGAGGCTGAGAGGTGGTTTCAGTATATCAATGATCTTTCATGGTTGATGTTCCGACACCTGTTGAACTGTAGGTACTGATTCTGCACCCCTTGGTCTATGTCCCCCAGGGTCAGAGTAATAACTCTGAGAATGATGTCTTCTGACATAGTTACAGACATTGAGTATTTACCATGTGCCAGGCACTGTTCCAAAGGTCTGTATATAGAAACTCCTTGAACCTTCAGGACAACTCACAATACTCATATTATTATTATCCCAAGGATAGAGTAAGTCACTTGTACACAGCTTAGTAGTGACCGAGCTTGACTCAAACCCAGACACACCAACTTCAGAGCCACCATGGCTCCTAACCATGACATTCAGATTGGCTCATGTGTGTCTGGGACCACAAGGTAAGCCCCTCAGCTCCACCTTTCTGTTCCTCGTCTTGCTCCAGGAGCTAGGAGAGGAGTTGGGAAGGGTGAAGCACTCCTGTTGGGGCCAAGCCATTCTCCAGGAACAGTTAGGAAGCAAAGGGTACCCTGACTGTAGGTGACAGTGTGCTGTCATGCTGCCTACAGTCAGCTGGCACAGTGGCCATAAAGGAGACCCTCCTGGCAGGGGAACTCCTGGAAGGATGAGGATGACCCCCTGTGCCTTTCATGGACAACCCACCACCATGCTTTTCTTGGTCACAGCTCACCAGCCTCCCACATGGGCCCTTCATACAGGCCCTTGTGCCCCAAAGCCCAGGTTGCTGCGAGAGCAGTGAAATCCTGGAGGTGGACCCTGGTCCAAACCCTGCTCCATCCCTGCCGGTGTGGTCTTGGGCATCTCACTTTGCCTCTTGGAGACTTGGCTTCCTCTTCTTTGGGAAAGGGATGAGCCTTGGTTCCCAAGGGATGGGAGTGTTGAATGAGATGATGCAAGAATTCAGAACTGACCAACTCTAGCCAGATCTGCCTCATTCTTCCTTGTCAGAGTGCACAGCCCTTGGCCTGGTAGGCAGAAGAGCCAGGAGTCTGGAAACCATGTCCTGAGACGCATTGGGAGTATGTAACCTGGGAGGACTTGGGGCCATGACCAGATGCTCCAACCCTCTGCTCTGTGATAAGGATGCTCTCAGGGCAGGATGCAAAGGTGAAGACGTTGGAGCTGGAGGAGCCTGTTCATGTCACCACCCAAGGTGCCTTCTCACCAGGACAGTTGTTTAACCACAGGCAGGGGAGGCTGCCAGATGGTGCCACCAGGAAAGGATGGGGCCTTCTTCCCTGGAGATGTGCATGCTTGCAGGGTATATTGGGGGCTGTTTTCAGGAATGTGGTCCTCAAACGTGGGACAAGAGCTGGGGCCAAGGACCTGGGAGGTCCCTTCTGCCTCTCAGAGTCTGGGATTCCAGGATCAGTCACTCCTCTGCTCAAGAACCTGCAGTGGCTCCCTAAGGCTTCTCACATAAAGTCCTACCCTCCTGGTGCCTCCTAACCACAACATTCCCTAAGGCTCAGAACCAAATCCTTCCTTTACGTGCTCTTCCTGAAAAATCTGCTCGATGTGATCAGTTCCAGAATCCATAGATGTTAGCTGCACAGCCCTGCCCGGTCCTTGAAGCCTTGGTCTCTCTATTTGCCTAATAGATCTTTCCCTTTTGCAGTCACCCCAAAGTCACCAGCTCCATTTCCCTACATGATACCTAGTCATCCTGCTCCCCAAGGCGTGGGGGATGCCCTCCTCTGCACCCCCTTAACCAGTAGGTCCTCAGGCCGCCAGCGCTTCTGCTGAGTCTGCCTGCTGCGCCAGGCTGCTGTAGCCTCCTAGTTCTCGTTTCTGAATCACCGCAGGACTTGCTAATAGCTTGGCCTGCCTCTGGCCTCCGCCACTTCTGCCCACCCATCTGGTGCAAGTCCTGCTATGCCCACCCTCAGAACGCCGCCATGGCCCTCATTATCAATAGAGAGTTTTTTTAACTTTTGGAAATTACAGAACTTTTATGTTTTTAAAAAGTCAAAATAACTTTGATTAAGCTATAGAAAACCATATATAATTGGGTAAATAAAATAAATTTATATATTAAGTACATATATATATTAAATAAAAATAAATAAAATATATGTATACTGTTTTGTAACCAAATATTTGCATTAAGGTGTGATCTGAAATAACTCTAGTGACTAACCTTTCTGGGCCTCAGTTTCCTCATCTGCAAAATGACAAGATCAGACCAGATGTTCTCCAACCACAGGAGTCTGACTCTATGAATAACTTTTGTGCATATCTTGAGTGTTTTGAGGAAGATACATAAGTGCCTAGAGAAAACAGTTGCTTCTAGGGAGGAGGACTGAGGATCTGGGGTAAGGGGGAGACTTAACTTTGTAACCTTTTGTTCTGTTTGATGATTTCCAATTAAAAAAGAGCACTTTTTTTTTTTGAGTAAGATTGGCCCTGAGCTAACATCTGTTGCCAATCTTCCACTTTTTCTTTTTTCTCCCCAAAGCCTCAGTACATAGCTGTATATCCTAGTTGTAGGTCCTTCTAGTTCTATGTGGGACGCCGCCTTGGTATGGCTTGATGAGTGGTGAGTAGGTCCATGCCCAGGATCTGAACTGCAAACCCCAGGCCGCCAAAGTGGAACGTGTGAACTTAACCCATGCACCAGCGGGCTGGCCCCAAAATAGCACTTTTAAATAGTAAATATTTAGAGTATAATGTTGGGAATGGAGATTGTGGGATTAAAACAACATGTTGATTTTCTTTTTTCAGGTTGGTACTGATCCAAGTCACACTAAGTCAAATTCAACCTATTTCCTTCCCATATATGACACATAGACAAACCTTCTGGAGAGGTCCCCATTACCCCAGGGAACAAATGCCTAAGGATGAGAAAGGAGGTTGGAGACAGATGGAGGAGAGTATTGTATTGTCACACATATTAAAATACCTAAAAAATCAGTAAGCTCTCAAACCCCTTGAAGCCTGATTTCACTGTCAGCAAGGAACCTAGACCTGTGCCTGTCGAGCAGTGAAGTCCAAACTCCCAGAGGGCCTGGCCCATCTGAAACCAGGCTTTCTGCCTCCCTGCACAGTGCTCTCCTAGGTAATCCCCCCTCTCACACAGCATCACGTGCTCCACCCCAACCCTTCCACGACACAGTAAGGACTGCCCTGCTTCTGGGCCTTTCACCAAGCCATGGCTCCCTCTGCCTGCTCTAGAACGCTTCCCCGTCTCTCCATTTAGGCAAGTCTTGTCTGTCTTCAGGGTCCTCACCAAATGCCAACCAGCTTAAGTCTAGGCCCTAATATTAACTCCCATCGATTAATGTTTTACAGCTTATACTTTCATTCACATTAAGGCGTTTGTTTCTCTTGATACCTCTGAGAGGCGGGTATTATTGCTCTCTTGTTACTCATGAGGAAACAGGAGTTCAGACAGGTCAGGTAACATATTCCATGTCACAGAACAACTGTGAGAACTTGGGATCTGGGGGTCTTGGATTTTCTGACTCCAGGTCTGGGGCTTCCCCCCTTCAAAATTCAGCTAAATCCTACCTCTTTTTTCCCTGACTACAACGTCTCCTGGGTCACTGCCCTCACCTGTGTCCTGGGCTGACTGCAGGGATTCCTGTTTTACTCACCATCTTTGCCACATCTGGGTGCCCTCTGGACTGTTATTTATTTGATATTTTTCTTCAATTTGACTCATTTTTCTTAACTGAAAGAAACATATCTAAGAAGGAAACTCAATGTCAGTATGATAAATAGAAAATTTCTTGTTACAAATTATAAATATAAAAATAAATACAATGCAAAATTAACTGAAAATTGTTCAAAGACCTAAATTTAAGACATAAAACTGTAAAACTTTTAGAAGAAAATATAGGAGTAAATCTTCAATGCCTTGGATTTGGCAATGGTTTCTTAGATATGATACTAAAAGTACAAGCAACAAAAGAAAAAAATAGGTGGGGCCGGCCCGGTGGCGTAGTGGTCAAGTTCAGCGCACTCTGCTTTGGCAGCCAAGGTCTGCAAGTTCAGTTCCCAGGTGCTGACCTACACCACTCATCAAGCCATGCTGTGGCAGCGACCCATGTACAAAATAGAGGAAAGATTGGCACAGATGTTAGCTCAGAGCAAGTATTCCTCAAGCAAAAAGAGGAAGACTGGCAACAGATGTTAGCTCAGAGCCAATGTCCCTCACCAAAAAAAAAAAGGTAAATTGGACTTCATCAAAATTTTAAAATTTTGTAAATAAAGGAAACTATCAAGGAAGTGAAGACAACCCACAGAATGGGAGGAAACATTAGCAAACCATGTATCTGATAAGAGACTTGTATCCAGAGTATATAAAGAACTGTTACAATTCAACAAGGAAGACATAAAATCCAATTGAAAAATGGGCAAAGAACTTGAATGGACATTTCTCCAAAGAAGATATACAAATAGCCAACAAGCACAAGAAAAGATGCTCAGCATTATTAGTCATTAGGGAAATGCAAATCAAAACCACAATGAGATACCACTTCACACCCACTAGGATGGTTATAGTAATAATAATTTTTTAAATTAATTAATTTATTTTTCCCCCTAAGCCCCAGTAGATAGTTGTATGTCATAGCTGCACATCCTTCTAGTTTCTGTATGTGGGACGCGGCCTCAGCATGGCCGGAGAAGTGGTGCGTCGGTGCGCACCCGGGATCCGAACCCAGGCCACCAGCGGCGGAGCGCGCGCACTTAACTGCTAAGCCACAGGGCCGGCCCTTTTTTTTTTTTTTTTTTGTGAGGAAGATCAGCCCTGAGCTAACATCTGTGCCCATCTTCCTCCACTTTATATGGGCCACTGCCACAGCATGGCTTGACAAGCGGTACATCGGTGCTCGCCAGGGATCCGAACCGGGGCCACCAGCAGTGGAGTGCACACATTTAACTGCTACACCACGGGGCCGGCTCCCAGTAATAATAATTTTTTAAAACCTGAAAATAACCAATGTTGGTGGAGTAACTGGAACCCTTGTCCCTTGCTGGTGGGAATGTAAAATGATGTAGCCACTGTGGAAAACAATTTAGCAGTTCCTCAAAAAATTAAACAGAATTACCATATGACCCAGCAATTCCAGGTATATACCCAAGAGAAATGAAAACGTATGTCCACACAAAAACTTGTACACAAGTGTTCGTAGCAGCACTGTTCATAATAGCCAAAAAGTGGAAACAACCCAAATGTCTATCAACTTATAAATGGATAAACAAAATGTGGAGTGTATCCATACAATGGAATATTATTAAGCCACAAAAAGGAATACAGTACTGATACATGCTAAAACATGGATGAACCTTGAAAACTACGCTAAGTGAAAGAAACTAGACACAAAAGGCTGCGTATTTTATAATTCCGTTTATATGACGTATCCAGAATAGGCGAATCCATAGTCAGAAAGCAGATTAATGGTTGCCAGGGGCCAGAGGGAAGGAGGAATGCGGAATGAGTGCTTAATGGATGCAAGATTTCCTTTGGGGTGATGAGAATGTTTTGGAACTAGATAGCGGTGATATTTGCACAACATCGTAAATGTACTAGATGTCATTGAATTATATACTTTAAAATTGTTGAAATTATGAATATGTGACTTTTACCACAATAAAAAAATACAATCAATATTATGCTAATAAATGCCACTGTATCGGGGCCGGCCTGGTGGTGTAACAGTTAAGTCTGCGCGCTCCGCTGCAGCAGCCTGGGGTTCACTGGTTTGGACCCCGGGCGCGCACCAACACACTGCTTGTCAAGCCTTGCTGTGGCGGTGACCCATATAAAGTAGAGGAAGATGGGCATGGATGTTAGCTCAGGGCCAATCTTCCTCGGAAAAAAGAGGAGGATTGGCGATGGATGTTAGCTCAGGGCTGATCTTCCTCACCAAATAAATAAATAAATGCCACTATATATTTTTAAGGTGAAGGCTCTAGGTCTAAGGGGCTTGTTTTGTGTGTATGTGTGAGAAAGAGAGTGACAGAGACACAGAGAGAACAGAGAGGTGTTAAAGGCCTAGCACCAAGCTCAGACTCTCCTGGGTGGAATCAAATGGCCTGAGGAAAACGAGAAGGACCACCTATCTTGCAGTGCTATCGCGATGCGCTGGAGAGACGGCCCAAGATCACCAGGGCGCCACGTGGGCCTGCTGTGTGGGTACTGGTGCCATTTCTGTCCTGCACAAAGGTGCTGGCTATGGGGACAGATATGGTTGCATTTCAACCCAGTCTTAATCCAAAAGCCGAAGGCTGTGGTGCAGGGGCCACTTCTGCCCAGACGAGGGATCTGCAATTTATCTGCCCTGAGGGGCACCTTTCTGTAAATTGCCCAAAGCCACCATCGATTGGCAGCCCTCTTCTGTATTTGGGGAAACCTGGTAGCAAAAGTGTATGAACTTAGAAACCAATCAGACTTTGTCACAATTCTTGTTTCCACCACATTCCAGCTGTGAGACCTTGTTCTAACTACTGGACCTTCTCTAAATCTCCATTTCCTCATCTGTAAAATGGGGAAAACATCTACTCAAAGAGTGTGAAGATTAAGTGAGGTGTGTGCACATGCCAACCATTAATTTTCTTCCCTTCCTCCCCTGTTTCTCCCATTAATTAGCATCATCTTTCATCTTTAGCTTAAATACACTGGTTTTTTGCACTAGAAAAGTAATATAACCATATTAAAGAAAATACTAAAAAATTAAATCACCCATTTTTCATGTGCTCCTAGTTCAACCATTTTTGCATTTTGTTGTGTTTCCTTCCTGTATTTCTTCTCAGCTTTTTTTTTCAGAGTTGTAAATTTTTGTTGCCTCATTGTCTTCACAGCCAAAATTTCAATGGCTGTATATATATTTCCTTCCACCTATATCATATTTTGCTGAGTCATTTCCCTGTTGTTGAATATTCACACTCTCTATTTTTTGCTCTTATAAATAAAACTTGAATGAACATCTCTGAGAATATATGTCTCCCAAATTTTGACTGTTTTCTTAAATTACAGTCCTAGAAATAGAAATATTGGGTCAAATCTTTGAGCATATCTCTGGCTTTGGCTGTGCGTAATCTTGTAATTAGTTGTGACTCTAAATGCCGGATATTCAGCCTATATTTGTCCATCTTGTCTAAAGGATGCGAGGAGAGATTTTATTACACGCCTTGCTGAAATACGTATAAACTAGATCTAGATAATTTCCTTGGTCTATGAACCTAGTAACCTTATAACTGTAGAAAATAGTTCCTACTTCATAGTGTGGATGTGAGGATTAATTGTGTTAATACATGACAGCTCTTAGACCAGGGCCCCGTGTGAGCCATCATTCGGTCACTGTCACTCCCTATTCTTGTTTTCACATATAAATCACACAAGAGTCATCTGGTGCTGCAGTTCTTTGTAGGCTCTCAGTGACCACTACTTTCCTTATTGGGGTCTTAGAGGTGGAGTTCTGTAAGGTTATTATCATTGACTAATGGCTTCTGACTGCTAAGAGGTTCTTTCCTCCTCCCATTTGCTGAGGAAAATTGGCCCTGGGTTAACATCCGTGCCCATCTTCCTCTACTTTATATGGGACGCCGCCACAGCATGGCTTGACAAGCGGTGCATCGGTGTGCGCCCGGGATCCGAACCTGCGAAAACTTGGCCACTGCAGCAGAGCGCACGCACTTAACCACTGCTCCACCGGGCTGGCCCCTAAGAGGTTCTTGTTTTGCTTTATAGGTTTGTTTATTTCCAAATACAGGTTCATAACAACTCTGAGGTCAAAGATGTACAGACTTTCTCTAACACAGAGGCTTCAGATGTGAAAAAGACACCTTTAAGTAGGTACCAGAGGGAGACGAGGGAATCTGGCAGTTGTGTTTGTTTGCTTCTTTATTTATACATCGCTTGGTTTCAAAAAGGACTTGAGGCATTTATAGAACCACATATTATACAACAGGTGCCTGGCATCTAGTAAGACTCATGGCTGCGAAATGCTGGCCATTATCACTGATAGTAGCCGTAGTAGTAGAGTATCATTAACAAGATAAAACATAAAATGGCAAGGGGAAAATGATAACATGAATCCAGGGTTGGTACACAAAACATATGGTATAAAGCTCTGTTTATACAATTGCTAAAAGTACCTTACAGATTTGCTGAGCTTTCTAGAGGCCAAAGCTAATATTGGTTACATAATTCATATGAGGCTTGGGAGACGGTTCTCCTGTGAGTCCTCATCAAGATGACATTTTGTGATGCAGAGGGCCACTTCTTCAACCCCATCCCCTAATTCTGGATCCGGCCCAACACAGAGACCGATGGGCAAAGCCCCAGTGGGGTATGACCTGGAGCACGGCTGCCATAAATTCAGCCAGTCATGCTTTTAAAGCCACTATCACAAATCACACATCCCAGCCATCAACAGTCCCAATAAGGGGATTAGCTACCACATGTATCTTTCTGCTCTATGGGGTTGGTAGATAGACACATCACTATGGCTCCTCCTTGCCAGCTCCACAGACCATTAACAAAGAATGAAACATGGCGGCCCCAGAAATACCCAACTGGTAAGAATATGGTTCTGTTTCACTCTGTAAGGGGGACAGTATTTGGAGGTTTTGTTGTTTGTCTGGTTCTTCACCCTTGAGATCTGACCACTAGGTTTGGAGTAAGCCTGCGGTGTATAGGCGCAATCAAGCTGTGCTGGCGCTCCGCGGTTCTACCTCCAGGTCAGCTGTCCAGCCCTTCTGCGCTTTTTCTCAGAGGTCTAGCGCCTCTAACCCTCAAGGGCTTGGATTTGACCTTTTTCCTTCCATTTTAACTAACCTCTTTTGTGCCAAGGATTTTACGAGTTATTTTAGTTTTTGCCATAACTCTGGCAGGTGTTTATTGTGGCCCCTGTTTTATGCTGAAAAAGTAGAAGTTCAGAGATAACATGAAGTACCTCGCCCAAGGTCACCCTGCAAGTAAGAACTGTGATTTAATGTAGTCCTGTAGGGCTCGAGGCCCTTCGTCCTCTCTCCACCATGCCGTCTTACTCACAAATCATCCTTTTGATGATCTAATTTAGAATTCTCATTGAGTTAAACATCAAGTTTCCTGGCCTTTGGTTTGTATTATTATCTTTCCCCTTTTTTGAAAATTGGGACATCATTTGTCCATCTCCAGTCTTTTGTATCTCTTCTCCAAGGAGTCAGGTGGCTCGGAGCGCTCATTGGCACATTTTCTCATTTTACTTGTCCAAATCAGATCAGAAAAGGGGGATTAATTCAAAGCGGCACGATGTTTTCTTAGAATTTCACACCTCCAATGTTAAGGTTTCAATTTCCTCTTACCAGCGTTTGTTATAAAACGAATCTCATAATGCAAATAAAAACAACCATGAAATACTATATTTAACCTAAGAGGTTATCAAACATAAATAGTTTGGTTATATACTTTGTGGAGAAACAGGCACTCAAACGTTATTAGTAAGAGTATGTATCTGCACTGCCTCTTTGGAGGAAGGAAAATTTGGCTACACTGATCAAAATTCAACATGCCCACACCCTTTGACCCAACGAGTCCATTTCTAGCTCCTCCAGGCACGGTGGCACATGCATACAACGGTGTATGCACAGTGCTATGTATGGAAATGTTTCTATAGCAAAAGACTGACAATAACCTACATCTCCACTAGTAGGGGAGTTGATTAAATACATTATGGCATATCCACATAATGGAATACTCAGCAGCCGTGAAAATAAATGAAGCAGATATGTACAAAGTGACATGAAACATTCTCCAAAATACGTTGTTATGAGAAAAAAGCAAATATCTACAGCGTGCTAGCATTTTTGTGTTTTTCTAAAAGGAGATACTTGCGTATGCGTAGACTATCTTGAGAAAGATACACAAGAAAGTGGTGACAGGGCTCGCCTCAGGAGATGATGATAGGGCATGCGGCAGAGGCAGGAGAGCAGCTCGCTTTTCATTTTTATCTTTTTATACTATTTGCATTTTTTCCCAAAATACAAAAAGAAGTCAAAAAGAAAAAATGTAAAATAAATCTTATTAGAAAACATCTACCCTCTATTGGACAGACATGATTTTCCTTGCTGGAGAAAATGTGTATGGTCTTGGAACCAGGGCGGCCTCACTTCTCTTCGTGCCCCTGGGGACATTCCGGGAGACGCTCAGTGCCCTCTTCTGACTGAACAGTCCTCACTAAACCACTAACTTGTGGAGTGATGCTGGGAGAGCCCCACACTTTCTTGGTGTTAGGGTACAGAAATGACAAGATAAACAACGTCCTGCCCTCTCACAGTTTAAACCAGGCAGGAGCAGCGTGGCCAAGGGCCTGAGGTGAGAAAGTCTGGGCCCACCAACTCGGGTTCCTCATCTCCCATCGCCCCCACCCCTTTCACTCACGGCTTCCACGCCCACACTCTTCTGGGCTGCTCTGTCTAGTTGCTAATTCCTTAGGGAATGAATGAAAGGAAGAAACAACAGCCTGACCACGTTCTCCAGGCCTCCACAAACTATCAGGACCTTTAGTACAAAACGCTGGAGCCAAGTGGAAACTGCCCAGAGGGACTGGGAGGAGTGGAAGCAGGAAGAAATGGCCCGTTGGACTGGCCCCTGAGGTCTCCACAGGTTGTGTGAAAGGTCAAGCTGGATGGTAGTCGTTTTTACACACAAAAACATGGTTTTATTTTATCCATAAAACATATACTCAGGGTCCGCCTGGTGGTGCAAGCCTTTAAGTGCGCGCGCTCCGCTTCGGCGGCCCGGGGTTTGCGCGTTTGGACCCCAGGCGCGCACTGACGCACCGCTTGTCAAGCCATGCTGTGGCCGCATCCCAAATAAAGTAGAGGAAGATGGGCACGGATGTTAGCTCAGGGCCAGTCTTCCTCAGCAAAAATAAATAAATAAATAAATAAATAAATAAATAAATAAATAAATAAATAAAGAGGAGGGTTGGCATTGGATGTTAGCTCTGGGCTGATCTTCTTCACACACACGCAAAAACCATATACTCAGTGCCTTTCTCTCTTCGGATGTCTGCAGCTTGCTTCTTTTTAAGGTCATGAGATCCTTTTCTTTAAGCAAGGATGGTGTCCACTCTGTGGCAGCATGGTTCATTATTGATTTTTCTCCTGTTGTGGGGATTAGGTGATTTTGTGCAGCCTCCTCAGCTCTGGACTGACTAGACATCCACGTCTGGGACAGTGCCATGGGTTTTGATGCTTTAGTTTGGAATTCCCAGAAAAAGTTTCCAAAATCAGAGATGCAGTGTGGAGGAGAGGAAAAGGCACACGTCCTGGAATCAGAGGGCCTTGAGTTCACATCAGACTCCAACATACACTCAGTTATTAACCCCAGTTTCTTCATCCATAAAAAGGGAATAATAAAATTGGAATAATAATAATACTCCCTTCACAGAATTGCCCTAAGGCCATAGAGCTTAGGTATGTAAGGAACCTAGCACAAAGAAGGCCCTCAATAAACAGCAGCTCTGTCATTTCTATCTGTTTCTTATTCTGATGAAAAGAAAACTGACCCCCCACCAACAGTCCTTTTTTAACAGGTGGCAGTAAAAACAATAATCGTGATAACTAGCACTTATTGAGCACTTATTTTGCATCAAGCACTCTTCTGAGTGCTTTACATGTTAGTTCATTGAATCTTTACAGCAAACTTTTGAGGTTACATAGGGTCTTTTACAGATAAGAAAGCAGAGGCTCAGAGAGGTTAAATAACCTGCCCGAGGTCACTCAGCATCTTAGCCCAGCTGGGATATAAACCCAGGCAGTTGGGCTCTGCACTCTTGATCTAGGCACCAGAATCATTAAAACGTTCCCCAGGGTAAGCGCCAGGCAACTGAACCCTTCTCAGGGAGAAAGGGAACGAATCCCTCCAGGTATACATTTAGCCTCCTGGAGCCGAAGGGGTTATTCCCACTGAGACGCCAGCACCCCGGGCTCCTAGAGAGGCCCCGTCGTGGGCGGGAGGAAGAGGCACTTCCGGCCCGGGTCGGGACTCCGGGAATCCGACCGGCTCGCTGCAGTCTCGGGGCGCTCGGCCGCCCCTGCGCCCCGGCTTCCTGGCGGAGAAGGCTGTGCCGGGGCGGGAGGAGGGAAGGATCCCCGAAAAGCATCCCTGCCCCCAGAGTTCCAGAAAGGGTGGACTGAGAGCTGAGGAGGGGAGGGCCGGCCGCGCCGCCCAGGGGCGCCCCCGGGGTGCCGCGAGGGCTGTCTCTGAACTTGGCTGCCCGGTGCGTTCTGGTCCTCGCCCCACAGGCTGGTCGGGGAGGCTCGAGGGGGCCGGCAGCCTGGTTCCCGGCCGAGGCCCCCTGCCGCCCCTCGCTGAGACCTCGAGCCTTCCAAAGCCCGGGTCGGGGGCGGGGGGGGAGCCCTCGCTCATTCCTCCCTCCGAGAGCCGGCCCGTCCGCCTCGTCCTCAGTCCTCACAACCGCCCTGAGAATTCGGCGGCATCGTCTCCATTTTGCTTATAAAGTCTGTTTTATAAACGGGCTTGTCTGACGCTCAGCCGGCGAGGAGGGGAAGCAGGACTGCGCTCGCGGGTTAGGCCCCTAGGCTCGTTACCTCTTCCCCGTGGGGGCGATGACTAGATCCTCAAGCTAACCTCTAACTCAGCAGGCCTAAACCAACCTGGCGGCCCTTTCTCTCTCCCGCAAGAGAGGTGGTTCATTCTCAGTCCAGTTGGAACCTCCGTTATCTTTTCTTCCGCCCTCCCCTTCCCACATCATCTCATTACCATCTTTTTAGTCTTTCTTTTTTGGTCCAACCTATCTTTCCAGTCTCACTGCCGCCATCTTGCAACCTCATCGTCAGAAACCTGTGTTACTGCAGTAATCTGCAGTCCTCACGGCCTCTCCCGTTATTTCTTATGCCTGCCGTGCCGCTCCACTCGTCCCCAAGTCCTTGCATTAAGCCACCCCTCTGTTCAAAGAACCCTTTTAGTCTATAAAACTAAACCTGTCTATAAGCTCAAGTCAAAACTCAAGCATAGCATTCAAGGTGCTTGCCCCGCCTCCTTCTAGAAAGATGTCAGAACATCTTTCTAACCTGACCTCTCTTAGTTTCTAAGGAGAGGTGACAGACTGGTGGCTACAATTGGAAAATGTGTTTCAACTGGACAGTAGAGTTTCTTTTTAAAATTCGAGTTGATATTTTCTTTAAAATTGAGAGGGCCGGCCCCAGGCTTAGGGGTTAAGTGCGCTCGCTCCGCTGCTGGGCGCCTGGGGTTCGAATCCCGGTTGCGCACCAACACACCGCTTCTGTGGCCATGCTGAGGCGGTGTCCCACATACAGCAACTAGAAGGATGTGCAGCTATGACATACAACTATCTACTGGGGCTTTGGGGGAAAAAAAGGAGGAGGATTGGCAATAGATGTTAGCTCAGAGCTGGTCTTCCTCAGCAAAAAAGAGGAGGATTAGCACGGATGTTAGCTCAGGGCTGATCTTCCTCCCCCAAAAAATAAATAAATAAAATAAAATTGAGAGATTTCATTAACAAACAAACGAACAAACAGATTTCCAGCTTTCGATACATCAGCAGAGCTGGAAACAGCCTACATTCTTGCATTCAGTGACGTTTGAACAGAGAAGTGGCTGCCCCCTGTCGATAGGGCTGTGTCCCCCAGTTCACCTTAAGCCCCTCCACTCCATAGTACTCCTTGTCTCTGAGCCTAAGGATCAGCTGTGTGCTTGCACTGATGTTGTTCCTATAATAGAGAAACAGGTTTTTGGTTCCTGCGTCTCTATTGAAAATGCACAAATGGCAGTAGACCGAGAGGGATGCACATGTAAAGATGACGGAGAGAGGAAGCACCCAGCCTCCACGCATTTCCTTTTCTTTCCTGGACCCCATAGCCATTTCAGGTTTCCACTCAGGCCCTACAGGAACCCTCACATACAGCTAGGTTAATGGCCTCACAGCCTCTCAAATGAACCTGAAGACCGTATCTTTGTACCATCTTCTCCAGTGAGTAAATTCTATTCAGCAAGGTCCACGGCTAGTTCTATTCTGTGAAACCTTTCCTGACAACCAACTCCATCCATCTCATCAGCATTTCTGGAGGCCAGGTGCTGAGTTAGATGGGTATGACCAAGCCACCGTCATTTCTCCCTCCTCTCAACTTCTATGGCTGTGCCTGAATCAGTGTCTCATACAACGTCTTGCACATGGTATGTAATCAATAAATAATTATCAACTGGGAAAATGGTACAGTCACACACACCTTATCCCCCTAGTTAGATTTTAAGATCTTTGAGGGTGAGGTCCAAATTGTCTCTCTCTTTGCACCGCCCTGGCACCTAGCACAGTGCCTGGGACATAGCAGTCACTAGGTAACATCTGAGGAAAGATGTGCCATAGGAGGTGCCCCAGATGACCAATAGATACCAAGTTTCAGTCTGGTCCCACGGTTAGAAGCAGCACCCCCCACTCCCCCAAGTACTAGTGGTGCAGAAGAACGGAGAGGCAGCCCCAGAGAAGAGAGAGCAGAGGCCTTACTCAGTCCCGAAAGCCAGGAGCACTTCACGGACCCCTCGACCTGGAGGCTGTGCTGAGGATTCAGCCGAAGCTACGTCTAGGACCCAGCTGTATCCGTGTGACCTGGTGTGCGAAACCCAACCTGATTCTGAATTCCAAGCTCCAGAATGACAACAATGGTTAACATGCACTGAGGCGCTCTCTGAGCCAAGTACTGCCAAGTACTTCATACCCATGGCCTCCTTCCAGCCTCATCAGCGCAGAGAAGTCAATACCGTGAGTACGTCCTCGTTGCAGATGAGAAGGCTGAGGCTTCAATGCCTGAGTAACTCGCCTGGAGCCACATGGTACCAGGCCGAGCAGGGAGGTCAAGTCCACGTGGGCTGATTCCAGGCCTCCTGTGCTTAGCCCTCTGCTCCTTTCACAGAGGCTGCAGTAATACCACTGAACTGCACACTTAAAAATGGTTAAGATGGTAAACTTTATATTATGTGTGTTGTAACTCAATAAAAAAAAGCGAAAAAAGAAATCTGAGGCTGAAGAGGGACATTGGGCAGGACCCGGGGACTCAGCTGTCAGCTTATTTGGGTTCTGGGTTATATGCCAAGTAGTGAACCTAAAGTAAATGCCAACTCCTCTTCACTAATTTTCTCTCACATTCTTCTTTAACTACTTACCTAAGGAATTAAAATATATATCTTCAGAACGAATAAACTCTTTAAAAGTCCAAAGGGATAACTTCAGATTTTTCTTTTAATCAAACCAACCATGTAGCTTCAAACTCTTGAGTAACAAACTTGTATTCACAGGAGGAAATCACAAGAGGGCTTCCCCAAAACAGGGCAGAGAGGGAAAGTGATCATTAATTGAACACCTACTGTGTGCCAGGGACTGACAGCCACTTTTGTATTTTATCTCACCGAATCCTTCAAATATGAAAGTATTATCATCCTATTGTGCAGAAGAGGGAAGTAAAGCTTTAAAATGTTATGCAATTTTGCAAAAGTTAAACTGATACTGAGAGCTAGAGCTTGGATCAGAAACCAGTCCTGGTCGTCAGAAAGGTGTCTGAAGTTCATCCTCTCTTTTGTGTCTCTCTATGGAATGGTCCAGTCAAAGAACTGTTAACTGCTGAGTTATGAATCCTTCACCCTAGTCCCTCACTGACTAAATGTCATTCTAGACTTCTCTCTCCTTATACTCCAGAGGTTTTTTTAGATGGATCCGTGGGAGAAAAAAAGTTTCTTTATCTCCCTTGCCTCCTAGCTACGTATCTGTCAGGTTTACAAAATACGCTTTTAAAACTTTCCCTCTATATTACAAAAGTGCCCAGCACATAGTATGTTCGTTCGTTCATTCATTCATTCATTCATTCATTCAATAAATACTTATCGAGTGCTTACTCTGGGTTCTTCTTGGCACTGTAGATACAGTTGTGAACAAAACAGATAAAAAATTAGAACCAAAAAAAAAAAAAAAATTCCTGGCCCGGCCTGGTGGTGTAGTGGTTAACTTCGCACACTCTACTTCAGTGGCCCGGGGTTTGCGGGTTCGGATCCCAGGTGTGGACCTATACACTGCTCATCAAGCCATGCTGTGGCAGGTTCCCACATAAAAATAGAGGAAGATTGGCACAGATGTTAACTCAGGGCCAATCTTCCTCACATACACACACAAAATTCCCTTACAGGAGTTAAGTTCTAAGGAAGATAGATAAACAAAATAACAAGAAAAAATAAAGTGGAGAAGGGGGCTAGGAAGTCTCGGATCAGGGAAGGTGTTGAAGTTTTGGACAGCGAGGCCAGGGGAGACTTCTCTGAGAAGGTGAACTTTTAGTAAAGACTTAAAAGAAGGAGATGGGCAACAATCAACTGCATGATGCTCCCTCCAGGAGGAAGACAGTGTAGACCCTGAGGAAAGCTACTGAAATGCTATCTGCCCTCCTCGAAGCCCAGGAAGGAAAAAAATCACCAAAGGTTGAAGTTGATTCTCAACATTACCTTTTGTTCTTTCTGATTTTCCCCTAGACAGTTTCTCTAAGACGTACCTCTATTCTGCCATGATGATCCTTTCCTTCTTTACCCCAGTTCTACCCAGAGTAGCCAAGAAATGAGGTGCCAGCTGAGGCAGGGGAGCAGGTGATCAGAGGAACCAACACGCTTCCTTCAATTCCAATGGAGTGTAAAGTGGTGGTGGGAGCAGGAGGTGGGCACCCCTGGGGTGACACACGGGGGGATTCAGGAAGCATCTGCAGGGGCAGATGGCCCAGAACAGCTGCTCAGCTCTCCTAAGTGTGAGAGGACCTAAACACGTAGAACCTGGGGAAGAAACAAAGGCTCATGTTGGTTTGGTCTCTTTTTGCTTTGGGGTGTGACTCTTTTGTTGTAACAGCTTTGTTGACATAAAATTCACAGACCACACACTTCACTTAAAGTATACAAGTCCATGATTTTTTAGTCTATTCATAGAGCTGTGCAACCAGCACCATAATTTTAGAACATTTTCATCACCCCCTGAATACACTTTGTATCTATTAGGAGTCACTTCTTGTTTCCCCTCAATGCCACGCCACCCCTCCACCCAACCATTAACTTATAAATGGCACATTTTGGTTTTGGCTTTAGTTGGCTTTTTTTTTTTTTTTCTTTTTTGGAAGATGGGTGGGTGACCACTGAAGAATATTACGAAGAGGAGTTTGGAACATCAGAAGTTGAGAAACTCTTCTGGGGAGATGAGGGTGACAGAAAGGAAAAGCAGAGGAGGGAATAACTTGCTTCCGTTTTATTTTTTATTGCTCTATTTCTGGTTTGTAAGTTACCCCAAATGTTGGCAGGGTAGAAATCCTAAGTAAAGGAAAGTGAGAAGTGCTACAAATTAAATTGTCTGCCTTTATTTCTGTGGACAATCTTTTAAAATCTGTTTTTACGTATTTATGCCTTCTGTTTGCCAACACTGTGTGTGGAGGGACTGATCATGGAGTCAAGTCAAAAAACTTGGGTTCTGGGGCCGGCCTGGTAGCATAGTGGTTAAGTTTGCACGTTCTGCTTCAGTGGCAGGGGGTTTGCTGGTTTGGATCCTGGGTGCGGTCCTACTCACCGGTCATCGAGCCATGCTAAGGCAGTGTCCCACGTAGAAGAGCTACAATTCTACAACTATGTTATACAACTATGTACTGGGGCTTTGGGGAGAAAAAAAGAAAAAGAGGAAGATTGGCAACAGATGTTAGCTCAGGGCCAATCTTCCTCAAAAAAAAAAAAAAGATTAGAATTTCCTGGTGCTTCCTTTAAAAAAAGAAAAAGAAAAAATTTGGGTTCTTCCTCATATTAGCAGCCTGACTTAACTGCTTTCAAAGTTTTCTCTTCTGTAAAATGAGGGAGTTAAAGTGCAGAGGATTTTTCCACTCTCATTTCCAGCATCGTCTCCTGAGCTACAGGCAATCAACCTTTCCGGTATCTGTTGACAGGCCCTATTTTATTTTTAGGTGCCATCCTAAACTTTTCCCTCCTTTCCTGGAACTTCTGGGTACAGAAAGTGAAGGAGGATGAGAAGATAGCCATGTGAATTGCTTACAATTTGTATAACATGTCAAACGTTTACTAAGAATTTTTACCCATGTTATCAAGGCTGTTTCATAGCTAGGAAGAACTAGAAGGGACCTTAGAAGACATCTAGTCCCATCTCTTCACCCTGAGATGAAGAAATAAGCGTAGAAATAGGATGTGACTTGTCCAAGGCCCCAAAGCAAGTGAGTGCCAGAGCCAGGGCCAGTTCTGGGCTCCCCGAGTCTTATTCATTCACACTTGAGGAAGCCAAAGCCAAGAGAAGCCCAGGGACTTCCATGAAGCATAGGGCCTCTAAGATAGGGCAGGCTCCTTGGAGATCATCTTTTGAGTCCAATCCCTCTTTTAACAGCGCCTTAGACGAGGTGCCAGACCTGGGCCAAGATTTCTCGGAATTTACTGGACCTGGATCCAGACCTCCGGGCTCGCACTTCAGCCTGAAGAATAACCGGGGAACGTGTGATCGCAGGGATTCCCCAAGGGCAGAGGCACCTCTCCCTGCGCCGGTCGGGGGCGATTACTCGGGCGGGGCTCAGGTGTCTCGTACTCGGAGGTTCTCCTCCCCTGGGAGGAGCCTCCAGGTTCTCAGAACCTGGCGGGGCCGTTCAGTTGCTAGGGGCGCTGCGCGAGCCCGGGTTGGGGGCGTGGCCCGACAGCGGCGAGCCAATCCCAGGCCGAGCCGTGATCGGGGCGGGATGTCCGCTTCCCCACCCCGCCCATTTTTCTCTTGGCGGAGGAAAAGCTGTGCGGTGACCTAGGCAACAGCCCTAGCGTAACATCCACCTGCTAAATTTGCTCCGTCCCACCCCTCTTGGCACAACCACACGGAAAGCGAAGTCGTTTAAGGGGCAAAAAGGACGGAGATTTTGATTGGTTGGTTGGATGAGTCAACACAATTACTGGAGTGACCCTGGCGCTGGGGGAAGGGAGACCTCGCCCAGGTTGGACACGGGGAGCCTGGGACGCACACTTTCCAGAAGCTGAGCAGAGACAGGGCTTTGGTGAATTGAAAATTCGGTGTTTCCAGTACAAACTATCTGCTCTCCAAGGTGTGGGCGAAGGTAGTGCGAGTCCAAGAACCCCTGGGTCCCCCCACCCGGTATTGTTAGTTATACTTCTTGGCAGTAGTGTGGAGGAATACAGGCATGTAGTATTTAAATTTAAGATTTATTGAGCGCCTGCCGTGTGCCAGATACAGTTCTAAGTGCTTGGGCTCAGTGAACAAAACAAAGATTCCTGCCTTCTTGGGAGTCTGTATTCTAACGAGGGGAGACAATACATGGTGTAGTGTGTTAGAAGATGGGATAAGGCTATGGGGAAAAAAAAGTAGAGCAAGGTAAGACGGAACAGATTGCTTCGTTAAATAGGTGGCCAGGTTAGACACCAGTGAGAAAGTGAGATCTGAATAAAGAATTGAAGGAGGCAAGAAGGTTAGCCAATGGGCCATCTGGGAGAAGAGCATTCCAGGCAGAGGGAACAGCTGATTGGTGTCACTGAAAAACAGCAAGGAGAATATTGTGGCTAGAGCTTCGTGAGTGAGGGGAGAGTGGTGGGAAACGACTGGGGGAAGGAGTGCAGATCTGGTAGGGTCTTGTATGCTTGGCTTTTACTCTGAAATAGGGAGCCATTGCAGGGTTTTGAGCAGAAGAGTGACAACATGTGACTTATATCTTAAAATAACCATTCTGGCTGCTGTGTTGAGAACCAATGGAAGGGGCAAGGATAAAGCAGGGAGGCCTGCTAGGTTATTGCAATAATGCATGCCATGGTGTATAGGAGATGATGGTAGTTTGGACCAGAATAGTGGTGATGCAAGTGGTGAAAAGTGGTCAGATTCTGGATATATTCTGAAGGTAGAGCCCACATGATTTCTCAAGATTGGAAATGGAATATGAGATAAAGACAGGAATTAAGAATCACTTTAAGGTTTTGGGCTGAACAACTGAAGGAGGAATTGCCATCAATTGACATAGAAAAGGCTGGGGTTGGAGCAAACTTGGGGTCTTGGGAAAATCAACATTTACAAGTGGAGTGTTTCAATCAGAGAAGCACAGATGTGACCAGAGCACATAACAGAGTTTGGTAACCTGGTTACCAAGAAGGCTTCCTCTCACCCCTGGAAGGGTGAAGAGTTACCCCAGTGAGTCTCTAGTGAGTAATGGGGTCATATGAGAAACACTTGGGAAATCTTTTCAATCTCAACCACCAAGGCAATCTTTACTCCCTCAAATAGAGATTACGGTGAGGGGTGAGTGAAGAAGGGGTGGTGGGAACAGTGGCTGCCACAGTGTGTGCAGGTGGTCCAGCAATGAAGACTGAGGATGATGAGGAGGGAGGGAAGGGTATCTATTCTCTAGTAAAGGGCTCATTTTTTTTTTTTTTTTGTGAGGAAGATCAACCCTGAGCTAACATCCATGCCAATCCTCCTCTTTTTGCTAAGGAAGATTGGCCCTGAGCTAACATCCAGGCCGATCTTCCTCCACTTTATGTGGGGCGCCACCACAGCGTGGCCTGACAAGCAATGCGTCAGTGCACGCCCGGGATCCGAACCTGGGCTGCCAGCAGCGGAATGCGCGCACTTAACCGCTATGCCACGAGGTCGGCCCCAAAGGGCTCATCTTGTGGAACAACTATTTCCCCCAAGTTGGAAATCAGCCATCAAGTGACAGGACCGGAGAGAAGCATCCTGCCCAGCCTCTAGACGTTAATTCTTTTAGTCACATTTTTATGTGTAAAAATAATATAACAATGACATTAACAGGAGACCTCTCGGTAAATATGGTGGTCTGCAGGCACTTATTTTTCTCTAACTTCTCCTGAAACTCCTTTAAAATGAGAATAAAGGAATTTTACTTAATGGGTTTAGGTCCACAAAGATAAAGAGAAGTGGAGAGGAGATGAGAGCAGATAAGAGAACATTTTTTGAAGCTTGAAAGCAAAGACCCCTTTCTGGTAAATATGTCAGGCTATTCAGACCAATCTACTCACTGAAAACAATAAAAACGTGGGACAAAATATAATAATAATAATAAAAACTTCTTAAAAGTACTGAAGAACAAAGAAGGAATTATCAGGCTAAAATCTAGGTGAAAAGATGAACACAGAGAGGAAGCTGAGCAGTGAAACTGCCTTTGCTCTGAAAGCATTTGCCAAACCAGGTGAACTTGAGCAAGCTTCCCAGAACAGAGATCCAAGCCCTGGGTCTGCCCAGTGATTAGGAAGAGATGCCCCCTGCTGGGATCAAAAAGGAGTAAACCAGGAGTAACCTGGCCCAGGCTCCTTGACCCAGGGGATTGCAAAGTAAGTTCCTTGGTGCTGAGTGGAGCAGAGGGAAGAAACTATTTCTAAGAAGTTGTGATGACAAGCCAGCCCTGGGTGGATATGTGGCTCCAAATCACATCATTTGTGTGGTCAAAAGAAAAATCCTCAAGCTGTAAATTTAAAGTGGCTGCAGATTGTCTGCATTTAGACAACTTGTGGAAACAAATACACATTCCTTCAAATAAGTTTTCAAGGAGAATATACAGTCAGAAATATCCAAACACACAGACAAATAACAGAAAGCAGAAACCAACCTGCAGTCACTTCATATATTGGAATTATCACACCCAAATTATAAAATATCTCTGATTATTATGTTTAAAGAAATAAAACATAAAATTGAAAAATATTTGCAAGGAGCGGGAAATAACACCACCACCAAATGACCTAGCAGATTTCAAAAGAAAAAAATAGAACTTTTAGAAATTAAAAATACACTAACTGAAATTAAAAACTCAGAAGAAAGGAACTTCCTCATCTGATAAAAGATATATACAAAAAATCTACAACCAAGATCATACTTAAAGGTGAAATATTGAATACTTTCATTCTAAGACTGTGAACAAGCCAAAGATATCCATTTCCACTACTTCCATTCAACATTGTACTGGAGGTCCTATCCAGTGCAGTAAGGTAAGAAAAAGGAAAGGCATAATTATCAAAAAGGAAGAAGTAAAATTGTCTCCATTTGCAGGTGACATTATTTACAAGGAATCTATAAAACAGCTACTAGAATAAATGAATTTAGTTCTTTCTAAGATACGAGGTCAATATACAAAAATTAGTTGTATTTTTTCAGTTATAATTTTTGTATGTCATTAGCAACAACTGGAAAATAAAATTTAAAAGGTGTCTGTTCTCACCACTCTAATTCAACAAGATGCCGGAAGTTCTAACTCATGCAATAAGTCAAGAAAATAAAATAAAAGGCATGCAGATCATAAAGGAAGAAATAAAATGGTCACTACTTGCAGATAACATGATTGTCTACAGAGAAAATACCAAGGAATCTATCAAAAACTCCTAGAACTAATAAGTGAGTTCAGCAAGGTCTCAGGATACAAGATAAACATTAAAAAAAATCCATCGTACTTCTCCATACAAGCAATGAACTTGTGGATACCGAAATTAAAAATATAATACTATTTATAATCTCTCAAAACAATAAAAATGAAATACTTAGGTGTAAATCTAATAAAACACGTATAGGACTTGTATGCTGAAAAAACACAACACTGGTAAATCACTGAATCTCTGTATACAGTCATGGTGGCATAAGGACGGGGACACAAATACATCATTAATTGATTTCCTTGGCGGGAACATCACAGAGTGTACTTACACAAACCTAGATAGAATAGCCTACTATTCCATCTATACAAAAAATCTACAGCCAAGATCACGCATAAAGGTGAAATCGAGGATATATGGTACTAATCTTATGGGACCACTATCGTGTATGTGGTCCTTCATTGACCGAAAGGTCATTATGCAGGGCATGACTGTAAGTGGAGAGACATACTGTGTTCATGGATTGGAAGACTAAACATAGCAAAAATATCAATTCTCCCTAAACTGATATACAGGTTTAATGGCATTCCTGTCAAAATCCCAGTAAGATTTTTTGTAGATATAGAAAAAGATTATTCTAAAATCTGTATGAAAAGGCAAAGGAACTAGAATAGCTAAAACAATTCTTAAAAAGAAGAATAAAATGAAAGGAATCAGTTTACCGGATTTCAAGACTTATTATATAGCTAGAAATAGACCCACACGAATATTCCCAAGTGATTTTTTACAAAGGTGCAAAACCAATTCAATGGTGCTTTTTCAACAAATAATCCTGGAGCAACTGGACATCCATAAGCAAAAAAAAAGAAAGTTACACAAAAATTAACTCAAAATGATTTACAGACGTAAATGTTAAATGTAAAAACTCTAAAACTTTTTTTAAAAAGCATAAAAGAAAATCTTCAGGATCTAGGGCTAGTATAGATACTAAAAGCGTGATTCATAAAAGGAAAAAGTGATAAGTTGAACATCAAAATTAAAGACCTAAAATATAGCTTTATTGAGATATAATTCACATACCATACATTTCACCCATTCAAAGTGTACAATTCAGTGGGTTTTTTGGTATATTAGGTTATTTATTTTTAAAAATTGTGGTAATATGTGTAACATAAAATTTGCCATTTTAACCATTTTTAAGTGCACACTTCAATGGCATTAATTACGTTCACAATGTTGTGCAACCATCACCACTACCTATTTCCAAAACTCTTTCATCACTTCAGACAGAAACTCTGTAACCATTAAGCAATAACTCCCCATTTCTCTCTCCCTCTAGCCCTGGTAACCTCTAATCTACTTTCTGTCTTTATGAATTTGCCTATTCTAGATACCTCATGTAAGTGGAATCATACAATATTTGTCCTTTAGCATCTGGTTTGTTTCACTTAGCATAATATTTTCAAGTTTCATCCTTGCTGGAGCTTGTATTAAAACTTCATTCCTTTAGGTGGCTGAAAAATATTCCATTGTGTGTACATACTGCATTTTGCTTATGTGGTATTCATCTGTTTATGGACATTTGAGTTGTTTCCACCTTTTGCCTATTGTGAATAATGGTGCAATGAACATTGGCATACAGATATCTGTTTGAGTCCTTGGTTTCAGTTAGCTTGGAGTGGAAGAGTTGAATCATATGGTTACTCTATGTTCAGCTTTTTAAGGAACCACCAAACTGTTTTCCATAGTTGCTGCACCATTGTTACGACTTGTTGCAGGGCCTAACATATGATCTATCCTGGAGAATGTTCCATGGGCACTTGAGAAAAATGTGTATTCTACTGTTATTGGGTAGAGTGTTCTATATATGTCTGCTAGATTTAGTTGGTTTATAGTGTTATTCAAGTTCTCTATTTCCTTATTGATCTTCTATCTTGTTGTTGTATTCTTTATTGAAAGTGGAGTGTTGGAATCTGCAACTACTACCATAGAACTGTCTATTTCTCCCCTCAATTCCATCAATGGTAGCTTCATATATTTTGAGGCTCCTGTAGTAGGTGTGTATGTTTATAATTGTTATATCTTCTTGTTGTATTGAACCTTTTATCAATATACAATGTCTTTTCTTGTCTCTTTTCTTTTTTGATTTAAAGTCTATGTTGTCTGGTAATACTATAGCCACCCCAGCTCTGTTTTGGTTACTATTTGCATGGAATATCTTTTTCCATTCTTTTACTTTCAACCTCTTTGTGTCCTTTTATCTAAAATGAGTCTCTTGTAGACAGTATATAGATGGAACCTGTTGTTTTTTAATCCCATCTACTGATCTCTATCTTTTAATAGGAGAGTTTAATCTGTTTACATTTAATGTGATTGCTGATAAAGAATAATTTACTTCTACCATTTAGCTTATTTGTTTTATGTGTGTCTTATATGTTTTTTTGTTCCTTAATTCTTCCATTACTGCTTTTTTTTTTTGTATTCAGTTGATTTTTTATAGTGTACCATTTTGATTCCCTTCATGTATAATTTTTAGTGGTTACTTTGAGGTTACAATTACCACTTAAACTTATAATAATGTAGTTTGAAAAATACCAACTTAGTTTCAATACTATACAAACATTCTCCTCCCCTACATCTCTGTTCCTCTGCCTTTGTGCTGTTATTGTCCCAGTTTACATCGTTATACATTGTGTGCCCATTAACATAGATTTATAATTATTGTTTTATGCATTTGCCTTTTAAATCATGTAGGAAAAAGAGAGAAGTTACAAACAAAACCAAAAGTACAATAATACTAGCTTTTATATTTACCTATGACATTACCTTTGCTAGTGTTTTTAAATTTTTTCTTATGACTTTGAGTTATTGTCTAGTGTCCTTTCATTTCAGCCTGAAGTACTTTGTTTAGCATTTCTTATAGGGCAGGTCTACTGGGAATGAGCTCCCTCAGCTTTTGTTTATCTAGAAATGTCTTAACTTCTCCTTCATTCTTGAAGGATAATTTTTCCAGATATAGAATTTTTGGTTGGCAGTTTTTCTGACAGAACTGAAGGGAGAAATAGACGATTCAACAATAATAGTTGGAGATTTCAATACCCCCACTATCAATAATAAATAGAACTACTAGACAGAAAATCAGAAAAGAAATAGACAATTGAACACCTCTATGAACCAACCAGACTTACAGAAATCTGGAGAACACTCCATACAATGGCAGAATACACATTTTTATCAAGTGCATATGGAATGTTGTCCAGGAGAGACCATGTGTTAGGTCACAAAACATGTTTTAGTTAATTTAAGAGGATTGAATTCATACAACTTTGACAAAAATAGAATGAAATTAGAAATCAATAGCAGAAGGAAATTTGAGAAATTCACAAATTTGTGGAAATTAAGCAACACAAATGAAAATGTGTTTTCTTTACATGAAAATTAGAAAATGTTTTCAGACGAATGAAAATAAAAACATTGTATACCAAAACATATGAGATGCTGTGAAAGCAGTGCTTAGAGGGAAATTTATAGCTGTCAATGTCTACATTAAGTCAAATTTATCTATTTTTTCTTTTGTTGTTCATGCTTTTAGTGTCATATCTAAGACTCCATCACCAAATCCAAGGTCATGAAGATTTACCTCTATATTTTCATCTAAAACTTTTATACTTTTAGCTTTTTTATTTAGTTTTTGATCCATTTTGAGTTAACATTTTTTACTGAGGTCATAATAGTTTATAACATTGTGAAATTTCAGTTGTACATTATTATTTGTCAGTCACCATATATATGTGCCCCTTTACCCCTTATGCCCACCCCCAACCCCCTTCGCCTCTGGTAACCACTAAGCTGTTCTCTTTGTCCATGTATTTGTTTATCTTCCACATATGAGTGAAATCATACAGTATTTGTCTTTCTCTGTCTGGCTTATTTCACTTATAATACCCTTAAGTTCCATCCATGTTGTTGCAAATGGGACGATTTTGTCTTTTTTATGGCTGAGCAGTATTCCATTGTATATATACCACATCTTCTTTATTCCTTCGTCAGTCGATGGGCACGTGGGTTGCTTCCGCGTCTTGGCTATTGTGAATAATGCTGCAGTGAATATAGGGGAGCATAAGTCTCTTTGAATTGTTGATTTCAAGTTCTTTGGATAAATAGCCAGTAGTGGAATAGCTGGGTCATATGGTATTTCTATTTTTAATTTTTTTTTTTTTGGGGTGACGAAGATCAGCCCTTGGCTAACATCTGTTGCCAATCTTCCCCTTTTTGCTTGAGGAAGATTGTCCCTGAGCTAACATCTGTGCCAGTCTTCCTCTATTTTGCATGTGGGATGCCAGCACAGCATGGCTTGGTGAGCAGTGTGTAGGTCTACACCCAGGATCCAAACCTGCAAACCCTGGGCTGCCGAAGTGGAGCACACGAACTTAACCACTATGCCACTGGGCCGGCCTCATGTCTTTAATTTTCTGAGAAATCTCCATACTGTTTTCCATAGTGGCTGCACCAGTTTGCATTGCCACCAGCAAGGTATGAGGGTTCCCTTTTCTCCACATCCTCTCCAACATTTGTTGTTTTTTGTCTTGGTAATTATAGCCATTCTAACAGGTGTAAGGTGATATCTCATTGTAGTTTTGATTTGCATTTCTCTGATGATTAGTGATGTTGAACACCTTTTCATGTGCCTGTTGGCCATCTGTATATCTTCTTCGGAAAATGTCTGTTCATATCCTTTGCCCATTTTTTGATCAGGTTGTTTGTTTTCTTGTTGTTGAGTTATATGAGTTCTTTATATATTTTTGAAATTAACCACTTGTCGAATATATGATTTGAAAATATTTTCTCACAGTTGGTGGGTTGTCTTTTCGTTTTGTTTATGATTTCCTTTGCCTTGCAGAAGCTCTTTAGTCTGATGAAATCTCATTTGTTTATTTTTTCTTTTGTTTCCCCTTCCCGAATAGACATGGTATTTGAAAAGTGCTTCTAAGACCAATGTCAAAGAGTGTACTGCCTATATTTTCTTCTAGGAGTTTTATGGTTTCACGTCTTACTTTCAAGTCTTTAATCCATTTTGAGTTAATTTTTGTGTATGGTGAAAGATAATGGTCTGTTTTCATTCTTTTGCATGTGGCTGTCCAGTTTTCCCAACACCATTTATTAAGAGACTTTCCTTTCTCCATTGTATGTTCTTAGCTCCTTTGTTGAAGATTAGCTGTCTGGTTTTATTTCTGGGCTTTCAATTCTGTTCCATTGATCTGTGTGTCTGTTTTTGTACCAGTACCATGCTGTTTTGGCTACTATAGCTCTTAGTGTATTTTGAAGTCAGAGATTGTGATGCCTCCAGCTTTGTTCTTTTTTCTCAGGATTGCTTTAGCTATTTGGGGTCTTTTGTTGCCCCATATGAATTTTAGGATTCTTTGTTCTATTTCCGTGAATAAGGTCATTGGGATTCTGATTGGGATTGCATTGAATCTGTAGATTTTATGGGCATTTTAACTATGTTTATTCTTCCAATCCATGTGCATGGAATATCTTTCCGTTTCTTTAGGTCATCATCAATTTCTTTCAATAATGTCTTATAGTTTTAATTGTATAGGTCTTTCACCTCCTTGGTTAAATTTATTCCTAGATATTTTAATATTTTTGTTGCAATTGTAAGTAGGATTGTATTCTTGAGTTCTCTTTCTGATAGTTTGTTATAAGCATATAGAAGTGCAACTGATGTTTGTAAGTTAATTTTGTACCTTGCAACTTTGCTGTAGTTGTTGATTATTTCTAATAGTTTTCCAATGGATTCTTTAGGGTTTGCAATATATAAAATCATGTCATCTGCAAACAGCAAGAGTTTCACTTCTTTCCTGCCAATTTGAATATCTTTTATTTCTTTCTCTTGCCTAATTGCTCTGGCCAAAACCTCCAGCACTATGATGAATAATAGTGGCAAGAGAGGGCACCCTTGTCTTGCTCCCATTCTCAGAGGGATGGCGTTCAGTTTTTCCCTGTTGAGTATGATGTTGGCTGTGGGTTTGTCATATATGGCCTTTATTATGTTGAGGTACTTTTCTTCTATACCCATTTTATTGAGAGTTTTTATCATAAATGGGTGTTGGATCTTGTCAAATGCTTTCTCAGTGTCTATTGAGATGATCATGTGGTCTTTATTCCTTGTTTTGTTAATGGGGTGTATCACACTGATTGATTTGTGGATGTTGAACCATCCATGTGCCCCTGGTATAAATACCACTTGATCGTGGTTTATGATCCTTTCGATGTATTGCGTATTCAGTTTGCCCATATTTTTTTGAGGATTTTTGCACCTATGTTCATCAGTGATATTGGCCTGTAAATTTCCTTCTTTGTATTGTCCTTGTCTGGCTTTGGGATCAGGGTGATGTTGGCCTCGTAAAATGTGTTAGGAAGTGTTCCATCTTCTTCAGTTTTTTCGAATAGTTTGAGAAGGATAGGTACTAAATCTTCTTCAAATATTTGGTAGAATTCTCCAGAGAAGTCATCTGGTCCTGGACTTCTATTTTGGGGGAGTTTTTTGATTACTGTTTCAATCTCTTTACTAGCGATTGGTCTATTAAGATTCTCTATTTCTTCTCGGTTAAGTTTTAGGAGGTTGTATGAGTCTAAGAATTTATCCATTTCTTCTAGATTGTCCAATTTGTTGGCACATAGTTTTTCATAGTATGCTCTTATATTTCTTTGTATTTCTGTGGTATCCATCGTAATTTCTCCTCTTTCTTTTCTAATTTTATTTATTTGAGCCTTCTTTCTTTTTTCTTAGTGAGTCTGGCTAAGGGTTCGTCAATTTTGTTTATCTTCTCAAAGAACTAGTTCTTAATTTCATCGATCCTTTCTACTGTTTTTTGGTTTCAATTTCATTTATTTCTGCTCTAATTTTTATTATTTCCCTCTTCCTGCTGACTTTGGGCTTTGTTTGCTCTTTTTTTTAGTTCTGTTAGGTGTAGTTTAAGATTGCTTATTTGAGATTTTTCTTGTTTGTTAATGTGGGCCTGTATTGCTATGAATTTCCCTCTTAGGACCGATTTTGCTGCATCCCATATGAATTGGTATGGTGTATTTTCATTTTCATTTGTCTCCAGAGATTTTTTTGACTTCTCTTTTAATTTCTTCAATGATCCATTGGTTGTTTAGTAGCATATTGTTTAGTCTCCACGTGTTTGCTACATTCCCAGCTTTTTTCTTGTAGTTGATTTCTAGTTTCATAGCATTATGGTCATAAAAGATGCTTGACATGATTTCAGTCTTCTTAAATTTATTGAAGCTTGCCTTGTTTCCCAACATATGGTCTATCTTTGAGAATTCTCCGTGTGCACTTGAGAAGAATGTGCATTCTACTGATTTTGGATGAAGTGTTCTATATATATCTATTAAGTCCATCTGGTCTAGTTTTTCATTTAGTTCCACTATTTCCTTGTTGACTTTCTGTCTGGATGATCTATCCATTGATGTAAGTGGGGTGTTAAGGTCCCCTACTATTATTGTGTTGCTGTTAATACCTCCTTTTAGGTCAATTAATAGTTGCTTTATGTACTTCGGTGCTCCTATGTTAGGTGCATATATGTTTATAAGTGTTATGTCCTCTTGGTGGAGTGTCCCTTTTATCATTGTATACTGCCCCTCTTTGTCTCTTATTGTCTTTTTTATGTTGATGTCTACTTTGTCTGATATATGTATGGCAAAACCTGCTTTCTTTTGTTTGCCATTAGCTTGGAGTATCATTTTCTGTCCCTTCACCCAAAGCCTGTGTTTGTCTTTAGAGCTGAGATGTGTTTCCTGGAAGCAGCATATTGTTGGGTCTTGTTTTTTAATCCATCCAGCCACTCTGTGTCTTTTGATTAGGAATTTGATGCATTTACATTTAGAGTGATTATTGATATATGAGGGCTTAATGCTGCCATTTTATCACTTGTTTTCCAGTTCTTCTGTATTTCCCTTGTTTCACATCCTGTGTATTTCAGACTGCCAATTCAGTTTGGTGGCTCTCTATGATGGTTTCCTCTTTATTTATAATTTGTGTCTCTGTTCTGATTTTTTTCTAGTGGTTACCATGAGGTTTGTATAAAAGACCTCATAGACGAGATAGTCTATTTTCTTTTTTTTGTGTGTGAGGAAGATCAGCCCTGAGCTAACATCCATGCCAATCTTCCTCTTTTTGCTGAGGAAGACTGGCCCTGAGCTAACATCCATGGCCATCCTCCTCCGCTTTATGTGGGATGCTGCCACAGCATGGCCTGACAAGCGGTGCCTCGGTGCACGCCCGGGATCCAAACCTGGGCCACCAGCAGCAGAGCACACGCTCTTAACCACTACACCATGGGCCAGCCCCGAGATAGTCTATTTTCTAATAGCCTCTTATTTCCTTAGTCTAAGCAGGTTCCATCCCTTTCTTCTTCCCCTCTAAGTTGTTGTTGTCACAACTTGCTCCGTTTTGTGTTGTAAGTTTGCGGTTAAAATGAAGTGATTATATTTCTATTTATTCTTGAAGTTTTCCTTCCCTTTATCTTTTTTTTTTTTTTTGCTGAGGAAGACTGGCCCTGGGCTAACATCCATGCCCATCTTCCTCTACTTTATATGGGACGCTGCCTCAGCATGGCTTGATGAGCAGTGCGTAGGTCTGTGCCTGGTATCTGAACCAGCGAACCCCAGGCCGCTGAAGTGGAGTGTGCGAACTTAACCACTATGCCACTGGGCCGGCCCCTTCCTTCCCTTTATCTTTAACATTATAATTAAGTGTTTGCTAATCTGTTCTGATAGAGAGTTGCAATTTTCTGATTTTGTCTGCCTATTTATCTCTTTGCTCAAAGCTTTGTAAACCCTTTCTTTTTATTTTTCAGGAATGAGGCCCTTCTTGATTATATCTTGTAGTGGGAGTCTTGTGGCATTGAACTCCCTCAGCTTTTGTTTATCTGGGAAAGTTTTTCTTTCTCTGTCATATCTGAAGGAAATTTTTGACGGATAGAGTATTCTTGGCTGAAGGTTTTGTGTTTCAGAAATCATTCCACTCTCTCCTAGCCTGTAAGGTTTCTGCTGAGAAATGCACTGAAAGCCTGGTAAGAGTTCCTTTGTAGGTTATTTTCTTCTGCCTTGCTGCCCTTAATATTTTTTCTTTGTCATTGACTTTTGCCAGTTTTACTAATATATGCCTTAGAGAAGGTCTTTTTACATTGATGTAATTAGGAGTTCTATTAGCTTCTTTTAGTTGTAATTCCAGCTCCTTCCCCAGGTTTGGGAAGTTCTCAGCTAAAATTTCTTTGGACAAGCTCTCTGCTTATTTCTCCCACTGTTCTCCCTCTGGAATACTATAATCCTTATGTTGCATTTCTTAATTGAGTTGGATATTTCTTGGAGAATTTCTTCCTTTCTTTTTAGTCTTAGTTCTCTCTCCTCCTCCATCTGAAACATTTCTATATTTCCATCTTCTATATTGCTAATTCTGTCCTCCATAATATCAGCTCTGTTATTTAAGGACTCCAGATGTTTCTTTATCTCATTCATTGAGTTTTTCATCTCCCACATTTCTGAGTGATTTTTCTTAATAGTTTCAATCTCTTTTGTGAAGAATTCCCTCTGTTCATTAATTTTTTCCGTGATTTCCTTGAACTGTCTTTCTGAGTTCTATGGTAACTCATTGAGTTTTTTTATAATAGCTATTTTGAATTCTCTATCATTTAGATTGTAAATTTCTGTGCCTTCAGGATTGATTTCTGGGTGTTTGTCTCTTTCCTTCTGGTCTAGAGTATTAATATACCTCTTCATATTATTGGATGGGGTGGATTTGTGCCTTTGCATAGTTATAGTATCTGGTCACATATTCCACCTGCTGCCACTGGGAGTGGGGGGCAGGAGCTGTGTATTCTGAGCCCACCGCGATCCATGTCAGCTGTGCCTTCTGAGCCTGGGCCACTCCTTGGCATTGCAGTGGCCCTGTGGGCTCTCCCACCAAATGGGAAAGTGATCATGTGGGGGCTCAGGGCTGCCATCACCTGTTCCCGCAGTCATGCCGAGGTGCCCTCCCACCCTTGGGGCTGCAGTGGTGCTACGGGTGCTCCAGCCAAGAGAGCAGTCACATGCATGCTCAGGGCTGCTGGGGGGCTGGAGAGTGCTTATCTATCTCCACCACCTCCCTGGGGGTAGTGCATCCACCTTCAGATGTATACCTGCATGGGTCTCTCAGGGGTCCCATTGTGCTGTGTGGGTATCCTCCGTTGATCAATGAATGTCCATTTAGTTGTAGTTTGAAGGGGAAGAGATAAAGGGAACAGCTCACTCTGCCATGTTGCTAATGTCACTGAGTTAATTTTTACATATTATGTGGGTAGATGTCCAGCTACCTTTGGCATGTGGATATCCAGATGTCCCACCATTTCTTTCCACATTGAATGGTTTGGGTACCATTAAAAAAATCAATTGACCACAGATGCATGGCTTTATTTCTGGACTCTAATTTCTATTCCATTGATATATATATATATATATTTATCCCTATGCCATTACTATACTGTTTTGATTACTGTAGCACTATAGTAAATTTTTAAATTGGGAAGTGTGAACTCTCCAACTTTGTTCTCCCTTTTCAAGATTGTTTTGGCTCTTTGGGGCCTTTTGCAATTCCATATGAATTTAAGGATTGGCTCTTCCATTTCTACAAAAAAGACCATTGGAATTTTATAGAGATTACATTGAATCTGTAGATCACTTTGGGTAATATTGCCATCTTAACAATATTAAGTCTTCCAATCCATGAACATAGGATGTCTTTCCATTTATGTGGGTTTTCTTTAATTTCTTTCAACAATGTTTTTGCAATTTTAATATATAAATCTTTCACTTCCTTGGTTAAATTTATTCGTAGGTATTTTATTCTTTTTGATGCTATTGTAATTGGAATTGTTTTCTCAATTTTCCTTTCAGATGGTTCATTGCGGATTTTCAGAAGCACAACAGATTTTTGTGTGTTAGTCTTGTACCCTGCAACTTTGCTGAATTTGTTTATTAGCTGTAATAATTTTTTGTGGAATCTTTGAGATTTTCTATATATAGGATCATGTCATCTGTGAAGAGAGATAATGTTACTTCTTTTTTCTGATTTGGATGCCTTTTATTTCTTTTTTTTTTTGCCTAATTGCTCTAGCTAGAACATTCTGTATAATTTTGAAGCACAGTGATGAAAGTGGGCATCCTTGTCTTGTTCTTGATTTTAGAGGGAAAGCTTTCCAAGTTTCACTATTGAGTATGATGTTAGCTGTGAGTTTTTCATAAATGTACTTTATCATGTCAAGAAAGATCCCTTCTGTTCCTAGTGTACTGAATGTTTTATCATGAAAGGGTGTTGAATTTTGTCAAATGTGTTACAACATCAATTGAGAGGATTATGTGGGGTTTTTCCCTTCATTCTATTACTGTGGTGTATTACATCGATTAATTTTTGTATGTTGAACCACCCTTGCATTTCAGAGGTAAATCCCATTTGGTCATGGTGTATAATCCTTTTAATATGCCATTGGATTTTGTTTGCCTAGCATTTTGTTGAGGGTTTTTGTGTCTATATTCATAAGGAATGTTGGTCTCTAATTTTCTTTTCATGTAATGTCTTGGACTGACTTTGGTATCAGAGTAATCTTGGCCTCATAGAATGAGTTAGAAAGTATTTCCTCCTCTTCTATTTTTTGATAGAGTTTGAGAAGGATTGCTGTTAATTCTTCTTTAAATATTTGGTAGAATTTACCAGTGAAGCCATCTGGTATTGAAATTTTCCTTGTGAGGTTTTTATTACAAATTCAATCTTTTCATTTGTTATAGGTCTGTTCAGATTTTCTACTTCTTCTTGAGTCAGTTTTGGTTGTTTGTGTATTTCTAGGAATTTGTCCATCTCACCTTGGTTATCTAATTTGTTGGTGTACAGTTGTTCATAGCACTCCCTTTTAGTGCTTTTCATTTCTGTAAGGTTGGTAGTTAATGTCCCCACTTTCATTTCTGATTTTAGTTATTAGTGGCTTCTATTTTTCTTAGCCAGACTAGCTAAAGGTTTGTCATTTTTTAAAATCTTTTCAAAGAATCAACTTTTGGTTTTGTTGACTCTCTCTATTGTTTTCTATTCTTTATTTCATTTATATCTGCTCTTATCTTTATTTTATTTATTTATTTATTTATTTATTTATTGCGAATAGAGTGTGCAAACTTAACCACTATGCCACCAGGCCAGCCCCCTAATCTTTATTATTTTCTTTCTTCTACTAGCTTTGGGTTTGGTTTGCTCTTTTTTTCCCCTAGTTCCTTAAGGTGTAGAGTTAGGTTACTGACTTGAAATCATTCTTTTTTAATGTAAGGATTTACTGCTATAAATTTCCCTCTGAGCACTGCTTTCACTGCATCCCATAAGTTTTGGTATGTTATGTTTTTGTTTTCATTAGTCTTTTTTTTTTTTTTTTTAAAGATTTTATTTATTTTATTTTTTGCCCCCAAAGCCCCAGTAGATAGTTGTATGTCATAGCTGCACACCCTTCTAGTTGCTGTATGTGGGACTCGGCCTCAGGATGGACAGAGAAGTGGTGCCTCGATGCGCACCCGGGATCCGAACCCGGGCCGCCAGCATCGCAGCACGCGCACTTAACCACCAAGCCACAGGGCCGGCCCTCATTAGTCTTGATATATTTTCTAATTTCCCTTTGATTTCTTCCTTGACCCATTGGTCTATTAAGACTGTGTTGTTTAATTTCCAACATATTTGTGAATTTTCCAGTTTTCCTTCTGTTGTTGACTTCTAGTTTCATTCTTTTGGGTTTGGAGAGGATACGTTGTATGATTTCAATCTTTTAAAATTCATAAATAATAAACTTATGATTTCAATCTTATTAATTTATTTCAGCCTTTTTAAGTTGTTTTGTGACCCAACATATGATCTATCCTGGAGAATGTTTCATGTGCACTTGAGAAGAATGTGTACTCTACTGTTATTGGATGAAGTGTTCTATATATGTCTGTTAGGTCTAGTTGGTTTATAGTGTTTTTCAAGTCCTCTATTTTCTTATTGTAGTTCTGTCTAGATATTCTATCCATTATTGAAAGTAGGGGTTTTGAAGTCTCCAGCTATTATTGTAGAACTATCTATTTCTCCCTTTAGTTCTGTCAATGTTTGCTGCATTTATTTTAGGGTTCTTCTGTTTGGTGCATATCTATTTATAATTGTTATATCTTCTTGAATAATCTCTTTTTTCAGTATGTAATATCCTTTGTCTCTTGTAACAATTTTTAACCTAAAGTCTATTTTGTCTGATATTAGTATAGCTACCCAGCTCTCTTTTGCTTACTGTTTACATGGAATATCATTTTCCATCCTTTCACTTTTAACATATTTATATCTAAAATGAGTCTCTTGTAGACAGCATATAGTTGGATCATGTTTTTAATCTATTCTTCCAATCTCTGTCTTCTAATTTGTGAGTTTTTAATCCTTTTACATTTAAAGTGATTATTGATAAGCAAGCACTTCTGCCATTTGTCTATTTGTTTCCTCTAAGTTTCATATTTTTGTTGTTGTTCCTGAATTTTTCCAATACTGCCTTCTTTTGTGTTTGATTGATTTTTTTCTAGTGTACCGTTTTGATTCCCTCCTCATTTCCCTTCTGTATACTTTTTGGTTATTTTCTTAGTGGTTACCTTGCTGGTTACAATTAACATCCTAAATTTATAATAATCTAGTTTTAAATGATTTCCAATTAGCTTCAATAACATACATAGAATGAGTTAAGACATAGTCTCTCTGCTTCTATCTTCTGGAAGAGATTGTAGAGAATTGGTATAAATTCTTCCTTAAATGTTTAGTGTAATTCACCAGAGAACCCATCTGGAACTGGTGCTTTCTCTTTTGGAAGGTTATTTATTATTGATTAAATTTCTTTAATAGATATAGGTCTTTCATATTGTCTAGTTATTTTTGTGTGGGTGCTGGCAGATTGTGTCTTTGGTCTATTTCATCTAGGTTATCAAATTTGTGGACATAGAGTTGTTTGTAATATCCTTTGTTATCCTTTTAATGTCCATGAGATCTGTAGTGATATCTCCTTCTTCATTTCTGATATTAGTAATTTGTGTCTTCTCTCTTTTTTCTTAGGTAGCCTGGTTAGAGTCCTATTGATTTTATTGAACTTTTCAAATAAATAGCTTCTGGTTTTGTTTATTTTTCTCTATTGATTTCCTGTTTTCAATTTCATTGATTTATGCTCTAATTTTTATTGTTTCTTTTCTTCTGCTTTCTTTGGGTTTAATTCGCTTTACCCCACACACACCCTTTTTTTTAGTTTCCTAAGGTGGAAGAATAGATTGTTGATTTAAGAACTTTATTCTTTTCTATTATATGCATTAAATACTATAAATTTCCATCTAAGCACTGCTTTTGCTGCATCCCACAAATTCTGATGTTATATTTTCATTTTCATTTATTTCAAATATTTGTAAACCTCTCTTGAGACTTCTTCTTTGACCCATGTGTTATTTAGAAGTGTATTATTTAATCTCCAAGTATTTGGGGATTTTCCAGCTATCTTTCTGTTACTAATTTCTAGTTTAATTCCACTGTGGTCTGAGAGCATACATTATATGATTTCTATTCTTTTAAATTTGTTATGGTGTGTTTTTTAGCTCAGAATGTCATCTATCTTGATGAATGTTCCATATGAGCTTGAGAAGAATGTGTATTTTGGTGTTATTGGCTGAAGTATTCTATAGATATCAATTATATCCAGTTGATTGATGGTACTGTTGGGTTCAACTATGTCCTTACTAATTTTCTGCCTGCCGCATCTATTCATTATTGATAGAGGGGTGTTGAAGTTTCCAACTATAATAGTGGATTCATCTATTTCTCCTTGCAGTTCTATCAGTTTTTGCCTCTCACGTTCATTTTTGAAAGATATTTTTGCCTGTTATAGAATTCTAGGTTGACAATTTTTTTCAGTACTTTCAAGATATTGCTGCACTGTCTCCTCACGTATGTTGTTTCTGATAAGAAGTCTGCTGTCATCCTTATTGTTTCTTTGTACATAAAATGTCCCCCACCCCCACAGCTGTTTTAAGATTTTCTCTTTATCACCGGTTTTGAGAAATTTAATTGTGATCTGTCTTGGTGTAGTTTTGCTCATGTTTCTTTTTTTTCTTTTTTTTGTGAGGAAGATTAGCCCTGAGCTAACATCTGTTGCCAATTCTCCTCTTTTTGCTGAGAAAGATTGGCCCTGGGCTAACATCCATGCCCATCTTCCTCTACTTTATATGTGGGATGCCCACCACAGCGTGGCTTGATAAGCGGTGCATAGGTCTGTGCCTGGGATCCAAACCTGAGAACCCCAGGCCACCAAAGTGGAGCACGCAAACTTAACCGCTATGCCACCAGGCCGGCCTCTGTTCATGTTTCTTGTGCTTGGGGTTCTTGAGCTTATTGAATCTGAAGGTTTGTCATTTTCATTAAGTTTGGAATGATTTCAGCCATTATATTTACATATATTTTTTCTGTCCCCAACCCTCCTTCAGGGACTTAATTACCCATATATTAGGCCACTTGAAGTTGTCCCACAGCTCACTGATGCTCTTTACACTTTTGCTTCTGATTCTTTTTTCTCTCTGTGTTTCATTTTGAGTAGTTTCTATTACCATTCCTTCAAGTCTGCTAATCTTTTCTTCTGGTGTCAATTCCATGTAGTATATTTTTCATCTCAGACTTTGTAGTTTTCCTTTCTAGAAGTTTGATTTATTTCCTTTTTTAATATCTTCCATGTCTCTAGTTAACTTTTTGAACATAGGTAATTCAGTTATAATTATTGTTTAATGTCCCTCTCTGCTAGTTCTAAAATCTCTCTCAGTTCTGGGTCACTTTCAATTGATTGATTATTCTCCTCACCATGGGTCATGTTTTCCTGCACCTTTGTGTGACTGGTAATCTTTTATTGGATGCAGACATTGTGAATTTTACCTTGTTGGTTGTTGGATATCTTTTTATTTGTATAAATCTTGCACTTTGATCTAGGATGGTGTTAAATTACTTGGAAACAGTTTGATTCTTTTAGGTGTTACTTTTATGATCTGTTAGGTCCAGAGCAGTGTTAAGGGCTAATTGTTCCCTATGACTGAGGCAAGACCTTCCTGAGTACTCTATCAACTGCCTCATGAAGTATGAGTTTTTCCAGTCTGGATAGGGGGAACAGGTGTGATTACCTGCCCTGTATGAATGCCAGGCACTATTCCATCTAATCTTTCACATAGTTCTTTCCCGATGTCAAGTACTTTCCTCATTCTCATGCACTAAATACTCACGGGGAGTCTTCTGTAGTTCTCTAGGGTTCTCTCTCTGTAGAGCTTTCTCCTCTCTGGTAGTCTGTCCTATGAACTCTAGTTTCCTTGGTCTCTCTGGAATCTAAACTCCATCTTCTCCACTCAGGAAGTCTTCCAGGCTTTGCCTCACTTTCTCTTCCCTGTGCTGCATCCTGGAAACTCTCACAATATGATGGGCTGGGGCTATTTTAGGATTCATCTTATTCCCATCTTTCAGGGATAACTGTCCTTCATTGCCTTATGTCTAGTATCTTGAAAACCATTGTTTCATGTATTTTGTCTTTTTTTGTGTGTGTATGTCAGGCAGGAGGGTAAATCTGGTCTCAGTTACTCCATTTTGGCCGGAAGTGGAAATCAAGACAACGAGTTTGTTTTTTTATTGTGAAAAATATACATAACATGAAATTTACCGTTTGTGATCATTAATTTTATGTGTCAACTTGACTGGGCTATGAGGTGCCCAGATATTTGGTTAAACATTATTTCTGAGTGTGTCTGTGAGGGTGTTTCTGGGTGAGATTAAATTTGAACTGGTAAACTGAGTAAAGCAGATTGCCCTTACTCAATGTGAGTGGGCCTCATCCAACCCACCGAAGGCCTAGCTAGAATAAAAAGCTGAGTAAGAAAGAATTCTCTCTGCCTGACTATCTTTGAGTGGGGACATTGGTCTTCTCCTTCCTTTGTTCTCCATTTCAGACTGGAACTTTTACCACCAGCTCTCCTGGGTCTGGACTTCTCAGCCTCCATAACTGCATGAGCCAATTCCATATAATATATATGTCCTATTGGTTCTATTTCTCTGGAGAATCCTTACTAATACACCATTTTAATAACCCTTTTTAAATGCACCATTCACTGACATTAAATACATTCACAATGTTGTGCAACCATCATCACTAACCGTTTTGAGAACTTTTTGTCATCTCAACCAGAAATTCTGTACCTATTAAACAATAATTCCCCCTTGCCGCTTCCCACCATCCTCTGGTAACCTCTATTCTTCTTTCTGTCTCTATGAATCTGCCTATTCTATGTATCTCATAAATGAAATCACACAATTTGTCTTTTTGTGTCTGGGTTATTTCACTTAGCTCACAGTGCTGGTAAAAAGGATCTGAGGAGCTGGGGGTGGGTTGGGGCACAGTGTTTGGTACAATATCTAGGGAAAGCTTGGGCCTCCCCCTCTTCCTCCCATCCCACCTCTCCACCCACCCCCAATGCAAAGTTGGAGCATGTCACTAATACTCACATGCCAATGTGAGTCGGGCTGATTCGATGATCCCACCATCAAAACTAAAGTGTGTCACTGTGTGTTTACATGCTGCGAAGCTGTCAGCTTTTTTTCCTTCCTGTTTTTCACAATGACTTCTAATGATCTACATGCAGCTTACCAAATGTGTACTAGATAAAGAAAAAGAAAGAGGTTCCTAAAGCCCTTTCTCCCTCTACAGCAGAGGCTTCAAATGCCAGTAACGGTCAGCCAGGCAGTGTAACAGTGCTCATAGTGGCTAATTCTAGCTTTACTGAGCGCTTACCATGCGCCAAGCAGCATTCTAAATGCTTAACATTCATCATCTCATTTAACGCACAACTGTACAAAGGAGCCACTATTATCATCTCCATTTTATGGATAAGGAATCTAAGCTGACAAATAGTGGCGCTGGGGTTTGAATCCAGGCTCTCTTGACTCCAGGGAGTGAGCTCTTAACCTGTGTAATTAACAGTGAAAGGGTTAATTTCTCATGTGTTAAATAACAACCAAGATTCGTGAAATAAAATATTTAGCAATACAAGGAGAAACATGAGAAACTGTTTTATTGGAAATATTCTAACACATTTTCTGAACAGTAATCAAAAAATAAATAAGGACATAGAGGATATGAACATATAAATTTTTTACCCTGAAAACAAATAGTATACCGTCTTTTCAAGTTTCATGGACAGTGAAAAATTCAATAAATATTAAGCTACAGAGAATATTTTGGTAAATTTTGAAAAGTAGAAATTCTAGAAGCCAGTCTGTGATCAAAATGCAATACAACTAACAATAGTATAAAACACACCACTTAGAAATTGAAGACCGTAAATAGCATCTCAAAATACCCTTAGGACAAGAAGTAAATCAAGAATAAAAAAACAAACTATTTAGAAAATAATTTTAAAAAATAGGATACAGTCAAAGCTATCTGCAGAGGTAAAAATCAACAGCATTAAATGCTTGTAGTGTCAGAAAGAGAAAAATAAAACAAATGAATTAAGCATGCAAGTTAAGATTTTGGAAAAGAGTATAAAAACAGCCCTCCCAAAATGGGAGAAAGGAAATACTTGAAATAGAAAGCAGAACAAACAAGCACACACCCAGAAGCCTAGGAGTAGGAGATATGTGCCTTCCAGCCTGTAGACAGAGAAGTATGTCGCCATGCTCCACGTGGCCTTGGTCCTCTGACGTGTGTCCTCTGTCCTCCCCCTTCTCTCTGCTCATGCTCTGCCCGGTCTTCTCGTCTACTCATGAGGCTTCAGCCCCCTTCTCTCTGTCAGCACCACATCTTGTACACACTGTGCCTCTCTTGTGACACCTACATGTGCTCTACAATAAATTCTTTCCACTTATGACTCCCTTTCTATTAGACTCGAAGTCTTCAGGACAGAAACCATGTTCTGATCATTACTGTATCCTCAGGGCCTGGGATGTGGTGGGTCCTTAATAAATGTGTGCTGAATGAAAGAAGGAGTGGCTGGGCTCAAGCACTGATTTATGAGTTGCTTCTGGTCCCCCAGAGCGGCTTCTGTCCCCCCTGCCCAGCCACAGGCCCCAAGCCAGTGTCATGAGGCCTAGAATGAATTATTTCAACAATAAGAGGACTAACTACGGGGTATCTGCCTAATGGGATATAATGCAACCCCTAATGATTGTGTTGGCAATGTCAATAAAATATGAGGAAGTGGGGCTTTGACTTTTTTAATTTCCTCTTTTCCACTGAATAATCAAATATTGCTTTTGTGAAATGGAAAACAGTCCTCTCTACCCTCACAGCCTCGTTCAAATGCCACCTTCTCTGGGGACCCTCCCTGATTTCTCCGACTAGAAACAATCTTGCCTTTCCTGGGCTTCCGGAGCATCTGCCCCTCCCTCTGTTCTCTTAAAGTTTCTGCCTTTGGTTATTTGTGTCTCCAAACAGGCTGTCGACACCCTCTAGGCAGCATTGCAGGTCTCCTGCACAGCACCACCCCTGGTAGGTGGAGGATGCGCTAGGATGTTCATCCAGACTCAACACATCTTCCTTCACATGTGTGGGGGTGCAGGGTGGAGTGGGGAGGGGCAAATACAGGTTTGAATGTGCAGTTGCCTGGGTGACAGACACAACGCTGAATTCAAAGCATGCCGGGGCAGAGGATCATGTTCCCCAAACAGACTCCTGCAAACCTCAAGGACCAGCCCTCACTCACACCTACATTGCGCCTGGCTGAGAAAAGGTCCCAGAAGCAAGTTATGTGGCTTCAGCCAAAATGAGGTGGGGGTTTGCTGTCATATGACCTGGGGCTGATAAAGTGCAGTTGAGGCAGATGTTTTGATCATCTTTTTTGTGCCCAGATGAACAAGGAGAGGGCATTCCAGGCACAGGGATCCATCTGAGCAACCTCCAGTGGCAACAGGCAGGCAGATTTACTTTAGAAAAAACCATAGTATTAGTCACCCCTGTGACCCTCCAAATCATCCTTACTTGGCTGTCAGAACAATCTTTCTAAAACTCAAATCATACCCTGTCACTCACTCCCCTACTCAGAGCCTTTCAATAGTTCCCCATAGCCCTCAGGATTTGGCCTGACATTCCAGGCTCCATGTGATCTGGCCCCCACAGACCTCTCCAATGCCATCTCCTGCCACACAACCCTACACCCCAAAACAGTGAACTCATTCAGGCTTCCCAGTCTGGCCCATCTCTCTCCTCACTACACATTCTCCCCTTACAGCATTTCATCCAGGACCATGGATTCAAAAATCATCCATATGTAGCAACTCCTAACTTTTCTTCTGGTCTGGACTTCTCTCACCAGCTCCAGAACATTCTTATATGTAATTGCCTACTTGACATCTTCACTTGGATGTCAAAGGCATCTCAAACTCAACTGTCTAAAATACCCATCCTACCTGACCCCCTTATTCTGCTTGTCTTCCTCCATATTAGTAAATGTCACCATCCACCCAGCCGCTCCAGTCAGCCTGACTCCTCCCCCTCTGACCACTCACACATTCACTCCACCACGAAGTCCTGCCAATTCTACCACCAAAGTTTCTCGAACATCCATCCATCCCCTCTGTCCTATATGTCACTGCCCTAGGCTAAGGGATTCCCCCACCTGGACTACACAAAAGCCTCCTAATGGGTCTCCCCGCTTCCTTGTCCGTGCCCCTGCAATGCATCCTCACACAGTGGTCAGGGTGGTCTTACACGCAAATTGATCATGCCACTCCATTGAAGTTGGGATAAAATGCAGGCTTCTAGTTTTAAGGGGCTCCCACCGGCCAAATCTGGGACAGTTTAAGCACCCAAATAATTAAGGTTAGTAACTATAAAATTATTGGGAAATTATAGAAATCTAAGAGTCCCTGCTACTAATAAATATATAAATAAAAGGGCAGAAGAAGGAAGGCAGAAGGAGGAAGTGCTGCAGTTGAAGAGTCATCATTTTGTAACCATCATGATAAAGATTGATTTGACTCAGGAAGAATCATCAATAGATGTTAAATCTCATCTATATCATAATCTATGAAATAGGATATCTGTGTGGTTGTAACATATCTCCCTGATTGCTTGTAAGTTACAAGGGAAAAATAATAACTATAGATTGGAGAAATCAGACAAAATTAAAATCACCAAGGAAGAGCAGATAGACATTGTGTGCCTCTTGTTGTCACACTGAGAAGGACACAATATCACTTATGCAGTCTTCCAGCCTGGAACGCATAACCCATATCCAATAATGAAGAAATAGCAGACAAACCCAAAATGGGGAACATTCTATTAAAGGAGAAGACTGCATTCTTCCATAAGGTCAATGGCATAAAAGACAAAGAAAGGCTAACTATTCCACATTAAAGGAGACTAACGAGAAATGACAACTTAATGCAATACATCATTTCTAGACTGGATCCTGGACTAGAAGGAAAAATGATATACAAAGGATATTATTGAGGCAATTGACAAAATGGATGGCAAATTAGATACATACTGCATCAATGTCAAATTGAGCGAAGTGGGTAACTGTACTGTGCTGTGGTAGGAAATACGCACTGTAAGAATTTAGAGGTAAAGTAAGATGATGTATTCGAATTATTTTCAAAGAGTTCAGAATAGAGCAAGTAATTTCAACAGGTGAATTTGGGGTAAAGGACATACAGATGTCCTTTGTACTATTCTTGTAACTTTTCTGTAACTTTGAAGTTATTTCCAAATAAAAAGTTAACCAAAAAATCCAGACTCCTTACCATGGTCCACAAGGTACCTGCCACTGTCTCCGGCCAGTCTGACCTTGACCATGGGCCCCAGCACACTCAGCTCCATTGACATGGGCTGCCTTTCAGTTCTCCCAACGTACGGGGCTCTTCCCTGCCTCTGGGGTTTTGTGCAAGCACCAACTCTTGCCTCTATATGGAATTCTCTTCCCCCAGCTCAGTTCTCAGGCTTACAGTAATTGTCACTTTCTCAAAATCCCCAACCTAATATAGATCTATTATATCCTTTCATAGCACCATGAACTTTTCCTTCACACTACTTATCACAGTTTGTAAGAGTTTGTATTTTGGGAGGATTGCTTAATGTCCATTGTCTTTAGTAGCCTGAAGCCAGCGATCCTGTCTGTTATACTCAGGAATGTATCCTCCACTCCTGCTACTGGACCTGGCACACTGCCAGGCATTTAGTGGACAGCTGATTAAACGATGAATTCCATCCTCCAAGTTCACCCCCAGACTGTTGGCAGTTCTCAGAGAACACGCCCTACAGTCCTTCTCTAGCCCCAAGACAGTTCTTGGGACTTCATCTATGAAGGCTTCTGGATTTTCCTCTGCTACACCAGTATTTGAAACTAAGAGGCCATGGTAAGGAGGAAGGGCGACTTGGAAAGAGAGGTATGTTAAGGCAGAGGATAAATGCAGTCGGGAGCCTGGAACCTCAGAGAGGGGAGGCTCTTGGAGGCAGTTGGCTCCAGTCAAGGAGGCAGTTGGCTGGATCAGGCTGGCGCTCAGAGGGGCAGTCTGGATTAGAATGAGAGATGACAGCAGCTAAGGCTGCAGGCATAAAGAAGACCCTTCACACCCGTACAAAAGAAAGAGAAAAGAGTCCAAGACTGGGACCCAGAGCACCCGGACTTAAGGGCTAAGCAGAGAAAAACATCCCTGGAAGCAAAGAAACAGTGTCCAGAAAAGTAGGAGTAATGTCGGGAGAGAGAGAAAATTGTCACAGAAGGTAAGAGAAGAAGCCACTTAGGTGCTAAAACCCACACATTTGTGCTTCCTTCTGCCTTGTCTAGCTCGGCATCTGGCACCTGGTGAGTTGAGGCAGCCTGGCAGGGGTTAGGGCTTGGACTCTGTCTGAATCCTGACTCCACCACATGTAGTCTGTGTAACCTTGAGCAACGAACTTAGCTTTCCCAGACTCCAAGTCCTTTTTTTGCAAAACGGAAGTAGTGCTGGTATTTACTTTATGCGGCTGCTGTCAGGATTACACAAGATCACCCTTGGAAAACCCTTTGATCCATGTTTGGTCTACAGCCTAGAAATGGATGAGCATCATTGGTGCGTGCACAGCAGAAGCAGGATGCCCTGGTTCTGGTTAACAGGAATGTTTCCTAAGTTCAGCCAATAACAGGGCTTCAGACAAGAGTCAAAGAGCCCCCTCATCACCTTCTATTACATGTCCCTTCTCCGGACTCAGTCCCTACTAAACAAGCCTATAGTAGGCAGGTTCTGTTTAACATTGTCCTTTCTCCAAAACCTCCTTCGAGAAAATTGGCTTTCCCCCTGTCCCCCAGCTGTGCCCCAAGTCAGATGATGCCAGAGTTTGCCTACTTGATTGCAACTAAACCCTGTTTTCCAGGTAACCATGGTGACACCTCCTCCTCATCACAGCTACCTTCTATGGATATAAGTATTCTCCGGCCCCTTCCTTGGAGACACCACCAATGTCTGCCAGTAGCTTCTGACCATCCCATCTCTGAAGGAAAGATAAGCATGTGGATACCATTTGACAGCTTAGAAAGCACTCCCACCACACAACCCCCCTTTCACCCTCACAACTGCCCTGTGAGGTAGATACAGCAGATAATGACGACACTGGTCCACATTTATCAAGCATTTACAGTGTACCATGCTCTGTGGTGAGCATTTTCATATACGATCTCATTCAAACTCATCAAAACCCTATGAAATGGGCTCAATCAGTTTGCCCATTTTACAGAAGAGAAAAATGAGGCTCAGAGTGGTTAGAATTTGCCCCACATCAAAGAGGTAGTAAGTAACGGATTCAAACCTCAGGCTGACTCTAAAGCCACACTTGAAACTCTTCCACAGTATTGCCTCACAAAGCAAGTATATTATTTCCCAGGCCTCATTCTACCCATTAAATTGAAGCTCAGAGAGGTAAAGTGACTTACCCAAGGTCTCACAACCAGCCACTGGCAGAGCTGGGATCCATAATTGGATATTATGGCTCCGAGGTCCCTGAAGCCGTGAAGGTTCAGCGACTGGGCTTGACGCTATATTAGGTAATTATTTCTGCAGCAGACTTGCCTTGCCAATCCAGCTCAGCCCAGAACGGTATTTCTATGCAGGAAGTCCTTCCTGACGTTTTTCGGGAAATTTGTTTTTCTGAATCCCAAGAACAATCAGTCAAGAAATTGGGAAAATAGGATAAAGTATTATTATTCTCCTGTGAGAATTAATGCTTAACAATAAACATTGAGGCATTCCTGGTTTAAAGGAATCCACTGACGTCAAGTAGAAAGCAAGAGAAGGAAACGCCAACACACAGAGTTCAAGGTTAAGATAGACATTTCTGGAACTTGGGACAGAAGCACATAGAAGTGGTCATAATCTAATTTGTCTTTTTTGTAGCTGTTGCCATATTAAAAGTGTTTTCGTGGCCCTCTCTGTTGTTAACAGTGAGTCATTCTCACAAATAAAATAAATATTAATCTGTTTACATGTATCATATTTTTTATACAAACCCTATGAATGATGTTTCAAGAAATAACACGTTTGGGAAACAAGTCCTTAAATTGGCAGTTTCAACACATGATTCTGTGTAGTGCAGTTAATCTTGTTGAATATTTAAATGTTTTGTTATTTGAATACTACCCAATAATGTTCTCTGGTACTTTCTGGTTTTTGAGTATTTGCTATAGCCTACAGTTCTTTGTAACTACTACTAAATACGTATTTCTTATTTATTAAAAAAAATACAGAAAGTTATGAAAAATACAGAATAATATGATTCCAGGAATTGTTAAGAATTCCAATTTTTCAGTCCCAAATCCTGAATATTAATTATCTGTTGGGAATTTGGAAACCTTAGCCCAGAGGAACTGGATGAACTTCCCAAGGCACCCAGTAGGATGGCAAGCAGTGGGGGGGCCTCTTCCTTGGTCTCCAGGAAGGCTCCACACAGGAGCTGGTCCTGGAGCAGAGCTTCCCTTGCCACCACCCCTCCAAAGGCAGAGGTCTGAGAAGAGGTCATTTCAGGGATCCATGGGCTGAGCCTGAAGCCTTGGCCTTAACATGAAATTTCCATGACATCTCAAGTTTCATCTCAATCATTGGTGCAAAGGTTAATCTCAGGGAGCATCAGCTCACTTTAGTATAAAAAGTGTTTTATATAATTACCACGAGAAAAATGGATGCTCCATAAATGGACGCCCTGTCAAACCTGCACCCTTAACTCTTGTACCAGCAGGAGAAGCGGTGCAATAGGGCAAGCTATGGAGTCAGGCAAGCAGACCTGGGTCTGAATGCTGGTTCTGCCACATACTGGCTGTGTGACTTCGGGCAGGTCACTTAACCTCTCTGAGACTTAGTTTCTCCATCTGTAAAATGCTGATAATGAGAACAACAATATCACGGGGATGTTCCGAGGATTAAATGAGATAATTCTCATAAATCACAAAGCCTGGCACAGAGTAAGCCCTCAATAAACCGGAGACGTTATTATTTCCTAGTTTGACAGGCCCAGCAGCGGAGTGGGCAAGAGCGAGCTTAGTGAAAGCCCTTGGAACCACTCACAGGGCTCATTCGCCCTCGGCCTTCTCCAGGCGGGGATCTTCCAGGTCTTCTAGGTCTTCTCGGGGCGGCTCAAGGCTGCGCCAGAAGCCTCGGGCCCTCCCCGCTGGCCCAGGCCGCCTGCCCGGTCCCACGCGGGTCCCGCGGCGCGAGGAGGCCAGGCGGGCGCCTGGGCAGAAAGGCCCCTCGCCCACGTGGGTTGCCAGGGGACCGGCGACGTTGGCGCCCGGTGGAAGCTCTTGCTCCGCGTCCTCGGGCGATGGAGGTAACTGGCCCGCAGGCCTGGCATCCGTGGGCTTTCCGGGCAGGTGGGGGCACGGGGGGCAGGTGGGGGCACGGGGGGCGGGGTGGGGGGACGGGGGGCGGGGTCGGGAGACGGGGGGAGGGAGGGCGGGCCGCGCAGTGTCTCCGCGTGTGCCGGGGCCTCCCCGGGTGTGGCGGGCGGACGCTGCGGTGCTGCCCCGCTCCCGGGCTCCTGGGCTGCTGGCCGGAGTGGGAGCGCTGGTGCGGGAGGAGGTGGCACTGCGGCCCGGCGCCCACTCCGCCTTCCGGCGAGGCCAGGGCCTCTGGCTGCGGTGCGTCCCCAGGCGCTGGGTGGGGTCTGAGTTGTGGCCGAAGCCCTTCCCACACTTGGGGGGCCGGTGGGCTCGCTCGCTGGGCGAGAACGGGGGGCGAGCGAGATGGGTGCTGCGACCTTGGGTTCGGGGCAGGCTAGGGCCGCTTGCCCCCGATGGTCCCGCGGTGGCTGTCGAGCTGGGAAGCTCTTTCCCCCTCGGGGCACGGGTGGGTGGCTGGATCTTGGGGCGGCCAACGGAGGCCTAAGGCCTCGCCTTGCCTGGGGAGCCGGCTCACCTCCCCTTCCCCTGGGGTATCGTCCGGGGTGCCCTCGGGGACTTGCTTCCTCCCCCAGGGGCTCTGGTGTCCGGCGGCACGGCGGAACTGGGCCGGGCATTTGTCCGCAGGCCCCTCCTGGGAAGGAGCCTCCTGAGGGGCTCTGTTTTCAGGCCTTTCTCCTGGAACGCTCTCCTTGTCATCCTCACTCCCGAGTCCTGCAGGGAGAAAAGAAGAACCTGGGTAGTTTCTCCTCACCCCACCCAAGAATAGGAAGACCCTGCCTTGAAAGTCCTAAATAGGGCACCCTGGTGGAAAGTCTTTGCAGACAAAGTTCTGTATTTCTGACAGCAGGCAGAGGTTGAGGCGGTGCCTTGTGGGAAACCCATAGGAGCTCAGTTTCTGAAACTTGGAAGGGCTGGGCAGCTCTACACTTACTTACCGTGTGATTTTGGGTAAGTTCTATAACTTCTTGCAGTCTCAATGTGTTCAGCTATAAGGTGGGGATAACGGTAAGGGCAGCCTCAGAGGATTGTCTCTGTGGTCAGGGGATCCACAGATGGTTAGGAAGGCAGTGATACATTAAATTGTAAAGATCAATATAAATCTGTACCTTAAAGAAAATGTTTTCCAACTCTGTTACTACCAAGTGTGGTCCAGTACCCCCCACTAACTCTCAAATATATCCCTAATGCCCAGATATTGGTGTCTTATATTATTTACCAGTAAAATAACCAGGAGGGTAGCTGATTTCATTTCTTGAGACAAGAAAAATCAGGATGGGTCTACAAGCATCCTCTTGATGCCAGAAAGCAAGGATATTTTCAAGGATGTCAGGGGTAATGTTACAAGGACAAAGATCCTAATTAAATGGACTACCACTGTCCAAGCTGTAACAATTTGAGCACCCTAAAACATATAATAATCATTATGCTTAAGTGAAATGTCTGGGAAAGGCTGAGTCCATAAGCTACTCAAAAGTAGAAAGTTAATATAAAGTCTTCAAAAAGGTAGTTGTATTATCTACAAAAGGTGATGAGACATATTTTGATGATTTTTATAAGTAGGAGAGTGTAAATATATGGATATTTTGTTTCTTCTTTTCCTCTATTTACAAGGCATAAATATGAACTTGTTTCTCTCTGTGCAAGGAGGAAAGAACAGACCCAGGAAACTCTGAGTCAGTCCAGTGACCCTGGGAAAAGCAGGGTTACCAGGACTGGACAGCACTGAGAAACACATAAAGTAACCAGGTAGAAGGAGATTTCAACACTCTTCTGAGATGATGAATTTTCCATTTGTCTTGATGAGAACTAACTTAAGCATACTTACTTCCTCATCTCCTAAGAAAATAGTTCTCAACCTGAAGAACTTTAAAAAATACTGATTTACAGGTCCCATCACAAAATATCCCCAGATTCTATGATAAAGGATTAATATTCAAAATATATAAAGAATTCCTACAACTTAACAACAATAAAACAAACAACCCCACTGAAAAATGGGCAAAGAATTTGAAAAGACATTTCTCCAAAGAACATACACAAATGGCCAAAAAGCACATGAAAAGATGCTCAACATCATTAATCATTAGGGAAATGCAAATCAAAACTACAATGAGATACCATCTCATACTCATTAGGATAGCTACTCTCAAAAAAAAAAAAGAAAGAAAGAAAATAACAAATGTTGATAAGGATGTGGAGAAATTGAAACCCTTGTGTTGGTAGAAATGTAAAATGGTGCAGCTGCTATGGAAAACAGTATGGCAGGCCCTCAAAAAAGATCTAGCAATTCTACTGCTGGGTATATATCCAAAAGCACTGAAAGCAGAGTCTCAAAAAAAATATTTGAACACCTTTGTTTATAGCAGCATTATTCACAATAGTCAATGGATGGAAGCAACCCAAGTGTCCATTGACGGATGAATGGATAAACAAATTGTGTATATACATACAATGGAATAATATTCAGCCTTGAAAAGGAAGAAAATTCTGCTACATCCTACAACATGGATGAACTTTGAGGACATTATGTTAAGTGAAAAAAGCCAGTCACAAAACAAGTAGTGTATGATTCCACTTATATGAGGTACCTAGAGTAGTCAAATTCATAGAGACAAAAAGTGGAATGTGGTTGTCAGGGGCTGGGGAGGAGGAAATGGGAGTAACTGTTTAATGTATACAGAGTTTCAGTTTTGCAGGATGAGAAGAGTTCTGAAGATGGATAGTGCTGATGTTTGCACAACAATGTGAATGTACTTAATGCAACTGAACTGTACACTTAAAAATGGTTAACATGGTAAATTTTATGTTATGTGTATTTTCCCATAACTGGAAAAAAAAAATCCCCAGATTATAATGTGCAGCCAGGTTTAAGATCCTTTGTCAGGAGAAGGGCAGGAAAGGGTATGTGTGAAACTTTGGTGACCTTACCAATCATAAGTTAATAATGGAATACATAGGTTATAATAGTGCCAACAGAGCAGATCAATATATCATAATGAAAGGACACTGGGTCAGGTATTAACAGCCATACAAAACTTGAATGTAGCATCTCTGAGAAAGACGCCAAGATTCAAAAATTAATACCTGTATAAAAATCATTTATATGTATGGATCTTATTTGGATTCTGATTAAAAAAAAAACTGAAAAAAAATTTAGTTAGCATTCATGGGACATTTATTCAAATTGAAAATTTGAATACACTGGATATTCGATATTAAGGAATTATTAAAATGTTTTAGTTGTGATAATGGTACTGTGGTTTACATCTTTATCTTTGAGAGAATCATACGGAAATAATTACAGATAAAATTCTATCGTCCTGGGCTTTGCTTCAAAATAATAAGGGAGGAGAGTGAGTGACCATGAATTGAAATTGTTAAAGCTAAGTGGTTGGTTCACGGAGATTCCATATATTATTATATTTACTTTTGTATTTGTTTGAAATTCTCCATAATAAAAAGTTTTTTTAGAAAAAGCATACAAAATAAAGAAAGAGACTTAAAAGTCCCACAAGGTAACAAGAAAAACTTTACCATAAAAAGGCGCCAGCGGGGCCGACCCGGTGGCATAGCGGTTAAGGTCCCACGCTCTGCTTCAGCGGCCTGGCGTTCGCAGGTTCGGATCCCGGACGTGGACCAACCGTGGCTTGTCAGGCCATGCTGTGGCGGCGTCCCATAGAGAGTAGAGGAAGGTGGGCACGGATGTTGGCCCAGGGCCAAGCTTCCTCAGCAAAAAGAGGACGATTGGCATCGGATGTTAGCTCAGGGCTAACCTTCCTCACGAGAAAAAAAAGGCGCCCGGGCTAATGATCAGCAGTTCAGGCTTGAATACTTAGAACTGTGCAACCTGATCCTGCGTCTCTGGCCAGAACCTGCAGCATCAGCTTTATTCTGAGACAGTTTCCTTTCTCTTTTGGGTCTAGCAGGATTACAAAAACTCTAGGAAGGTATAAAAATAATAACAGGTAGAATTACTAAAACCCTAGAAAGGTGTAAAAATTGGAACCTCAGGAAGGTGCGGGAATAAGGATAAGAAAAAGTTAAATCCATGGTTTTAGCACTTTTATAACCAGTTTTGTTTTGTTTTGTTTTTGTGAGGACGATCAGCCCTGAGCTAACATCCGTGCTAATCCTCCTCTTTTTGCTGAGGAAGACCAGCTCTGAGCTAACATCTATTGCCAATCCTCCTCCTTTCCCCCCCCAACCAAAGCCCCAGCAGATAGCTGTATGTCATAGTTGCACATCCTTCTAGTTGCTGTATGTGGGATGAAGCCTCAGCATGGCTGGACAAACGGTGCGTCGGTGCGCGCCCGGGATCTGAACCCCGGGCCGCCAGTAGCGGAGCGCGCGCACTTAACCGCTAAGTCACGGGGCCGGCCCTTATAACCAGTTTTGATGGTAGGGTTTTAATAAATTCTATAATTACTCTATTTGTGTATGCTTAAAGCATAAGTGTAGTCAAAAGAATCAGCCATATTGAATTTGTATTTGCAGTTTAAATTATTTAAGATAATTTAATTGGTCAAATTTGTAATCAAAGCCTACATCCCCTATGGAAAAAAAAAATGGCTTTCAATTTTTTCTTTTTTGTTAAATAGAGTCTAATAAATTGAGCATTCAACAGAGTATAGAATGTAGTGGGTATTTCTGTCCAGCCCAGAAGCCTCTCGAATGTGAAATAATCAATAGATGGGTTCTTACTTCACTGTAAAGGAGAAGATGCGTAAAACCCTTGGCACAGGGCCCGCAGCACAGGATGCTCTCAAATCTGGTTCAGATGAGCTAATTTATTGGAAAGGGAAGGGGGAGGTAGCAGACATCAGAGAGGCAGAGCACCGAGAGGAGCTCTCACAGGCATGCTGGCTGCCTAGCTCATCAGGTAGTTATTCTCTCATTCAGCAGATGCTAACTGTGCACCAAGAAAGTGCCAGGTACTGGAGATACATGGTGAACGAGACAGGGCCTGTCGTTTGTCCTCCAAGCCCACTGGCCATCCTCTTTTAGCCACCACCAACTCCCTCCCACGCTTTTCCCTTCAGGCCATTTCCATGAATAGAACTAAGACATTCCAGGCCTGGCCTCTTCCCTGTCCCAGGTTGGACCACAGAGAAGCCCTGGCTTCTAGTCAAGAAGCAGAGAGCAAAGGGCTCAATCCACGGCACAGGAACTCAGCTAATCTCCGCATCAGTGGTTAGGAGCGTGGGCTTCAGATCAAATGGCATAGGTTTGAGTCCTAACTCAGCTTCTTTTTATCCATGACCTTGGGCAAGTAATATAACATCACTGGGCCTCAGTTTTCTTGCCTATCTAGTGAGATAATAATCCCTATTTGACAGGGTTCCTGTGAGGATTGAATGAGATTATGTATATATGTGAGTGTGTGTGTATTATATATATATATATGATCTATATCTATACATGTACATAGATACAGGCACTGAGTAACATCAGTGGCTGCTGTTATTACCTTAATATTGCAGTTACATCAGGGTTTGCTCCTTGGAAGATCTGGGATATTTGCTTATGAATATAACCAAACAGATTAGATCAGACCAATGGCAAAAATGTTTTTTTTTCTGAATATTAATTCATCACCCTATTCAGGCCAATTGATGGCCATTTTATGTCACATTTCCCCCAAATCATCAACAGATAAAAATAAACCAATGAAGAACGTCAGAAAGAAGGGTTCTGGGAAAAAATGTCTCCAGAGAAGACAGTGTGGGACAGTGGTTGGAATGCAGAGGGTGTATCTGATGCCACAGGGATCAGGGCCACTGCTCACAGTTGTGCAAGTTATGCACTGCACAACTCTTGGAGGTGCCATTCACTTCCTGGTAGCGATCTATATAGTTATTACGCCAAATTTCCAACAGATGGCAGTAAGTTGTTTAAGGAAAGGGCGCCTTTTTCTAATTCACACAAAATTGCTAAGAAATTATGAGCTAGCTGAGGATTTGACTGCGATCTCTCCAGAGGAGAGAGCATGTACCACCCTTTCTTGTCTTTTGTGCCTGGCTAGGATCTAAGAAACCTGTGGCAGAGAGGGATTGCCTTCTCTTAAGGTCTGGGGCAAAGATGGGGATTCCTTGTGTGGTAGGCAGAATTCTAAAGATAACCCCCTAAAATGCCTGTCCCCTGGTTATTCAATCAAACATTAATCTAGTGTGTCTAGATGAATGCTGTGAAGGGATTCTGCAGATGTAATTAACGTTGCAAATCAATTGATGTTAAGATACGGAGATTATCACCCCATCAGTTAGCCATTTAAAAGCAGAGTTTTCTCCAGCTGGTAGCAGAAGAAAAAGTCGGAGACTTGAAGCACAAGGGGGATTTGAGCCACTGCTGGCTTGAATTGAAGGGAGCCACGTGAGGAAGAATGCAGTGGCCTCTAAAGAGCTGCCCCCAGCTGACAGCCAGCAAGGAAACATCGAACATAGTCCTACACTGCAAGGAACTGAATTGGGCCAACAGCCTGAACTTGCTTCTAAGTGGATTCTTCCCCAGAGCTTCTACATAAGAGTTCAGCCCAGTCAACACCTTGACTTTGGTCTTATGAGACCCTAAGCTGAGAACGAAGTCAAGCCCATAGGATCCGACCTATAGAACTGTGAGATAATAAATGGGTGTTGTTTTAAGCTACTAAGTTTGCAGTTATTTGTTATGCAGCGATGGAAAACTAATACACTTGGTTTCATGAAGGCGCTCAGCTGGAGAGAACGTGGGAACCCCTTCAGGAAAGGGCTATAGCATCCCTCTCGCGTAATGTTGGTGGGGAGAACACATTCCTCACTCCTGATGTGTCCTTTTATGTAGAGGAGGAGGACTGGTGTACACTCCTGCCTTTCCCCACCTCCTGACTGACTTAGGAAGGAGAAATGATGTATCCATATACCAGTTCCTTCCTCTGCTTTTCCCCTTGAGAGTGCACCCGCCAGCTAGAACTTGGGTTCTGCTCTACTCCTCCACGTCCCAAGTTTCACAAAGGGAGGGTTGTTACAGTCCAGTGCTGCCAATGACCATGGATGGATAAATCATTAATTCTGGGATTTACTAACATGGCCCCGAAGTCAAGAAGAGGGGTAAAAATAATGGGCACCCTCCTCTCTCTGGAACAGCCTCTCCACTCTACTCACCTTTGAGGACCTGGATGGGAGCTGCACAGGTACACGGACTTGAGAAGACTGCTGCCTGCACTTGAACCCATAAGTGAGGCTTCCTCTTAGTGTCTCAGCAGTAGGATAATGGCCTTCAAATTTGTTCAATATTGGCGTAACAGCCCATAACAGGGCTGAATTATGTCCCACTCCCCCCCCCCCAAAAAAAATTCATATGCTGAAGTTCTAAATCCTAGTACCTCAGAATGTGACTATTGGAGACAGGGTCTTTGAAGAGGTAATTAAGTTAAAATAAGGTCATTGGGGTGGGCCCTAATCCAATATGACTGGTATCCTTCTAAGAAGAGGAGATTAAAACACAGACACACAGAGGGAAGATCATGTGAAGACACAGGGAGAAGATGGCTATCTACAAGCCAAGGTGAGAGGTCTCAGAGGAAACCAACCCTGCTGACATCTTGATCTTGGACTTATAGCCTCTAGAACTGTGAGAAAATAAACTTCTGTTTCAGCCACCAGTCTAGGGCACTTTGTTATGGCAGCCCAAGCAGATGAATACACTGGCCCACTAAGAGGAAGCTGTTGCCTTACACCACTTACCTCTGTTTGCAAGAACCTAATATCCTGTTCTGACTGCTAGGAGTAAATAAAATCATGAGCAGTTAAAGAAAAGCTAACAGCTCATCTAAGGGGACTCAGAAACCAAGCTGGGCTCCTGGATGAAATGGCTCTAAATTGAAGTAAAACTGATTGAGGGGGACAGTTATAAAAGGTTACAAGAGCTCAAAGTTCTTTGTCACCAATCTTCCAATCCTGTACCTTCCAAGACCCTGACCATCCAGCTAAACCATTAGCAACTGCCCATGAATTAGTATAGGTGTGCACTTCTGGCCATTTCTCATGCCAGACGTAGTGAACAACCAAATGCACTGCTCGCAGTTCTGTCCACTGCAAGGATTTTCTTCACCGCTGTCCTTCAGGTTCACCCAAGTGGGGTTGTGGTGCTGCAGCTCTCCACTGTCAGGTCATAACAGCATATAAGACAGACTCCTCTGTAAACAGTCTTGAGTTGTTTCTTCCTTAGTCAGCTGGGCATAAGGGACACCCCAGGGGGTCATAGGCATTGACTGAGGGAGAGAAGACTGTGCAACAGGAGCCACCTGTTTATGTAAATGGCTCATACCTTCTGGACCTTTCCAAGCCTGGTCTCTTATACACCATTTCCACTTAATGACAGATTGCTGCTGCGCACACCCAACCTTATGGTTGGGTTGGTCAGACAACACCCCATTCATGATGAGAAGCTCAGGTTGCATGGTCACCCGATGTCCCCTGGTTAGGTGTTCAGTTCCTTCTAAGTCCCAGTAGCAAACCAGAAGCTGTTTCTCAAAAGTAGAATAGTTGTCTGTAGAAAAGGGCCTACACTTATTAAAAATCCTGTGAGCTGTGGTGTGATTCTGCTGTTGGTGCTTGCTAGAGCTTCCATATGGCATCCCTGTTTGCCGTGGACATTCTGAGTGTGACTGGCTCTGCTGGACCATAAGTACCAAGTGGTAGGGCAGCATGTACTGCAGCCTGAACCTGCTGCAGAGCCTTCTCTTGCTCTGGTCCCTACTCAAAACTGGTACCTCACAGGGGACTCTGCTGATGAGATCTGTTGCCCCCCAAACCTAATAGGCCTACCAAGCATTGCGCCTCTTTGGGGGGCAGTAGGTTGCATGAGGTGCAACTTGTCTTTCACCTTGGAGGAGACATCTTTACATACTCTAGACCACGGAATCCCTAGAAACTTCACTGAGCTGGCAGATCCCTGAATCTTTGGTGGGGTTTATCTCCCACTTTCTAGTTTGCATATGTCTTACTAAGGCAATTAAAGTACTTGTTACTTCCTGCTCATCAGTTCCAATCATGTTATTAATATAGTGGACCACCGTGGCTTAGCGGTTAAGTGCGCGCGCTCCGCTACTGGTGGCCCGGGTTCGGATCCCGGGCGCGCACCGACGCACCACTTCTCCAGCTATGCTGAGGCCGCGTCCCACATACAGCAACTAGAAGGACGTCCAACTATGACATACAACTATCTACTGGGGCTTTAGGGGAAAAATAAAAGGAGGAGGATTGGCAATAGATGTTAGCTCAGAGCTGGTCTTCCTCAGCAAAAAAAGAGGAGGATTAGCATGGATGTTAGCTCAGGGCTGATCGTCCTTGCCAAAAAAAAAAAATATATATATATATATATACACATATAGTGGACCAATGTGATTTTTGTGGAACATTAAGAGGATCAAGATCTCTGCAGTCTATATTATGACAGAGCAGAACTGACATAGCCCTGAGGCAACCAGAAGATACATGGTGGCCTTGCCAGCTAAAAGCAAATTACTCTGGTGGACCTTGCATATTGGCATGCAGAAAAAGCCAGGTCGATAGCTGCATACCAAATATGGGGGGCCAGGTTGATTTGTTCCAGGAAAGATACCAAATCTGGGACAGCAGGTGCAGTTGGAAGTATCACCTGATTAAGTTCATGATGGTCCATAGTCATTCTCCAAGATCCATCTGATGTCTGCACAGGCCACCCTGGTGAGTTAAATGGGTATGTTAGGTCTCACTACCCCTGCTTCTTTCAATTCTTTGACGGTAGCATGAACCTCTGCACTTCTCCCAGGGATGTAGTGTTTTTACTGATTTGTTGTCTTTGTAGGGAGAGGAAGTTCAGGGGCTTTCGCTTAGCCCTTCCTACCATATTGGCCCCCAGTCTGTGGGTCAGAGAGCCTATATGGGTATTCTGCCACTATGTCAGTTTTCAATTTATTGCCTCTCAGCTCCATATTCACTCTCCAGAATCTGTTCTGAGATAATGGGCTGGACTATTTATGCATTTCTCCTTGCACCGAGCATGATGTTAAGCTTTGTCAGTAGAGGGCGCTGGAGGGACATTGAAAGAGAAAGGGGATGCTCTTCCTGGTTCTGGTCCTGTTGAGGTTTCCTTTTTCTAGCTCTCGCTGCACAGTTTTGCAGGAGCGCATGTATGTGGGCACATCCAGTGGTCCTCTGGCTTAGATGTGTGTCCAGAGTGAGAAGTCCTCTGGGGAGCTCACAGCCCCCAGCTTGCAACCACCACGCCGCACCACCTCTACCCCTATGTAGACGCCACAAACCCCAGACCACATGCTGCCTTTGCAGTGAGTGGACTCCTGATGATCGGACTCCTTTTGCACACTCATGGTCTTGACTCTCATGCAGCTTTCTCTAGCACTGAACTCCTGCAGAGCAAGCTTTCTCCAGCACTGACTTCCTGCAGAGCAAGCTTTCTCCAGCACTGACTTCTGCAGCGTGCTGGTTTTCCCCAGCACTGTGCTCTTATCGAGCACACTTTCTCTAACGTTTGACTTTTGCAATGGCAGGTCTTGCTACACCACTTGATTCCTGTATTGGTGCAGCTTTCTCCAGCACTGGGCTCTCGCTGAGTTGCATGCTCTAGTGCTTGACTCCTGTAACGGCATGACTTTCTACAGTGCTTGATCCCTGCACTGGCAAAGCTCTCTCCAGCACTGGGCTCCTGCGAGTACACTTCCTACAGTCTTGGTTCCAGCAGTGTGCAGCTTCACCTGACACCCCAGAGGGCAGATTTCCAGGAAGTCCCATTGGTGAGGCGTGTTAGCGACTTATCTGCCATGCCCTTTCAAAGGAAGTCTGGATCTCAGCCTAGATGGGAGAGGACTCTTCCTTGGGTGCTCTATCTCAGCCCTACAGATAGTAACTGATCTTTATATCTGCTACTTCTGTGTTCTTTATAATTGTATTTAGCTCTCATTAGCCAATTCCCTATTATTCCAATCCTCCATTAATAATTCTTTATGATAAACTTCCTCATTGTGGCTTCTGTCTCCTGATTGGATCTTACTGATATGATAATTGGTACTGGGAGTGGTCCCAGGAGACAGACCCGCAAAGATGGGATTTTGCAATTAGTTTGGTCACACACTTGGGCTTGAGCAGTGTTGAACTCTTTGCCAACAGGAAATGGGATGCTAGTAATCCACCGTATGCACTGGCATCACAGTTAAAGCTGTCACTTGTAGGTGACTGTGATGAAGTGCCAACTGAAGCACATGCCTTGGGAACCCAAATGGCTGCTGCCCTTAACTGCTATGGCAGTAGTGATAACTAAGGACTGTGGTGTAGGATGGATTCTTTTCAGTGCAATTGAGTGATTACAGAGAGAAAATGACAAGCTCAGGTCTATTAACTCCCAGCACAGTCACAGTCTGAGAACCAGGATGCTTCCAAGACAGTCCTAAAACAATCTCTTACATATGTAGACCCAGGGCTGATATTGCTAAAAGTCAAACACAAAATTCAATTGTGTAGGTTGTTGAATTATAATGACAGTTGACTTTATAGTCTTATCAAATCTGTCATGGGGAAATTAGAGCATTGATCAGGAAAGAATGGGATTCAGAAATTGGGAATGGTGTATCTTGTTGGACCCAGATGAAGTGGACAATATTGAACTCGCAAGTCATTCTGAAACTCTCTTGCCAATGGAAGTAGCTTGCCTTCCTCTATCTGATGATACTAGCTTTCCTCTGTCTGAAAACTCTGTGTTAACCTTACCTGGGGCAAATGACTTGAAGGGGATGCTCATTTCATTCAAAATCCAGGACAACCACCCTGTTGCCATTAAACCTTTAATTAGGGTCAAATTTCAGCATGTTCCAGGGGGACAGGTATACATTATGATCCAGGAGGAAACAGCTTACATACCAAAGAACTGCAATACATTGCTGATATGTTGGCAGAAATCTGGGGAGTGTATAAGAATGTATTCTAAGGGTGTTAGACCAATATGGGTAGACTATAACCCTAGACAGGACCAAATTCAGCGATATGGGTACAATTACTAGAGATTCCAGATTTAATGTGCTAGCTTGTGCACCTGAAGTTGGCTCTAAGAAGTTACTTGGTAAAAGAGGAAGATTGGCAACAGATGTTAGCTCAGGGTGAATCTTCCTCAGCAAAAAAAAAAAAGAAGAAGAAGAAGTTACTTGGTTAGTTGACTGAAATTTGGACTTAATGGTGGCCTACAGTTAGTGAAGTTGAGAGGCCAGAGTTTTCCTGGCATCACACGGAAGAGGGGATCCAAAGGCTTAGGGTGATAGACTAGATTTATCACGCGCAACTTGTCAACTGTATTCTGTAAGAGGACCCAAAGACATTCCTTTGCTAAGGCATTGAAGGGAGAACCTCCATCTTTGAAAAGCTCTCTGGTTACTCTCCTCTGTAAGCCAGGTATGGCTGTAGGGGATACCACCTTTGAGATGGGCTCTCTGATCTCAGTGAGTATGATGGGATCTCGACAAGGTGGACATATCAACTGAAATGAGCAGCAGGGACCACCAAGCAATCTGATTTCTTCACTTGCAGAGGTCTTTGGCAATGGGTAATTGATCACAGTGTTCCTAGGAATGAAATAGATGGAAACCTACTCCAATATTGCTTGATATATTTTTTTGTTGATATTCTGTCTACTTATTCTACCTATTAATGAAAGCAGGGTATTGAAGTCTTCAACTATTATTGTTGAATTGTGTATTTCTCCCTTCAATTCTATCAGTTTTTGTTTCATGTATTTTGGTTGTTAGGTACATATATGTTTATGATTATTATGTTCTCCTGATGGATTGACCTTTTTATCATTATAAAATGTCTTTTGTCTCTAGTAACAAGTTTTATCTTAAATTCTGTTTTTTCTGATATTAGTATAGTCACTCCACATCTCTTACGGTTACTTTTGCATAGCACATCTTATTCTATCCTTTTACTTTCAGCCTATTATTTATGTCTTTGATTATAAACACAGGATATAGTTGGATGATGTTGGGGTTTTTTTTTTTAATCCATTCTGCCAATCTCTGTCTTTTGACTGGAATGTTTAGTACATTTACATTTAATGTGATTACTAATAAGATAGCATTTACGTCTGTCATTTTGCTATTTGTTATCTAAATGTCAACTTTTTTCTTCCTCTGTTCCATCATTAATGCTTTCTTTTGTGTTAAATAGTTTTTAGTATTCCATTTTAATTCCCTTGTTTCTTTTACTCTATTCTTTTGGGTTACTTTCTTAGCGGTTCCCCTGGGGATAACAGTTAACACCTTTACTTAATACAATCTAGTTCACGTTAATGCCAACTTAATTTCAACAGTATATAAAAACTTTGCTTCGGGCCGGCCCCGTGGCTTAGTGGTTAAGAGCGCGCGCTCCGCTGCTGGCGGCCTGGGTTCGGATCCCGGGCCTGCACCGACGCACCGCTTCTCCGGCCATGCTGAGGCCGCGTCCCACATACAGCAACTAGAAGGATGTGCAGCTATGACATACAACTATCTGCTGGGGCTTTGGGGGAAAAACAAATAAATAAAATTATAAAAAACTTTGCTCCTATATAGCTCTGCTCCCTCACTCCTCCTTTGTCCTATTATTGTCATACAAGTTACATCTTTATATATTATAAGCCCATAAACAGAGTTTTACAATTATTGCTTTTTGCAGTTGTCTTTAAAACATATAAAAGAAAAAATTATAAACAAAAAAAGACATTTATACTGTCTTTTCTATGTATAAAGGAATGTATATTGTTTCCTTTATTAATATTCTTTATTTCTACAAGTGGATTTGAGTTACTGTCCAGTGCTTTCATTTCAACCTGGAGGACTCTCTTTGTATTTCTTGTAGGGCAGGTCTGCTAGGAACGAATTCTCTCCATTTTCGTTTATCTGGGAATGTCTTAATTTATCCTTTATTTTTGAAGGATAGTTTTGCTGAATATAGATTTCTTGGTTGATAGTTTTGTTCTTTCAGCACTTTGAATGTTATCCCTCCACTGCCTCTGGCCTCCATAGTTTCTGGTAAGAAGTTAGTGTTAATCTTATTGAGGATCTCTTGTACATGATGAATTGCTTTTTCTCATGCTGCTTTCGATATTTTCTCTTTGTCTTTTGACAGTTTGACTATGATGTGTTTAGATGTGAATCTATTTCAGTTTATCCTACTTTGAGTGTCATGAATATGTAAATTAATGTTTTTGAAAAATCAAATTTGGGAAGCTTTTGTCCATTATTTCTTCAAATATTCTTTCTGTCCCTTTCTCTCTTCTTCTGGGACTTTCATTATGTGTATGTTAGTACACTTAATGGTGTCCCACAGGTCTCTGGGGCACTACTCATTTTTCTTCATTCTCTTTTTCTTTTTGTTCCTCAGACTGAATAATCTCAATTGACCTGTCTTCAAGTTTGCTGATTCTTTATTCTGCCAGGTCAAATAGCATAGACACCATAGTGTATTATATACTATACTATATATATTACATATATATCATATTATAATATATTAAATAATATAATATAATATTTCTATCTACTTATTAGTATTCTCTATTTGATGAGACATCATTCTCATACTTTCTTTCAATTTCTTAGACATAGTTTCCTTTAGTTCTTTAAATATATTTATAATAGTTGATTTAAAGACTTTGCCTAGTAACTTCAATGTCCGGGCTTCCTCAAGGAGAGTTTCTTTTGACTGCTTTCTCCTTTGTATGAGCCATACTTTCCTGTTTCTTTGTGTGTTTCATAATTTTTGTTGAAAGTGACATCTTAAATATTATAATGTGGCAACTCTGAAAATCAAATTCTACCTCTTCCCAGGCTCTGTTTTTGTTGTAGCTGCTGTTTGTTTAGTGACTTTCCTAGACTAATTCTGTAAAGAATGTATTCTTTGTTGTGTGGCCACTGAAGTCTCTGCCCAATTAGCTTAGCAGTCAGCTAATGGCTGGACAGAGATTTCCTTAAGTGCCTCAACAAATAAGTCTCCTAGCCTTTTCCAAGGGGCTTTATGTGTTCGTGTGCAATACTGCTTTAACCTTTACTTCCTGCTTGCACAGAGCCTCAGGGTCAGCTAGAGGTGAACAGCTTAGGGTCTTTTCAGGTCTTTCCTGGGCATGCACACAGCCCTGCACATGCTTGTGACCTTTTAGGATTTCCCAGATATACGTCAGAGCTTTTCAAGGTCCTAGGGATATCTCATTCCTTAGTTTTTCCTTTTAAGTTTTTTTGTCAGCCTGTTGTTACCCCCAACTGGTATTGCCACCTCAGGCAGCTGTGATGTTAAACAACTGCCATTAATTGTTTTCAACAAATGCCCTAGGGATATGGTTGTTAACACAGGGGGAGTTCTGAGCCAGGTCAAATAAAGACAAACCCTGAGAATAGAGCTTTTCAAAGAGCTACCAGACAGGTCAAATAGTGACACTTCTCAGGGGATGGGGCTGTTGTAGAGCTTCAAACCTGTTCTGCCCCTTCCAGTGGCTGCTAGGTCATTTTCTCACAGCTCCCTTAGGTGTGAGGCTTTTAGTTTTCAAGGTCGCTGTGGACCTGGGGAGAAGAGAATGGGACTAGGGCAAGTTAAAACTCCACGAAGTTCACTGCTCTCACTAGGGTACAGCTATTTTTCTTGAATAAATGCTCCTTGGATTATAGCTAGCCTTTGGTTAATTTCCAGAGTCCTGAAAAATCTGATTTTGACAATTTTTGCCAGGGTTCTCATTTTTATGGAGGAGTGGATTTTCAGAGGTCCTTACTCCACCTTTCTGGAAGTGTTTCTCTCCTGCTTGATCTATACAACAGGCGAACCCCTAGGTCTGGTCACCAAAATCCCGACTTGAGTTGCCACAGTGGAAAGTCACAGTCTCTCACCAGTTTCCCAGAGCCAAGTCAAGTCAATCACAGACCCAGAGCCCCTTGATTGAAGGTGATGCCAAGTTTCCTTGAGGAAGGACTCTGCACCATTGCTGCAAGTACTCATTGTAAATCTTCCCCTAAGCCTTCCCCAAAGGGATATATGGCCATTTAGTAGGGTGTCTGTGCACTGGGGAAAAGGAAATATCCAGGCCTTTCTGGGATTACTAGACATTGGCCCTAAATGGACACGTATTCCTGGGGACCCAAAATGCCACTATGGTCCACTGTTGAAAGTAGGGCCTTATAGCAGTCAGATGATAAATGGAGTGTTAACTTCATGCCAATTTCAGTAGGCCCAGGTGGCTCACGGACCCATCTTGTGGTTATTTCCTCAATGCCTGAATTTATCATTAGAATTGATACACTTGGTGATTGGCACAGTCACTAATAAGAGACTCAAAGATGTGGAAGAAATCTTACAACACATCAAAAATATAAGGGAAAGGAAATCAGGCCATTAAATGTAAATTTGAAGGTCAGATCCAGAAGACCTAGCATGCAAATAATGAGAGTCCCAAAAGAAAAGTAACAGACAGAAAGGGAAATTTGAGTCTGAAGAATAAAAGGACTCACATGAATAATGATAGGCATGTACACATATCCTGATGAAATTCCTCAATTTCAGAAATAGAAAAAACAACTTACAAGCTTCCAGAGAGTAAGACTAGGTTACTTATAAAGGAACGAGAATCAGACTAGTGTAAGACCACCCATCTGCAATACTATAAGCTAGGAGACAGTAGAATACAGACTGCTAAGAGAAAAGGAATGTAACCCAAGAAGCAAAACCAGCCATTGTGTCACTTCCCAACCAGGGCAAAAGAAAGACATCTTCTGGCATTCAAGACTCAGTGCACATATCGTGTGCATGCCCCATCTGAGGGAAGTGCTCAAGAAATTCTCTCAATAGTGATTGAAAGCTCATGATAAGGAGAAATGAAGAGGTGAGATAGCAGAGGTGAGCAATGAAACTTGCAATATATAGTTCAGTTTAAATAGAAGAAGATAGACTGGGAATTTGTGCTTTAAGTGTTAAGTAAGGATTCTTTTGCAGAACTGATTAACTTTAATGAAAAACCTAATAATAGACTAGAACAAAAGATTGTAAGCTATCTTAGTGAAACTCCAGGAGTAGCGATAGTGGGGGGGGGGAGTCAAAAGCATTCTAAAAGTAGCATCTTTCAGGAGGTTGTGGAGGAGTGGGCAAGTAAAACATTGTGGTGAAGGAGTAGGATTATTATCCTGTACTAATACTATAATTTAAGAATAATTATAATCGTTAGGAAAGAGAGGATAAACACAGCAGGATACAAAGTGGGGGGGAGGTAATAAATAGAAACTTGACCAAGCCCACAAAAATTATATATATATATAAAAAAAAGCAAACAGGAAAACATTAACGAAAAATAAATAGTAAATGTAAAATAAGGTGGAAAGAAAAAAGTATATTGGTTATTGCAATAAATATGAACAGGCTGAATTAACCTCTTATAAGACAGAGCCTGTAAGACTAAATTGCTTTTAAAATCTAGCTATAAGCAATTTATAGTAAACACACATAAAATGAAGTGACAAAAATATTTCAAATAAATACATGGACCAAAAAAATGTCAGGCACATGCAAATAAAAACATGATTGAGGGGAGGGGGTTTTGCTGAGATTCTGGCAATGTTTATTTCTTGGTTTGTCTGGTGGTTATCAGGGTATTTTGTTTTATAATATTATGTTAAACTGTCTTATTTTGTTATGAATATTTATGCATGTGGATAATATTTCATAATTGTAATAGGCAGAATAATGGCTCTTGCTCTAATGTCCTAAAACGTCCACACCCTAATCCCCAGAACCTGTGAATATGTTACTTTACATGGCAGAAGGGACTTTGCGGATGTGATTAAGTTAAAGAACTTGAGATGGGGAGATTATCCTGGATTATCCAGGCGGTCCAATATAATCACACCGGTCCTTAAAGTCAGAGAACCTTTTCTAGTTATAGTCAGAGGGAGATGTGACTGTGGAAGAATGGTCAGAGGGATGTGATATTACTGCTCTGAAGATGAGGGAAGGGGACCATGAGCCAAGGAATCTGGAGAGCCTCTGGGAGCTGGAAAAGGCAAGGAAATGGATTCTCCTAGAGCCTCAGAAGGAACACAGCCCTGCCCGCACCTTGATTTCAGCCCAGTGAGACCCATGTCGGACTTTACCTACAGAATTGTAACAAAAATAAATCTGTGTTGCTTTAAGCCATTAAAATTTGGTGATTTGTTACAATAATAGATTATTGATATTCAAAAAAAGATTTTAAGAATTTGCCTTCTTGTTATGACCTCTGCTTCACCTCCCTTCTTTTCTCAGCTTCACTTTTAAACTAATCTACACAGTTTTCTCATTGGCCATAGCTTTGTGAGTCGACAGTCATGAGAAGAGAATGAATGGAAAGAGCACTGAGCCTGAAGATAAGGGACCAAAGTTGTTCTAGCTTTGCACTAACTCGCTGTGTGACTCTGAGCCTATTGCTTTCCCTCTCTGAACCTATAATTTTAATGATTTTAACTGAATTTATAATTATAAACTGAATAAAATATTTAGCTAGGCATTGTTCATTGGTATAATCCTTCTCCAATCACAAAGTCTACTTATACAAAATTCTTAAATATGTGGATTTACTTCTTTCTGTTCAACTTTTAGGCAGTGAAAATTTGAGATCCAGTATATACAAATCTCAAGTCATTCCTTGTCATGACCTTGAGACTCGAAGCTGTAAAATTAAAAAGGTAGCAAACATCCTATAGAAGAATACCCCTCTTAGGGGCATGTTACTTGTCCCAAAATAACTCATTGAAAGAATGAATCCTAAAACATTTCCAGAAAATAAAGAAAATTATCCATTAATCGAAGAAATAGTTTTAAATTATTTAAAATGTCACTTATCGCCTATTTAATAACTTTCAGTAAAAGGAAAAACATTTATAGGATTTTTTGTAGGTTTATATATCCCACCTAGCTGCTGAGTGTTCATGGTGCAGCCTCACAGACACCTGGGACATTGGTCATGCCCTTTGAGACCCATGAAAGTCACAGGGTCCCTGGAACATCCTTGTTCCTTAGAAGTGGCACATTCACTCCCAGCACAGTGACCCCACCAGACTCCTGATATGGGCGCTCATGGTCCCTGCTGTTTCAGTTCACTTTTTCTAGGTCTGGCTTTTAAACTTCCCCAGGGATTAGATCTGATCAGCTGGGTAGACATGATCCAGTTAGGAAGTATTTCCAGGCCCAAACACCCCACAGGCCACCAGGCCAGCCTATAGGAGTCCACTGGCATTCTGGGCAGGATATCTGTTGTGTGGGCTGCCTGGTGAATTACAGGATGATCACCATCCTTTGGCCCTGCTAACTGCGTGCCTGTAGCATCCTCAGAAATGATGACAATCAAATCTGCCCCATACCTTTCTGAATGCTCAGGCCCAATACTGCCCTGTTGAGAATCACCACTATGGAAAGTTGGGTTCAGATGCCAATCCCTGGGCCAACTGAGGATTTGAAAGGAGGAAAATCAGGTGTCATGACATTTGGTCCCTTTACTCAGAAGGGACTACAAATGTGGCTGCCACTTGAATTAGGGGGACATCTCTCTAGTATAAGGACTTGAGTTCTTTAACTGAAATTTCTCCCACCATGGGGGTTTTGAGGTATGTAATCACTGAAATTGGAGAAAGAGCACTGTGCAAGCAGAGGCATACTGTGAGGGAAGGGACTTGATTTTTATTTTATTATAAAAGCAGTATATGTACATTGCGGAAAGTTGAGAAATACAGATAAGCAAAAATAAGAGTCACACTATACTCCTACCACCTACAAAGCCCTGTTACTAACAGCTTGAATTGGTCTTTTCTACCTTTTTTAAGAGCTCAGCCTGGGGCCTAGCATAGAATAGAACCTCCATGACTGTTGAGGAATGAACAGAAATGATTCCCTGCCTCTAAATTAGGAGGTAGGATGAGGTGATCTCTAAGAAAACTCCCCTCTAAAAATCTAGAGAAGTAGCGTAGGGCAGTGGAAAAAAGCATGCCCTCTGGCATATGGGTGTGTATGCATCCACATCATACCTGCCCACATACAGAGAGCACTTAGCCCAGGGCCTGGCACACTATGAAGACCCAGTACGTGGGAGCCATTGTTTCCATCACGTCGTTGCTCCCCACACATGCTCAAGGATCCCCATCTCCTTTCCCCCAAACTCCAAGCCCCTCAGCCCAGTTGCTGCTACAGAAGCCGAAGCAGAAAATGTCTCTAGAGCAGACCATGTGACTACCCCCCAAAAAGGAGTGAGACTCCTTTCTTTATAAGAACACCTTCTTCACAATGGTCTTTGCGTTTAATTTTGAAATTGCTAGAAAAAAAGGGCCTGTTTTCATTAAAAAGTTGGGGGGGGGGATTTTGTAGATAAGGAAATGGAGCCAGAGAGGGAAAGGGACATGCTTGGGTACCACAGCCAGCCATCATCCCCCAGGAACTCATTTATGTGGCTCTCAACTCTGGAAGGTCACTAAGGAGTTAACAGAGCAGGGGACTCAGGGATGGGCATCCGGGTTCCAATCCTTGTTGCTCCAGTCACTAGCTGTGTGATCCGGGGCAAGTCACTTCACCTGCCTAAACCTCAGTTTACTTGTCTGTAAAATGGAAATAGTAACTCCTTGCTGGGCTGTAGCAAGGAACAGAGAAATTGTAAATGTACCTAGCCCAAATGTACCCACCCTGAGTTCCTGCCATGCTGATACATGGCAGGAACTCAGGGTGGCAGTTTGGGGTCGGGGGAACGGCTGTTAGTTAACTCATGCCCAGAAAGACAGGAGCCAGGGAGGAAGAAATGTGTCCTGAGCAGAAGATCCAGGTCTCAGGGTGCTCAGACTCCTCTTTGGGAAGGAGAGTCCTCAGTTCTGCTTCTCTAGTAGCTACAAACTGCTTTAGGAGGGTGCCAATATGTTGGGAACACTAAAATATTGCATAAATGATGGAGGAAAGGGTCTGACTCCATGGTGTGTGCTCTGGGTTTGAGAGCACACACTCTGAATTCAGACCATGTGAATTCAAATTGCCTCTACTATTTACTAACTGTGGGACCTTGGACAAGTGACTTAACTTCTCCATGCCTTAGTTTGCCCATTTGTAAAATGGACATAATAGTACCTACTTCACTGAGTTGTTGAAATGATTTTGTGAGATTATGCATGAAGAGCTCTTAGAACATTACCTGGCTCAGTGTTAGCTATTTTGTTTATATGGTCCACAATTACTGTTAGGTCTAAATTGCTTGGAGTTAGGGTTGAGATTTACACCCAAGTTGAATGACAATGGAGAGATTCTAATTGCATTCTAAGGAGGAAGGGGCGAAAGGGAGTCCTGGTGCATGCCCCATGACTGTGCTCCACGAAAGTAGCCAGTCCTGAAAGCAGGTGACTGCCTGATGGTCCAGGAAACATGGGACCCTGTGTTCAAGGAGTCTCAGCCAGCCCAGAGATTCTGGTATCCCACATGGGGTACAGGGCAGAAGCCAAGGACTTTAAGGGACAGCTGTGGGCTTGGACAGTGATGCCAACAGCAACCAAGATGAACTAGAGATCAGGCTCTTTCCAGCACCAACACACACACCTGTGCAAGCACACACACACACACATACACACACCCAAAAAACCCCTGGTTATCCAGGCAACACCTGGATTCTGGTGTGCCCTGGAGAGAGGAAGAAAGCCGCAACAGTGACTGAGATGGGATTTCTGTTTAGAATCACAAACTAAGTTGTTTTTTGTGTGTGTGTGTGAGGAAGATCAGCCCTGAGCTAACATCCATGCTAATCTTCCTGTTTTTTTTGCTGAGGAGGACCGGCTCTGAGCTAACATCTATTGCCAATCCTCCTCCTTTTTCTCCCCAAAGCCCCAGCAGGTAGTTGTATGTCATAGTTGCACATCCTTCTAGTTGCTGTATGTGGGACGCGGCCTCAGCATGGCCGGAGAAGCGGTGCGTCGGTGCGCGCCCGGGATCCAAACCCGGGCCGCCAGTAGCGGAGCGCACGCACTTAACTGCTAAGCCACGGGGCCGGCCCACAAACTAAGTTGTTTTATAGAAATATCTGAATATTTATTTGAAGGGGTATGCAAAACTAACTTAACCAGCCGGGTCCCCCCATGTTTTGGTGTAGTGGCCCGAGTCCTCTCTCAAGCCTGCTAGTCCATTCCTCACCCCCAGGTTTACTTCCACACTTGGTAAGTAGGTGGTCTTTGGAACTAGATCTTAGGTTAACTCTAGGTTCTGTCACTAGCTGTGTGGCCTTGGACAAGTGACCATACTTCACTTTTCTGCACCTGTTTCTTCATCAGTAAAATGATGTTCTTCCTCATAGGAGTTATTAGGAGAGTGAAATGGAATGATAAGGTGGTTTTCAAACTATGTCCTGGAGAACCTCAAATCAGACAATCTACTGTTTTCCAAACCTCATTCACATCCCATCTTCCCAACCTTCAGACATATTTGTGTATCCCTTCTATGACTATTTACTTAATCTTGTCCCTTAAAAATATCAACTCACTTTTTTTAAATTTTTTATTTATTTATTTATTTATTTTTTGTGAGGAAGATCAGCCCTGAGCTAACATCCGTGCCTATCTTCCTCTACTTTATATGGGATGCCGCCACAGCGTGGCTTGACAAGCAGTGCATCGGTGCCCAGTCGGGATCTGAACCGGCAAACCCCAGGCTGCCGCAGCAGAGAGCATGCACTTAACCGCTTGCGCCATCGGGCTGGCCCCCCTCAACTCACTTTTTTATAAAAACAAATTTATTCAAAAAGGAAACTTTATATCACTACCATAAACCAGAAATACCTATCACTTACCCTACAATGGTAAAAATAAATACAACAAAATCAAAACAAAGCTATTCAATTCTAGCTGGGCATGGTTATAGGCCAAAGCTCTGAGCTCAAGTCCTGGATTTTATTAAAAAAGGAGATTATCTCAGCCACAAAAAGCCATATATGGCCTTATATGAAATGTCCAGAAAGTAGATTAGTGATAGCCTAGGGCTAAGGGGGTGGGGAAGGGGAAGAGATGGGAATGACTGGTAATGGGTATGGTTTCTTTTGAGGGAGGGTGATGAAAATGTTCTAAAATTGACTGTGGTGATAGTTGCACAACTCTGTGAATATAGTAAGAACCATTGAATTGTATACTTTAAATGGGTGAATTGTATGTTGTCTGAGTTATTACTCAATAAAGCTGTTACTTGGTGGTCTAGTGGTTAAGATTCCGAGCTCTCACTGCTGAAGCCCAGGGTTCATTTCCTGGTCAGGGAACCACACTACCCTCTGTCGGTTGTGGCTGCGCGTTGCTGTGATACTGAAAGCTATGCTACCAGTATTTCAGCAGAGCGCACGCACTTAACCGCTTCGCGGTGGGCTGGCCCCACTACCAGTATTTCAAATACCAGCAAGGTAACCCATGGTGGACAGGTTTCAGTGCAGCTTCCAGACTAAGACAGACTAGGAAGAAAGACCTGGCCACCCACTTTCAAAAAATTGGCCATGAGGGGCCCGCCCGTTGCTTAGCGGTTCAGTGCGCGCACTCCACTACTGGCAGCCTGGGTTCGGATCCCGGGCGCGCACCGATGCACTGCTTCTCTGGCCACACTGAGGCCACATCCCACATACAGCAACCAGAAGGATGTGCAACTATGACATACAACTATCTATTGGGGCCTTGGGGGGAAAAAAAGGAGGAGGATTGGCAATAGATGTTAGCTCAGAGCCAGTCTTCCTCAGCAAAAAAAGAGGAGGATCGGCATGGATGTTAGCTCAGGGCTGATCTTCCTCACCAAAAAAAAAAAAAATTGGCCATGAAAACCCTATGAATAGCAGCTGAGCATTGCCTGATACAGCGCTAGAAGCTGAGAGGGTGGCAGAATTGACTGGAGAGCACTGACAAAAAGCTGTTACTAAAAATAGAGAGAAAGGTGTGAAATCTGATTCTTTCTCCTTGAGGTAAATGAAGGAATGCAAAGACACTTGAGCCAGGACCGCTATTATTTAACTTAGCCAAGACTGTGAACTCCCCCCCCAAAACAACTCCCAGTGGTAAGCTTTTACCGCTTTGTGAAAGCATTCAGTCCTAAGCACTCAATGTTAGCTAATATTCCCCCAAACAGATTTGCCAGTCAAGTGAGATGAACCTGGGTTTGTATCCCTCCCTGCTCAGCCACGCCACGACGGGCATCATGACTCCCGAGAAAATCGCCCTGCGCCTCACTTTTCTTACTTGTAAAATGTGGATAAGAGCATCTGCCTCAGGAGGTTGTAGTAAGGATGCGAGGAGATTTGCAGGTACCGGCTCCTGACACACAGTAAGCTCTCAACAGTGGCTCTTATCAGAAATGTCCTTGGACGACGCCTACAGCAGCAGCGCGAGAAGTCCAGGGATGTGGCTTTGAACTATGCCTCTGCCCTGACTAGATAAGCTGGTGGGAACGCAGGCCTCTGCTATTCAAAGTAACTTTCTCTTTCTGGGTATCAGTTTGATTGTATGATGGGGATACAGTGTATTCCAAGGTGCAAGTAATTCGAAGAAACCGACTGTCCTCGGCTAGCCCCGCGCGTCTTCACCCGCGTATTACAGCCGTGGAAACCAAGGGCCAGCGGGGCTCAGATGCTGCCACGGTGAAAACTGCTGGTCCGGGACTCGAAGGAGGCGACAAGACGCAGGGGCCTGGCCCAGACGACGCCGGGCTGCTGCCGGGGCGCCGGCAAAGCCTCAGCCAGGCAGCCCTCCACCCGCGGGCCCGCGCTACCGGACGGCCCTGTGCCCACTCGGGAGCCCGCCCTCCGTGCGCGGCGGCGAGCCCAGCCCCGCGCCCGCGCGCCCCGCGCCGGAAGTTCGCCCGCGGCCTCTCTAGGACGCCAGCGCGGCGCTCGGTGCCCTTAACCCTGGCGACGCCGCGGCGTCCCCGCGCTCGGCCTTCCCCGAGGCGCGCCGCCCTCCTTTGTCTCCTCCGAGCTTCACAAAGCCTGTGAGGGGTGCAGGGCCTGTGGATCCCATTCCACAGACGAGGCGACTGAAGTCACAGCCGCTGAACCATAGCCCGGGCGCCCCGTTTAGGGCTGTTTTCATTGATCGCGACCGCCTCTCTCGGCTCCCTCAGAATATCGTAAAATAGATACATTAAAACCTCAACTGGGGGTATTACAGATTACAACGGAGTTTTCCTCTTTTCTTTGGCACTGCATTTCCTGAATTTCCTGGAGTGCCTGCAATCCTACCGGTGATTCTAAAAATTAAAGGTTGGAAATATTATTCATTTTGCAAAAATTTGGTTTACATACGGCTTCTCAAGTGCATGCCCTGCCCTTGGTACACGCTAGTCCTGACATGGCTCAAAGATGTCATGATGGATGACCCCAAAGACGAGGAAAAGATTACTGGCTCCATGTTTCAGATGAGGCAACTAAAGTCTAGATAGGGAAGTGACTTGCTCAAGATCACACAGTACAAATCGGTTGAATCTGGAAAACCTCCATGCCTATCCTGCGTCCTGACCCTTCATGCACTACAGCTACCTCCCAGAGCTGAGTGGAGGAACAAAGGAGAGGACTGGCAGAAAAGCCATTGCCAACTGCAAATAAATAGACGAATGTAAGGGAATGGAAAGTAAGTTATTGTGCTCTGCCCTCATGCATCATTAACGCAAACACAGCCCTGCCTTCACAGCCTTGCAGACACCAGATTCTGCCTATTGCTGAATATGCCTAATCAAAGTATGTGTTCTGGAGCTGGGGAAACAACCACAGGATGGATTTGGGGACCCACTGGGCCCACTGTGAGATGGAGCTGAGCTCAGTGAGGTTTTGGGTCTCCAGGAGAACAGAGAGTTGAATGCTATAGTAGGAATGTAACCAAAAGAGGAGTAGGATTTTGCCACTGGAGAAAGGGACACATAGCTTGTTTTTGTTCTTTCATTCATTTATCATTAATGAACATCTACTATTTACCAAGCGCGACACTAGGCCATAGGAGAACAGAGATGAACAATGTGGCCTTATTCTAGCAGGGGAAGTGAGATATCATGCAGAAGAGGAAGTACAGCGACTAACCAGAGACCGGACCTAGTTTGACGGTCAGGGAACCTTCCTGAAAGAGGTGAGATCTAAGCCAAGGCCTGAAAGATAAGTAGGTATTGTCCAGGAAGAGAGGAAGGGAAGAGTTTCCCAGGCAAAGGGTGCAGCAAGTGCTAAGATGAGAACTAGCCTGGTCAGCTTCAGTGTGTTCAAAGTTCTGTGTGTTAGACTGCAGAGAGCTCAGGGGAGAGGGGGGAGCGGGGGCGGCCTTGAGCAGGGCCTCGTCTGCCGTGATAACAAGTTGGTGGGAGAAGTGCAGAGGCAAAGCATAGGCAAAGGCAGGTGTGAAAGGGCACCGTGAGGCCCACGTGGCTGGAGGGCAGGACGTGAGATGAGCATACTGGAACAGTAAGTGAAGAGGCTGAGGAGGTGAGCAGAGGCCAGCACCTGGAAGGCCTTGAATGCCTGGCTGCAGAGCTTGGACATGAGCTGTAGGCCATGCAAACAATCATCATAAATGAGGAGAGTAAGACACTAAGGAGTGGTGGGAATCGTGACTGCAGAGCACATGCTCTGCTCCAGGGGCAGCCACTGCGCCACACCCCCGGGTGATTACTACACTTGGAGGCGGACTTAAGGTCTCAGACCTTCTGCTTTGTCAAAGGTAGCCAAGAGTCCGGATTTTTATATGAAATCACTTGATTTTAAATGTTGGCAACATATTCAACACCATGTAAGCCAAGTAAATCATATGCATAGGCCAGTGGTTCCCAAACTTTGCAGCATATTTAGCATCACCTGTGGAGCTTTTAAAGCTCTCAATGCCCAAGTTGCATCCTATACCAATTAAAATGTCTTGGGGTAGAAGCCAGGCATCAGAATTCCCCAGGTGGTTCCAATGTGCAGCAAAGTTCGAGAACCACTGCCATAAGCTGAGTATATCCTTTGGGTTGCCAGGGACAGCCATGGGAAGTTTTAGAGCAGGGGAGGAGCAGACTCATTTAGAGTTTAAGGAAAATCAATCCTTAGGAGGAAGGTAGTGTGGTCTGGGGTGAGAAAGGGCCTGGGGTCCTGGGGACAGTGGTGGGATCTTGCTAGGGTGACCAAGCATCCCAGTTTGCCCACAATTGAGAGGCTTCCCAGGAACAGAGCTTGAAGTGCTAAAACCAGGAAAGTCCCAGGCAAACCAGGATGGTTGGTCAGCCTAGATCCTGCCCCAAATATAGTTCTAGCTCCCTAGGGGACTGATGCCATAGACTACATTCTAGAAAGGTCCCTGGGAAGAGGCTATCCATCTCCTTGGGGTGCACTCATCCATGGCTCTGAGCCCCAGGCTTGACAGGCTTGTGCAGGGAGCTAGAAACAAGGAGAGGACGTGGACCCATCTGTTCTCCACGCAGCAGAGCAATCCTAGTCAAAGCCAAGTCTATGGACTATAACCCAGCAATAGAAAGGAGCAAACTACTGGTCCAAGCAACAGTATGGATCACTCTCAACAACATAATGCTGAGTGAGAGAAAGCAGATGCAAAGGAGTACACACTGTAAAATTCCATGTGTATGAAGTTCTAGAACAGGTTAACCTAATCAAAACCAAACTCAGAACAGTGGTTGCCTCTGGGGAGTTTGGGATGGGGAAGGAGTAACAGGAAACTTCCCAGGGTGATAGTGATGTATCTGTTAAGGGCTTGCATTATGCAGATTTATGCCTTGGTTGGAACTCACTGAATCATAAGATTAACACTATGCATTTCGCTATCTGGCTATTTTGCCTCAAGGAAAAAGAAAAACAAACCTGTAAATAAATAGTGAACTCTAGTTAATGATGTGCATGCTGAAGTGTTTAGAAGGAAGTGTACCATTGTCTGCAACTTATTTTGAAATGTATCAAGAAAGTAAGATAGATTGATGGATGGATATGGATATGGATAAAGCATACAGTAAAATGTTACAGAGTCAAGGTGGTGGTTATATGGGTGGTACCTGTACAATTCTGCCAACTTTGCTGTACGTTTAAAACTTTCTATAATGAAATATTAGGGAAAAAAGCCTAAGTCTGATCATGTCACACCTCTGCTCAGACCCCTTCGATAGCTCTTCATCTCACCCAGAGTAAAAAAGCCAAGGTCCTGACAATGGCCTCCAAGGAGGATGGCCATACATTCTGGTTATCCCAGTTTTCACCTGTTATCTGGGCATAATTATTAATATATCCTCTTTTATTCTCAAAAGTCTCCCAGTTTGAATGAGTTATATGCTTAACTGTGAGGCCCTACCTGACCTGACCTCACTTGCCACCGCTCTCTCCCTCCCTCCCTCTGCTCAGGCCCACTGATCTCATTTCCAGGCAGACTCCCCCTCAGGGCCTTTGCACTGGCTGTTCCCTCTGCTTGGAATGCTCTTCCTCCAGACATCTGCATGGTTCTCTCCCTCACTTCCTTCAAGCTTTTCTTCAAATGTCCCCCCAGTAAGGCCTCCCCTGACCTCCCCCATAAAAGTGCAGTCTGCTGTTTTCCCATGTCCCTTATTCTATTTTTTCCAAAGTACTTAGAACTTCCTACATGATGTAATTTACTGAAGGTGAGCTCTGTGAGGGTAGGGATTTTTTTCAATTTTGTTTATGCTGTATCCCCAGGGCCTAGAATAGTGCCAGCAAACAGTAAGTGCACAATAAATCCTTGTCACTAGGAATAAAGAATTTCCCCTGTGGTCGCGGAGCTCACAGTCTGGTGCCGAAGACCAAGTGAGCACAGACCATCACAAGGCAACATCCATGGCTCCACGAACCGGCAGAGGAGCGGGCAGGGGTGTGAGGGAAGGAGAGAAGACCCATCAGGAAGCCGAGATTTGAAAAACAAGAAGGCATCTGCCAGATGAAGAGGGGAGGAGAGGGGCACTCCCAGCAGAGCAAACAGCATGGGCAAAACCCTGGAGGTGAGAAGCAGCGGGGTGCATGTGGGGGCGACTGGACACGGTTCTGAGGGTAGCTGTGCAGGGGTCGGGGGAAGTGGCGGAGTGTGGACTCCAGCCCGCAGGTAATGAGGAGAACTGGAGGGTTTTAACCCGGGGCGGCATCACGGGCACATCTGGGTTTCTGAGAGCGGCCAGCTGCTGGGTGGAGAACGGATGGGGGTAGGCAAGAGGGAAGCAGGGAGACCTACTGGGAGGCACTCAAAGAAACGGGCCGACGGGAGGGTTATTTAGGACAGAGACTTAATGGGACCTGGTGGTTCATGGGGACGTTGACTCTGACTTCCAGTGCTCACATCTTGGCCAGCTCCTGGGATTGGGGGGCCCATTCTGGGCACAGGAGATGGTGGGAACAGGCTGGGAGGAGGTTGAGGCTGAGGGTCTGTGGGGCTTCCCAGTGGAGATGTCTCAAAGGCATTTGGCTCTTTGAGTCTGGAGGTAGGAGCAGAACTTGGAGGCAGAGACTTGGGAACCATTAATTCAAGGAGGAGGTGGGACCCAGCAAGGAGAGTGTTCTGAAGAGAAGAGCTAGTTCAGGGCAAGAGGTATTCAAGGGATCAGGAAGAGGAGAGAGTGACAGAAGGGAAGAGAATGGGGGAGCACTGGAGGCCAGGGCCGGGGAGCCAGGGATGACAGAATTTCCAAAAAGAGAGTGTGGACATTGGGAGGGGCAGGGAGGGCACAGCAAGGTGATGATCGGGGATGTGCCTGTGGAAGAGGTGGCTTTTAAACCAGGTCAGAGTGGGCCACAGAGAGAGTGGGGCCAGGCCTGGGCTACAGGACAGCTGCCTGGGGCCAGGAGAGGGACAGGAATGGGGGAGACTCGAACTTTAGCCTTAGAAATGGCTGCTTAGAAATGGACTCCCCCTCCCCAGTCTCACTGACAGGCAAGTCTCTGGCCTCTATCCCTACGCCCTAATACCATCCTCTATAAAATAGCATAATAGGAAAACAGCTGCCATGTATTGAGCACTTACTCTGTGCCAAGCCACAGACTCTCTCTCCATGTATTACCTCATTTAATCCTCACAATAGTCTCACCAGGCTGTTGTTACTATTATCTTCATTTTACAGATGAGACAACTGAGGCACAGAGAGGTTAAGTCACTTGCTCAAGGTCACACAGCAAATGAATGGAGATGCTGATATTCAAACCCAGAGCCTGAATTCTGGGCCTTAACAATGTACTACTAACCCAGGCAAGGCATTTTACATCTTACAGAGCACTCTCATCACCTCAAGGGGTAATGATGGGAAGAATGAGATGACCCACACACCCAGAAAATGGCTGAGATTATTACCACCTTGGGTGAGGCTGAATAATGGCCCTCCAAAGATGTCCATGCCCGAATACACAGAACCTGTGAATATGTTACTTTACATAGCAAATGAGATTTTGCAGATGTGATTAAATGAAGGATCTTGAGATGGAAAGATTATCCTGGATTATCCAGGTGGGCCCAATGTAAGGGGGGGGCAGGAGAGTCAGAGAAGATGTGAGGATGGACGCAGAGAGAGAGAGTTCAGAAGATGCTACCGCCACTGGAAGCAGATGGAGGGAGGGACCCCAGCCAAGGAATGCATGTGGTCTGTAGAAGCTGGAAAAGGCAGCGAAACGGATTCTCCCCTAGAGCCTCTGGAAGGAACCAGCCCTGCCGACACCTTGACTTTAGCCCAGTGAGACTAATTTTGGACTTCTAACCTCTAGAACGATAAGATAATAAATTTGTGTTGTTTGAAGCCACTAATATGTGGTAATTTGTTACAGCAGCAACAGGAAATGAATACACCACATCACCGTACACCTAGCTACCCTGACCAGCCCTGGCTCAACTACTACTGCTGCAGCTGCTATCAGGGAACATTCTTACATTTTTCAATGGTTCATTAAAGTTCCAATTTGGTCCTCTCTCAATCTCAGTCTCTTCCTTTGTTAAAAATAAAAATAGGGCTAATACTCCTGACCTCGACTCTCTTGCAGGCACAGAGTGAACATACCTTATATTATTTGAAGGTTCTCACAAACCACTGGGGCACATCAGGCCTAGTTGTTGTCCCCATTGCTCAGATGAACAAACTAAGGCTCACAGAGGGGAAATGGCCTGCGTAGAGCCACACAGCTAGTGAGTAACAGAGCCAGGACTTGAACCAGGACTTCTGACTTCACATCTATCACACTGAGGCTCATGTCTCAGAGCCCAGCTCACGTGCCACCTCCTCAGAGAAGCCTTCGTGGGTAGCCTCAGCCCATTCATTTATTCATTCATTCACCAGACAGTTACTAGGACTGCTCTATGCCCAGTGTGGTGCTAGGCAAGGCTGGGGCCCCCGGTCTGCCTTCAGGAGCCCATAGCCTAGTGGACAGACAGACACACAAACCAACCATCTCAGACAGCCTGATAAATGCCGAGACAAAGGGAAGGAAGCACAGGAGGTTATGGGAGCCCAAAAGGGGAGAAACGGACTGAGCCTGGGGTCAGGGAAGGCATCCTGGAGGAGGTGGTGATTGAGCTGGGGACAAGTCAGACTCAACCAGAGGTGTGGGCAGGGGTTCCAGTGGAGGAATGATTAAGCAGAGGCAGGGAGGCCTGATGCTGTAGCTTCCTGAGGGCAGGGGATGGGTCGAGTCATCCTAGGCCCCAAAGTCCCTCTGGGCCTCCGTGTTCCTGGGTATGAAATGGGAATCGTGGGCCTAGCTGCCCAGAGCTTCAGTAATTGCTGGGCCTGGGGTAGGGCTGAGCAGGAAGAACAGGGGTTCTGGGATTCCCAGAGGAGGAAGGCTGAAGGTCAGGAAGAGTCAAAGTAAGGGACAGAGCAGGGTAGAGGGGGTGTGGGCAGGCAGGGTCCTGGCTCAAGCCCCCATTCTGTGTCTGACTCATGCTGTGACTATAGGAAGGTCCTCTGAGAGCCTCAGTGACCCCATCTGAGAAATGGAGCATGAGACAAAACTGTCTCCAAAGACCCTCCCCAGCCCTGACGGGGAAATGACATGACACAAAATTACAAAAGGGTCTTTATTTGTAAAAAGCCAAAGGGACCCCCGGGGCGACAGGACAGGCAGGCCGGCTTCTCAGGGGTCGGGGGCATTTGGGCAGATGCGCTTGAGTGGGGGGGCGCCCTCCGAGTCCTCTGTGTCACCCTGGGCTGCCTCGGGGACAGGTGGCACTGGCTCAAAGACAGGGTAAGCTTCGGGGGCCTGGAGAGGAAGGGTGGACAGGCATGAGCTCTACCCAGACCCAGGAGTGCAGTCTCCTAGCCTCTGCCTTCTCCAAGGCCTCCACTCCACTCCCCTCCCGGACCCAGGAGTCTAGCCCAGGGCCAGGGACCCGGGATGCAGATTACATAGGGCACCGGAAACAACCACAACACTGTTTTGGGGAAAGAAGTTGATACTTGATATTCTGGAAAATGCATCAAGGTAGTCCTTATGGGAAAAATCAGAGGTTTATGGGGGACTTTCTTCAGCTAATTTTATTTATTTGGCTGAGGAAGGTTGGCCCTGAGCTAATACCTATTGCCAATCTTCCTCTCTTTTTTTTGCTTGAGGAAGATTAGCCCTGAGCTAACATCTCTGCCAATTTTCCTCTATTTTGTATGTGGGTCACCGCCACAGCATGGCTGATGAGTGGTGTAGGTCCGCGCCCGGGATCCAAACCCGGGCCACCAAAGAGGAGCACGCCAAACTTAACCACTGTGCTGCCACGGGTCCAGCCCTTAAGCTAATTTTATAGTTTAGGATTAAAAAAAAAAAACTTGGAGGAGCACCATGATCTTTTCAGGCTTTTAATGGTCTTAAATCAGCCCCGATCCAGCCCACAGATCTTTATTTCTAAACACCCTTTCCTTTTCAGTCCCAAGAACCCAGCCTCTAAGCCTTTAGCTGCGTCTGAGGTCTACATTTCCTGCCTGGACCTCAGGAGTACAGCCTCCAAGCCTTTGGCTGCCCCAGAGCCCCCATTCCCTCAAAGACCCAGGAGTCCAGCCTTCTGGCCTCTCTCACCTCAGCCTCCAGCAATTCTGGAACAGGCTCCTCCTTGGTCAGCATTGGGGGTTCGTCGGTGCCGCCTGCAGTTATGCCCCCAGGATCTGGAACGTCAAGTTAACAGACATTCCCTGAGCAGCCGTTCTGTGCCATAGCGCAGACCAGGGGGAAACAAACACCAATCACATAAGCCCACAGGCTGTGGGAGCACTGAGGAGGGAGCCGGGAACCTGGCTGCAACCCAGGAGGAAGACACAGGAATAACATTTAGGTGGGATCTTGACAGGTGAGTAGAATTTGATCTGGCAGACAGATGGGGAGGTGGAGCACATTTTAGGCAGAGGGAACATTTGCTTAGCCAGCACAGATTGTGGGGCTGGACTGCCTAGCTTCAAATCCTGACCTGACTTAATTTCTCTGGGCCTCAGTTTTCCCATCTGTAAAATGGAGATAATGATAGTAATTACCATGTGAGGATTAAATGAGAGAATACAGGTAAAGCCCTTAGCACAGTGTCTGGCATGTAGTTAGTGCTCAGTAAATGCCAGTTACTGGTTTTATGTTAGCAAAGGTATACAAGTGCCGGGCACAGTCTAGATACAGTCTGTAGGCCCAAGGCATGGTGTTCCTGGAAGGGAACAATGAGGTCAGCAGGGGACAGTTTAGGAAGGGCCCAGAGTGCCAAGCTGCAGAGTCAAAGGCCATAGGGAGCCACTGAAGGCTCTGAGCAGGAAAATGACCCAGTCGAACTTTTGCTTTAGTTGCTCTGGCAGCTGTGCTGGGGCGACTGGAGGAGAGGAGACCATGAGGAGGCTGAAGCCAGGAACGGGTGAGAGAGATGACAGCCCGGGGAGGGAGAGGAAGGCAGACATATTTGGGAGGTGGCACTGACCAGACGGGTGATTGACTATATGGAAGAAAGAGCAGTGAGGACGACTCATGCCCAAGATGCTGGCTCATTGGCTGTGTGAGCTTAGGCAACTCACTTAACTTCTCTGGGTTTTGGTTTCTCGTCTACAAATGGGGATCATAACAGGATTATAACCCTCAGAGGGTTGTAGTGAGGATTAAATGAAATAAAACACGTAAAGTGCTTAGAAGGGTGCCTGGCACACAGCAAGAGCTCAATAAGTAGTAAATGTTATTAGCACTTATTTATCACTCTTAGGATTATCACTATTATTTATTCCTCAACAAATATTTATTGAGCACCTACTATGTGTCCCAAGTTGTTCTGAGGAGACAATAGTGAACAAGATCAACATGGGCCCAACATTCAGGAAGCTGACATGAGGTGGGAATCAGAGAGAAAGACATTTAAGTAGTAAAAAGTTAAATTTACATGAAAATCTCGAATAGTGATAAATATCTACAGACCCTCAGAAGCCAGAGGAAGGAGACAGACAGTTGTCAGAGGTAGGGCAGTGACTTCCCGCGGGAGTCAGGGAAGGCCTCCCTGAGGAGGCAACACAGGATGGGGAGCAGCTGTAGGAGTAAGCTGGTGGCTTCAACTTTGGAGAGGACAAGACTCAGAAGAGAGGGCTCCTGGGAGGCACCTGGTCCTACCTCTCTCCTGGCCCAGCCGCGGGGGCTGAGCGTCCTCCAGGACCCCTTCCGGTGGTCCGGCAGGTGACACAGGGCGGCTGGGCTGGGGGGTGCCCCCAGGGCTGGGCTCAGTGCCCTTTTGCAGGGAGCCTTCCGAATGGAAACTCTGGTTACTGTTCTCATCTGTGGGAGCAAAAGCCAAGAGGGTTGGGCCTGAGGCCCTCAGTCCCCTCACTCAATCCCCACAGCCCCCCAAATTCCAGGATCCCTACATACCATTGAGATCGAGCAGGATGAGAGGGCCACCCCCTCGGGGACTGGCACCCCTGCCCCGACGCTCCCGGCCTCGAGATCTCTCTGCCCCACCACCTGCCCTCCGTCGCTCCTGGGGGTTAGAGAGTAAGGGTCAGAGCCGGCTTTCTAGTTAGCACTTGCAAAGCCCCCACTGTACAAATAAGCAAACTGAGGCACAGAGAAGCAAAAGGCCCTGCATTACGTGACAGAGGTTGTGCACACGAGGTTAGGTCTTGAACTCAGGGATCTGGAGCAGGAAGAAGGGAGAATGGGTGGAGTTGCTAATAATTGTTAACATCTGTTTGGGCTGCTGCATTTGAGGTCTGAGTGGGGACTGGAGATGGAGGCCAGGGTGGGGAGGGGCTTGCCTGCGGTTGCACAGATGCAGGGCCTGGTGTGGGGGAGCTTGCTCACCTCCTCCTGGGGGTCCACCACTGGCACCCACTTGAAGATACGAAGGGAAGTGTCGCCCACAGTCACCCAGCGCTTCTCCCTGTGGGAGGGTGAGGGAATTGGGTCAGAGAGGCCTGAAGAGAGATCCCTCCCAGGAACTGGACACATCTGGGGATACCAGCAGAGGTGTGGGTGGTGCACGAGGGAAGGGGCAGTTTTGCTAATAGGGCATAGTTAGAGGAAGAAAGAGAGCTCTGCAGACCCCAGGACATACATGGGGGTGCTTCTAGAGAGAGGGTATGGCTTGGGGCCATGGCTCTGCAGACCCCTGGGGTATACATAGGGAGCGCGCCACGGGCCGGCTGGAGACCGTAGCAATGAAGATCCCGGGGCATACTTGCGGGAGGAGTGTCAAAGCTTTAGGGGGCGGGGCATATATGGGGGCTCTTGCTCTGGGAGGGCATGGCTGGGGAACACGCTTTGTACACCCCAGGGTGTAGCCAGGAGAAAGGGGACACAGCCCTGTAGATCCAGGACGCGGCTAGGGGGCACACCTAACAACTGGGGGCCACAGCTGGCGAAAGGAGGGTAGACGCATTTGGGGAAGGAGTGGCCCCGCCATGCCCCGTCCCCGGCCCCGGGGCAGCGCTCACCATCTCCGGACCTTCTCGATGGTCGCCATCACCTTCTTGATGTCATCCTTGGCCCGGCTCCGGGTCTCGGCCCGCACGGTCCGGCCGGCCATGCTGGCGGGGCTGGGGCCGAGGCCGAGCCCGCGGCTGGGCCGCCTCCCGTCCGGCGGGCTCAGGCTCGGCGCCAGGCCGGGACGCCGCTCTCTCGGCCTGCCGTCCCTCCGGGAGTTGGCCGCGCCCTCCCTCGCTCCCCAAAGCCTGCACGAGTCCCCGCCCCGCTTCCTGCCGCCGCGCCCCGCCCCGGCCCGTCCCCGGAGCGGCCCGGCGGCGCGGGCGGCCAGAGCCCAGGCCTGGAAGCCGGCCGGCCCCGCCCCGACCGGGCCCGCCCCCTCGGGGCGCCCCGACGCGCAGCGCCCCCTGCCCGCCGCCGAGAGGGAGGTTGGGGGCAGCTCGAGGAGTGGACGCGAGCGGCAGGGCTGAGGCGGTGCGTTCAGACCACGTGGACGCCGGGGGTGGGGGTGGGGGGTGCGAGACGGTCTGGGTACCGGAGCGCGTCTGCTGCGCGTGAGTGTCCTTGAAAGGCTGTGTGTGTGTGTGTGTGTGTGTGTGTGTGTGTGTGTGTGTGTGTGTGTGTGTGTGTCCACCCCCGCCTGCCCGACTATTCCTTCATCCATTCTTGCAACTATTAACTGAGTGACGATTGCGTACCAGACACTGCAAATATGAGTGGGTCTCCACCCACCAGAATGACTAAAATGAGAATGACGGACCATATCAAGTGCAGGCCAAGAAGTAGAGCAACTGGACCTCTCCTATTTCTGGGGGAGTGTAAATTGGTAGTTTTCTAGTGGAGACGAACATACACCGACCCTATGATCTAGCAATTCCACTCCCAGGTCGTCAACAGAAATGCGTAGGTATGAGCACCAAGAGAGTGTACTGGAATGTTCATAGCAGTATTCATATTAGCCTCAAACTGGAAACAACCCATCAATAGGAGAGTGGAAAATGAACTATAGCTTGTTCACACCATGGACACAGCAAGAGAATGATGTCCTGCTACACCCAACCACAGGGACAAGTCTCATGAAAGAAGTCAGATTCAACAGTAAACATTGTATGATTCCATTCATATGAAGTTCAAAAAAAAAGGCAAAACTAATTTATGGTGTGAGAAGTCAGGATAGTGGTCATCCTTGGGACTAGGAGTCCCTTCACTCACAAACCTAGGAGGGGCTGAGAGGGGGCTCGGGGAACTGGTCCTATTCTGTTTCTTAATCTGGTGCTGATTCCCTGGGGATGTTTACTCTGAAAATACATTGAGCTGTACACTTACAATGTGTGCGCTTTTCCCTATGTATATTATACTTCAATTAAAAGTTTACTTAAAATGTATTTTGGTTGATTTTGAGGCTGTTTGCCAGCAGATATGACTTGTCTAAGTTTGTGTTGCTGTGTGTGCATGTGTTTAGCTATTACGTAGCTCTTGTGTCTGTGTGTTTTGGTGTGACTATGTCCAGAGGGGTTAAGGTATAGGAAGGTGGTTATGACAGCATTTCTGGAGCCAAACTGCCGAAGTATAATCCCAGCTCTGCTTGTCCAGTGACCTTGGACAAGTCACTTATCTCTATTTCCTCAACTATAACATGGGACTGAATTAATATGTATATAGCTCTTAGAACAGTGCCTTGCATATTGTAAATACCCAAGAAATAGTCACTGTTAATAAGTGCGTGATTGTGGCCCCTACCAACAGGCTGGCTTCAGTTGCACCTGCTGTGCCCTCTGCCAGTTAATCTCTTTCTTACTTTATTCTGGCAGTTGTCTGCTCATGGCAATATCCTCACAGACACACAGGCCTCCTTCCTAGTCCCTTCACTCACAAACCTCATTACCTGCTGTTGCTTATGGTCTCCCCCAACATTCAGTGAGCTCCTCAGGGGGCCAGAGACCAAGTATGGATCATCTCTGGGTCCCAGAGCCCAGGACAGAGTGGGTGCTTGGGAACCATCTGTGGGGATAAGTAAGTGTGTTTGCACCAGGTTAGTGGGGTTGACACACTGGTATGACCCCCTGTACCTGTCTCTGAAGCTTGTTCCTGTGTGAGAATGAAGGTCTGTATGCATTAATGCTTCAGTAGGTGTGGGTGTGTCAGACGGGTTCTCTTACTGGGCCTGGCAGGGTGAGGTGAGGTGAGATGGTATCTGTCTCCCTCCTAGTAGATGTGACAACGAGAAGGAGGGCAGAAGGTATCTAAGACACGCCAGGAGGTGTATGCCGGGGCAGGTGTGGCCCAAGCCTGAGGGCCCCCATCGTGGCCTCTCTCACACCCCGTTCCTCCCTCCCCCCCAGCCAAGAGGAAGGGCCAGCACATTCCTGTCCTGCCAGCCCCGCCCTCTCCTATCCCCTCAGCTTTTTCCCATAAGCAGCCCGGGGGCCAACCTTTGCCCCAGGTCGGAGCCTGAGCCTCCTCCTCCCGGCGTGACGCAGGTCTGCCTCCCAGGTCCCGGCACCCCCAGCCTCGAGGTCCCGAGTCAACCATGCGGACAACCTGCCGCCCTTCTCAGGCCCCTTTCCCAACTGGGCCGCGCAGGCAAGGAGCTGAGCTCAGGGCCAAGGAATCCTGTCTAAGGCTTTGGCGGGGGAGGGGGATTGTTTGGGGTCTGAGCCCTGATTGGCTGCGTCCGGGCCACGCCCCTACCCCTTTTCCCCTTCTCCCCCCTCGGACCGGGGGCGTGGAGGCAACCGGGATCAGCCAGGGGCCAGCATGAGCCGGAGGGAGGGAAGTCTGGGTAAGGGGCTGACGGGCCAGGTGCCAAGTTCCCGAGGGGAACAAAGGTCAGAAGGGCCGGAAGCTGGGGTCTGGGTCCCCGCCACCCCCGGGTCCGGGAAGGGAGCAGCCTGAGCGGGGGAGAGCAAGGCCCCGGTGTCAGGTAACGAGCAGATGAGCTGTGGGTGAGCTGTGGGAAAGGGCAAGCGCCAGAGTTTAGAGGTAGAGGAGGCCTGGGGCTGTGCCTTCAGGGAGTTGGGCTCAGGAGTTAGATCACCGGTTCGAGTACACCCTGGGGGAGGACTGGGGTCGTGGCTGGGGCAGGACGCCTGGCTCTTCTCCGAGTATTGGGAAAGAATCGGAGCTGGGGGCTAGAGGGAGGGGTAGGGTTAGGGGAGGAAGTCTTTGGGCCCCAGGAGCTAGTGAATAACAACAGGAGACGAAAGTCGAGGCTGTTAAGGATAGGGACTGGCGGTGGGAAACTCAGGTGGGGGCGGGGGGCGGGGCGGGAGTTGCCAGGCCAGAACTACATTCCCCAGCATGCCCTGGGCTCGCGCGCTGGGCTTCTCGGGAAATGTAGTCCTCCCCGCCAACACGTAGCTTGTGCTAGGGAAGGCCAGTTGTTGATTCATTGACGCTGCCCGGTGCCCAGCCCAGCGCCTTGCACAGAAGAGCCATCAGGGAGGGAATGAGACTTCAGTCTCCCAATCTGTAAAATGGCCTTGAAGGCGCATTCTGACTTGAATTCCACCAACAATCACTGAGCTACAGAGCTACCCTTAAAGGGCTGCCAGGCTGAGGCAGATTCACACAGATAAAAGAGCCATTAAAAGAACAACTTCGGAAGTGTGAACAAATGGCCTTAAGTAGAAGGAAGAAGTTAATTTAAGGGTGGGTTGAATCTGGAGTCTGTGCTGAGGAGGCAGTATTTGGATTTGGCTTTAATAGGATTTCAACAGTGATTTGGGGACAGGGAATACATTTCAGGTAGAACAACTGTTTGGCAAATATCTAGTACCTTATTTTCCCTCAGTTGGAATGGGCCAGAGCCTGCCTGGCTTAAAAGTTGGAGTATTCAGAGCAGAGCTTCTGGGTTTGGGAAGGGAGAGCCAGCCTGGAAGAGGTGGTCAAGGAGCAGGGATTTGGACTGCCCTCATTCTTCCCCCTTTTCCCACCAGAAGACCCCCAGACTGACTCCTCAGTCTCATCCCTTACCCACTTGGAGGCCAAGATCCGTCAGACACACAGCCTTGCCGGCCTCCTCACCAAATATGCTGAGCAGCTGCTCCAGGAATATGTGAGTGGGGATGGGGGTGGGAGTGCCAGGGGCCTGGAGAATAGGGAAGTACAGATCACAGGGATCCTTGACCACCCATTTTCTCAACCTCATTTCCCAGCTGCTGAAATTGGGGCTCTGGAGAGGGATCAGTAACTTGTCCCTGGCCACACAGCAAATTGGAGGAGGACCCTCTCTGTGCCCCAAATGTCCCTCCATTCGCCTCGGCTTGGAGGCTCCCTCCTTGGTACTTTAAGACAGAGGGAACCTGAGAGAGTGAAGACAATTCTGCACTGGGAGGCAGGAAACCTAGGTTCTATGCTCTGTGTGATCTTGTCACCTCGCCTCCATGGGCCTTGGTCTCCCAATCTGTAAAAGGAGGCAGTTGAACAAGATGACCTGTGAACTCTTCTACCTGTGATATGCAGAGAGGCCATGAAATGGTTTCAATCTAGGGTAAAAATTCCATCCTAAGAGGGGACTTGTGCAGAAGAGGGGGATCTGCCAAGATCTTTAGTTGGGCAGAGGGCTTTGACCAAGGAAAGAAGGTATTTCCCCAAATTGCTCTGGTGTCGTGGAGGGAGGGTATAGTTTTAAATGAGACAGACTATAGGCCTGCCAACTTGCTGTGGCCTTGGGCAGCAATGATAACATTAAAAATAATAATGTAACAATTATGATGCAGATAGGGTGATAATAGAATTAGCTTTGTAGTCCTACCAATTTTGGTTAGAATTCCAGCTCTGCCCCTTCCTAGATGGACGACCTGAGGCAAGTCACTCTACCTCTTCAGCCCCAATATCCTCATTTGCAAAATCATCATCATCATTACATCCATTATTGGGAAGATTAGGAATACCATAGTCCACCCTTATCTGTAGTTTCACTTTCCATGGTTTTGGTTAACCTCAATCCAAAAATATTAAATGGAAAACTCCAGAAATAAACAATTCATAAATTTTAAATCCCGTGCCATTCTGAGTAATGTGGTGAAATCTTGCGCCCTCCCGCTTTGTCCAGCCCAGGACATGAATCATCCCTTTGTCTATCCATCTTTGTGGATATGCTGTCTGTGTTACCTGCCCCTCAGTTGCTTAGTAGCAACTTAATAGCAATGGTTATCAGATCGACTGTCGAGGTATCGCAGTGCTTGTGTTCAGGTAACCCTTATTCTACTTAACAATGGCCTGAAAGCTCAAGAGTAGTGATGCTGGCAATTCGGATATGACAAGGAGAAGCTGTAAAGCATTTCCTCTAAGTGAAAAGGCGAAAGTTCTCAACTTAATAAGGGAAGAAAAAAAATCATGTGCTGAGGTTGCTAAGATATTGTAACTTTTATTACAGTGTATTGTTATAATTGTTCTATTTTATTATTAGTTATTATTAATCTCTTACTGTACCTAATTTATAAATTAAACTTTATCATAGGTATGTATGTATAGGAAAAAACATGGTATATATAGAGATGGATACTATCCATGGTTTCAGGCATCCACTGAGGGTCTTGGAACTATCCCCCCTTCCATAAGGGGGGACCACTGTAGTGTGTTTACAGCAGCAAGCACAATGCCTGAACCAGAGGCAAGCTGTTAGCAAAGGATAAATGGTATTGTTATAGCATTTTACAAATTACAAATCACCTTTATCTTTCATTTGTTCATTCATATGACAATTATTCATTGAGCCCCTGTTGTGTGCAGGTGCAGAGGTGGGGGAGAATGGGGTGAGGGAGTGAAAGGGACTCCTTCCCTGCTCTATCTTATGTGATTCTGAGGAGATCCCTGGTAGGAAGACAGCACAGGGAGCTGTTCCCCCATTTTACGGATGAGCAGACTGAGGCTCAGAGAAGAGAAATGGTTTTGCAGGAAACTGCACAGCTAGTAAGTGGTGGAGATAGAATTTGCACCCGGGTCTGTAAGATAGCGTTAATAAAAGAACTAACGTTTATTGTGCCTTTCCAATGGGCCAGGACCTGCCTTAAGCATTTTAACATGCTCATAACTACCTTATGATGTTATCTCCATTTTAGAGATGAGGAGACAAAGGCACTGGTGTAAAGCCCACATTTGTTGTTGTTGTTGTTTTGTATTATCTCAAACACAGCAGCTCTGTTGAGAGGAATTACGGGGAAACTGAGGCCCCAGGAGAGGGGTGGAGGGCTCAGCTCCGAGTGGCGAGTGCCCCCCCCCCCCCCCGTCCTCCGCCGGCGCGCCTCCGGGAGCCCCACTGACTGCCGTGTCTCCGCAGGTGCAGCACCAGGGAGACCCCTTCGGGCTACCCGGCTTCTCGCCCCCGCGGCTGCCGGTGGCCGGCCTGAGCGCCCCGGCACCGGGCCACGCGGGCCTGCCCGCGCCCGAGCGCCTGCGGCTGGACGCCGCGGCGCTGGCCGAGCTGCCGCCGCTGCTCGATGTGGTGCGCCGCCACCAGGCCGAGCTGAACCCGCGCGCGCCGCGCCTGCTGCGCCGCCTGGAGGACGCGGCGCGCCAGGCCCGGGCCCTGGGCGCCGCCGTGGAGGCCGTGCTGGCCGCGCTGGGCTCCGAGCCCCACGGGCCCCGGCCCGAGCCGCCCGCCGCCGCCGCCGCCGCCGCCGCCGCCGCCGCCGCCGCCGCCACCGCCACCGCCACCGCCACCGCCACCGCAGACGTCTTCCCGGCCAAGGTGCTGGGGCTCCGCGTGTGCGGCCTCTACCGCGAGTGGGTGAGCCGCACCGAGGCCGACCTCGGCCAGCTGGGGCCCGGGGGCCCGGCCTGAGCACGGGTCGCTGGGCTGCAGCTCGCTGTCACCTCCTCATCTCTCTCTGGCCATCTCTGTCAGTGTCTGTATGCTCTCGCACTGTCTGCATCTCCCTGTCTCTCTGGTCTCTATTTGCTTTGTATGCGCTCGGCTTCTTTTTCTCTCTCGGGACCTTCTTGTCTCTGTATGTGACTTCCCGTGTTCTCTTTCTCCATCGCATGGGCCTGCCTCCGTCTCTCTTGGCCTCCCCCGTTACCCATCCCTGGGGGGGTCTCTTTGTCTTCCTTTTCCTCCATCTCTTGTCTCCTCTTGGCCCCATGTGAGCATGTGTACATCTCAGTCTCATCTCAAGGAGGGAATACCTTGTCACTCTTTTTCTCTGTCCTTTCCCAGCCTGGGATGTGCCTGCTGGCCCTGTGGTAGGAGGGTTATTCCAGACAAATTTCAGCCACCTTCCCCCAGAGTCACTTCACCTGCTGCCCTCCCCCACCCCATCCCATTCCTTGGGGCCCTGCCCTGCTTTCCCTTTGATGTCCTTCACTTCCCTCTACCCTATCCCTGCACCTCCCCTCTCCCAAGCCAGGTCTGTGGAAAGAAAACATCAACACCTTGATGAGTTTTATTTCTGAGAATAAATTAATTTTTTTGTAAATAAAATGTTTAAAAATAAAAAGAACACTAAAATTACCAATATATAGTTGTCGAAAATGGGGAGACACCTTTGAGGAGAATAGGATCCTTGGAGCATGGCCTGGTCCTCCAGACACTCCCAAAAGCCACAGTATGTGACTCATGAGAGCCCCAGGCCAGGGATGCCATCTGTCAGCCAGGAACAGGAAGTGAATGTGTCCTGAGCAGGGAACAGATGTGACATGAGTTCTTAGTTTTTCAAGAATTGGACTTCCATTGATCAGGAAGTGGAGCTCCTTAAGATGGGAGGCTGGAACAGTGGCCACAGTCAGAGAGGTAGACTAGGGAGGGAAATGAACCCTAGCAAGAAGAAGAGAGGCCTATGTGCTCAGAAAGTCCATATCTTCATACAGGAAGTGAGGTAGACAGAGACAAGAAGGCAGCCCCTGAACCTCCCCAAAATTACAGGAAGGGGAAGGTCTTGGGGAGAGCCCACGAAGGAGACTAACTGTCCTCTCTCCTTGTAGAGGGGGAAGTGAACGGTCTTCAAAGAGGCATTTCTTCCCACCCAGGAAGTTGGCAACCAGTACCACTGGATTGGTAATCCTTGAAATGATATCTATAGAGTCCCACCCAGATCTGGAAGGCAGACCATATGACCCAGGCAGGAAGGCCTAGGCAATAGGGACTTGAGGCCTGGTTCCCAGTAGATAGTCCCAAATACATGGCACACAAGCCCTGTCTGCTAGATGAGATGTGTCTCCTTTCTAGCCAAGAAGCAAAGCAGAAAAGAGTCCATTGTGAAAGGGGAAGTGTTGCAGCCTCTGACAAGAAGTCCCATCTCCTCTATCCAGGATATTTGGCCTTGAGCAGAGCCAAGTCCCTCACAGCTCGGTCTGTCCAGTGGCCATATTCCCGGGTCACTATGTAGCCTCGACATTTCCTCTCGAAGGCTGAGGCCCCAAATGGGACAAGCCCTAGAGTATCCTCTTCTGGGGGAATGGGCAGGCCCAGGGCGGTCATGATGGCAGCCATGTTGCCCAGCAGGCCTTGGGCCCTGAGTCTCGCAGCCCCAAGCTGAGCCAGCAGGACAGGACTGCCAGGGTTCAGGTCACTCTGGTCATCCCCCACGAGCTGCAGGTGCTGGGACAAGGCCAAGAAGGCCCCCTGGGCACGGCCCAGCCGCTCTCCATCATCCAGGGCATGCCAGGTCTTGAAGGAGATGGCGGCAGGAGGCAGGCTGCTGAGCTGGAGCTCAGGGGCTGAGAAGCCAGGGTCACTAAAGGGGCTGCCTTGGTACTGGAGCTGCATGAGGACAGAGACAGACAGGAGTGAGGGGACCAAAGGGCTGCCCTGGGGCTCCCCCTGAGTTCACATCTGCCTTCTGTGAGACTGGCATCTTCCCAGGGGGAGTTGCCATTCATTACCCCTCAGGGAGTTGGTGGGACAGCCTAGCACAGAGCCTGGGCTCTATTCCAGTTTGGCTTCCTCCATGTGCAAACTGTGCAACTTTGAATCACAGCTTCAGTAATTCCCATGTGAGAGTATTATTGTGAAGATGATAAGTAATATATATAAAGCACTTAGCACAGCACCTGGTGTACAATACAGGCATGATAAGCCACCATTAGTTAATAACAGATTTATATTAATATTGTGGACATTATGCTTATATTAATTATTATATTTTCAATATAAATATACTATTGACAATGTAGTTACAGCCCTATATGTTTCTTTTTTATTTACATTTAGTTGTTTGTTAATTTTATTATAATCATTAATAAATAATTGTTAATATTAAATTTAGTTGAGTGCCTTCTCCATTAAAGTTCTCGCCTCCACGAACCTAGATCCACAGACTCTCAGTGCACGCTGATACATCCCCTAATTGATAGGTCACCTAGTCCTATATCTCCATTTCACGGGTGGAGGAACTGAGGCTAAGGGTGCCCAAAGCTACTCAGGGAGTGGTGGCAGATATGAGGCTAGAACCTAGTTTTAGTAACTTCACATGGGCCTGAAATACAGTACAGTGGGAGAGTCACAAACTCCAGGGCCTCCAGAGGCCAGGCAGGTCATGTAACTTAGGGAAGAAGGCAGGACTAAGACGAGGGCTGGGTGGGCAGGAGCTTTGGTCAACAGGGTCCCTGTGCCTGTTTTAGACAGGCATTCATATTCAAAATTTGAAGAAGTACTGCATGACCCAAAGAGAAAACATCTGTGGGTCAGACCCAGCCAGCAGGCTGCCACTTTGAACTTCTAGACAGTTGGTAGGGGCAGGGGTTGGCATTGAATGCCACAGACCTGGTTTAAGATCCTAGCACTGCTAGTTATTAGCTGGGTGACCTGGGGCAAATTATTTGCCCTCATTAAGACTCAGTTTCCTTATCTGTAAAATAGATTATAATTCTATCTCAGAACTGTTTGAGGAGTCAGTGAGATAATGGGGATAGAGTGCCCAGCATGGCATAAAGCTCAAGTAATAATCATGATCCTGTAAAGCCCTTCCCTCTACGTGCTTCCTTTGAATCTTGTCACAGTCCTGAGAGTTCAAGGCAGGATCACCATCCCATTTTGCAGATGAGGAAGCTGAGACCGAGAGAAGGAATGACTTGCCCAAGGTCACCAGCCATCAGTGACAGCGTTCATGTGGATGTGTCTCTAGTCCCTGTACCCTCAGACCCATGGAGGAGACTTCTCTTGGCCTTGCTCTGCTTCCCCTACCCAGGGCTGGGCCAGGAGGGCAGTGTCCCTCTCCCCTCATCCCCTGCTCATGCCCAGTGTCACTCACGTAAGTCTGCAGCAATGTTGATGTATTCTTCTGCATGTAGAGGGCCAGGCTGTAGGCTTGACTGATGGGCTCAGCTGGGGAGATGGGGGCCCCTGGCCTGGGGGATGGCAGCAGCAGGGTCAGCAGGCAGAGGGGGGCTGGCAGAAGAAATCAGAGTTCAGCAACAAGTCCCCAACCCTACCTGCTGATTCATTTATTCTTCATAACAACTCCTCAGTGGGTACAGCCCTTGTGGCCTACAACCACCTTGTGCATCAGGTCAGGGCAGAATCACCCTGTAAGTAGATTATTTCCAGCCCAGAATATTCCCCTGAACTCCACACCCATGTATTCAACTTCCTGCTTGAGATTTTCCCTTAGATATCAATAAGCATCTCAAAGTCAAAATATCCAGTACTCAACTCTAGATTTCCTCACCCCCAACCTCCGCCCCGAGCCTTCCCCGTCCGGGTAAGAGCACTTTCATTCTTCCAGTTGCTCAGGTCAAAACCGTGGGGTCCTCTTTGATGCCTCCCTTTCTCTTGCTCTCCACATTCAACCTCATAGTAAATCCTGTTGGCTCTGTCCTTAAAAGGTAGCCAGTGCAAGTCTGTGTTTCTTTTTTTTTTTTTTTATAATTTTATTTATTTATTTTTTCCCCCAAAGCCCCCGTAGATAGTTGTATGTTATAGCTGCACATCCTTCTAGTTGCTGTATGTGGGACGCGGCCTCAGCATGGGTGGAGACGCTGTGCATCGGTGCGCGCCCGGGATCCAAACCCGGGCCGCCAGCAGCGGAGCGCACGCAATTAATCACTAAGCCATGGGGCCGGCCCAGGTCTGTGTTTCTTGATCTGAGTGCTCACGACAAGGATATTTTCACTTTGTGAAAATTCATTGAGCTGTATCCTTATGACTTGTGCACTTTTCTGTATATTTGTTATTTTCAATAAAAAAGTTTTAAAAGACGAAAAGATGTATCCAGAATCTAACCACTTCTCACCTCCTTCCGCTGCTACCACCTGAGTCCCAGCCACCAGCACCTCTCCTTGGACTATCGCAGTAGCCTCCCCTCTGGTCTCTGCTTCCAGCCCTCCCACCCCACACTGGCAACCCCCTAAGTCCAACTAGATCCCTCCTCTGCTCAAACCCTTCCGTGGCTCCCCCCTCACACAGAGTGAAAGCCAAAGTCCTCAGTGTGGCCTGCAAGGCCTGGCCCCTCGGCACTGGCCTCCCTTCTCTTCTGCAGTCTTTCCCCTTTCAGGCCTTTGCCCCTCCTGGGCCCTGCCAGGACCACCCCCCAAGCCCTCCCAAGGCTGCCTCCTCCTTGTTCTTCAGACCTCAACTCAGGTAAGCTGTCCTGACCACAAATCAAAACCCCTCCCCTCCCTGACTTATAGTCTTCAGAGACTTTGGCTATTTGCAGCTACCTTATTTATTTGTCCACTTGCTTGTTGCTGTCTCCCTGACTAGAATGTTGGCTCTGGGAAAGAGGAAACCTCACCTGGCTCGTTCACTGCTAGTTCCCCAGCACCTAGCACAGAGCTGCATAAATATTTGTTGAATGAATGAGTGCTGCCATGAACATCCTTAGCCCAGGATCTTTGGGCACTGCTGAAAGTGGGACTATCTGGATTGGAGGGTATGCTCATTTAAATTTGAGTAAATACTGCCAAATTGTCCTCTCAAAGATTAGGCCCAGCTTATGTTCCACCAACAGTGTGAGGCTCCGAGAGGAGGGGAGTCACCTAAGGTTTGAAAGGCAAACCAGGAAGGCCTCCTTTGTTCCCTTTTCTACATTCCTGAGTTCCCAGAAGTTCAGAACTGAAGGGAAGAGTGAAGGTGAAGGCCCTTTCATTCATTCATTCATTCATTCATTCATTCAACAAACTTGGATCGTTGTACTCATCCTCTAGCACACTGGCATTATAATTTACTTATTTATCACATGTATTGTCTGCAGAATGAAATCTCCATGATGTCATAGATTTTTGTCTGTTTGTTCACTGCTGTGTCCTGAAATGCTTAGAATACTACCAAGTACATAATAGGCATTCAATAAATATTTCTTGACTGAATGAATGAATGAGTGAATGATGAATGAAGCCGTCTGAGTGTAAGAATTTGGAGGTTGCCAGCAGATACAGATAGCCCGGCACATGAGTCAGAGGGGTCAGAGGGTCCTGGCAGCAACCCCCAACTCCTGGTCTCCAGGCCTGGCACCCCGTCCCCCTCACTCACCCAGCAGACAGCTCATGCTCTCTCCTCAGCAACTTCCTCTCTGCAGTCTCTGGGTTGTTGTGGGGCACCTGTCCTCCCGCCCCTCAGGTGGCTTTATACCTGGGGCTGAGCCCTGGGGCCGCCCAGGAGGGAGGGAGGGAGTCCCCCGCCGGGGGGGTGAGGGCAGGTGCAGAAGCCCCCTGAGGCAGGGAACAGGTAGGGAAGGGGACACCGAGGTGACACCCTAGTCTCCTACAGCCCCCAAACTCGACCTTAAACCCTGGTTGCTGGGAGGGAGGGGGCAACGGCAGGGAGGGGATTATCGGGGGACAAAGGGGCCGCCCTGCTCCCTGCAGCTCTGCACGTCCTGGGATCCAGTTTCCCTTGAGGAGGCGGCCCCCTGCCCCGCCCCACGGGGACCTAGGCATTGGGCCCTGGCTCCCGAGGCGTTTGGAAAAGGGACAGGAGGGTGGCATGTGAGCAACATCACTCGCACCCAGGTGCACTCTTAGACACAGGAGCATGATCACGTCTACACACGCTTTGGCACGTGGGCATACACCAGACATATGCACGCACTTTCATATGTTCATTCATTCACATATGTATTGACACCTACTGTGCACTGGTCCCCGTTCCAGGTGCTGGGACAGAGCGGGAACAAGGCAGACAAACAGCCCTGCCCTCGTGGAGCTGAGCTCTAGTGGACATGCCTACACACGTGTTGTATCACCCACACCCTGCCAGGCCTACACACCTTACACAGGGAGAGGCAGACAAACCAGTGCACTTGTGTCCACACAGATGGGTCCACACAGACGCACACGGAGACATGAACAGAAGGCCACACCCAGGGGCCCTGCCAGAAGCGCATGCACAGAACAGACACGTACATCCTGGGGGTGTACCCACACCATCGCCACATGTGTGCACACAGACCCACGTGCAGCTGGGGGTCAGGAGGCCTGAGATCTAGCCACGTCTCAGTCTCTGCTATCCCGGGAGATCTCAGGCCGATGGCTGCCCTCTGCCCAGGCACAGCACACATGAACACACAGACACACACCTAAGGCCCTCCCCGTCTGGAGAAGCCTTGTGGCAGAAAGGGAGGAAGGGGACACCGGCACTGGGTTCTGGTCCCTCTCCATAGCTTTCCCAGTCTCTCCATAAGGGAGCACTGTTCAATTCTCAGCCCCTGCCCACCCGCTGAGTCAGAGAGCAGTTAGTCAGGCCCCCACCCTGCTTCCATCCAGTTGGGAGCTGGAATACTGCTCTACCCTCCTCCCCTGTTTGGGGCTGGGGTGGAGGGAGAAGGCCTACATCCCTCCTGCTGGGGCAGGATCTCATCTGTTCATTCATTCACCCACGTATACATTCACTCAGCGGATATCGATGGGGCCCCTACTGTGTGCCGGCACCAGGGTGAGTAATAAGGCAGGCCAGGTCCCTGCCTCACGGGGCACACAGTCTGGTGCAGGAGACCAAAACAAATATGTAAACTGATAAAAGACGAAATTCCCTGAAGTGACAAGGAGCTGAGAAGAAGCCAGAACAGGTTGATGTGATTAGGTATGGGTCAAGGAGACTTAGATGAGGAGCCTGAGGCCCAGAGAAGGGCTACTACTTACCTAGAGTCACACAGCAAGGCCAGGACAGATCCTAGACTCCTGCCCCCCAGTTTAGGACTGGATCTGGAGTGTCCTCGATCTGAACTGTGAGCTGAAGGAGGGAGGAGGTCGAGGGAAAGATTGGTCCTGAGGTGGGGGTCCTAAATTGGGTCTCCAAGACCAGGGGCTGCTGGGGCTGCCAAGCAGGGCCTGTGCTGGGCAGGCAGAGATGTCAGGGGATTAGACCAGGCCCATTGAGTGGATGCACTGAGGCGTGGACCAGGCCAGGTAGTGAAGAAGGAGGAGGAGGAGAAGGAGGCGGAGGGCAGGAGGGGAGGAGGAGAAGAGGGAGGCAGACACTCGATCTGGTGCTATTCACAGGTGAATCGTGTACGTGGGGCAGGGCCTCACCCGAGAGGGCAGGCTCACCCTCACCCAACCCCACCACCTCCTGCTTCTCTTGGGGGCTTCCCTTTCTCTCTCTCTGGACCCCCAGGTGTCCCTCACAGCTGGAGGAATTGGACCCCATCCCAGGCCCAGCTCCATTTGTCCAAGGCATCTGTCTTGGCACAGGTCATCAGCTCTGCCACCCTGTCCTGCCCCACCTTGCAGCCCACTTGTCTCCATCTCTCTTTTGGTCTCATCAGAAGCTGTTGCCTGGGGAATCCCAGCAACTTAGGAGTCAGCAGACTTGGGTGCGAATCCTGCCTTTTCCATCGCTAGCTTGGGCAAGTTACTTAACCTCTCTGAGCCTGTTTGTTTCCTCATCTGGAAACCAGGATAATAATTCCCACCTCCCAGGCTCTCGCTGACTCCACCCATCAAGTGCCTTGACCCCTGCTATGAAGCCCCTCCCAGGGCCCTGAAGGGTTGCTCCAATGGTACATAATGCCTCTAACCAAAGGCAAAAGCCTCAGTGCCCCATGACCCCGTGCTTGGAGCCCAATCCCCATCAGCCATACATATGCTCCCAAGAGGTCTGTCCTATCCATCCCCCAGGACACTCAAGCATGACCCTAATGTCATCCAGCAGGTCACACAATGAGGCCCATTCAGAACAAATAAACATGAACTCCAAACCAGACCCTTACTCTGACCCCAATATTAAGCCCAACCCCATTTCCATCCCTGACTGCAAATCTTCACCCCTACCTCTCCAGGCAAAGGTAAATACAAAGGCCCTGAGGTGGAAGCATGCTTGGGGTTTCAGGAACATACGAAGCCAGTAGAGAGAGCAGAGAGACTGGTGGTTGGTGAGATATGACAGGACAGGAGAGACTGGTGGTTGGTGAGATATGACAGGACAGGAGAGACTGGTGGTTGGTGAGATACGACAGGACAGGGAAGAACAAGGGTCGCCATGCCCCCTCCCACCATCCCTATACCTTTCCTTGACTCCCCAGTGCCCTTGGCATAAAGTCCCAACTCTGTAGCCTGGCCTTCAAGGCCTCCAATCCCCCAGTCCCTGCATAGCCTTGCGCCTCACTTCTCGCTTTTCCCCACCTTCTACCTCAGCCACACAACCTACTTCTTTTTTTTTAATCATTTTTTTAAAATTTTTTTATTTATTTTTTCCCCCAAAGCCCCAGTAGACAGTTGTACATCATAGTTGCACATCCTTCTAGTTGCTGTATGTGGGATGCAACCTCAGCACGGCCGGAGAAACGGTGCGTCGGTGCGCGCCCGGGATCCGAACCCGGGCCACCAGCAGCGGAGTGCGCGCACTTAACCGCTAAGCCAGGGGGCCGGCCCCACACAACTTACTTCTAAGGCTTGCTCAACACCAAGCCTTTGTCCTGTCATTCTCCCTGCATAGAAGGCTCTCCTGATCCTCCTCCACCTGACACAATCCTTCTCATATTTTAACCTTCCACTCAGGTTTTTCCTCCTCTGGGAAGCTTTCCCTGTCTCTTCTGCCCCTAGTTGGGTTAGGGGGCTCCTCTGGGCTCCCACAGCCCCCCATGCTCCCCCTTGTCCATTTACTGGTCACCCTGCATTGTAATTCTCAGTCTCCTAGTTTCTCTCCCCCACCAGACAGGAGGCAGGGACTTGTCATCTCCGCATCCCCAGCACCAGGCCACGCACGAAGGAGACACCTCAGTGAGTGCTGGATGAAGGAAGGCAGGAGCATAATGGTTCCAACTGGGGGCTCTGCAAAGCCAAGCCAAGGAGTCTAGTCTGCTGAGAAGAGCGCCTGATCTCAGCATCTTGTCTTGATGGGGTGGCAGGCCTAAGAGGCAGTGAGGGTGCATGGAAGAGAGGCCCCCAACGCAGGGATCATCAGGGTGAGGGACACAGCCCACTCCATTCATTGATTCCATGAACCTTTACAGCACCATTCCAGAGACTGGGATGGTGGTAAACAAGACCAAGAAGGTCCCTGCGCTCCTGGAGCGCATAGCCTTGCAGCTCAACCTTCATCATCATCATTGTCATCAGCATCACAACTCACATTTCTTGAGTACTTACTAGGGGCCTGGCATAGTTCTAAGCTGGTTCTGTATACTGACTCATGTGTCCTTTACAGAACCCCATGGGGTGGGTAGTACTGTTTCCCCATTTTACAGATGAGGAAATTGAGACACAGGGAGGTTAAGTGATTAGTTCAGGGTCACACAGATAGAAGGGAGCAGTGCTAGGATTTGAACTCAGGCCCCAGAGCCAAGGCTCTTTACTGTTATCACAATCTCTAGTCTCTGGGGCTTGACACTTTCCAGTCTACAAGCCCTGTCCACAGCTCTTATCACGCTGGTTTCCCTTCAGGGTTATCTGACAAGGAGCCGTCATCCCAATTTCTCAGATTAGAGGCAGGGGAAGGAAAAGAATCACATTTTTTAGTCTCTATTATGTTACCAGTCACTTTACACATAGACATCATCTCATTTAATCCTTTTAACAACCCTGGGAAGTAGGTTTTATGGTTATTATCCCCACTTTTACAGATGAAGTTCAGAGAGGTTCGGTGACTAGCCAAGATCACAAAGAGAATGAATTATAGGGACCTTGAACTAAGGACTGGCTCCAATGTCTGAGCTGTTCCCTGCCATCCTCAGATGTAGCTCCTCTGCTGTTCCAATAGCTGCACCACCACCATGCTGGGGACACATGGTCAGACACCACGATGACTGAGTGGGAGACACAGATCCAGCAGTGCTCTGTCCATTTGTCCTAACCAGTCCCAACCCAGCCCGTGGCAACCTCTAGAATCCAGCCAAGCTTCGCCTCTGCTTCCCGAGCAGCCCCAGACTTGATGAGGAAGGCCAGAGGAAGAGGTGTAATGAGCCTGCACCAGGAGCAGAGTCTGATGCGGGGTCGGGGGGTCAGTTTTAACAGTGGGAGTAAGTGGAGTTTGAGCCAGCAGGCTGTTCTCCAGTCAGCCGTTACATACTGAACTCCCACCCTGTAACCTGAACTTCCCAAAGAAGTGACACATGCGCAGGGTCCAATCAGATGAGTAGACCCTACCAAATAACAAAACAACCCTAAAACCATACTAAATTAAACATTGTATGATAGAGATGCAGAACTGGACAAGTAGGTCAATGGAACAGAATAGAAAGACCGGGAATAGACCCATGTATACACAGGAATTTAGGATGTGATAAAAATGACATTTCAAATGAGGGAGGTAAGGATAAACCATTAAAATAAAAGGGATCGGGGTAGCTGGAAAACTGCCTGGAAAAGTTGAACTTAGATCCTGTAAGGCGTGCGGCTGGTGTCCCTCTCAGATTTCCTTTACTGACAGCGCACCTACCCTCAACTGGTGTGAGCGCCGGCTGCCAATGACTCACACCTGCCTCCCCCTCCCTTGGACCAAGGGACCCACTTCACAACAAAGGTAGATGGAAGACACATTACCATGTGCCGCACGCTCCAGAAGCTGCTGGCCTCTTAGGGTGATGGAATAGCCTCTGGAAGGCACGGCTGAGATGCCAGCCTGGAGAGGATACAGCATCATCCTTCAGGAGGAGGTATACACCTTAAACCAATGGCTATTCTATGGTGCTGTGCTCCAGAACAGAGGTACGTGAGTCTGAGAACCAAGGAAGAGAAGCAGGAGGGGCCCCACTTACCATCACTCCCACTGACCTCCTTGGGGACAAACTGTGCTTCCAGCTCCCAGCTTTGGGCCCTATGTGTCTAAAAATCCTAATTCCCAGAGTGGGGAGGGACATTTCCACCAGGGGACGTGGCAAGAGACTCAATGACATTTGAGCTACACCTGCTGCCCGATCACTTTGGTCTCCTCGTGCCAACAGACCAGCAGGCAAAGAAAGGACCTGCCATACTGGCAGGGGTAACAGACCCTGATCATCACCAGGAGGTAGGACTGCTGCTACATAACGGGGGCAGGCAGGAATATGTTTAGCACTCAGATGATCCACTGGGACATCTCCAGATACCCATGCTGAGTTTTATTTGTAAATGGGCAAGTACTATATCCTTGGCCTGATAGCGCATGGTAACTAGGGACTCCACCGTTTGGCGATGAGGACCAGGGTCAACCCACCAGGCAAGCTATTGAGAGCAGTAGAAACACTAGCTGAGGCCAAGAGTAGAAGGGAAGGGTGGGTGGCAGAGGAAAAATATCAGTTAAGGATCTAGAACTAATTCTCCTCTACTAAGTTTACCCAGAAATTGTAACCAATTAGAATCCTGGAGAAGCTGTACCCAGATGGAGTCAGCTCATGGGAAAAGCAAGGAGATCTGAGCAGTGCAAAGCTGAGCTATAGTGCACACTATTGGTGCCCTACCCAGATCCCTTCACCAACAGTGCATCCAGCCCCCTGCTACCCCCACCTCTGAGAACTGCCCAGCACCCCTGGCCAGTGACAGACTGGCACAGATGTATAAAAGGCAGATCCCTTACCTCCAGGTGAGACTAACTTGGTGGTACAATCTGGGCTCCAGAGCTTTCTCTAGGATCCCACCAAAGCCAGTCACCAGCCGAGAGCACATTCTTGCTCAGCTTTTCCTCACTGCCCTCTCCTGACGACCTCATTCTCCTTCTTCTGAGAACACTTCTCCAGTCACTTGGTCAAGAACTCCCATCTTGGGCTATTTCTCAGGAACCTGACCTAAGGCAGGTCCTTTCTAACACTATTAAAAAAAAAATAAATGACAGATTAAAAATTTAAATGTGAAAGAGACCTCTGAAATTATTAAGCAAAAAAGTAGAATAATACTTTAAAAGCTTGGGCTTGCAGCATTATTTACAATAGCTAAGACATGGAAACAACCTAAGCGTCCATGACTGATGAATGGATAATGAAAATGTGGTATATACACACAATGGAATACTATTCAGCCATAAAAAGGGAAATCTTGCCATTTGCAACAACATGGGTGGATCTTGAGGGCATTATGCAAAGTGAAATAAGACAGACAGAGAAAGACAAATACTCTATGATCTCACTTATATATGGATTTTCAAAAAAACAAACTCATAGAAAAAGAGATCAGATTTGTGGTTGCCAGAGGTGGGGGGTGGGGAGTGGGGGAATTGTGTGAGGGTGGTCAAAAGGTACACACTTCCAGTTTCAAGATAAATAACTACTGAGGATGTAACATACAGCATGATGACTATAGTTAACACTGCTATATGGTATATTTGAAAGGTGCTAAGAGAGTAAATCCTAAAGGTTATCATCACAGGAAAAATTTTTTTTCTCTGTAATGAGGTGATGGATGTTAACTAAACTTATTGTGGTAATCATTTTGCAATATATATGTGTGTCAAGTCATTATGCTGTACACCTTCAACTTACACATTGTTATATGGTGTTATATGTGAATTACATCTCAATAAAACAGGAAGAAACAATTAAAATGAAATAAAAGCTTGGGCTAAGGGAAAGCCTTCTAAAACAAGTCACAAAATACGAGACCCATAAAGCAAAAAGTAAAAGGTTGATAAAGTTAAGTAGATCTCTATTTTCTTTTTACCATAAGTGCACCCAAATATTGCTCATGATTACTGATGTGCACTCCCCCACAATACAGAACAGTTATGCTTACACTGATATTTTCATTAGTATCATGATGATTTTAAAATACGTCCACAAATTGTTTGACATGCCTCCCCTCAAAAGGAGGAGCCCGAATTCTCCTGCCCTTGAATGTGGGCTGGTTCTAGTGACTCGCTAGTAACAACCAGAATGGGGCAGAAGTGATGTTGTGTGACTTCTGAGGCTAGGTCACAAGAAGTCTCTCTGTACACTTGCCCTTAAAACCCAGGTCCCATGTTATAAGGACACTCAGGCCACATAAGAGGCCATGTGTAGGTGTTCTGGTTGACAGCCCCAGGCTAGGCCTTCAGCCAATGGCCAGCATCAATAGCCACACATGTGAGTGAATGAATCTTCAGATGATTCTAGTCGCCAGCTTTCAAGTCTTTGAGCTGAGACCCCAAACATGGCGGAGCAGACACAAGCCATCCCTGCTGTGCCCTGACTCAATTCTTGATCCACAGAAACCATGAGAGATTGTAAATGATTATTGTTCTTTAAGCCACTAAATTTGGGAAACAATAGATAACTAAAACAAGGACTGTGTGAAATACACGGCATAAAAATGAAGAGCAATTGAATTACATAGACTCAGTAGCAATTTGCAGACAGAATCTGGACAATTCGAAACACGGTAACAAAAGGGTCTTTAACATTTCAGACTCCATAGAATTTCTTACATCTTCAACATTTCATATTCAATTGAGCTGATTTTCCCATAAATATAGTTTAAGTTGTTTTACCTATGTGAAAATTAGCATGCAGAAGAAACTTTTGTCACACAATTCAAACAATCAAATCAGAGAACAACCACTCCTTTTATTAATAGAACAATGCACACTAGTTTCCTGTGTCCAAGTGATGCTACCTTAAAAATATTTAAACAAAAAGAACTAAAACTGCAGTAATTGGAATAATATTAATACTAATAAAATATTTGTAAAAACAAAAAAAAAGAAAGAAACTTTTGTTTGGCAAACTGAAAAACCCAGTTGGCTCTCCTGTGCAAGGACTTGAGTGTGTCTGGGCTTACCAGTAACACTGAGTGTGTGAGGATCTGTGCCTAGGCCCAATTCCCCACTCTACCTGCAACCCATTCCCTTTCTCTCTCACAGAAGAGAGCAAATCTAAGACTCAAGAAAGTGAGAAACGGAGCTGCTAGGTACAACATCCTATGAAGTAAATACTATGAGAATCATATCTTACAGATGAGAAACTGAGGTTCAGAGAGGGGAGGTCACACAGTGCCCCACAGCTAGTGGTAAAGCCATGTCTTCAAACCAAGTCTATCTGATTCCAGACTTCAGCGGACTAAAGAATCCTCTGGGATGCTCCCCACTCAGATTCAATAGGTCCCAAGGCGCCCAGGCATCTGCACTTTTAGTATACGGGCCACCCTCACCCCAACTCCCAGGGGATTCTGGGTCCCACTTTAAGGGACACGGAATAATACACGCAACTCTGTCTTCTATACAGAACCAGGCCCGGCAAGAAAAAAACACAAGAGGCAGGGGAATTGTGGTAGATTAAAGAGATTCAGGAGACATAACCACAGGATTAATTATCTATTGCTGTGTAACAAGTTACCCCAAACCCTAGAGGTTTAAAATAACATTTATTATTTCACTTTCAATGGCCAAGAATCTGGGCTGAGAGGCTCTCACAAGACAGCAATCAAGGTCTGGGCTGCAGTCATCTCATGGGCAGGAGTATCTGCTTCCAAGTTCACTCCCATGGGCTTGGCAGGATTCAGTTCCTCGAAGGCAGTTGGTCTGAGGGCCTGAGTCTTTCCCTGGTGGTTAGCTGGAGGCTGCTCTCAGTTCCTCGCCATGTGGACCTCTCCGTGGGGCAGTTCACAACATGACATCTTGCTTATCAAAGAACCTGAGAAGAGCCAGAGAGAGTGCTAAGAAGGTGGAAGTCACAGTCTTTTATGGCCCTATCTCTGAAGTGACATCCCATCACTTTTGCTGATTCCATTCATCATAGAAGCAAGTCACTAAGTTTGGCCTACATCAAGGGGAGGGGAATATCAGGAGGCAGGGATCATTTGGAGCCATATCAGAAGCTGCCTACTTCAACAACCAAATGCAATATGTGGACCTGGTTTGGGTTCTGATTTCCGTAAACCAACTGTAAAGAGACATTTATGAGATAATCCAGGAGATTTGAACATGGACTGTGTATTAGATGATATTAAGGAATTATCATCATTTATTTAGAGGTGACAAACATCTGTAGTTACGCTAAAGAGAAAAAAAAAAAGATTGGGGCCAGCCCCGTGGCATAGTGATTAAGTTCAGCGTGTTCCACTTCTGCAGCCCGGGTTTGCAGGTTTGGATCCTGGGCACAGACCTACACCACTCATCAGCCATGGTGTGGTGATGACCCACATATAAAGTGGAGGAAGATTGGCAACAGATGTTAGCTCAGGGCTAATCCTCCTCAGCAAAACAAAACAAAAAAAAGATTATGTCTTAGAAGTATATCCTGAAGAATATTATTATAAGCAAAATGTTATGATGTCTGGGATTTGCTTTAAAATAATACAACGGGGCAGGAGAAGGAGGAGGATTGGGGGTATAGGTGAAACTGGGTTAGTCATATATTGATAAATGTTGAAGTGGGTAACAGTTACATGGATATTGGGATTCATTATACTGTTCTACTTTTATATGTGTTTGAACTTTTCCATAATAGTTAAAAATCAAAGTGAATTGAAGCTAAAAATCATACACTGAAAGTTGAAAGAATATACAAAATCTAAAGCTGTTGTGTATTGACTGTATTCTAATTGCTAGAAAAGACAATAACAAGAGAAATAAACATTTCAGATGGAGAAAGATAACCATAAATATGAAAAAGCAAAAGCAAAGGAAGGGAGGAAGGGAGGGAAGGAAGGAGGGAGGGAGGAAAGGACAGAGGGAGGGAGGATAGAATCAGGCTTGGGAAGCAGCTGACCTCTGACCCCTGTTTAACCAAGCCAGTGGGATTCAGGCCATTCTAATGGAAGAGAGAGCTTTGGGCACCAGCAAATCTAAGCCCTCAAGGGTTCCTAGTATCTGCAAAGGACTGGCTAAAGTTTAGAGGCTCCCCTGGCCCTAGAGGGATGGGGAAGCTGGGCCCATTTCAGAAAGGAGATGGAGGCAGGGAGCCCAGAAGCAGCTGGCGGAGGTATTACATGGGGGTTCAGGGCTCTCCACGGAGCTTTGGAAGGATGCAGTATGGTGCAGGAGGCCACAGTCTTTCAGATCCTAGATCATGGGGAGAATAAATCCCAAACCCCCATCTCTAGGTAGACAGAGGCCTGAGGTTCCCTCCTCATTCTGGATTAGGCCAGAAATTTTGCATCATAGCTGCCTAGCATGGGACTTGGCATACAAGGGTGCTTAATACCCATATATTCAGTCTAATGGTAGTGGTCCTCAACCAACCAGATGTACATATCAGAATTTTCCAGAAAGCATTTAACATCATTTGATTCTTTATAATCATGTGTGATTCTTTACAAGGTAATGCAGTCATTTTGGGACAGGTAATTCATTTGTCTGATTCAATGTTCAAAAGGGCCAAAAAGGTATCTGTTCAGTGAAAGGGTTTCCTCCCACCTCCGTTCTCCAGCCACCCATTTACCCTCCCTGGAGGCAACCATGGCTACTTTTTTCTTCTGAATACTTTCAAGGATATTTTAGGTATATGTGATCAAATATGTACGCTTGGTCTTTTGCCTTTTTAAAACAAACAGTAGCAAACTACACACATTGCTCTCTGCACCTTGCTTTTTTCACTTAACAATGTTGTTCAAAATCATTCCATACTAGTTTTTTTTTAAAACCACAATTATATCTATTTATTCTATTTTTACAAGAAAGTGGAAAGTGACTGGAATATAAGTTTGAAAAGTTTCTGTTGCTGAACCAAAGTGGGTCCGCTTCTTGGTGAGTTGAAATCAAAGCCTTCACCAGAAGTAGTTGTCACACAAAGTAAAATTTATTTGCTGCAAATAAATCCCTTCCAAAGCTGTGGCTCCCCAAGCAAAGGAAAGCAGGGGCCTTTTATTTTGGATGGCGAATGAATATTCAAAAGGGAGAGGTGAGTACTCGCTCCTGCAGGGTCAGTTGGAAAACAAGCTTCCACATACATGCATCGCATGTTATGGTAATAAGGCCTAAGCTCCTCCTGGGGTGGAGATCCTAACATTAAAATGAAGCAAAGGTAATCTCTTGGGCACTTCTCAGCCCATCTGTGCAGGCGCCATTCTTGCAATGGGGTTTGGACTCGTTCAGGGCAGTTGGAGATTGCATCTCTTCACATAACTAAAAAAACAATTTGGAGAAACAGTTAAGTGCTTCTGAAACCTCCTTTGAGTTACTTGGGGCAGTTAGTGACATTTCCAGGTAATACTCTGAGTTCACTGCATAATTTAAACCCGTATCTTCTATACCCATTCTAAACTAGAAAACTTGTTGCAATTACATTCTCTTTTCCCTCTTATTACAGTACAGTGGTTTGTTGTTGTTTATTGTGGTAAAATATACATAACATAAAATTTATGTTTTTTTTTTGCTGAGGAAGATTCGCCCTGAGCTAACATCTGCTGCCAGTCTTCCTCTTTATATATGTGAGCTGCCACCACAGCATGGCCATTGACAGACAGGTGGTATAGGTCCGTCCCCAGGAACCGAACCTGGGCCACTGAAGCGGAGCGTGCTGAACTTAACCACTAGACCACTGGGGCTGGCTCAAAATTTACCACTTTAATCATTTTTAACTGTGTAGTTCATTGTCATTAAGTACACTCACATTGTTGTGCAACCATCAGCACCATCTCTCTCCAGAACTTTTTCATCTTCCCAAACTGAAACTCTGTCCCCATTAAACAATAACTCCCCATTTCCCTCCCCCAGGCCCTGGTAACCACCATTCCACTTTCTGTCTCTACGAATTTGACTACTCTAGGTACCTCATATCAGTGAAATCATACCATATTTGTCCTTTTGTATCTGGCTTGTTTCACTTAGCAAACTGTTTTCAAGGTTCATCCACATTGTAACATGTATCAGAATTTCACTTCTTTTTAAGGTTGAATAATATCTCATTGTATGTACCTACATTTTATTTATCCCTTCATCCATCCATGAACAATTAGTTTGTGTCTACCTTTTAGCTATTGTGAATAATGCTACTATGAACATGGGTGAACAAACATCTGTTCCAGTCCCTGCTTTTAGTTCTTTTGGGTACATACACAGAAGTGTGACTGCTAGATCATATGGTAATTCTATGTTTAATTCTGTTTGATTAATTAATTACACATTAATTTACTGTTTAATTTTTTGAGGACCTGCTATACTGTGTTCCACAGTGGTTGCACTATTTCACGTTCCCATCAGCAATACACAAGGATTCCAATTTCTCCACACCCTCGCTAACACTTGTTATTTTCTGTTTGTTTGTTTTTAAAGATTTTATTTATTTATTTGTTTCCCCCCAAAGCCCAGTAGATAGTTGTATGTCATAGCTACACATCCTTCTAGTTGCTGTATGTGGGACGCGGCAGCAGCATGGCCGGAGAAGCAGTGCGTTGGTGCGCGCCCGTGATCTGAACCGGGGCTGCCAGCATCGGAGCGCACGCACTTAACCGCTAAGCCACAGGGCTGGCCCTGTTTGTTTTTATTTTTATTTATTTTTTTATTTTTTTAAACTTTTTATTTAAATTTTTATTTATTTATTTATTCTTTTCCCCCAAAGCCCCAGTAGATAGTTGTATGTCATAGTTGCACAGCCTTCTAGTTGCTGTATGAGGGACACGGCCTCAGCATGGCCGGAGAAGCGGTGCGTCAGTACAGCCGGGGATCCGAACCCGGGCCACCAGCAGCAGAGCACACACCCTTAACCGCTAAGCCACGGGCCGGCCCTGTTTGTTTTTAAATAATAGCCATCCTTGGGGGTGTGAAGTGATATCTCATTGTGGTTTATTTGCATTTCCGTAATAACTAATGATGTTGAGCATCTTTTCATGTACTTATTGACCATTTGTATATCTTCTTTGGAAAAATGTCTATCAAGTCTGCAATTGCATTCTTAAAAATATACATTTAAACGACTAATGACTCTATCATTTTTGTTAAAATGATACTTGTTCATTACAAAAATTCAAGCAAACCAGAAAAGAACAAAGAAACCAACCACCCTATTTCACCACCCAGAAATAGCTATTACTGTATCAACATTTGGTGAATATCATTCTATACATCTCATAGGTAAAGAAATGGAAAAAATTTATAACAATCTATTCATACTGTATGTTCTATTTTAAAACAAAAACATTACATTTAACTTTATTTGAAGTTAACAGAAAAAGAAATGTAAGTGAAACTGAAAGAATCGTTGAACTTCAGATAAATGAAAAGTGATATTATTTTCTATAAGATTCCTCTAAGGTTAAGAAAAAGAGATTTTGAAAAACATGAAGGATGGACTCACTATTATTTATTAATCACATGTTTTAAAGGTAGACATGACTAGTTAACTTCCTGCCACATGAGCCACTCCCAATTAATTCCTAATATTTCTCTCACTCTCTTCCCCTCCATCCAGATTTGTTATAACACTATTTTTAGTTTACTAGTATTTATAACATCTATAGTATATTCTATTCTGCAACACTGATTTCCTTAATTGTTTAGTCTTAGATTGATATTTAAACATTTTCAATGGTAACCAACAATCTTTTTTTGTTTTGACTCATCTCTTAGCTATATTTTATCCTCAAATAGCTTTTACAAGAAAGGATCATGCCCTTTCCATTCTACCTAGAGAGAAGTCCATTTTGCATTGTCCCTAGTTCCCACAGTAACTTAAGGGAAAGTTTAAAAAAATAAATTTTAAGTTTTAATTGTGGTAAAAAAAACATACAGTTTACTATCTTAAAAAGGGAAACTTTTACAATGTCCAGAGCCCTTGCTGCAGGAACCCACTTAGAGCATTGACCCTGCTCCCAAATGGAAGGGTACATCCGCAGAAAGAAATGTGATATTATCTACGTGATAAATTTGAGAAGGTTCAAGATCTTCCAGGAACACTAGCAAATGAGCTCTACTGAAGTGTTCTCTGGGCACCTAAAGTGTTCTGTGGGCACACCCATTGCTGAGCATCTTACTTCTGGGATCTTCACCTATCAAATCGAGGCAGCTGTTTGGGAGCCTTGCTTTTTGTGATTACTGATCCCAGGGCTGAGGCGTTTCTGTTCACTTGCCCACCATAGTTCAATGTAAATCAGACTCCTCTCCGCTTTACATGGATGTTGCCATACCATGTGGCAACAAAAGGCCTCACTCAGCAGGTGTCTTGTAGTGGATGCTTGCCCAGAAAATCCTCTATATGGTGACATTAACTTCCTCTGGGGCCCATAGGAAGTTGCGCTTGTCATTAGGATTGCTCACAAATATTCTAGTTCTTCTCCTTCCAGGCACGTGGAGAGAGAGTTTCCTTTTCTGCCGCCTTTGAAGTTAGGCAAGGCTATGGACTGCTCAATACAATATGAGCAGAACTGTCATGTGTTACTTTTGGGCAGATGTTATAAAAGCTAGTGTGTGTTTCACCAAGTCCTCCTCCCCCTATCCATCCATGATTGGATGGTGATCACGGAAGCTCAGATTGGGGTGGAGCCTCTTTCCTCAGCCTTAGTCTCTGAGTGACTCGAGTCAGCAGACCTCCTCCACCGACCAACACCAGACATACAGCATGAGCAAGAAATAGACCTTTGTTGTTATAAGCCACCAAAACTTCGGCGTTATTTGTTACTGCAGCATAACCTAGCCTACCCCGGCTGATATAGAAGCTATGAACTTTTACAGAGACCCAGAAGAGATCGAGAAGGAACAGCAGCCAGTGCTAAAAACAGACCTCAGGATAAATGGGCTGCTGCAGCTCCGGAGTTCAGTGTGCTCATTCCAAGGTGGCAGATAGTTCTGAAAGGAGGCAGGTGCCCTCCATTACTTTTCAGCAGCTCTTTACTGGAGACTGAATGGTCTGACCTGTTTCTGAAACCAGTCTGCAGCCCCACGGCCCAGGCGCTCACATAGGAAACCACCACCGAGTGGTCTTAACCCATCCTTCCAAAGGTTCTTAAACAAAATGCAACAAGTTGACAGAAAACAAACACGATTTTTGTACAAATGAAAAGGGGTTCATGGGTGCTATATTCCATGAGTTCACTTATGTCTGAGAAGGTCTGACTGTTGTCTTTATATTTTAATGTCAACATGGCTGGATTATAGTATTTTCAACTCATGTTTTAAGTATATAAATAATATCAGCCCCTGGTAAAAATTTCAAGCTGTAGAGTAGCTTACAAATTGAAAAGTAAAAGTTTCCGTATATCCTCATATGCAATCTCACTCTGCCATCCCCCTACCTACCCAGCTGTGGGTGCAGGCACAGCGCCTGGCACTGAGGCACTATACACAGTGTAAGAAATGGTCTAGACCCTCAATAGGCTTATTCTGATTGTTTCAGTTAATGGAGTTGGGTCAATAATGCTGACATTAGAATTGAAGCAAACCAGGTGGGGACTGTGCTGAACTGGTGAGTACGTGTCTTACCCAAAAAGGGCAGCCACTGCCCAGCTCCAGCTGTTTCTTGTTCAAGGAATGCAGACTCAGTGTTGCTAGATTTCACGATTTCAGGTGAAAGTGGAAATACATTTTTGCACAAGAAATTTGCTGTTGCTATGGCAAACTAAACATATACATGGGCTGGATTTGATCAGTTTGTGGATGTTGCAGTAGTTATGAGGATGGGCTCTGGAGTCTTAGGTTTGAATGCTGGCTCTACCACTCATCCGTTCTGGGCCCCAGTTTCCTCATCTATAAAATGGGATTCTACCTCATAGGATTCTTATGAGGATCAAATGAGATGCTGAAAGCACTTAATAACATGTGAGGTGGACTCCTCATAAAAACTTACAATCTAGTGGAAGAGTCAACAAATGAATCTCATCTGGAAATTACAGGAAGACTTCACTGGGACAGTGGCATTTAAACAGAGACCTGAAAGATGAATAGTTAATTGGGTGGAGAATCGGACTGGAGAGGAGGGGAAGGGCATAACAGGCAGAGGGAACAGCTCTCAAGAAAGCCCTGAACCAATCCTGCAAGCCAAAGCTAAAGCAGTGAGGACATAAAGGAGAAAATCCTCTGGGAGCCAAGGATTTGCTGACTGACAAAGTGTGAGCTAGAAAGAGCCTCAGTTCAGCCCGAGGCCAGTGCCTGCAAATTTAGGACTTCACACCACACTGCGTTAACTTCCCTGACAGAAAAACCACACCCACCAAGTCTTCTGCTGGGCCCTTTAACCCTCTCCTCTCAAACACAGAAGAGAGGGCAGCACAGGGGGCTGCCCTGGGGTCAAGAGTAGTTTTCCAGGCAGAGGAGTAAGATTGAGAAGGCAGGTAAGAAGGCACAGAAGGTGGAAGCAGTCCCATTTGCTCTGGCGGCTGAGATGTCTAGAGGGATGCTTCCAAGGCTGGGTGGAGATGAGGCTGGGCGGAGATGAGGCTAGGCAATATGCAGCGCCTACAACTTCAGGTTGAGGAAATCTGGCCAGTTTGTAGGATCTCGGCCAAATGGAGAATGGGCGCCCCCTGGGAGCAGTGCTTGGTAGTGGACGCTGGAGGACCCAGATGAGGAGGGACGGGGGGTGCGGAGGGGGTGCGGCTCAAGATGGGGTTAGACTGCCCGCCACAGTTTTCTTCTCACAGGAGCTAACTCCTTCCGGCAGGATGGATTCCTGGGATCCTAGAACAGCTGGGTTGGAAGGGACCTCGAAAAAGGAACTACCAACACGTGCCCCGTGTCAGGCCCTGAGCTGGGCACTTTCGTGAACATAGTCTTAACAGTCCAAAATCTGCTTCGAGGTAGGTATCATCACCCCCATTTTTCAGAGGAGAAAACCGAGGTTTGGTGACTTCCCAAGAGGGGCGGGGATTTTGTATGACTCCGGAGCCTTCTCCCTGGAGCCCTCACGACTTGGAAGATACCGATTCCCTGAGGTTTGCGGGGGGACAAGGATCGGGTGTGTGGCGCCCAAGCTTTCCAAGGGACAACAGTGTGACGGGACTTTCGGCGAGAACCACACCTCCCTTGTCGCGACAATACTGATTACTGTTGCTTTCCTTTAAGAGGCTTACCATGAAATATGAAGTCCTCGCCACATGGGGAGGCGGACATTATATATTCCTGGATCACCCGGACGTCTTTCTCCCTCAGCCGCACTGCTCCCCACGGGTGACATAAATTCTCCCCCTCCACCAGCGAGTGAAGGTGTGGGACTACATTTCCTGGCAGTTGTTCAGAAGGGGGTGGCGGGAGACGAGGAAAGAGACTCTCCGTTTCCGTCGGCTCGCAATTTGGCGTGTCCGCCGTGATGCACATTTCAACAGCCCACGTCCTTTCTCTGTAGAGCTAAGGAAGGGACTACGTCCCCCAACAGGCACTGGCACTCTGTGCCAGTGATATGCCGCCATCTTCACTGTAGTCCTTTCCCCCGTTTCCGCAGGGAGTAGCCTTAGCAAGTGGACTACAAATCCCAGGTCGCCGTCTCCCCTCTCCTGCGGCCGCCATCTTTGCCGGTAGTCCCCGCCCCTTTCCCCTTCCATTGTCTCGACCGAAGATAACAGAAGGGAGCCGAGAAGACTGCAACTCCCGTCAGGCTCTGCGCTACGGGGGGGGGGGGGATTTGGATATTACAGGCGGGCGAGGTGCCCAAGGTGGTAGAATGAGGGGACGGGGAGAGGCTAGGTAACCTGCCATCTTTATGGTAGTCTCCTCATCCTCCTGGTTCCGCCATTCTGAAGGAACACTAGAAGGCTAGAAAACTACTATTCCCATCGCACCTCACAAGATCGACTACTCGTCAGGTGTACGCCCCTCTTCCGCCATCTTGCTTGTAGTCCTCATTCCTTTTCACCTTTCCATTGTTCCTGACGAATAGAAATGGCAGCGGGAAGGCAGCAGATGGACTGCGACTCCCGTCAGGTACCACACACGCGGAGGGTTGTGGACAGGAGGGCGTGCGAGTGTCTGGGAAGGAGGTCGGGTCAGGGGAGAAGGCCATCTTGTTTGTAGTCATCGTTCCCGCTCCTTATCTATGCTCTGTAACGGGAAGCCTTGGGGCAAGCGGACTATAACTCCCAGCATCCTCAACTCCCGGCTTGGCACGCTCTCCGCCATCTTGTTTGTAGTTCCCGCTGGCCCCAGCCGCCTATTCCCTCCGTAGCATCAGCGTCCGCAGGACTACGACTTCCGTTGTGCCCTGCGCGTGCTCGTCCTAGAAAGTGGAGGTGGTGGGGGAAGGAGGGGGCAGGGGGCGGGGTTCCTCTGGGAGAAGGAGGGAGTAAAGAGGAGGAGGAGGGAAGGAGGAGGGAGGGGAGGGGAGGGGGAAGAGAGGAGGAAGGAGGAAGGAGCTAAGGAGGGATGAGAGAGGCAGCCAGGGCCCCGGGCCGAAGCAGCGCGGGGCCAGGGGACCGGGGGGGCTGAGGCACCCCAATTGCCCCCTCCCCTCTTCCCTGCCCCCTTCCATCCTTTCCTTCCAACCTCCTGCTTGAGGAAGGGGTTTTATTCAAATTTTATTTAAATCTCTATCTCCGGAGGGTCGTGCGCGCTGGGGGAAGGGGGAGAGGGCGGGGGCGCGCACAGGCTGGGGGGCGGGGCCGGAGCAGCTTCCTTCACCCCCCTCCGCTCGCCCGGTAGCCGTAGGGCAGGGGGCCGCAGTCCAGGGGCGGGCCCAGGGGAGGGGGGCAGGTTACAGGGACCCCCCCCTCCCCGGGAACCGGCGGTGGGTGGGGCTTGAACCCCGGAAACGGTGGGGGGCCCAGGCCTGGCCCTGGACCCCTGGACAGTGGGGGCCGGGAAGGGGCCAGTTAAAGGGCCGGGGGCGCTGGGGAGAGGCGGGGCGGGGTGGGGGGAGGGGAGCTGGGACTCGGACCCCGGACTGAGTGGGGCCCGGGCAGAAGCTGAGCACCCTGCGCCCGAGGAGCCCCCGTTGGTCTGGGGGGGCTGAGGGACTGAGCCCCCCAGAGCAGGACCTCCCCCTGGAAGGGCCGCGCCGCAGCCCGTGGGAGGGCCTTGCCTCCGGCGCCCCCCATCTCCACTCGCCGCCGTCCCGGCCTCCGCCGGAGGGAGGGGCCGAGCGCCCTCGGGGGGCCGTGGACCCCGGCGTTCTGAGCGTTCCGCGCCCCGCGCCGCCCGGCCCCCCCGCCGCCGATGGCCGCCGACCCGCCGGGAGCTGCCGAGAAGGGAGAGATGGCTCCCGGGACACGTGTGAGGTGGGTTCATGCGGCTCCTCCTCACCCCCAGACCTAGGCAGCTCCCACTCCCATTCATCCTCAGCCTGGCCTCTCTCTACCTTCCCCGCCCCCAGCCTTACCCTCTCTTTGCTCCAAACTCCTCATCTCCAGCCCTCTTTCCTTTTACCTCTCAACCCTGGGGAACTGGCCTTCCTTCCTGGACCCTGCTTCCCCTTGCAGACCCCCATCCCCTCATCCCCTCCTGCAGTCGCCGCCCTTCAGCCCCCTCTCCTGGAGTGCTAGAGGGCCCCTTCCCCCCTTGGATGGGTCTGGAAGTCCCCGGAAAGGGGGAAGCTGGGGTAAGACTCTGGCCATGAAGAGACCCTCCAGGCCTGCTGAGTCTGTCTGGGAGCTTGGAGGATCTGGTTTCCATGGGAAGGGGAGCCCAAGGGATTCTGGACAATTAGAGTTGGAAAGCAGCCTGGGAAGCTGGTGGGGGGCAGGGGGGCACATGTAGGACTAAGCCCATTCTGAGTTCTGTGAGATGTCAGCCTGGATTTTAGAATCACAGGGAATCTGGGAGATTGCTCAGGTTGACCTGAGAGATCCCAAGAGGAGGGTGTCTTGGAGGAGAGGGAGCTCTGTGGGGAGCAGAGGAGTTGAGATCTTGGGCAGAGGAGGGACCCTGAAGCAGCGTCTCAGGGGCGTCCTTGAGCCCTGGGAGATTGGGCAGTGCAGTGAATCTTTAGGGCTGTGGGGGGGCAAGGATCCCATTGGAGCTGGTGAGGATATCTAGGTTTTGGGAGAAGAGAGATTGGGTGGTAGTTGTGTGTGAGAGAGATAAAGAAGGGAGAAAGAAAGGTCTGGAGCTTCCACCCAGGAATCTGTGGGTACCTTGGAGGTAAATCTGGGGAATTTTAGTTTGGGAAGAGCATGGGGCGTAGTACATAACAGGAGAAGAGTTGGGACTTCTCTAAGGTAACTCCACAGACAAGGAGCCCCTAGCCTTCCAAGGAGCTTTGGTGTGAGAGTGTCAGTCGAGAGGGCCAAGTGTCCCTTCATCCTCCCTGGGCTAGGTGAGGGGGTGCTGAGGAAAGGTAGAGGAGGAGTGAGGTTATGAAGCCAGTTCTCAGGCTCCCAGAGGAGCCAGGTGCACTGCTTGAGAGAGATAAACCTTGAGTAGAGAGAATGGCTCCCCGCAGCCCCTGCAGACGGGTGACCTCCTTGTTCCTTGTCTCCCTGGGTAGGAGGGCAAGCTCTGGCTGCCTAGGAGTGGGGGCAGCATCCAGGAGCCTACCAGGCCAGGGCCCCAGTGGGCCCACCTGACCCTGCCACCATTCACCCACAGCCCTCGGCGTTGCTGACGCCCCCAATGTCGTCGAGCAGCCGGGGGCCGGGGGCCGGAGCGCGCCGACGCCGAACCCGCTGCCGTCGCTGCCGGGCCTGTGTGCGAACTGAGTGCGGGGACTGCCACTTCTGCCGAGACATGAAGAAGTTCGGGGGGCCCGGGCGTATGAAGCAGTCGTGCCTGCTCCGGCAGTGCACTGCCGTGAGTTCTGCCCCCACCGCATTGGGCTCCCTTCCCCAGCTGGCCCGAGTGCCTTTCTGGGGTGGCTGGTGGCTGCTTCCTAGAGTGGACTGTAGAGTTGCTGTGTGTTCACTCATTCATTCACTGGTTTGCCCAGGTGTTCACCAGGCCTGTTTTTGTTCTCAGCTCCAAGCTGGGGGTAATGTTAGGGTGCACAGAAGAATCTAGCCCAGTGCCTACCTTCATACTTTTCCCAACTTTCACAGGTACAGACCCATAGAAAGTTCTGCCACTGTCATACCCCTCCTCAGAGGTATCTGTGCACAGGAACTAACGCCCCCCCCCCCCAAGCTGGCCCCTGTCAAATTCTTAGCCTTCTTTGGCCTCTTCCTCACCCATCAGAGTGGTCTTGGATTTGAGGCCAGGTTTACCCTTTGTGTGACCTTGAGCAAATTACTTTGAACCTCAAGTATCTTCTCTAAGATGTTTCCTTTGCTGAGTTGTAAAGATTAAACAGTAGAATGGATTTAAATGTATCTGCTATAAGGCCCAGCGCACAGTAGGTATCTGAGAAGCATGGGTTTTTTCCCAGCCTTCCTCATCCTTTGAGCTTCCCAGCGCCCCAGAGCGCAGCCCTTCCCCAGCAGCCATGAGGAGCCAGTTGCCTCCTGTGTCCCCCTCCCCACACCACCACCTCCCTTTTTTCCTACAGCCACTCTTTCCTGGTTGGTCTCTTCACCCAACAGCCTCTCTCTTCTCTTCCTTTGTTCCCCAACCCTTGCCTCACTTTCCTGTTCCTTCTTCCCCACCTTCTTCCTTGAGCCTGTCTCACAACCTTCAGCATCCCTGATACAACTCACTATTACCATTGTTCTCCCCAAAGTCACATTGTCTGAGCCTGCTCCTGTTTTATGCAGGACCAGCCAGCTGCCTTTAGTGTTCCCAGGGGTCTTGCCAAAATCAGGTTCATTGTAGGGTCCAGAGCAACCCTGGCTGCCCATTGAGCAAACTTGGAGACACCCCAAGCTGCTGCTGTGTCCCCTCCAACCTTGAGTATTATTGTCATATTTGCTTATGGTCTTTTTCCCTCCTCAAAGCCAGCTACAATGTCAGGGTCACACAGGCGTGTGATCAGCTGCAGTAGTCACAACAGTGATGACAACTGTGTATCGAACGCCTCTCATGTGTTATCCCATTCTTACAACAGTCCTGCGAAGGGAAAAAGTCCTCACCCCAATTTACAAATGGAGAAATAAAGACTAAAGGAGATTAAATCAGTTGCCCAAGGTCATACTGCCAAAAAGGAGCAAAATCAGGATTTGACCAAGCTTGGCCCGTGGTTCTGAACCTCATCCATCAGCTGGCCAGGGTCGCCAGAAGAAAGGGTCTTTCCCCTGTTGCTTGCTTTCGGGGTCCCTGATGCCCCCTCTCCACCGACAGCCCGTGCTCCCACACACAGCTGTGTGCCTCTTGTGTGGGGAGGCTGGGAAGGAGGACACAGTGGAGGGAGAAGAAGAGAAATTTGGTTTGAGCCTCATGGAGTGTACAATCTGCAACGAGATCGTCCACCCTGGCTGCCTGAAGGTGATGGCCCTGGGGACCCTGGAGTCTGGGGTGGGGCTGATGGTCAGAGAGCAAGGAAGTGGGAACACTGCCTCTGGCATGCTACGTCCACTCCCTGCCCTCTGCTGACAGATGGGGAAGGCTGAGGGTGTCATCAATGCGGAGATCCCCAACTGCTGGGAGTGCCCTCGCTGCACCCAGGAAGGCCGGACCAGCAAGGTACGGGCAGGGGCTGGGCAGGGCACTGGACTCTGGGTAAGTGGTGGCTCAGAGAGCTGTGCAGGATCTCACCCCTAGCTTCCATTTCCTCAGGATTCAGGTGAGGGACCAGGCCGCCGCAGGGCTGACAACGGCGAGGAGGGCGCCAGCCTGGGGAGTGGATGGAAGCTGACGGAGGAGCCGCCGCTTCCACCACCCCCACCCAGGCGCAAGGGGCCCCTACCTGCTGGGCCCCCCCCAGAGGACGTGCCTGGGCCCCCCAAAAGAAAGGAGAGGGAGGCAGGGAATGAGCCCCCCACCCCAAGGAAAAAGGTGAGCCAGGGAGCATGCTCACTAGGTCCAGCCCAAGGGATTCTGGGAGCTCTAGTTTTGTTCCTTTTTGGGGAGGATGGGCCTGGAAGTCAGTCGTCTGTGGGTTGTTGGGAGATGTAGTTCAAGAGGTGTTGGAGGGAGGATGGAGCATGCTTAGTGTGGAGGAGAGGTACAGGTAAGGGGCCACTGGCACTGGGTGGGGAAGCTTTGGGAGCCCTGGGTGTTTTAGGAAGGAGGGAGAGAACATGCTCAAATTAGCTGCTACCGAGGAGGAAGGAGGGACTGGAAAGGGCCTGATGGGGAAGAAAGAGGAGATGAGAGCATGCTCAGTGAGCCAAGACTGGTTGCGAGGTGAGCATGCTCAGAGTTCTTCCTGAGATGGGGGCTTCTGGGATTTGTAGTCTAAGAGGAGGGCATGGATCTTAGTTTTGTGGATAATGAGGGGCTAATGGGGCCTCTCCCTTTCCCCATATTTCCTTCTTACCTCCCCGGTAGGTGAAAGGAGGCCGAGAGAGGCACCTGAAGAAGGTGGGTGGAGACGCCTGCCTCCTGCGAGGATCGGACCCAGGCGGCCCTGGCCTTCTGCCCCCCAGGGTTCTGAATCCAAGCCAGGCTTTCTCGTCCTGCCACCCTGGGCTCCCTCCCGAGAACTGGGAGGTGTGCCGGGGACCTCCTCCTTCCCCCTCCCACCTTTCCTTGCCCCACCCTCCACCCTAGAGACAGAGATCTATCCCTTCCTGCTCACCTTGTTCTGCCCCAGCCCCACTTGGCCACGATGGGCAAGTGGGAAGAGTGGACCCCTGGGAAGAGTGGAGAAGGCGAGTGGGTTGGGGCCAGGCCATAGGAGCCCCTGACTTCCCAAGAACCCTTGGGGTATCATCTGACCCATTTGCCTCATCTTTCCAAACCTTAAAGGGGAAAGAACTGAGTTTAAATCCTGGCCCAACCACTGACTCCCAGTGTCATCTTGGCAGCTTGTTGGCTGCTCTGAGCCTCAGTTTCCTCATCTGTGAAGTAGAGATGATACTACCTACTTTACCCACCTATCCCACAGAACTGTTTAAATCTAATGAAAGTCAGCAAGCTTTGTAAACTATAGATTTGAGGAAAATGAGGCTCAGAGAGGTTAAAGGATTTGTCCAAGGTCACACAGCAAAGCTAGAATTCAGAAACCGCTTCGCACTGACACACTAAATGCAAGGGTCTGCCTGATTTTGATCAAATCCTACCTCTGTCATTTGTCAGTTTGAAACCTTGGGCAAGCTCCTTAATCTCTCTGAGCCTCGGTTTCCTCATGTCAAAAAAGAGTGGCCCAAGTTGCCATTAGATTCAGCATTGTGAGAATGTAATGAGTCAGCAACCTGGGGCCAGACGATCATTGTTCCTCTCACATCGTTGAGTAAGACACTTAGAATTGTCTAGTCCAGCGTTCCATGTTGTAGGTAATGAGGCAGGGGCTTGCCAAGGTCACACAGAGACTTGATGGCCAATACTCAAAACTAGGTCTCTGACTTCTCCATACCTCACTGCCTTTGGAAATTCATAACCCATTGAAACCCATAAGGCTTTTAATTCTTTGAGTCAGCGCCTTCGTGTTACAGATAAGGAAACTAAAGTTCAGAGGGACATGACTTGGCTGAGGGCCCACATCACTTGGGTGCAGAGCCAGGACTGGAACTCAGGACTGTCCCTTGGGCTGTTCATCCCCTGGTGACCCCTCAGGGGCAGGGGGTTGGGAAAGCGTGTGTCAGGCCCTAGAACAGCCTCACCCTGTCTCCCTGTAGAAACCAAAGCCGCCTTTGGCTTCTGCTGAGGGCCCGGCGGTGCCGTCTCCATCACCACAGAGGGAGAAGCTGGAGCGTTTCAAGCGGATGTGCCAGCTGCTGGAGCGGGTGCCTGACACCTCCTCGTCCTCCTCGGATTCAGACTCGGACTCCGACTCGTCAGGCACATCGCTGAGTGAGGATGAGGCCCCTGGCGAGGCCCGGAATGGGCGACGGCCAGCCCGGGGCAGCTCGGGCGAGAAGGAGAACCGCGGGGGGCGGCGGGCTGTGCGCCCTGGAAGTGGGGGGCCCCTCCTCAGCTGGCCCCTGGGCCCCGCCCCACCACCCCGGCCCCCACAGCTGGAGCGGCATGTGGTACGGCCCCCACCTCGAAGCCCTGAGCCTGACACGCTGCCTTTGGCTGCTGGATCCGACCACCCCCTGCCCCGCGCCGCCTGGCTTCGTGTCTTCCAGCACCTCGGGCCCCGAGAGCTGTGCATTTGCATGCGAGTCTGCCGGACTTGGAGCCGCTGGTGAGTGGCCTAGACAGGCCTGAGTTCCGCTGCCAACACTCTCCTCCCTTGCTGTGAGACCAGCCACAGTTCCCTGGTCCTCTCAAGGCCTTATTCTTGTATTGATAATATTTCCGTAGGATGTACGTATGAGTGTAAAAACTTCCATGTTTACTCTGCACAGGCTGCTTTCCATTTATGAGCTCATTTAACCCTCACAACAACTTTGTGAGGTAGGTACTGTTATTCCCTTTTTCACATGAAGCTGAGGTTAAGGTCATATGGAGAGGAAGCAGTAGAACCAGGAATTTGAACCCAGGCCCCCTGGCTCCAGAATCTTTCTTCTTAATAACTATCATTTATGAATGTTCAGTATGTGCCAAGCATAGTGCTAACTCCTGTGCATGCATCATCTCATTTGCTTTTCACACTCCCTCTCTTGGGGACAGTCTTATTATTGGTCCCACTGGCACATAAGATAGCCCTTTGCTGAACTGGCCCCTGTCCTCTCAGAGATGGCCATATTTGGGCCTCCTGACTCCACTTGTAACTTCTTCATGTTCTGGAGCCACCACCAACACCCTCTGCCTGTCCTCCCCCCATCTCCCCACTGCTTCCTGAACCTTGCTTGTTCAGAAATGTCAAGCGTCCTCTGAAGCCCCTGGTCTTCCTCTTTGATCCTGCCCCCTACAGATTCCCCCTCGGCCCCCACCATGAAACTCCTATGACACTCTGTTCCCCTCACAGAGCACATCGAGGCCTTCTGCATGTAGACAAGCCATCATTCATTTATTCATTTTCATGTTCCCATCAGTTGCTGGGGTGGGGGAGATACTGTGTCTGTTTTATCTTCATGTTCCCAGCACAGGACAAGGGGCAGTGTAGGTGCTCAAGAAATATTGTATTAAATGAGTACATCCAGGCTCTTTCCCAGGCTCTTACTGTGGCCCGGGTGTCCTGTTGGGCACTTTGCAAATGTGAGCTGATTTGTTCCTCATAGTAACAGCCCTCTGAGGGAATGAGAGACACCTGAGGGAATGAGAGACACCTGAAGTCACAGTGCAAGTTAATGGCTGAACTCAAACTTGAATCCTTTTCCTTTGGATTCTGGGGTGCTGGTTCATGCCTTCTGGTCTCTGTGGAAGCTATAGAGCTAAGAGGATAGGAGTGCAGGCTTGAGGTAAATTGCCTGTGGTTGAATCTTATTCTTCCTCTGAGCTGTACGTCATTGGTCTACTCTCTTAACTTCTCCATGCCTCAGTGTTTTCATCTGTTAAAACAGGATAACCAAAGCGTTTACTTCATAGTGTTTTTGTGAGCTAACATAACGTAAAGAAGTGAAGATGGTACTTGGGAAATAGAAATTACTCAGTGCCTTAATAATAATCGTTGGTATTCACTCAGTTAGAAATATTTAGTGAAAGCACAGACTTTTACATCCTCAGAACATAGATCTGTGCCCTTGAAGAGCTCCCAGTTAACCTGCAACATAGAAGCAAATAGTTACAACAGTTGCTGGGGATCATTCCCCCTTCCCCCCGCCCCTGCCTCATGTATTAATTGAGGAAATGTTTGCTGAGGCCTCTTCATCAAGGCCACCCCCGTGCTTGGCGTGTGGGATCCAGAACTGAAGAGGACTTGGTTTCTGCCTCAAGGAGAGACTTGTGACTGGAAGTGGACAAAACAGACAGACTGGACTGCATAGTGGTTTCCAGCTTGGGCCCTGGAGTCTGGCACTCATGGGTTTCGTCAGCTGTCACTCCTGCACTTCCTGGATGTATGGCCATGGGTGGATAGCTGTACCTCCCAAGGCCTCAGTTTTCTCGTATGTAGTCTAGGGTTCATATTAATACTCATCTTGTGGGGATTAAACGAGGTGGTTCTTGCAAAGCACTTAGCACAGTACCTGAAGCATACTAAACACTCAATAAGATGGTGGCTTTCAGTGAGAAGGACCAGGGTAGGGCAGAGCAGGGGTCTGGGGGGCACAGTGGGCCAGGCAGGAGGCTCTGTCAGGCCTGGGCACAGAAGTCGGGATGGAGAGGAGGGATTCAGGTTGAGAACTTTTTAAGAAACAGAATGGCTTGGATTTGGTGACTAAACGGCTAGGGGGACAGCAGGGTGACACATGAGTTTCTGGCCCACAGGCCTCGGTGGGCAACGGTGCCATTCCCCAAGCCCTGGAATACCTGAAGAGGAGCAGGTTCCAGGGGAAAGTGAAGTGCTCAGATTTGACATTTGGTCTGAAAGGCCTGTGGGCCAGTCAGGAGCTAGCAGGAGAGCAGCTGGAGGTACAGGTCTGATGCTCAAGAACAAGATCCAAGTCGAGGAGTTTTTTTTGTTTTTTAAAGATTTTATTTATTTATTATTTTCCCCCCAAAGCCCCAGTAGATAGTTGTATGTCGTAGTTGCACATCCTTCTAGCTGCTGTATGTGGGACGCGGCGTCAGCATGGCTAGAGAAGCGGTGCGTCCGTGCGCGCCCAGGATCCGAACCCGGGCCACCAGCAGCGGAGCGCGCGCACCTAACTGCCAAGCCATGGGGCCGGCCTAAGTCGAGGAGTTTTTAACCTATAGGTAGCAGCTTCAAAGAAGAGGGCAGAGGCAGAATGTCAGGATTTGTGAGTTACAGAGAGAACAGCCAGAGACTTGGAGGAGATCGAGGGTGGAGGTGTGTCCTCAAGGAGAGAGAGTGAGGAAGGAGTAAATGATGAACAGTGTTGGATGTTGGCGAGAGGTCATAGGAGATGAAGGACCAGAAGTGGCAGGTGGATTTTGCTACAAGGAGGCCTTGGTATCCTTGGCTGTGTTGGGGGGGACCATGATGGTGGGGGGACCAAAGCCAAGTTGACTGGGGTTGAGAATGTCAGCTCCAAGGCAGGAACTTGATCTGTTTGTTTGCTGGTCTGTCTCTAGTTTCTAAGATGGTGCCTGGCAAACAGTAGGTACTAAAAAAATACTTGTTGAATGCATGAATGAAAGTGAGGAGATCAGCATGGAGTGTGGAAAGAGGGAGTGGGGTGGAGCTAGAGAGGAATTTGTTGGAGGGAGAACAGGAAGTTGCAGCTTTCCTGTCTGGTGGCTTCTGTCTTCTCTCGGACCTGGGACGTGAGGTGATCTACCAAGAATGAGAGAAGAGAGGCTGGGCGGAGGAAGCGTGGAGGAGGTGTTGAGTTGCAGGGGAGAGGGTTGGGGCTCTGGAGGACATGGGCAGAGGGTGGCAAGGAAGGGACTGGAACACAGGGTCAGGGCCATTTGGGGTTGGGAGTAAAGGCTTGGAGAAGGACAGATCAGAAGACGGTGGCATCGAGGAGCCGCGAAAGCTGAGAAGGAAGAGCTAGCTTTGGTGGGAGCCCAGGAGGCTATGAGCTGCTTACTAGCGGCGGTCTGGTCTGATCCATCTCTGCATCCCCGGAGGGCCTCTGCAAGAGGGAGGTTCATTACTGGAATTGAGAATTTTGGAGGTGGGCTTAGTGAGGCGATGACTTAGTCAGGGGGTGGCTGGAGTCAAGGAGAAGGTGAGCAGGTGAGGGAACTTGCACATGCAGCCCCAGCCCTCAGATAATGGCATGCCTTTGCCTCTTGAGCATTCTTCCTGCCTCTTGCCTTAGTGTCATTCCCCCGCTTAGAAAGAACCCGTCCATGACTCCCTGTCGCCCTCACAACAAACTTCCATGGTCCTCTTGGATGTCTGGACGTGAACAGTCCTCCAGTGACTGCACGAAACGCTTCCCCTGCACTGTCTCCCTTCATTTTTGCAGCAGACCTTTGAAGCAAGTGCTGCCTCTACCCCATTTTATGGTTTGGAAAATGGAGGCCCAGAGAGGGCAAGTGACTTTCCTAAGGTCACTCAAAGCATAGAGGTAGCAGGGCTGGGGTTTAGATCCCCATGGTGCTCACTCACACTCTTCACCTCTGGGCTCTGTGGCCACGACAGTCCAGCCTGGGATTCCAGCCCTCCGTGACATGGCACCCCTAGTCTGGGCCTCCTCTGCAGCGTCACCCTTGCCTTTTCCCCACTCAGAGTTCAGGCTCTCAATTCTGACCAGCTTGGTTTAAGCCCTGGCTCTGCTACAACTTAGTAGCTGTGGGACCTTGAACAACTTTCCTGATCTCTCTGGGCCTCATTTTCCTTAACGCTACAAAGGAGATGATAATAACAGTATTTACCTCCTATGGCTGTTGTGAGGTAAAATGCTTAATGCACAGAACAGTCAGTTTCTGACACATAGTAAGCCCTCAGTAAACACTGCTTATTGGTGCTGTGGTCGTCGTCATCATCATCATCCTTCTCGTTATTATGATGAGGTGATGAATTGCCCCTTGTTCCTGCTCCCTGAGGCTCTCAGAGCTCCATTTTCTCTGTGTGTCCTGGGCTTGGACACTGGTTCTCCCCCATCTGGAGTGCACGCTCTCTTCCTCCTGTCCCCGTGCCAGAGCAACTACTGCCTTCCTTCAAGTCTCAGATTGGGCATTGTCGCCCTGAGAGGCTCACCTGTCCCCGTCCTCTCATTGACTCTTATCATGTCCTTTGTCACTTCAGTTTCTGTGGACAGGCTGTGTCTCCCCCAGTGGAGGCTGGACACTTAGTATCAGTAGGGGCCCCAGTGACTTTGGCTGCCACGCTGAGGTTTAAACTCAGTGTCCTGGTCATATAAGGGCAAAGGGACCAATTAGCTTCAGCCAAGAAAAGTCAGGGAAGACTTCCTGGAAGAGGAGGCACTGGAGCTGAGCCTTGAAGGATCTGGGTTGGTTGGCATTTCTGGCAGAGGCACAACATGTGCCAAAATGTGTTGGCACCAGACAGCATTGCATGTCTCTAGGCTGGCAGGTTGTTTGGCCTGGCTCTTGTGGAGTATGATACAGAAACAGCTGGGAGCCTGTGTGCGCCCTGGGGGAAGGGTTCCACATAACCATGGAAGATCCAGAAGGGCTTCCAGCTGGTGGTGGCAGTTGAGCTGGGTCTCCAGACTGGGCCAGAGTGGGCAGGGAGAGATTTTGGATGGAGCAGGATTTCACTGAGTGGAAAGAGAAAAGGAGCAGGACCTAAGAGGAGAAGCTGGGTTGAGGGTAGGTTGTGTTGTTTTCGTTTTTAGAATTGGAGAGATTTGCAGATGTTTATTGGTTGAGTGGAAGAGACCAGGAGAGGGAGAGGCTAACTCTAGAAGAGGATGGCAGGGGCAGGAGGTGGCAGGTGGGGCAGCAGAGTGGAGTTGTTTGGATTGAAGCCGTAGTGTCTGTGCCTCCAGCATTTCCTAAATGTCCGTGGGGCTCTGGAGTAGGCCTGGCACTTTTACGTGGCACAAAAACATGGCTTAATCCTTCTGTTAGTTTTGAAAAGGAAGTCTCACCATTGGATGCTATTGTGTCTTTAACACCTCTCTAATACTTAGCTCCCTGTTTAAGGAAAATAGTCTTCAGGTGGTACTTGAAAGCCACAGCAACACCTGGCTAGAATTTAGTAACCCTGGTTTGCTTTTATTGTGTTTATTTCTAAGGCTAACATATTTATGTGAAACAGTATTGGTTTTAAGTGCAAAGAGGGGATCAATTTAAAGATAAATTCACATTCTGCAGATAAGTGGAGAGCAAATGAGTGGAGTTTGGGGATCAGGGCTTCTTAAAGGGAAAGCCCTTTCCAATGGGGGGTGCAAGGGAGGGAGGATACAGCTTCCTGGGCCCCTCCCCACCCCTGGTGCTTCGCACTGTCCAGTGGGAATTTCCTGACTTGCCTTTGAGAACTGCACTAGAGCGGAGTTTTCAAACTGAGTCTCGAGGAACTGTAGTGGCCCACAAAGTGTTAATAGATGACCTTGGGAGAGGTGGAGAAGGGTTCCCTGGTAAAATAAGTTTGGGAAGCCCTTCTCCAGTTCACTGCATGTTAGACTAGTCAAAGCTCTAGGAAATGCTGGGATCGGGAAACGTGTTGAACTTTGTTCAGGCCTCATTTGTCTTTGTAGCTTCAAGTCCTGGGACCTGCCAGCCTTCTATAAACATTGATTAAGTGCGTGAAATGAAAAGCTATAAATGAGGTGTGTTGTGGAGGTGCTCTGTGGAAGCTTCAAGTAATTCACATTGGCTCATACCATTCATTCAACAAATGTGCAGCAGATAACCTACCATGCACCTGGCATAGTGCTGGGCGTATTGAAGGAAGAAAGCCAGAACCGCCCTTGTGGAGCCTACGTTTTAGTTGGAGGGACACAGTAATCAAATAAAGAGAGAAAATCAGGCTGTAAGTCAAGCCTTGGGCAGCTGGCTATCAGGATGGGGCAGATGTGGATCAAGAGCAAAGATTAGTGAGGAGATGAGAGGTGCCCAGGAACCACCACTTAGCGAGAAGCCTGAGAAGGCGGGTGGAGGCTGCTGACAGATACCTTTGGTGTTACATCAAATACAGTGTGTAGGATGTTTGTGTCTTTGGCAAAATGCTTTATAAGCTGTAAGGCCCACAAACTAATAACCAATCATTTGATCTTACAGCAGCCCTGTGGGGCAGGCCAAGTCTGGATGATCTTTATCTTATAAACGAGGCCTCTGAGGCTCAGGGAGAGGAATTGACTTGCCTAGGGTCTCGCGTCCAGTTAATGATGGAGTTGAGCCCCAAACTCAGTGCTTTTGGCCTAGGGCCAGGAGCTTCCTGCCTTCCCAGCTGTCTGTGTGGACCAGGAGAGAACTATGGGGAACGTGGAGGATGGAGAGGATTTTGGGCACCCTGAGAGCTGAGGACTAAGGTCTCTGTCTCCCCCTTGTGGCTGGCAGGTGCTATGACAAGCGTCTGTGGCCTCGAATGGACCTGAGCCGGCGGAAGTCACTGACCCCGCCCATGCTTAGTGGTGTGGTTCGTCGCCAGCCTCGAGCCCTGGACCTCAGCTGGACAGGTGTCTCCAAGAAGCAGCTCATGTGGCTTCTGAACCGACTGCAAGGTAGTCTGGGGTGGTGAGGCAGGACAGGGTGAGGAGGGGGACAGACCTGGGACAGAGTCCTCCTAGCACCAGCTTCCTGAACCCCCCAGGCCTGCAGGAGCTGGTGCTCTCCGGCTGCTCCTGGCTTTCCGTCTCTGCCCTGGGCTCAGCGCCACTGCCGGCCCTGCGGCTCCTGGACCTCCGCTGGATCGAGGATGTTAAAGACTCCCAGCTCCGCGAGCTGCTGCTGCCTCCGCCAGACACCAAACCAGGTGCAGCCTCTGTTGGCTCATTTGTAGAATGGGTTGGGCAAGATTGGGGGTATGAGGCCTCCAGGGTCTCTTCTTTTTTTTTTTTTTTTTTTTTAGATTTTATTTATTCAGTTTTTTCCCCCCAAAGCCCCAGTAGATAGTTGTATGTCATAGGTTCACATCCCTCTAGTTGCTGTACGTGGGACTCGGCCTCACGTTGGATGGAGAAGCGGTGCCTCGGGGCGCTCCCGGGATCCGAACCCGGGCCGCCAGCATCAGAGCGCGCACACTTAACCGCTAAGCCACGGAGCCGGCCCTCCAGGGTCTCTTCTGACTCATGCTTGGTGTTAAAGGATTTGAAAAAAGGACAAAACATGAGTTTAAAGAGAAGGCGCTGCTTGGCTGTGTTCATTCGTTCAGTTACCTGCTACATGCTGGGCCCTGTGCTAGGAGCCAAGAGAACAGGAATGAAGAAGATTTAGCCCCTGCCCTCCAGGGGGGAGTAATGAAACACAATATAGGACAGGAGGATGACAAGAATTCTGGGGGAAGCCAGGGCGTGGCCAATAGATACTAGTGAAGCTGCTGAGTGCCATGGGCAGTACTGGAGGGCCTCCTCCAGAGGGAGCTGTGGTGACTGCTGTGGAAGAATGCAGGTCCAGGCCAGTCAGTCCCATTTGCTGAAACTGGCCAGTCAGTCCCATTTGCTAAGAGGACCCAGGAATAGAGATTTGTCTGTGAAATATCCTGGTTTTTGGATATTTATCCAAAAATAGCCATCATTTTTTTAAATGATGGCAATTAATTCAGATTCTTTTAAAATTCATGTGTGGACCCAGTAAAGATGTGACTGAGCAACAGATTTGATCCCTAGACTCCTTGCCCTACAGTAAAAGGACAAGGATTTTCCTGAGGGAATAGAGCAGAAAGAGGGAGCCAGTTGACTTGGAAGGTTGCATGGGGGTGGTGGTATCATCTCCCAAGTCAGACCAGCTACCCCTTCTGCCTGGGTCAGGCCCAGGTCCCCTGCCAGGTAAACTCAGCTTTTATTGTTGAACACATACTCTGGGTCTGGCCGTGGTTAGGGCCCTGGAGACCTCAAACTGAATCAGGCCCATTCCCCACCCTGGTGGAACGCCAGTCATACTGAAGACAGAGACTCAGATGTGGAAGGTTATGGCATGGTGTGGTAAGGGCTGTGGTCAGAGGGTGAGGGGGTGAGAGAAGCCCTCCTTGAGGGCTTTTCGAACTGAGTCCTGAGAGGGACAGGGTTTTCTCAGAGAGTGTGAGGCAGGAATAAGCAGTGTTGTGGGGCATGAGGCCCATATTGGCAGAGGGGAATGCTGGGAGCTGAGGCTGGTCAGGTGAGCAGAGGCCTGGTCACACGGAGGTGTGGGGGAGCCCCAGGAGGCATGGGGGCTCCTCATCTAGCCAGGAGTTGGGGTGCTCACAGCATCTTCTCTGGTCCCTATTAGTCTGTTCCCCACACTGAAGCCAGGGGAACCATCCAGAAGGGCAAATCTGTTCATGTCACCTCTGTACTCTAAACTCTTTCTCGTGGCTCCCCAGTGCTCTTAGGATAAAGACCAATATTTTGTCCCTGAGGCTTGGCATGTTCTGGCTCCCACTGACCTCTGCCATTCCTGCATTTCAGCCACCTCAGCCTCCTTGCCAAGCTCCCTCCAGCCCCAGGACCTTTGTCCACTCCTCTTTGCATTTGTCTAACACCTAATCATCCTTCAGGCCTCAGTGTAAATGCCAATTCCTCCTAGAAGCTCTCCATGATCCTCTCCCCCATTGAGATCAGAGTCCGTCTTCAGCTTTGAGAGTGGTCCCCTCCCAGCATATCACTGTACAGTCGTGAAGTGATTTGATTAAAATCTGTTTCCTCCCACTAGGTTCATAAGCTCCGTGAGGGCAATGACTGCTCGCTCCCGCACCTTGCTTTCACAGCTCTCTTTTATGACTCCCTTCTGCCTACCCCACTTCACACAGCCTTAGGAGAAGAGTAGCTAAGCAACTAGGATTCTTGCCATTTTCTGGACAAGGCACCAGAGGCCCAGAGGGGTTGAGTGACTGCAAGTCACACAGGCAGAGCCAGACCAGAGCACCCACCCATTGTCCACTCTTACTGGAACTGGACTGAGCCAGAAAGATTTAGGCAGGCTGAGAGTGGGCATTGGAAACTGCGTTCCATGAGGGGAGAAAGTGCTGGTTGGCTAGCAGACTGACCCCGTTCCTCCTGTCTGAACTCACTTTAGTCTAAGCCTCTTCATCAGGAGCTTGCAAAGATGAGCCCTCGAGGCCTACTTTGCATGTTGGGACTCTACACCTGCTTTTCTTTTTTTTTTTTTTTTTTTAAAGATTTTATTTATTTTTTGCCCCCAAAGCCCCAGTAGATAGTTGTATGTCACAGCTGCACATCCTTCTAGTTGCTGTATGTGGGACTCGGCCTCAGGCTGGACAGAGAAGTGGTGCCTCGATGCGCACCCGGGATCCGAACCCGGGCCGCCAGCATCGCAGCGCGTGCACTTAACCACCAAGCCACAGGGCCGGCCTACACCTGCTTTTCTTATCTGGGCTCCCTGGCTTCACACAGCATTCCTAGAGCAAAACTTCAAGTTCTTCCACTTCTTTGCTTTTGCCCCTCCTGTTCTCTGCCTGGTGGACCCTTCTCCCACCTCTCTGCACATTCAGATCCTTGAAGGCCCAGCTTAAATGCTGCCACCTCAGTGAAATCCTCACTTGTGCCTAGTCCCTGCCCCCTCCCAAGCCAGAAGTGACCTCTCTTTCCTCTGCTTCCCTCTAATGGCTTTTAGCTGTGGCCCAAGATGGAGGGCATCTGTAGCTATATCCCCTCTCAGGCTCTCACAGCTCCGCACAGGAACAAAAGGGGGTGGAATTCAGGGCTTGCCAAATCAGGTGCCCACAGAGGAGGCCTGGTAGGTAACAGAAGTGATGGGCTTGGCACAGGACATCAGGTTGTAGCACCTAGCAACCCAGCTCCAGATAATCATTGTCAGGTGAAAGGGGTAGCCCAGTGATGCCAGATCTTACGATTTTTCAAGGAAAAGCTCAATATCTAAATTTCTTTATACAAATATCTTTTGGGGGGCCGGCCTGGTGGCATAGTGGCTAAGTTCAGCACGCTCAACTTCAGCAGCCTACGTTTGTGGGTTTGGATCCCGGGTATGGACCTACACCACTCATCAAGCCATGCTATGGCAGTGTCCCACATACAAAATAGAGGAAGATGGGCACAGATGTTAGCTGAGGGCTACTCTTCCTCAAGCTAAAAAGAGGAAGATTGGTAACAGGTGTTAGCTTAGGGCCACTCTTCCTCACCAAAAAAAAAAAAAAAAAGTCCTTTTTGTAGCATTAGTCGTTAAAAAAATGTTTAGCATCATGAACACTCCATAAAACACTTGTGTAGGCTAGTTTCCTGACTTTGTACCGTCTGATCTAGTTTATCTCAGGGCTAGGCTGGTGCCTGGGAGGCAGATAGCATTTTGGTAAGAGTTTGGACTTGGAGTCAACAGGCCTGGTGTCCTGGCTCTGTTACTTCAGTCATGTGATCTTGGACAGATTGCTTAATGATTTGAGCCTCAATTTTCTCATCTGTAAACAGGGATGATGGTTAGAGAACTCATCTCCCAAGGCTGTGGTTCTTAAGTGTGGTCTCCAGACCAGCAGCATCAACATCATTGAAGGATTTGTTAGGAAAGTCAACTCTGAGGCCCCACCTTAGACTACGGAAACTCTGGGGGTGGGGCCAGCAATCCATTTTAACCAGCCCTCCAGGGGACACAGAAGCCTGTCTACTGTGGCGACTGGCATAGGGTCCAGCAGCCACTTAGCTGGTGCCTGGCCCACAGTCAGTGCTCAGTTAATGGCGGCCGGTGCACCATAGGTGCTTAGTTAAAAAACAAAAACCGCAATGCAGGAATGTGGTAGCTAGATAGAAGAAAAGCAGACCACGTGCTTTGGGTGCACAGATGAGGGGAAGGAGCTCTTCTACCCTGGAGATGGAGGAAGAGGAAGCCTCCGAGCTCAGACCTGAAAGCCAGGGACCCTGGCCAGGCAGAGGATTGAGCATAGGTGGCCAGAGGCAGAGTCTCGCAGGGCAGGGTTACCTGTGGAGTTTGGCCCCAGTGTTTGGGGGTGACGGAGAGGAGTTAGGAGCTGAGACAGGGACAAGACCTTATAGGAACTGGAATGTTTTACCAAGAAGATCGGCCTTCTCTGAGGTGCCCTCAGAGAGTTTTTGAGAGAAGAGGGATGTTGTCCCAGTTGTGTTCGAGAATGGTTCTTTGGACACCAGGTCAAGAGGAGAGACGGGAGTGAGTGAGGAGGCTGGGGCAGGAGTGGTGTCGACGCACAGTGGTGATGGGGAAATGGAGAGAAAGGATCCAGATGGTGACTTTACTAATCATGGAAGGAGAGGGAAGTGGAAGAGCCTGGGATGGCCGTCCCATTAGGGATGTCATTTGTTGGATGAGTGAATATGTATATATATATTGAGCACCTATGTCCCCGTTGCTGGGGATAGAGCAGGAACAAGACAGACAAAACTTGTTGCCTTCATGGAACTGACATTCTAGTGGGAGAAGAAAAAACATATATATGCCAAATGGTGAGAAAAGGGCAAAAAAAGAAAATGCAGGGAAGGGGTCAGAGTACATGGAATGTTATAGTTTCAAATGGAGTAATCATGGTAGGCCTCACTATGGAGGTGATGTGAGCAACGGACAGAGAGATGTGGTCAGGTTCTGTGCGTGTTCGGGAGAGGGGACAGCAAGTCGAGGCTCTGTTATAGTCGGAGCAGGTTTAGTGGGTGGGGAGGAATATGAGAGTGGGCACACAGCTGGTTTGGATGCCTAGGTGCAGGGATGGGAGCAGCCAGGAGGACTGACCTCTTACCTGCCTGCCCAGGGCAAACAGAGAGCCGTGGGCGGCTGCAGGGGGTAGCAGAGCTGCGCCTGGCGGGCCTGGAGCTGACAGATGCCTCCCTGCGGCTCCTGCTGCGCCACGCACCCCAGCTGAGTGCCCTGGACCTGAGCCACTGCGCCCACGTCGGGGATCCCAGCGTCCACCTCCTCACGGCCCCCACGTCCCCACTCCGTGAGACTCTGGTACACCTTAATCTTGCTGGTAAGCATGGTCCCCTCTCTGTCCATCCTGCTAGCTGTTGTCCCCATGGCTAGTGGCTACCCTGTACTCACCTTCCTGGTCTCAGCTACCACTGCCCCATCCCCAGGTTGCCACCGCCTCACGGACCACTGCCTCCCGTTGTTCCGCCGCTGCCCGCGCCTACGCCGCCTAGACCTGCGCTCCTGTCGCCAGCTCTCACCTGAAGCTTGTGCCCGGCTGGCAGCTGCCGGGCCTCCTGGCCCCTTCCGCTGCCCAGAAGAGAAGCTGCTTCTCAAGGACAGCTAGTTGGGCGCCCCCCACCTTCCCCCAGGACTCTTCAGGAGCCTGGACCTCGGGCCTTCATTTCACCCCTGCTGGGAGGCCAGGTTACCCACCTCATGACTTGGGATTCCTGAGTTTTCTGACTTGGGATTCCTGCCCAGGGACTCGAGCCAGCCTCCCCCCATCTCTACCCCCTGCACTGATATCTCTGGGGGTCTCTCCTTCCCATCCCCTCCCCCTTCCACCTGCTTCATTGTCCATCCCCTGGGGGGAGTGGGTCAGAGGTACTGGGGGGTGCTGAGCCAAAGGGATGGTGGGAGGGGGGTTAAGGTGCAAGTTTGAGGGAGGGAGAATGGGGAAAGGGTATCTGCACAGAGGATACTGGGAGCCAGGGGAGTGGGGGAGGTGGAGGATGGGCTGGGGAGGGGGGCAGAAAGCAGACCATCAAGGGTTCAGGGAACAAAGACCAGATACTTGGAGTTGGGGGGTGGGGAGGGGGGTCCAAAAAGGGAAACCAGAGGAGCAATTGGGGATCCAAGTATCAGAGGCGGGGGGACGCGGGGGACCAGGGGAAAACCAGGACTGAGCAAGGGGTGGGGGGCAAGAGCAGGTGGGGGGGCAGTAGTACCCCTCAGGGGGTCACCCCTCTCCTTACTTCCTCCCCAGATGTCAGTTCCTTCCCCCCAACCTTGACTCCTTGAACGTCATTGACAATGGCAGCTATTGTGAGGAGTGGGGGCTGTGGGCCTGCCCGCTGGGCCCAGGGGAGTGGTGAGGGGTACCCCAGCCCCCTACCTGCCTCCCCACACAATACTTGAACATTCATCTGTACTGAAGTGTTACTTGAACCGGGGGAACCTCGGACCTGGGGGAGCCCGAATGTGAGGGGACGGGACCAGCTGGGACTGAGATTGGACCGGTGGGCACCCAGTTTGGACTGCACCACCCCCAGGGTCTCTCTTGCTTTACTGTATTGAGCAGCCCGACACCTCCTGACCTGAGGTGGGGTGGGGTGCCCGCCCAGTGATGGGGAAAATGGGACTCCTCCAGCTTGGCTCCTCCCAGTCTTTCATCGTTATGGAAACTTGTATCCCATTTGCCTAGGGAACTGCCACTCCTGGTTGCCATGGAAATAGCAGCCAATGGACACCTCCCAAAGCCAGTGCTAAGGCTAGAAATGGCTCCTCTTAGGTGCCATGGGACTTAGTAACAGACTCACTTGGCCCTCCCTTGCCCCTTCCTCCAGTGAGGGAGTGGGGTTTGGGGAGCCAGGGGGAGGAGTCGGGGCCCGGTCCCGTCCCTCAGCCCAGGCCTCCCCGGGGAGCCGGGTTGTACCATGTAGGGGAGGGGTGATCTTTCCACATACCTCAGGTAACAGGGAGGTGCGCGGGTAGGGGGGAGGGACTGGGCGGACCAAAGGCCGGAGGGGAGGGGGTCCTGGGAATTGCGAAAGGCTTGAGGATGGGGCCGCTTAGGGGAGAGGGAGGAGGCAGCCCTGCGAGGGATAAGTGGGGGACCCAGCCGGGCTGGGCCCCTGGGCCCCGGGTCTGTACAATACGGTTTGCTATAAAACTCAAAATCTTCTAGCCGGGGCCGCCGAGTTCGTGTGTCTTTCTGCGGCGTTGGGGGCGGGCGGCGGGGGCGGGGATGACCGGAGTGCTCACCTTTCGGGGCTCTCGGAGGAGGGGGCTGTTTAGATGGATCCGGGGGGCTTTGGACCTCCTAGGCTTCTCGGAACTGAGGATACAGGGCCTTCTGCGGTCCCTGCGGATGAATGGGCTCACCTCCGAATTCACTATTTAGGTGGGGGTTTGGACATCTAGGGGTGTCCAGGTGTACCTCGAATGGTCCAGGGCCCGGGAACTCCCAGTCACTGGCTGGGACTGGGCGTTCATCTCAGCAAGACTCGGGCACCTGGATGAGATCCTGGGTGGACTGGGGTCGCAGGGTCCCTTGGGATCTCTGCGGACGGTCCCCCGGCTCCACCCCATCATGTGGTCGCCCGGCTCCGCCTCCGCCCTAGTTCCTGTTTCGGTCTTTGCTGTACCGCTTCGGCTCCTGGGGTTCTCCGCCAACGCCTGCTCTTCCTGCTCCGCCCGGGCTGCCTTTTGTTGGGCGCCCGCCGCCCGCATCCTCGCTCGCCCCGCCGGGGTATGGGGCCTTTCCCCGGCCTGGGCCGGCCCTGCTGGGGCCCCCGAGGAGACTCGGCCCCACCCTGACCACCCAGCCCGCCTGGTGCTGCGGCCCCGAGAATGAGGGGCGGCGAGGGGGACGCGGGCGAACAGGCCCCGCTGAACCCGGAGGCCGAGAGCCCCGCGGGCTCGGCCACGTACCGAGAGTTCGTGCACCGCGGCTACTTGGACCTCATGGGGGCCAGTCAGCACTCGCTGCGGGCGCTCAGCTGGCGCCGCCTCTACCTCAGCCGGGCCAAGCTCAAAGCCTCCAGCCGCACGTCTGCCCTGCTCTCGGGCTTCGCCATGGTGAGGGGAGGGAAGGGGCGCACAGGGTGGGGGTGAGGCACATGGGGGGCACGGAGCCGTTGGCGAAGTGAACGGATACTCAAGGGAGAGAGGACAGAGGCAAGGAAAAGATGGGGTTCTAAGAGGTAAAAGAAGGGAACAAACAAGGTCCAAGTGACTATACAAGTCCCTTTTTGGGGAGTGGGGGGTGTGTATTTGTATGTGAGCAGATCTCTAGTAGAATGGGCCATAGGGAGGATAAGCAAGTCACAGAAGTTTCATGGGGGACACAAGTCATGTCATGGGGGTAGACAGATCACCAAAGGGGATAACATATGCAAAGATGGGACAAAGAGGTCCAAAAGGAGCTTGGCCCAGGCAGAAGTGATTACTAGGTCCCCGTGAGAGATTCAAAGGGAAATCAGAGCTGGGTGGGGGCTGTATAAACAGGACTAGGGCTGGGGGTGGTCAGAGAGGGTAAGCTGGGCGGAAAGGTCACCCAACTGAAGGTGGGCCCATCTCAAGGAGGGCAGCTAGTACCCAGCATGCACAAAGAAGGCTTAGCATAGCCCAGGGAGGCTTTGAAAAGAAAGAAAGCCGCTAGGGAAAGAAACTGATTAGGAAGCTGATACATGATTCTTAAGCTGATAAACTGCAGGTGTGGGCGGATGATATCAGCTAATGGTCCCAGCAGAGGCCTCCTAGGAAGTGGGACTGAGGGAGGTCCTCGGGTGAGGAATAGTCAGCAGGCACGAGTCCTGGCTCCTCCCTGCTTGTGGCCAGCTATGTGACTCTGGACAGGCCTCCACCCCCTTGCAGGCCAGTGGGAAATTGTGAGATCACAGAGGGTGCGCCCTCTGTAGCCTGCCAAGTGTCCACCCCAGGATGAATCTGCCTAACCCTAGATCCAAGCGTGTCAGAGCAAGACACACATCAGAGATGGCTCAGACTACCTGATAATTGGACAGGCATGGAAACCAAGGCACAGAATGGGGCAGTGGCTCTGCCAAGAGCACTCAGCAGATGAAGGATATAGAACGGAATAGGACCCAGGGTCACTGGACTGTTAGTCCAGTGTTTCCCCACCATCATGACAGGAAGAAGGAGAAAGCGGGCTGGAGGGGGGTCCTCATAGGAACAAGCTCCTGCAGGGGTTGGGGGTGGTCCAGATGAGGATAGAGGGATCATAGCACTAGGTGATTTGGTTAGTCCCTGTCCCTCTCTGTGCCACAGTCTCTGTACTTGAACGATGAGAGAGAAAGTCTCTATCCCTTAGGGTCATCTTAAGTCTATGGTTTTCTGTGTGGGAGCCCAGGATCCACAGGCCAGCCCACTCTTCCTGATGTGGGGTCATCGAGGGACAGGGAGTTGACTCCCCTTCCCCTGTACAGACTGCAGAGAGAAGGGAACAGCCCCGTGGACCTAGCTGAGGGAGTCCCCCACCCCCATTTACCCCATGGTCCAGCCTGTTCCCAAGGGGACAATCCGGCCTGCTACTGGACTTGCAGGTTGCTGGGGCAACAGCTTAAGGACCAGGACCTTCTCTGCAGGATCAAGAGGCCAGATGAGTAAGTTCTGGGGGCAGGACTGGCCCCAGTCCTGCCAGGGGAGTGCAAGGCTGGGTCAAGCTCTGGGAGAAACCAGGACTAGGCCTGGCCCAGATCCCTGTCTATGGAAACCACCTGCTGACACCCGCCATGGCCCAGTTTCCCAAAATACTCAGCCTTGTCTTCCTACTACCACCCTCCAGGCTCTGCACCTTCCTTCTCCCAGCCCCAGAGCAATCGAATGGATCCTGCAAGAACCAGGCGTGGGGAAAGATCCAGGTGGCTTAGGTTAGAATAACACTATATAAGTTGTATTGAACTGTCACTAAGTACCAGGCATTGTACTTAGGGCTTTTATGTGCATCATCTTTCTATTATCTTATGAAATAGGAACCTCTACTATGGCCATTTTACAGATGAGAAAACTGAGGATCAGAGATGTTAAGACACCTGCCCAGGGTCCCACAGCAAGGAGGTGGCAGGATTTGAACTTGGCTCTAGAGTCCAAATTTATACAAGCCTAGAACAGGATCATCAACTTAAATGTTTGCAAAGGCCAGGCAGGTAATATGGACACCAAGTTGGCTGGGTGGGGCCTGTGGCTATCAAGAGACCCCATGTCCTGTTCAAAGGGAGCAGCCATGACAACTCTAGCTGATAGTTGCCATGCAGGAATGTGGGCCTGGTGTAACCAGATCTTGCAAATTTTCAAGAGGATCTGGAAATAGGCATATTTATATGAAATCTCTTGAGTTTTAAAAGTTGGCAACTTAATTCTTTAAAAAACACACTGCATGAGCCAAGCAAAACATGTCTGTAAGCTGGCTTGGGTTCACGGTGTGCCAGTGTGCAAACTCTGGCCTTGGACTTTAGAGTCCACTCTAAATAATAACAGCAAACAGTGCTTACTATGTGCCTTGTGCTATTCTTATCACTTGATGTATATTATCTCATTTAATTTTCACAACAACCCTATAAGGCAGGTAGATGCTATTATCAGTCCCCATTTTTCAGATGAGGAAATTGAGGCACAGAGAGAACTAAGTCACTTGCTCAGGATTACATAGCTTGTGGAGCTGAGAATGAACCCAGGCAGCCCAGCCCCAGAATCTGTGCTTTTTAACCCCTGTGTTATAACAAGGTAAGATTGTCAGAAATGTCATCCAGCCCTCTTGATAGCCTGATGTGGAAACCAAGGCCCAGAACAGGACAGAGCCTTGGCAGTGCTGCCCATTCACTCGCTCAACAAAGGCTAGGTGCCTTCTTTCTGCCAGGCAGTGTTCTAGGTCCTAGGGATAAATCAGTGATGTATACCAACAGGCAAAAACTCCTGTACTGTTGAGGAGGTTATGGGCACTCAATCTATTTCCTCTTGTCCCCACAGGTGGCCATGGTGGAGGTGCAACTGGAGAGCAACCACGACTACCCACCAGGCCTGCTGGTGGCCTTTAGTGCCTGCACCACCGTGCTAGTAGCGGTGCACCTCTTTGCACTCATGGTCTCCACGTGTCTGCTGCCCCACATTGAAGCCGTTAGCAACATCCACAACCTCAACTCTGTCCACCAGTCTCCACACCAGCGACTCCACCGTTACGTGGAGCTGGCCTGGGGCTTCTCCACTGCCTTGGGCACTTTCCTCTTCCTCGCTGAAGTTGTCCTGGTTGGCTGGGTCAAGTTTGTGCCCATTGGGGCCCCCTTGGGCACGCCGGCCCCTGTGGTACCTGCCTCCCAGGTGCCTGGGACTCTGCCATCAGTGACCAGTTCCCTTAGTCCAGCTTCCAAGCCATCCTCTGCTTCTGTAGCCCCGTCACAGGCTGAGCCATCTGAGGCCTGCCCACCCCGGCAAGTGTGTGGTGGGGGCGGGGCCCATGGACCAGGCTGGCAAGCAGCCATGGCCTCCACGGCAATCATGGTACCTGTAGGGCTTGTGTTCGTGGCCTTCGCCCTGCATTTCTACCGCTCTTTGGTGGCACACAAGACAGACCGCCACAAGCAAGAGCTAGAGGAGCTAAGTCGCCTGCAGGGGGAGCTGCAGGCTGTGTGACGCTGGTGTGAGCCCCAGCTGCAAGCACTGCCTCCCTCAGGGGTCTGCAGACCCCATCCCTGCCCCTGCCTGGAGACACTTCCTGTGGCCACTCTCAGGTAGAGACCAGATTTCTGCTCTCAGGGTCCTTTGGGCTGGGCCTTGGGGCAGCTCCCACATTCCCAGGGATTCTCCATCAGTCGGTCCTTTAGGTTTTCTAAGTTCTACTCTACAGCTGGGCTGGGAGGAGGTGGAGGGCCTCAGTCCGAGGCCACTGCGGTAGGCGGAGGGGAGGGCAAGGAGACCCTGGTCAGACCTTTGGTGCTGAACCTTATCCACTCGCCCCTATACAGGATGTGGAGGTCAGAAGGTTACACGCCCACCCAGCTGCCCCAGAAGGCAGCCAACTCTTGCTTTATTTTTGTAGAATCTGTTTTATGGTTGGCATTTTTGGGGAAGTTTTCCCCATCCTCAGATTTTGATGGGTTTTACACTCTTGCTTTAGTTGCTGTAGAGAGAGATTTGGGTGTTTTTACCCCAGGCATAGGTCCAGGAAGAGCCTCCCTATTTTGGGAGGTTCAAGTGCCTGCCCCACTGCCCTAGACCCACACTTACGCTTCTATATCTGGTTCTCACTCTCCTGGACCAGGGCTGGGGGTCTATGTGTCCAGCCTGACTCCCTAGCAGGGGTTGGGGTGAGGAGGTTTTAAGGGAGAAGGTCCAGTCCCTAGTCCTTGAAATACAGAGCTCTTCTGACACTGAATTTTTGATGCACCTTGTTTTGTATAATAAATTGTGTTTCACAGATGTCCCTGTGGCTGTGAATGGGGTGAACGGGAGGCCTCCTTGGGGTCAGGTGACTTGTTCCTTAAGAGTCAGATGGAGGCAAGTGTACCTGGGGGTGGGAGAGAGAGGGTACCAGGTATGACTCCCTTCTGGTGCTGACAGGGACCAGTAGCTTCTGAATGTGGAGACCGCATTACTCTAAGGCTAAAGGCTTTTGCCTTTTGTCCTTGAGCCCAGGATCTTTTATCTCTTCCATTGAGGATTTAATATGTTTCTTTTAGTTTAAGTTTCTTTCTTGAGTGACTACTACTTACTAGGAGCTTTTCATAGGTTATCTTTTTTAACGTACCTAATTTATTTTATTTAACAACCACCTCAAGAGACAAGTCTTTATCATTACCATTTCAGAGATAAGGAAGCTGAGACCCAAGAAGGCTGAGGATTCTGCCCAAAGCCACACAACTAGTCAATGAAAACCTGGACTACCTTTACTGTCACATGAAATCTGTTTGAGAAAAGGAGCAAATACCTTTCAGCTGGGACAAGAGAAAGGAATCTGATCTCATCACCCATGCTTCCATGCAAATTTATTTTTTCAGCCTCATTTTCTTCAAAATTTTAAAGGGTCCCAATCCTCTCTCTTCTATTCTTATGGTGTGAGATCTTGGGCAAGTCCTCCTTTTTTTCTTTTCCTATTACTTAAAATGGTGAATTTGCATGAACCAGGCTTCAAGGGCCTTTCCTGCACTGTTCTGATGCCTACAATAGACCTGCAGGACAGGAATTAACATTCATTTTCAGAGAAAGAATCTGAAGCTTTGGGAGGTTAATGACTTGCCCAAGGTCATACAGCGAGGGACTGACGCAGAGATGTCTGGAACCCAGGGCATCTTCAGCTCAGGCAGAGATGCCTCCTGGGAATGCCATTACCTAGAGACCAGGATACCCTGCTTCCAAAACGGAGAAAAAGGGTGCCCAGCATCAAGGCGACTTCAGCCCCAGGGTCCCAGGTGTAAGCCTGGGCTGGTGCTGCCCTCGAGCGGTGGGACCGCGTAAACATAGGGGGCACACGGCTGAAAACGGCGGGCACTGGGACCATGATGCCTGGAGAATCGACCAGCCCACCCTAGTTCCTGTAGGACCTAGTTTATTATTTTTTACAGGACCCGTTCAAGGGTCTTTAGGCCCCATCAAGTTTACCACAGAGCTTTGAGATAGCCTCGGATTTAATCACTAATAGTAGGCCCAGTACGTGCAAAATTCGGTATCTTCTGCAAGGCTCAGTCTCCCCATCTGTCAAATGGGCACCTTAGACACCTAAAGGCCCAAGGGGGATAACGGGAGGAAAACGCTCCCTGCATTATGTGCAGCGCCAGGCAAACGGCCTGAGTCACCGCTGCTGGTTGTATTTTTCCACCTCCCGGGCGCCCCTCCCAGCCCGCCCCGGTTTCAGTGGGTCCTACAGGAAGCGCCCGCACGACACCGGGCTCCGCACGCTGACCACGCCCTCTGCGCGCTGTGCCTTGGCCCCGCCCACAGAAGAATTCACAAATTCGCTAGGCCGGCTCCTCCTCAGAATTGCTCGGGGCCTTCTATACTCGGCCGAAAAATTCTCATCGGACTCCGAGAGGACCTTTGGGCCGTAGCCATTTCCCCCGGGTCGGAATTGGGCAGTCCTCTGAGTTGTGCTAGTAAGAAAGATCCAGAGAAATTGGCCAACTCTGCCAACAGGGCTTGGCTAACCAGGCGTTATTTTCTTGACTCCATCCAGGCGGTTGAAGGGTGGCGACAGCTGAGGCCAGGACTTGTGGCGAATCTGCAGCCTCTTAGACCTTTGGCCGCCCGAGGAAGGGGCCGGAAAGACGAGCAAAGGAGCGCGCATCCTGTCCACCGATTCGCCCCGCCCGCTTGACGAATCTGCGCCTGTTCAACGCGCCACTCAAATCTCCCCAGCTCTGGCTGGCCTCTTCCCCTCCGCCCCGCCCCCTTTTCCTCAGGGATTAGTCGCTGCTTTCGTCGCCGCCGATTCGTCAAGGACCCCAGTCCAGAGCAGCTGGATAGTCGTGGTGAAGCCCACTCTCCGGGGGATGCGGCCAATCTTCAGGCTCCCTGGGCCGCAACTCGCAAGCCTTATAGGGCACCGGTCGAGGCGAAGCCGCTATCCTCGGCCCCGTGGGTCTCCCGGCGGCACCCGTGGCGAAAGTGCGAATGTAGACGCTGTGCCCGTTGGGCCTCGCGCAGGTGGCGGTGGTGTTTGGTGCGCGCGCCGGGGAGGTGGTGGTGGGGGGGCGCCGCCGCCGCCACCGCTGCGGGGCCGGGTCTCGCGCTGCCGCCGCCGCCGCCGCCGCCTCGCGCCGCTAAGGTGCCGCGCGGGGTGGGGGGAGGGGGAGCCGCTCGCCACGAGCGGGTGAGTGGGGCCGAGCCGCGCGTGCGCGGAGATGGGGGGGCCAGAACGCGCCGGGGCGGGAGGAGAGGGCAGCGGCGCGAGTTCCCCTCACCACCCCCCGCCCCGATTCGGGGCCGCAGCCGGGTCTCGGGCTCGGTCTCGCGGTGTTTCCAACGCCCCGAAGAGGTGCCACCTCTTGGCCAGAAGATCGGGGCGCGGGGACGAGAGCGGGTGTGTGGGAGCGGGACCCGGGCTTGGCCCGGGCCGCTGGCCGGTGAGGAGGCGGGAGGGGGCGGGGCCTGCCAGGGGGCGGGGGAAGGGTCTTGCGCGGAGGCCAAGTGGGGCGCGCGCTAGGGAGAGCGGGAAGGTAAGGGGGCGCGAGATCGGCTTGGGGGCCTGAGGGGAGAGTTGGGAGGTGGAGAGAGAATGAGGTGTTGTGGGAAACAGGGTACTTGGGGGAAAATCTGGGGGAGCCACGGGTCATGGTGAGGTGTGGAAACTGGGGTGATGAGAGAATCTGGAGTCTGGGCTAGTCGGTAAGGGGCAGCAAGGGAGTCAGGCCTAAGTCTTGAACACCCCTGTGTATTCCTCTTTTCTAACAGTGTAAATGAGCAAAGATGGATCAGGAAGGTGGGGGAGATGGGCAGAAGGCCCCGAGCTTTCAGTGGCGGAACTATAAGCTCATCGTGGATCCTGCCTTGGACCCTGCCTTGCGCAGACCTTCTCAAAAGGTGTACCGCTATGATGGAGTCCACTTCAGTGTCAACGTGAGTGCCCCAGGCCTTTCCTTGCCTTCCAGGGCACTCCAGGCCCCATTCTCCTCTGTTACCTCTGTTCAACACCTAAAACAACCATACCTATAGCCTGCATTCTTAAAAGTGGGCACCCACAGCTCTTCTCGTTTGCATGTGGGTCTCCAGTTGGGCTTCCTAGAGCTCAATAACGTGGTTTCACCATGACCTATCTTTCTGTTCTTGCTTTCCTTCCTAGGACTCAAAGTATATACCAGTCGAAGACCTCCAAGATCCCCGTTGCCATGTCAGGTCCAAAAACAGAGACTTTTCCCTCCCAGTCCCTAAGTTTAAGGTATGTGTCTGCTAGCCTCCTGGTGTCGTGGCCCTTGGAGGGTGTGGAGGATCCATCCTGGCAGTCTAGTCTTAATGTAGCCTAATAAAAGGGAGTTTTCCAGTGAAAGGATCACAGCCAGATCTGACTGTCTCTGAGGCTGTGAGACTGACTTGTTCTGGATAGGAGGTGTGTTTATCTCCTAGAAGGGTGTAGGGGAGGTCTTCCAAGCAGGGGTGTTCACTTCTTGAAGGATGAAGTAAAGACAGGTTTAGCTGCTATACCTATCATTCTGTATTCCTAGACATTGTGTAGCCTGGCAGTGCTGTCCCCAGTGTGATACCTCAGTTTCTCAACAATTAAGGGGAGTGAAAAGGCCAGGGACTCCATCCTTGGAGTCCTCTGTTCTTCACCCCTCAGTTGGCCATTTGATCCTCTGTCTTGTTTCCTCGCAGGATTCCCATTTCCCTATCTAGGCAAGATACTCATCCAGGCTTTGGACTGGGCCTAGAAAACTGATGGTTCTTAGTTTCCTTCACTAATTCTTTATTATTTTTCCTTTTTTAATAATTCATTTGTGGAGTTCCTTCACTCCTCTTTTTGCACTTTGTACACTCCCCTGGACACCTTCGACTATTACTGAAATGTCGATGGCTTCCAAATCTCTGTTTCCAGCCGAGATCAGTCTCTTGAGCTCCAGACTTGTATGACTGGTAGAGGGACGGGTCCATCTGGAGGCCCAACAGACCACTCCAACTCAAGAGATCTAAAACAGATTATCTTTACCTGCTTAGTCCTGCTCTCCCTTCCATTTTCCCTTTACTGATGAATGGCAGCGCCATCTACTCAGTTGCACAAGCTAGAAACCTGGGAGTCATTCTATGCTTCTCCTCTCCTTTATCTTACACCAAATCCTGCTGACTCTTTTTCCTAAATGTATCTCTTTTATATTTTCGTTTTTCTGTTTTCATTGCCATGTCTTTTTCTGTGAGGAGATCAGCCCTGTGCTAACATCTGCCAATCCTCCTTTTTTTTTTGCTGAGGAAGACTGGCCCTGGGCTAACATCCGTGCCCATCTCCCTCCACTTTATATGTGACGCCGCCACAGCATGGCTTGCCAAGCAGTGTGTCGGTGTGCGCCCAGGATCCGAACCGGCAATCCCCAGGCCGCCACAGCGGAGCGCGCACACTTGACTGCTTGCGCCACCGGGTCGGCCCCATCATTGCCATTTCTTTAATGCAGGCTCTTATATTCATTTCACTTGGTTTCCTTGCCTCCATTCTCTTCTCCATTTCGTGTTCGACCTTGCTGTCATTTGTCTTTTTAAGGTTACTGTTCTCTTATTTTACTTTTGTTGCCAAGTCCATGTTTCTGTGCATTGACATGAGTGATTATTGATGTAGCCAAGCTTCATCTCCTGCCTTGATACTGCACACCTGGGTTCCATCCTACCATATGCTTTGCAATTTCTAGAAAATGCTAAGTTTTTTTTTTATAATTCCATGCCCTATAAGTCCTTGTCAACTGGGTGAGCTGTTTATCTGAAAAACCCAGTACAAATGACACGGTCTTGATGAATTCGTCCCTGCTTCCACTCTGAGCAAAAGGTTCCTTCTCTGGGCTCCCAAACACCCTGTCTGCACCTCTACTGTCACTTATTGTGTCATGGTTGTGATTGTGTGTCTGTCTGTCTTGTCTACTTTTCTGGACAGGAATCTTGTTTTTTTTACATTTTCGTGTTTTTAGTGCCCAGTTTGTTGTAATCATTTAGTAAAAGCTGAGCTAGTGAATTATTTCCCTATAACTAGTTCCTGCCATGTATGTTTATCCTCAGTTTGTACATTTCTTTTCCTGGTTCTTGCTGCTGTTCTGTGGTGAGAAGAATTCAGGGAAGAGAGGGGTCAAGACTGATATATCCCTTGTTGGGCCTTCTTCCCCATTCCCTTGCCTCTGGGTTTCCCAGTCCAACTCTCTTGACCTCATGGATCTCATTAAAGTTTCCCAAAGGGCAGAGGAACAGTGGTCAGTATTGAGACCCCAGACTTAACTCCTTTTCTCTCCATAGCTGGATGAGTTCTATATCGGACAGATCCCATTGAAGGAAGTGACTTTCGCAAGGCTGAATGACAACGTCCGAGAGACCTTCCTGAAGGATATGTGCCGAAAGTATGGTGAGGTGGAAGAGGTAGAGATCCTCCTTCACCCCCGTACTCGCAAGCACCTGGGCCTGGCCCGTGTGCTCTTCACCAGCACTCGGGGAGCCAAGGAAACAGTGAAAAACCTCCACCTTACCTCTGTCATGGGCAACATCATCCACGCCCAGCTCGACATCAAAGGTGAGGGCTCCCTTGCCTGCTGCCCAAAGTTGGGCTGTAGCAGAGACTATACACGCAAATGCCTGTTGGGGCCAGGCAAGTGATCAGGTTCATGATTCCTCATCTGAAACTCTTGGGGGCAGATGTATTTCTGAAGTCAGAATTTCATGGAGGGATTGTGGTACATGTATGGTTTTTCATATGTTATTTCCAGCAGGGTTGGAACAGCACCGTATAGTCTAGGACATGACTATGTTTGTAAGAAAACAAATGAAGGATCACACTAGGTAGGATGAATAAAAACTGTAGTAAGTAGCCTCAACTCAGGTCAAGTTTTGACACCAAATTCCCAAAAATACTAGGGTTTGAAGTTTTTGGGTTTTGAAATTTTGGATTGAGAATTAGGGACTTGTATAGATGAGTGAAGCACTCTAGGCTTCTGTGTTAAGGAGCGACAGAGAAAGATGGGGACAGTGGCATACTGTAGCATACAGTGCCATCTAAAGGAGGCAGCTGTTAGTTGGCGTTAGCCAATTTGCAAATGGGAATGAGGACTAATGTTGCTAAATAACCTGGTTTTTTTTTAAGCCAAAAATCTAGGTTTTTCTGTGAAATCTCATGGTTTTTAAATATTGCATTTCCCACACCCCCCAATTTTTTAAGTTATTGTGTAGGGCAAATAAAACACAACTGTGGGCTGGATTTAGCCCTCAGGCTGCCATTTTGCAACCTTTAGTTTGTAGGGTGAAGAGCGTGGTGGGATCTAGCATCAGACGACCTGGGTTTGAATTCCAGTTCTGCCACTGACCAACTTTGTGACTTTGTGCAGGTCAATTTCCTTTAAGCCTATAAAATAGGGGTACTGATGCTTCTTTTTCCTGGTGATCATCCAACATAGTAAGACACGTAGATACTTTTGTAAACTGTGAAGCGTTGTATGATATGTTGTTTGCAGTAGCTCGTAGATAGAGATGAGGTGGAAGGTCCCAAAGATAGATATAAGGTAGAAGAACTAAAATCCCCGAACCCGAGACTCCAAGAAATCATAGGAGACTTGAGGCCTGAGAAAGAAGTGGGAATACCATATCAGGAAGGAGTTGTATCCTCCCTCTGACTCTGTTGGTTCCTGTTTTCCTCCCTCCAGGACAACAGCGAATGAAGTACTATGAACTGATAGTCAATGGCTCCTACACCCCTCAGACGGTGCCCACCGGGGGCAAGGCCCTGAGTGAGAAGTTTCAGGGCTCTGGTACAGCCACTGAGACGGTGAGAAGCTTGTGGTTGCCATAGCCCTAGCCATGTGGGCACGGTTCTTGGGTGCCAGGGGCAGTCTTGGTGAGATTCTGGGCTTCTGTTAAGTGTTAGGAAGTGTTAAGTATAGGAAAAGCCAAGAAAAGATGCCTAGATGCTTTCAAAAGACCGGGCACTGAGATTCTTGGTTTGGGGAAGGGTGAGGTATCAAATGATACTTGCTCTCTTTTCCTTTTTCCCTGCTCCGCTCTCTCCCTCCAGACTGAATCCCGCCGTCGCTCCTCCTCCGACACAGCTGCCTACTCAGCAGGCACTGCTGTGGGCACTCCTGGCAATGGCACCCCCTGCTCCCAGGACACAAGCTTCTCCAGCAGCCGACAAGACACCCCATCTTCCTTTGGCCAGTTCACCCCTCAGTCCTCCCAAGGAACCCCCTACACGTCTCGAGGCAGCACCCCTTACTCTCAGGACTCTGCCTACTCCAGCAGGTACAAATTAAATAACCTCTAGGACCCCCAGATTCTGCGAGCTGCCACTGGGAAGAAGAAACCCGGAGTCTCTCTTAAGAGGGAGCTGGGAATAATTTGTCTTAGTTTCTCTGTGGATTCAGCCAACAAATCCCTGTCCTCAGGGAACTCACTCTTTAGCTAGGAACCCAGCAGTGTTTAGATCTTCCTTTGGGGGCAGTGTAGAGGGGCTGTGGGTCCTGAGAACCGGGACACTAGGGTTTAGTCTTACAGAGCTGAACCCAGCTAACTCCTGCACTTGTTTTCCAGCACCACTTCAACCTCCTTTAAGCCCCGGCGGTCAGAGAACAGCTACCAAGATTCCTTTTCCCGCCGCCATTTCTCTGCATCTTCGGCCCCCACGACCACCTCTGCAGCCATCTCTGCCACTACTGCAGCCACCGCCGCATCCTCCTCCTCTTCCTCCTCATTGTCCTCATCCTCCTCATCGTCCTCTTCTTCCTCATCCTCTCATTTTCGTGGTTCTGACTCAAGCTACCCAGCGTATTATGAAAGTTGGAATCGCTACCAACGCCATGCTTCCTACCCACCTCGCCGGGCAACTCGGGATGAATCCTCTGGGGCGCCTTTTGCTGAAAATACAGCTGAGCGCTTCCCACCTTCCTACACCTCCTACTTGCCCCCGGAGCCCAGCCGGCCCGCTGACCAGGACTATCGGCCTCCTGCCTCAGAGGCTCCACCCCCAGAGCCTCCAGAACCTGGTGGAGGCGGGGGTGGTGGGGGGCCCAGCCCTGAGAGAGAAGAAGCTCGGACCTCCCCGCACCCAGCCTCACCCGCCCGTTCCGGCTCCCCAGCCCCGGAGGCCACCAATGAGAGTGTGCCCTTTGCTCAACACAGCAGCCTGGATTCCCGCATTGAGATGTTGCTGAAGGAGCAGCGCTCCAAATTTTCTTTCCTGGCCTCTGACACAGAGGAAGAAGAAGAGAACAGCACCACAGGCCCTGGGCCTAGAGACACAGGGAACGAGGTGCCTTCTGGGTCAGGTCATGGTCCCTGCACGCCCCCACCAGCCCCAGCTAATTTTGAAGATGTGGCACCTACGGGGAGTGGGGAACCAGGGACTGCCCGGGAGTCTCCTAAGGCCAACGGACAGAACCAGGTGAGGTTGGGGTGAGCCAGTGGAGGTGCCTGGGATCTGGGAGGCAGGGTTGGGCCCAGGGGGAGAGGGAAGGGACTAGACAAAAGAACAGGGACTTGAGGAAAAACCCAGGAAGTAGGCAGAAGCTTTCTGTGACCCTCCTCTGCACCCCTACAGGCTTCTCCATGCTCTTCTGGAGAGGACATGGAGATCTCCGACGATGACAGGGGCGGCTCACCCCCTCCGGCCCCAACACCCCCCCAGCAGCCTCCACCCCCTCCCCCTCCACCCCCACCTCCCCCTCCCTACCTGGCTTCTCTTCCCCTTGGTTATCCTCCCCACCAGCCTGCCTACCTCCTCCCACCCCGCCCTGATGGGCCACCACCCCCTGAGTATCCCCCACCTCCTCCACCTCCCCCTCACATCTATGACTTTGTGAACTCCCTAGAGCTCATGGATCGACTTGGGGCTCAGTGGGGAGGGATGCCCATGTCCTTCCAGATGCAGACCCAGATGTTAACTCGGCTCCACCAGCTGCGGCAGGGCAAGGGATTGACTGCTGCCTCAGCAGGTCCCCCTGGTGGGGCCTTTGGGGAGGCCTTCCTCCCATTCCCACCCCCTCAAGAGGCAGCCTATGGTTTACCCTATGCTCTGTACACACAAGGGCAAGAAGGCCGAGGGGCATACTCCCGGGAGGCCTACCACCTGCCTTTGCCCATGGCAGCCGAGCCCCTGCCTTCCTCCTCAGTCTCGGGAGAAGATGCCCGGCTGCCTCCCAGAGAGGAAGCAGAGCTGGCAGAGGGCAAGGCCCTACCGTCAGCAGGCACTGTGGGCCGTGTGCTGGCCACCCTAGTCCAAGAGATGAAGAGCATCATGCAGCGAGACCTCAACCGCAAGATGGTGGAGAATGTGGCCTTTGGAGCCTTTGACCAGTGGTGGGAGAGCAAGGAAGAGAAGGCCAAGGTGAGGGCTAATACCTGGGACTGGGGGAGCCTGGGGCTCCATTGGAGAAGATAGACCTCTGGCTTCTCCAGGCTACACCCTTCAAAATAGAGAAGAGAAATGATCAAGACAAGTAGAGAGAGAGACTGTAAGAGAGAGACTTAGTGGGACACAGTAGTTGGGGGCACACAGAACAGGAGAAAAGCATGAGCCTGAGAGTCAGAAGAGCTTTGTTCTGGTTCTCCTGCTTACTTGCAGTGGACAAGACCCTGAAATGTCTCTGGGCTTCAGTCTTCAGGGTCTCCAGTTTTAGAGTGGGAATAAAAGTAGTTGCTTCATGAAGTTGATGGACCAAATGAGCAACCTTTTGAGAAAATGCCTGTCCGGGGGTTGGTGCAAGGGAGGTGTGGCAGAGATGTGTGTTGAATGCAGGAGTGAGCAGATGCATTTCTGTATTCCTGGGGCCTGGGAGTAGTCCTCAGGCAGGAGGCAGGAGGGAGCGCCTGGGTTCTGGGGCTCAGTCCCCCTACTGCCTGCAGCCATTCCAGAACGCAGCCAAACAGCAAGCGAAGGAGGAGGATAAAGAGAAGACGAAGCTCAAAGAGCCAGGCCTGCTGTCCCTCGTAGACTGGGCCAAGAGTGGGGGCACCACAGGCATCGAGGCCTTCGCCTTTGGGTCAGGGCTGCGAGGGGCCCTGCGGCTGCCATCTTTCAAGGTACTCAGAACTGTGCTCTTGCCTAGTAGGGAAAGGGAAGGGGGTCCCCCGTCCTTGGGGTGGGGGTGGTTGGGAACCATGAGTGTCTGGGCTGTAATGAGCTCCATCTCTTCCCATCCCCCAGGTAAAGCGAAAAGAGCCTTCAGAAATTTCAGAGGCCAGTGAGGAAAAGAGGCCCCGGCCTTCCACACCAGCTGAGGAAGATGAAGATGGTGAGTGGGAGCTCAGGTGGAAGGATAAAGAGGAAAGGCTGCTTGGATTCTAGTAGGAAAGCAGGAGGCATGGATGATGAAGGGCTGAATGTGTCTTGAGGGCAAGGAGCCAAGTGGAAATTTTGGTACAGGGTTAAAGCAGTTCTGAGAGATGTAAGAGGCTTCAGATAGGCTTATCCCTGTATTTTAGTTGTGGTTCTTACTCTGGTATGGTGATTTAAGTTTTCTGTATTTTGGTCTTCTTCTGTAGAGTAGAAATAATGACTTCAACATCTAGAATCACGGAATTTCGAGGTTAAACCCAAGTTTACCATCTAACGCTTAAGCTCTTCTGCAACCTTCCTACCAGTTGATCTAAGTCTAAGCCATTGGTTGACAGCTTACGGGGCTGGGAAACTTCCTTATTAAGTCCAGTCTTCTCTGGAGACCCATTGGCCTTAGCACTATTTTCTTGGGCCAGGCATAACAAGTCAGTTCCCTCTTCCACCTGACCCAGAAGAGGATGAAAGATAAAATGGGTGCGATATATTTAAAACTGTATAGGCCGGCCCCATGGCTTGGTGGTTAAGTGCGCGCGCTCCGATGCTGGTGGCCCGGGTTCGGATCCCGGGCGCGCACCGAGGCACCACTTCTCCGTCCATCCTGAGGCCGAGTCCCACATACAGCAACTAGAAGGATGTGCAGCTATGACACAACTATCTACTGGGGCTTTGGGGGGAAAAATAAATAAATAAAATCTTTTAAATAAAAAAAAAAACTGTATAAAATATTAGTAGCTCTGAGGTTTTTGTGTTTTTCTGCTGAGCTTCATTCAGCTTCTTGTCTGTAGAACAAGGTCTGTCTTGTGGGACTGTCAGGAAGATCAGCGATGGTGTGTGCAAAGCTCCTTTCACGGGGGAGGGGAATGGTAACTGTTAACTGCTGATGGTGAATTGCTCTAACTACCTCTCCCCTGGGCCTAGACCCTGAGCGAGAGAAAGAGGCTGGAGAGCCAGGACGTCCGGGGACCAAGCCCCCAAAGCGAGACGAAGAGCGAGGCAAGACCCAGGGCAAGCACCACAAGTCCTTTGCTCTGGACAGTGAGGGGGAGGAGGCATCCCAGGAGTCCTCCTCAGAGAAGGTGAGGGGCCAAGGCACCCAGTCCCTGCTAAAAGCCTACGTCCTGAGTACCTCTCCCTATAGCCAACTTCTCTCTGGGCTAGAGCCCAGGTAGCTGTGCCTCCTGGAGGACTAGTTGTCCTTTCCTTTAGTCCCCATTTGTCTCTTTCCTTAAGGATGAGGAGGACGATGAGGAAGATGAGGAAGATGAAGAGCGTGAGGAAGCCATGGATACCACGAAGAAGGAGACAGAGGCATCAGATGGTAAGCACAGACAGAACACAGTAGAATTCTGGCTTGGGGAAGAAGGGATTCAGTCACCTGTCTAGCCCTTTCCTGAGCCCACATAACCTTCCTGCTGCATTTATTGGTCACCTTTGTCTTCCCCAAAAGCAACTGACTTTTAGCCCCATCCTTTGGAACCCTTGGCCTGTTGTAAACAAGAACCCCAATACCCAGAATGCTCCCTCTGCTACTGAAACACGGCTCTCCCCTGAAGACAGCCCAGCAGAGCCTATTTCTTTTCCCAAGTCCTCAAGATAAGGGGTTTGCATTCTCCCGCTGCCCTTTGATGCTACCAGACTGGGCCTTTGAGCACTGCTCTTCCTTTAAGGCCCAGCCACCAAGTTGTGCCTCCCTCTTCCCTGCCCTGCCGCGGCCGTGACCAGACACAACTCTGTTCTTCAGTTGAACACCTGTTTGTCCCTCCACATTCATTGAGGCTTGGGTACATGATTTAGTCTTTCTTTTCACTATTTGTTTGGAAATATGTATAATGAGCCCCTGCTCTGTGCCAGGCACTGTTGTATGTGTTGGAGACAATTCGGTGACTAACACAGATATGGATTCTGCTTTTGCAGAGCTTGTGATCAGTTGGAGAGGGGGGAGAGACTTGACAAACTAGTGAACAAATAATAGCATAAATAATAGCGCTTCAGATGGACATACGTGCTCTGAAGAAGATACGCTAGGTTACGGGGATAGAGAGTGGTAGGGCAGGGGAGCTGGGAAAGAAGGAGTGCCTCTGAGAGGTGCATTGCAGCAGAGGCCAGAACGCGAAGAATGATGATCGGAGAGCCTCTCTTTTCAGTAAAGCAGAGGGCAAGGTCATCTGCTAAGAATGAGGGGGTGCAGACCCCTACCCTGATTCACTTGGTCACCAATTCCTGTCAGCGTCACCACCTCTGTATTTCTCAAGTTTGTCACCTCCTTTGTTCCTGCTCTCCTGCCTTTCTTACTTAGAGTCTGCAGCAGTTCTGACTGATCTCCCTGTTTCCATCCTTCCCTCTCCATTTCAATCCATCTTCCAGCCTGCTGACGGAATTCTCTTTCCTAAAATGCACACCTGACCCCATTACTTCCTTCCATAACGTCCTTTCCTGGCTCCCATTTTCCAAAAGGTGACTCGTCAGCTTGACACTCTAGGCCATTTATGATCTAGCTCCTGCTTATCTGTTCAGCTCCGTCTCGCAATTCTCCAGACCCCTCCACAAACACTACCTTCTATTCTAATTTACCCAATTATGTTCTTCAAAGACTGCAGAATTCTTAATTTCTTAAAGCCCTTCCAATGTGTTACCATCTCCCAGAGGCATAGAGCATGTCACGTTTTCTAAGCTTATTTTACCCTGGTATCCTTTTTTCAAGTCCGTTCCAGGCAGTGCCTGTAAGACCCACTGTGGGAAAAGCTTTGGTAGTAAGAGCAGACTGCTTGCCAGTCTCCAAGTGCACCATCTTCTCTTACCTTTGACATCCCCACTTCCCCCCGTGTCTGCCTGGTGGACTCCTGCTTGTCCTTCTTGACTTCAGTGTCTCCTGCACAGTGTTGCCTGCCCTTCATGCTGAGGTTTAGCACACTATGAACAAATCGCGTGCTTATCCAACTCCTTGAGGATAGCACTTCCTGCACCTAGCATAGCGCCTAACATGTCCTTAGTAGTGAGTCTGAGTGAATGGATCCACAGTTTGACCAAGTGAGGGGTCTTCCCACCTCGCCTGATTGTCCCTTCTGGATTTCCAGGCGAGGACGAGGAAAGCGATTCGTCCTCCAAATGTTCTCTGTATGCTGACTCAGATGGTGAAAATGATAGCACGTCGGACTCCGAGAGCAGCAGCTCGTCCAGCTCCTCATCTTCCTCATCTTCCTCCTCATCGTCGTCGTCATCATCTGAGTCCTCCTCTGAAGAAGAGGAAGAGGAGCAACCAGCAACCATACCCTCAGCATCACCGCCCCCCAGAGACGCCCCTGCACCCCTGCCAGCACCTGTGGAGGAGCCCGAGCCAGAGAGGGCTGCAGGCTCCCCAGTCGCACCTCTCCCGGAACAGGAGAAGTCTCCAGCGAGACCTGCAGGTAGGTGGTGCGGAGCTGTCGATTTGATCTTTGGGGGTGTGTGTGTGTGTCTGTCTCCATGAGAACAGTGGGGTCAGCATTTATTAATTGTGTACAAGTGTGTGAGTGTTGGAAAACATACAAAGTTGGACAGAAGTCACTATTTCCTGTCACTCCTCCCTTAAAGACATTTATGGCCAAACACAAACTGCACTGCCATAAATGGTTTACAGAGCCAGACCAGGGTGTTTGGCTACTGAAGTAAAACAGAATGGTCTCTTTCCAAGGAAGTTAAGAAAAGAAAATTCCGCATTTAACAAATTCCTCCTCCTAATTTTTCTTAAGCCCATCCCTTAATGTGTAGTTTATGCTTGCAGGTGATTAAATGGACAGATAGGTAGAAAATAATTATTAACATGAACTCAGAACTTAGTTCTATCTTTGCTTTCCTTTGTGGATTTGTACATTTAGTTCTTATTTTTATAGCACCTACACATAATTCATCCTGCTGAGTGAACTGTTCCTTCAGACAACAGATATTTATTTATTGAGTCCCTACAGTAGTGCAAGGAATAGAGTGGTATGCACAGCAGGCACTGCTCTCGCCCTCATGAAGCTTATGGTCTTCAGGCAGACAGTTTAATTGAGTAATAAATACGTAAGAAAATGTGTGGTTACAAACTGTGATAAGCACTTTGAAAGAAAAATACAGGGTATTCTGAGAAGCCAAGCACATCTGTGGAGAAGTCTTCCCTGCTGAAGCATTGCTGGGCTGAAATCAGGCGAAGAAGGTGGGAGGGAGTGATTAGCACGTGCAAAGGCCCTAAGGCAGAGGAAACAGCATGTTGGAAGACATAAAAGAAAGCTAACTCTCTGGAGGGTTGAGTGTGAGGGGGAGCTGAAACTGGAGAGGTGAGCAAGGGCTGGGCCATGCAAAATCAGTAGGCCATATTAGGAATTGGGTCTTCATCTTGAGGGCAGAGGAATGACGTGATCATGTTTGTGTTTTGAAAAGATGCAGTGCAGAGAAAATTTGGAGAGGGGCCAGAGTTTATGCAGGGAGCTTAAGAGGCTATTGCAGTGAGTAAGGCAGGCAAGCAATGGTGGTAACTTGGAGTAGGGTGTTCTTATGATGGAATTAATAACTCAGTTTTTTGAGGGGACCGGCCTGGTGGTGCAAGTGGTTAAGTGCGCGAGGTCTGCTTCGGCGGCCCGGGGTTCGCAGTTTCGGATCCCAGGCGCGCACCGACGCACCGTTTGTCACGCCATGTTGTGGCGGCGTCCCATATAAAGTAGAGGAGGATGGGCATGGATGTTAGCCCAGGGCCAGTCTTCCTTGGGGGAAAAAAAAAAAAAGAGGAGGCTCGGCATCAGATGTCAGCTCAGGGCTGATCTTCCTCACAAAAAAAATAATAACTTAGTTTTTAAGGTACGCTTCAGAGATGCACAGGGCCTTCCAGAGATCTCCCTTGAACCTTATTGAGAATTCGTGGTCTGAGATAGGCAGTGACTACATGAAGACCTCTTAGCACTGGTACACTCTATTCTGGTCCAGACCCCATAAGAGGAGTCGAGTCTCTCATTTAATCCTAAGACAACTCTCCCAGCCTCTCCCGAGTCCATCGGTAGCAAAAGAGCCAGTGGGGTCGCAGGTCAGAAGGCATAAATTGTAGTACCCTGTCATTCTCAGTAGGCTGGGAAGAAGGAGTGGGATATGGTCAGATTTGCATTCAGAAAGATCATTCTGGCAGGAGGGGGAGGGACTTGGAAGAGGTAAGGAAGGAGGTAGGGTGGCCCGTGAGGAGGTTGGAGGGGATGCAGGTAAGCGAAGGGCGTGAACCAAAGATGCTGGAGGTTACAGTGAGGTGCAGGGAGTGGAAGTGGGGATGAGGATTTGAGAGCAGTTTAGGAGCTAGAACCTCTTGGTTAAACTACTGACCAGGAAAGGAAACTCAAGGAGGAGAACCAGGATTAGGAAGAAAGCTCATGCGTTTAGTTGGGGTTGAGTTTGCGGTGCCTCTGGGACCTCCAGGTAGAAATATTCAGCAGGCAGTTGGATCCATAGATCTGAAGCTCTGGAAAGAACAGTAGGCTGGAAATGAGGTAGATATCTGAGAGTAGTGAAAGTATGGACATGAATCCACTTGTGTATGCTAGGAGGATGTATGAAGTGTGAGAAGGGGGCCAGAGCCTTAGTCTGGTGAGGGGGGCGGGCAAAGGGGAGCCAGAAGAGGCTGAAAAGGAGTGATCAGAGGGGTCAGAGGAAACCGAGGAGCTCAGGTTGTCCAAAGGACAGAGTGGTCTGTATCAGCAGGCCACCAGAGAGGTTGTAAGATAGGAAAAATGTCTGTTGGATTCGGCAGTTAGGAGGTCACTGGTGACTTCATCAATTTCAGTAGAGTGGATCAGACTGAAACCAAGTTATGGGGTGTTAAGGAGTGAGGGCAGGTGACAAAGAGAGCCAGTCTTCTGGAAGAGTAGACAACTCATGCTGTGAAAGAAAAGAGAGAGTTGAAGGGTTGTAATTAATAATATTAGTTAACATTTATTGAGTATTTCCTGTGTGCCAGGCTCTAGGCCTAGCGCATTGCACATTTATTTTCTTATTCAGTCCTCACAATATCCCTTTTACTCTCATTTTATAGATGAGGAATTTGAGGCGTAGTGAGATGCTTAAGTTTACCTAGCTGGGATTGGAGTGATAGCAAGAAAAGAATGCAGGGTTGATGAAGGGTTGGCTTTTCAAAGTTGGTGAGACTTGAGCGTACACTGCAGGGAAGAGGGAACAGGTAGATGGACCAGGAGAGAGAGAAATACTTGGCTGGAGTGGCATACCTGGGGAGCTGGAGGGGTTGGACTCTAGATCTGATGTAAATCTCTCCGTCAATGGGGAGGCAGGGAGATGTAGGGTTTCATGCCTGAAGGCCTCCTTTTTCACTCTGCAGTAGGAAGGAAGGACATTTTCTGAGTGGGAGGAGGATGGATGGAGTAGAAGCCTTGGAAAGTGAGGAGAGCAGGGAGTGAGGATGGAAGCTGCCCAGGCTTGCCAGCAACTCAGAAGCCCTGCTGAGGGTGGGGGTTGGGGGTGAAGGAGGAAAGACAGGAGGTGGTTGGGTAGATTCAGCGTTAGGAGTCTACAGGGTGGAGGTGTTGGAAGGATTGGAAAGTACTGTGAAAGGAGAGGACAAAGTGCGGGCCCCTGTGGTCTGGGCACAGCGAAGTAAGAAGTTAACTTAGAGGGAAGGTGATGGGAAGAAGGGAGACAGAAGGATGGGCAATTGAAAAGGTGCAGTGGGGGCCGGCTCCGTGGCTTAGCGGTTAAGTGCGCGCGCTGTGATGCTGGTGGCCCGGGTTCGGATCCCGGGCGCGCCCCGAGGCACCACTTCTCTGTCCAACCCGAGGCCGAGTCCCACGTACAGCAACTAGAAGGATGTGAACCTATGACATACAACTATCTACTGGGGCTTTGGGGGGAAAAAATGAATAAATAAAAAATCTAAAAAAAAAAAAAAAAGAAAAGAAAAGGTGCAGTGGGGTGAACTGGAAGGACCTGGGGAACTGTGATCAGAGTGTAGAGGATCAGAGTGTAAGGGTCCAAGGTGGAGCCATTCTGGGGGGTGACAAAGTCACATATGTGACTGGTGGAGGGTAGCTGAGGATAAATGAAGGAGGTCACTGGAGATGTGAGAATAGGGTAAACAGGTGGGATATCACAGTCCCCTAGATAGCTGGCAGGGGTGGGAGAGGTGAGGAAGATTAAGGCAGGTCCCTTGGTTTTCAGAGAATGATAGGGAAATCCGAGTTACCGAGGATGCAACTGGATAGAGGGCTGTGTGGCCTGATGGCAGAACCTTGGGAGAGGGCTTGTCCTGTGGAACCCAAAGACAGGGACCAGAACCAGGGACCTGGCCGCCTGTAGGACTGCCTTTCTTCTGTTTTCCGGTCTGATGCATTCTTCTCTCTTTCCTCGAAAGGGCTTTGGCTGCTTCTCTTTTCCAGCAGAGGACGTCTGCCCCCACAGATGGACCCACTCCTATCTTAGATCCTTATTCTCAGGGAAGTTTCTGGTTGGGCTGACTTGGGTCAGGTAGTCAGCAGTTAATGATGGCCGGGGGCAGAAAGCAGACAGGTCATACGCTAGAAACAGTGGTTTCTGGGAGTTGTATTGACTGGGCAGGTACCCCAAAAGTCTCCCTAAATGAAAGGCATGGCCAGGTTTCCTTCAGGACAGGGAGCAAAAGGGAAATGTGTGAAGAAGCTGAGCCAGGAGGGGAATTTATTCTTCTCGAGAGTCAGGCTTCCAGAGGGCGAAGTGGGCTAGGTTGGGAGGATGGGTTAGAGGGGGAGGCTGCCCAAAAATAGTGGAGAGGAGAAGAGGTGAGAGGACTTGGAAACTGGATGGCCTAGGACGAGCACCTGGGGCCTTGCCAGCTTCAGAGTGTGGGTTACTGCTGACTGAGACCCCAGATGGGATCCAGAGCCTCAGGAGGCAGGAGGCTGAGGGCCTTGCTCAGGGTGCCAGATTGGAGAGTGTCTGTGAAGGCAGTGGACACATGCTCATCACTGCCTGCTCGGGCCAGGCTTGGTGCTGGCTGCCCTTTAGCTCTGGGGGTGGTAGAGCCAGATGTGAAACCACTGAGTGCCCAATGCAGGGCGTCCAGAGCAGCATAGGGCAGTAGATGAGAGCACGAGCTCAACCCAGGCTGCCCGAGGTGCAGATCTTGTTCTGACGGTTGCTCGCTGTGAGACCTTGGGCAGGTTATTAACCTCTCTCTGCCTCAAGTTCCTTCTCTGTGAGATGGGGTTAATTATAGTACCCACCTCATAGGGTTGTTGTGAGAATTAACGAGTAGTTAATATATGTAAAAGACTTGGATTGGTGCTTTGCACAGAATATTAGCTATTAATCTGCTGCAGCCAACCTGAAGACTGGCAATTGAGAACCACCAGCCTTCTGGTTCTGAGAGGAAGATCCCAATGTCTGCGGAAGTCGAGGAAGCCTTCACAAAGGAAGTGGCGTTGAGCTGGGTCTAAAAGCTGCATGTGAGCTTTCCCTATGGGTGAGGGAAGAGAGGCATTCCGAACACAGGGAGCTGTGTGAGCAAAGGCCCAGGGGCCTGAAAGGCCGTGCCTCTTTGGGTGGCTGAAACCTAGGATGAGAGGGCGAGGCCGTGGACTGGCCTCACGGGAATTATCTGGTGGGTCAGGTGTACAGGACAGGGTCTGTCCCAGGGACAGGCCTATGCGTGTCTTGAGCAGTGCGCTCAGCAGCAGACTTGGGGGTCCCAGCAGAGGGAGGGTGCGCTCACTGTCCTTTCTGTGGGGAGTAAGCTGGGGAGGGCCAGCATCGCCTGCTTGAAGACAGTGTGTCCCCTCCCCAACCTAGCCCTCATCCTTCGGATCTCAGCTTCACCCTTAGCTTCTTTAGGGGAGACTTCTGACCTCTCCCCACGTGGGCACATGCCCGGTGCTGTTTGGCAGGCAGTGGAGAGGAATACAAATGTTATAAAATATTTAAATACAAAGATTCAGCTTCTTACGTTGTATCTTTTTCACCTCACTAAAGAGAATATTGATTGTAGTTGAAATAATGGATACTTTAATTCACATCTGGCTAATTGCATCCTTATTATAATATGCAGCTGACAAAAACTGTCTTGGTGGTTTGTTGGATGTCGTTCTGTCACCACAGTCTTGGTAAATAGGCAAGTCCAGGTGTTTGTTTCCTTCGAGCCCCCACCCCCACCCTTCACAGTGTAGGCTGTACATTTGTTTCTTCTAACTGTCTCCTCTGGACTGTAATCTCTGTGTGGGCTTCAAATGTGTCTGCTCAGTGTGTTTTGCCCACACCTGACACATAGTTGCTCAGTCAGTGTTTGTCGAATGGATGAATGAGCAGGTGCAAAATCCCATCCTGTCACGGGAGCCTGGGAGCCCATAGTGCTAGGAACGTTGGGGGTGTGAGAGGCAGGCAGTGTGTTCCCTGAGCAAGCAGGAATCTCTTTCAGAAGCTGAGGAGGGAGTGAGGGCAGACCGTTGAAGGCAGCCGGGCTGTGGACTCCCCAGTGAGGCTGGCCAGTGTCCTGCCCACAATGAATCTCAGTCTGATGTCGGGCCAAGAAGCTGACCCTCTCCCTTTCCCTGTGTGCTTCCTTCCCCAGGCTCCACTGAGGAAGCACCTCCCAGTGTGCCCCAGCCTCCCCCAGAGCCCCCAGCTGGGCCCCCAGCCCCGACTCCCCGCCCTGATGATCGCCCCTCTTCTCCTATCACCCTCCTGCCCCCACCCAAGAAACGCCGGAAAACCGTCTCCTTCTCTGCTGTGGAGGAGGTGCCAGCCCCAGAGCCTCCCCCAGTTCCCCCACCCCAGGTCAAGTCTCCTGGCCCCGTCTCCCGCAAAGTCCCCCGGGGTGTGGAGCGGACCATTCGCAACCTGCCCCTGGACCACGCGTCTCTGGTCAAGAGTTGGCCCGAGGAGGTGTCCCGAGGAGGTCGGAATCGGCTTGGAGGCCGAGGCCGCTCCACCGAGGAAGAAGAGGCTGAGCCAGGGACAGAAGTAGACTTGGCAGTGCTGGCCGACCTGGCCCTGACCCCAGCTCGGCGTGGGCTGGCTGCCCTGCCTACTGGCGATGACTCGGAGGCCACAGAGACATCGGACGAGGCAGATCGCCCAGGCCCCCTGCTCAGCCACATTCTCCTGGAACACAACTATGCCCTGGCCATCAAGCCCCCACCCTCCACACCAGCTCCTCGGCCCCTGGAGCCAGTTCCTGCCCCTGCAGCCCTCTTCAGCTCCCCAGCAGATGAGGTCCTAGAGGCCCCTGAGGTGGTAGTGGCTGAGGCGGAGGAGCCCAAGTCGCAGCAGCAGCAGCAGCAGCAGCAGCAGCAAGAGGAGGGGGAGGAGGAGGAGGAAGAGGAGGAGTCAGAGTCATCTGAGAGCAGCAGCAGCAGCAGCAGTGACGGCGAGGGGGCTGTCCGGAGGCGAAGCCTCCGCTCCCACACCCGGCGCAGGAGGCCACCCCCTCCACCCCCACCCCCACCGCCCCCCACCTTCGAGCCCCGCAGTGAGTTTGAGCAGATGACCATCCTATATGACATTTGGAACTCGGGCCTGGACTTGGAGGACATGAGCTACCTGCGGCTCACATATGAGCGGCTGCTGCAGCAGACAAGCGGGGCTGACTGGCTTAACGACACCCACTGGGTCCATCACACCAATATCCTGAGCCCTAGCGGCTGGCCTTCTCAGGATAGGAAGACGGGCCCGGGGGTGGGAGTGGACTTCCGTGGGGTCACCCAGCCGGTTCCCTCCGGTTCTCCCCATCCATGTTCTCTCTGCTGTATTCAGCCTGGTTATTTCTCCTCTGGCTACCAAGCCACTCTTTTCACTGTGCTTCGTGCCTCTTTTCTGCCTCCCAGACATTTTCTGGCAGAAAAGGTGGGTCTAAGACTTAAATCTCTCTATCTATCTGTCCTCCTCACACTGAGTGTGCTCAGGACCTCCAGCTATAAGGTCAGTCGCCCTTTCCTTGGACTGGGACTGGGCGGGACAGAGGGGAGCAGGGGCCCCAGGGGTCTGACCAGTAAGGAACCCCGTCTCTTCCTTAACACCCTGTACTCACCAACCTGAGCACTCCAAAACGCAAGCGGCGGCCCCAGGATGGGCCCCGTGAGCACCAGACAGGCTCAGCCCGCAGCGAAGGCTATTACCCCATCAGCAAGAAGGAGAAGGACAGGTACCTGGACGTGTGCCCTGTCTCGGCCCGGCAGCTGGAAGGAGCGGACACTCAGGTGAGGCTCTGCCCTCATATTTGGCATACTCTTCCCATTCTTTCTCTTGTCACTTCCCTCCTCCCTGTCCTACTTCTCACAGGGGACTAACCGTGTGCTTTCGGAGCGCCGGTCTGAGCAGCGGCGGCTGCTGAGCGCCATCGGCACCTCAGCCATCATGGACAGCGATCTGCTGAAGCTAAACCAGCTCAAGGTGGGGAGTGGAGCCTAGGGGAGGAAAGAGGCTCAGTGGAAAGGCAGCATCCAGGAGTCCCCTAGGGGTGGGGATGGTGGGGAGTGGCTAGAATACCCTCCTTCCCTGGAGGTCTGCAGGGAAGGCAAGGAGCTAGGGTTCTGGAGGAGTCCAGCAGCACAGTCTGCCTTCTGCTCTCTAGTTCCGGAAGAAGAAGCTCCGATTTGGCCGGAGCCGGATCCACGAGTGGGGTCTGTTTGCCATGGAACCCATTGCAGCTGATGAGATGGTCATCGAATACGTGGGCCAGAACATCCGCCAGGTGAGAGGCCTCATACCCAGCCCTAACCCCTGATCTGATGCAGCATGGGAAAGCTCACAGGAGAAGCATCTGACCTTCTGGATAAAGCCCCACATACCCTCCTGGCTCTACAACTTAGCCAGTGAAACCTGCCTCTTTATTTTTTTTTCCTTTCTTCCTTCAACAACTAGTAATGGGTACTAGTAAACTAGATGTTAATGATCCAGCAAGGAACAAGACTAATATTCTCTCTCCCTTTAAGGACCTCACAGTTTAGTGGGGAAGACAGGCATTGAACAAGTAACTGCAATAAAGGATGGCGTTTGGTTGATGCGAAGGAGAAGTTTGGGGAGGCAGGGGCAGTGGCAACACAGTGATGTTTAAACCAGGAGCTGAAGGATGAAGCTGAACTCGCAGGCTCAGGTGAAGGGAAGGGCCTCCCGGTTGCGGGATGGCATGTGCAAGGGCCTTGGAGGCAGGATATTCTTACAAGGGCAAGGAGGTCAATATGGCTAGTTAAGGGCCAGTGGCAGCAACGTGAGGCTGGAGGGGCAGGTGGAGGCAGGGCTTGGGAGCCACACTAATAAGTTTGGCCTGATGGTGAGAGAGGAGAGTTGCCACAAGGCGTTGAGCAGGAGAGGACCTTGGAGGGTAGTAAGCTCCCTCTGGCTGCAGTGTGGAGAGAGAATTGGAGGCTGAGGCCAGTGGGCAGTTGTTGGAGAGATCCTGGCCAAAAGCGAGGGTGGCCTGGACGAGCCGAGGCCTCTTGGCACGAGCCTCTGTGGCAGCTGAAGTAACGGAGTCTGGAGGCCCAAGGTAGCTGGCAGGACTAGGCAACAAGTTGGCTCGGGAGAGTGAGGGCAAGAGGGGAGGGGAGGCCATTTCTCAGCATGCTGCCTTTAGCAGTTAGGGTAGGTAGGGCTGCCAGTGAGATGGGGAGCGAGGAAGAGGGAGCGGGCGGGTGGTTAAGATGAGTTCCAATCAGGACATGTGAAGTTGCAGGGCCTGGGGGACGTCTAGGAGATGACGCCCAGCAGCTCCACTGAGGTGGCTTTTGGCTGGAGACAGAAGTTTGGGAGGAGTCCCCACCACTTAGCTGGCAGTTGAAGCCCTGGAAAAGAGTGAGATCACCCAAGGAGAGAGCGCAGGGGACTTAGCATCCTGTTTTCTGGAAAATACGAGTTACTCCTTCTCACATAAGAATGAGGGCCCTAACGTGGATGCCAGTGGCAGCCAGTGGGTGTCTGTTTTGGAGAGAAGGTCCTGGGAGAAGAGATGAGTAAGGTGTGGTCCACGAAGTGGCCACTGTCATCTTGGGAACTGCCCCAGCCCCACAGCAGTCTGGGGGCTCCATGGTGGGTCAGGCAGACACTTGAGGAGGAGCCAGTGGCTGCTTCTGCCCAGTGACCAGTGCAGACTTCCTGGGGTCCTCTTTGGGTGACTTAGAATGGCAGCCAAAGGTTTAGGGTGGGGGCCGGCCCCGTGGCTTAGCTTAAGTGTGCGCGCTCTGCTGCTGGCGGCCCGGGTTCGGATCCCGGGCGTGCACCGATGCACCGCTTCTCCAGCCATGCTGAGGCCGCATCCCACATGCAGCAGCTAGAAGGATGTGCAGCTATGGCATGCAGCTATCTACCGGGGCTTTGGGGGGAAAAAAAATAAATAAATAAAATCTTTAAAAAAAAAAAAAAAGGTTTAGGGTGGGTGGCCCTAAGAGGGAGGGCTCCTGGAAGCAAAGTCAGGGGAGTCAACGTCTTGGGTTAGTGGGAGCCAAAAGGAGAGCCACAGGTCGATGTGGCCCCTGAGGTGGTAGCTGGACGACTGTCCAGATCCCCCATCATGGGGGCTGGTGGGGTCAGGCCTGGTCCAGCAGGAAGCTGAGAGGCCAGCTCCCTGACCGTGGCACCTCACCCTACTAGATGGTGGCCGACATGCGGGAGAAGCGCTATGTGCAGGAGGGCATTGGCAGTAGCTACCTGTTCCGGGTGGACCATGACACCATCATCGATGCTACCAAGTGTGGCAACCTGGCAAGGTTCATCAACCACTGCTGCACGGTGCGCCAGGGGCCAGACCGGGGCGGTGCGGGGGGTCCAAGGGGGCGGCCTCGGCTCACACTGCCCTCCCCTCCTGCAGCCCAACTGCTACGCCAAGGTGATCACCATCGAGTCCCAGAAAAAGATTGTGATTTACTCCAAGCAGCCCATCGGCGTGGATGAGGAGATCACCTACGACTACAAGTTCCCGCTGGAGGACAACAAGATCCCGTGTCTGTGCGGCACCGAGAGTTGCCGAGGCTCCCTCAACTGAGGTGGGGCAGGACTGGTGCCCACACCCCTATTTATTCCCCCTTGGGGCCCTGAGCTCCCAGCCCCCCAGCCTTAGTGGGCTCAGCAGGGCCCACGTGCCCCATCTCCAAATACGGGGTTGGAAGCCCTGAGCCCGGTGGGGAGCCTCAATCCCTTGAGGTATCGTCTGCCTCCCTGTCGCCCCTGCCCACCCACACCCTAATTTTTTTTTCTTTGCGGAGAAGAAGCTGTAAATGTTTTGTAGCTGCCAGCAGCTGTTTCCTGTGGAAACCTGGGGTGCCGGCCTGTACAGATCCTGTTCTTGGGGGCTACATAGCCCCCTTGCTTTGTGTTAATGGGGGACTTCCCCTTTGTGCCCTGCGTGCACCCCTCCCCGGTTTAGGGGTCTCTAGGGGCAGTGGCCATGTTCTCCCCCTGGGGGGGGCCCTGCGCCCCCAGTCCTGGGGACTCCGTGCCTGGAACCCTGCCTCATCTTCTGTTCCTGCCAGCACCTGTGGGTCAGTCTCCCACCCTGGTGTCTGGGAGCTCTGGCTCTGCCAGGCCTGGACGGTGGGGGGCGGGCCCTTCCTGTTGGGCTGGATTGTACATATGTTAATAGTGCAAACCCAACGCCACATTTTTATAATTGTGATTAAACTTTATTGTACAAAAGTGCTTGGTCAGTATCTTTCGGGAAGAGTAGGGAGAGATGGGGGTTGAGGAAAATGGGGAACAGAGGTGGAAATGGGTGGCCTGGAGTTTGTGGTCTGTAGAGGGGCTTTCAGGCAAGAGCCCAGACCTGCAGATTCAGCCACCATTGCTCTGGGCCACCTGATAGGTTGGAACAGCCATCCAGAAATCCCCCACCAAGGCCAGCCAAGGTCAGGCCTCCTGCCCTTCCCAGAGCCACAGCTGCCTCTGAGCTTCTGGCCTCCTGGGACATCCAGCAAGAGGGAAGGACTGACATCATGCAATGGGAGTGAGGTCACTCTGCCTGCTCCATCCTGTGGCCTGAAACCCCTCAGCACCCACCCAGCAGGTTCTGGCTTCCCGCCCCCTTCCCCCAGTTCTTGCTGGAACCAGATGCCAGTGGAGTGAAGAGTGGCCACCAGGGGGTGCCCTGTAGCAAGAGTGTAGGGGACGGAGGGGTGGAGGCTGGGCTGGTCTCTTGTTCCTGGAATGGGCCAGGAGGGAGGAGGAACAAGCGGAAGGGGATGGTGTGTTGCTGGCCGGCTGGCCCAGGCGGACGAGAAGACAGCCCCTTCGGAGGCCCATCTGGGCGCCCTGCGACTGTGGCTGCAGGTAGGCAGAGGTGATGCCAGGGCCCAGGGGTCCCTTCTAGTCCCAGCCCTGCCCACCTTCCTCAATCCTTTCTCCCCAGTTCCTGCCTCTCCCCCTCCCTTTTTGTCCCAGAACCTCCCCATCCACCTCAAACCCTGAGCCCTTCCTGCACACTAAGCCCTCACCCTTCTTATCTCAGTAACTGCAGCTGGCAGGGTCAGAGGGCAGGGAGCCTGACTGCTGCACCCACAGCTGCCCCTCCAGGAATAGCCCTGGCCCCTGGGTCACTGCTCCAGTCCGTAGGCCAGAGGCCCCTTCCAGGAGTAACAAGTGGGCCTCCGGTCCTGGGGCAGGTGGCGGCAAGCAACCCAGGTGAGCCAGGGTCTCTCCTCAGCTGGGCATGGCAGACTCTGCACAGGCCCAGAAGCTGGTGTACCTGGTCACAGGTGGCTGTGGCTTCCTGGGGGAGCACGTGGTGCGAATGCTGCTGCAGCAGGAACCCCGGCTCCGTGAGCTGCGGATCTTTGACCTACACCTGGGTCCCTGGCTGGAGGAGCTGAAGACAGGTGATGGTGGTGGGGAGGAAATGGGGGGAGGGTGTGGACTCCCTTCACTGTGGTGGAAAAGATGATGCCTGTTTACTATCTCCAGGGCACATAAATGGGATGAGTGAGTCACACTGGGAACATGTGGCTCCCAAGGGTATAGGCTGAACGCAGCAGCTGGCCGATGGCCCCAGCTCTGACATTGCATCTGGCTGCCCTAACCCCTTACCAGGGCCCGTGCAGGTGACTGCCATCCAGGGGGATGTGACCCAGGCCCACGAAGTGGCAGCGGCTGTGGCTGGAGCCCATGTGGTCATCCACACAGCCGGGCTGGTGGACGTGTTTGGGAGGGCCAGTCCTGAGACCATCCATGAGGTCAACGTGCAGGGTGAGATGCTCCCCACCAGTTCTAATAACACACTTAACACTCCCTGGCACGTGGCCTGATCTTGGCTGTTTGTTCCCCACCCCCTCTTTGACCTTGATCTCTGTGATTCTCTGGTGACAATCTGTCCTGTGGACACCCTGCCCCTGTAACGGCAGGCTGTGACCTGCTGTAGTTTTCCCTGGACCTGGGGAAGGAAGCACATACCCTCAACCAGATTTGGGATGGGGAGGGGAAAGATGTGGAGAGGGAGGAAGCTTCAGCTTGGACACACCCCCCGCCTTCCCCAGGCACACAGAACGTGATTGAGGCTTGTGTGCAGGCTGGAACACAGTTCCTGGTCTACACGAGCAGCATGGAAGTTGTGGGGCCGAACATCAAAGGCCACCCCTTCTACAGGTGAGCTGAGGTTCCCCCTAATACTGTAAGAGCTCCATCTCCCCTCAGCATTAAGAATCTTCCTTCTCCCTAGGCCGGCCCTGTGGCTTGGTGGTTAAGTGCGTGCGCTGCGATGCTGGCGGCCCGGGTTCGGATCCCGGGTGCGCATCGAGGCACCACTTCTCTGTCCATCCTGAGGCCGAGTCCCACATACAGCAACTAGAAGGGTGTGCAGCTATGGCATACAACTATCTACTGGGGCTTTGGGGGCAAAAAATAAAATCTTAAAAAAAAAAAAAAAAAAGAATCTTCCTTCTCCCACCACCAGGGGCAATGAGGACACCCCATATGAAGCAATACACAGACACCCCTATCCTTGCAGCAAGGCCCTAGCTGAACGGCTGGTCCTGGAAGCCAATGGAAGGAAGGTGAGACTGGAGAAGAGGAGACCTAGAGATGGGGGTGGGGAGGGCTGCCAGTCAAAGGCAGAACCAGGGCCAGCTGGGCTTCTTTGCATCCTGCCCTGGGTACCTCCTTTCCATCTCCAGCTTGAGGAGGCCAGGGCAGAGGGTGGGTCACTGGGTCCTAGGTCTTAGCAGTGCCTGCTTTTTGCTCCCAGGTCCGCGGGGGGCTGCCCCTGGTAACGTGTGCCCTGCGTCCCACCGGCATCTATGGTGAAGGCCACCAGATCATGAGGGACTTCTACCACCAGGGCTTGCGCCTGGGGGGTCGGCTCTTCCGGGCCGTCCCAGCCTCTGTGGAGCACGGCCGGGTCTACGTGGGTGAGGCCCGGGCTAGGCGAGGGGAGGCGAAGAATTTGCTGGGGGGTGGGTGGATGTACACTGCCTAGAAAAGGATGGTCTATACACGGGCCGGGGTAGACTGATATGTGGGCATTGTCTGCACAAGCCACAGAGAAAACAGTATCCATGCAAGTTGGGAAGGCTGACATAAAAACGTCATAAGCTGAGGAGAGGAGAGGGGCAGCATCTACACTGGACCAAAAGAAGAAGGAATAGGGTCCATACAGGCTGGCCCAGGAGAGCAAGTGGCTACAGGGGCCAGGGAGAAAGCAGCCTTTACTAGGGCTGTAGTTATGGTGGCAGCATCTACATGGGCCGAAAGAGGGAATGGCTTGTACGTGGGCTGGCCCAGGAGAGAGCAGCATCTACATGGTCGCAAGGGCACTCGGTCATGTCCACCCCTTTCTCCACTGGCAGGCAACGTAGCCTGGATGCATGTGCTGGTGGCCCGGGAGCTGGAGCAGCGAGCGGCACTAATGGGTGGCCAGGTGTACTTCTGCTATGACAAGTCACCCTATAAGAGCTACGAGGACTTCAACATGGAGTTCCTGGGCCCCTGTGGACTGCGGCTGGTGGGCACCCGCCCACTGTTGCCCTACTGGCTGCTGGTGTTTCTGGCTGCCCTCAATGCCCTGCTGCAGTGGCTGCTGCGGCCACTGCTGCTCTATGCACCCCTGCTCAACCCCTACACGCTGGCCGTGGCCAACACCACCTTCACTGTCAGCACCAACAAGGCTCAGCGCCATTTTGGCTATGAGCCCCTGTTTTCATGGGAGGACAGCCGGACCCGCACCATTCGCTGGGTGCAGGCCATGGAGGGTTCAGTCCAGTGACGGTGGAGCTGGGGCCTGGAGGCCCAGCGTGGCACATCCTTCCGGGTCCAGAGCCCTCAAACCCTGGGTGGGGGGGAAGGCAACATTTGAGAGCTGGAGGCAGGGGTCTGGTGCCAGACTGGCTCTCTTGGAGCTCTCCACAGTTTAAATCCATGAGGCTTGAGTCTGTGTCCTGATGCCTCTCAGTTCTAAGGCAGGAACGGCTTCACTCTCTACCCAGGCCTGAAGGCTGGCTGGCAAGGGTCTGACTTGGTGTTCTCAACTGCCCGCCCCATTGCCGGCTTTCCCAGCAGGAAGTGGGGAGAAGTTCCACAGGCCTCATGCTGGCCTTCTGACATCCAGGCGTGATCCTCAGGCCTGGATTCAGAGTGAAGATGCTTTCTGGCTCCTCCCATCACTCTGTCCCTCCTTGGGGCATCATATTCCCATTATTTTAAAACATTTATCACCTTTAGACATTTATCTTTTAATTCTCCCCAATGAAAGCTGAGGAAATCCGTGTATTTTCACTTCTTCCCACTCCTCTACCCAAATCAGTTCCTGCAATATTGTTAGATCTCTGCCTGAGGATGCCCCAGCAATGCTGTACCTGGCCAAGCCCTGGATTAAAACTCCTTATCCAAGCCTGTGTCCATCCGCCTCTCCAGCTCCCCAGCCCGCCTCCCACCATGTGTCTCCCCCTCCCCACGGCGACCGTCCCATGTGTGGACAGAAGGAAGTGAGCACACAGAACGCCCGCTGTTGGATTGGTTGCTATTTCTCCCGTCCCACGGGGCCCGACCCGGCCCAGGGTGGGGGTGGGGGCTCTGGGGACAGGACATGCAGGGCGGGGGCGGGGGCAGAATTTTCCTGTGTTTTATCCATTTGCAACTTGGTCACCAATAGAGAGAAATGGGACTCTGAGGGCTAACAGGAGAGGGTGGCCTGGCTCTGGGTCCCCAGCCAGGCCCCAGGAGTCCTGTCCCCTCTGGGGAGGAGAGGGAAAGAGCTCTAGAAACCAACAGAGAAACAGAAGGGGCAGGGACTCATGTCAGCAAACACGGCTACATCACGTGACACGCCAGCGACACGGGAACACACGCCAACGCACACGGCTGCACAGCGGGCAGGGGGCGGATGGGGGAGAAGGGAGCCGGGGGCCACCCATCTTGTCCTCTGCGGGGCAGGCTGGGGGTGCAGGGTGAATGCATAGAACACATCATGTACACACGCTCAAGGCGTGGCAAGAGCGTGCATCGACCCACAGGCACATGGGATGGACACGCAGTGTGCTTCGTGAGAGGCAGGGCTAGGAAGAAAGGGGGAGGGGAAGTGGCGAGCCCTAGCCAGGCCCGGGACCACCCATGGGGCACTCATGGGCCTGATGATTGTGGGTGCATGGAGAGTAGGCAGCACACACTTGCTTGTCTGAGACCATGCAGAAGACACGCCCCCGGACAACACTCCAGGACACACAGACACAGCAGCCAACAAGCAAACACATCGTATAATGCATGGGACTTGCAGAACCTGGGGCATAGCAGACCCTTGGGGCCCTCTGGTCCAAATGAGGCCCAGAGATGGGCAGCTACTCAGAGGCAGTAGCATCACTCCAGCCAGAGCTCCACCCTTCTCCTTGTGGCCCCAAGGCTGTGGGAATTCTGGAAACACCTGGGCTGAAAGGGTGTCCTGGCTGGGCAGCAGGAAGGAAAAAGGAAGGAATTGCTGGGCCCTGCTCTGACGTCCCCAAAGAAGCCTGAGATGGGAGCAGGAGGGTTGCAGTCAGGACACGGGGGCAAACTTCCTGTCCTGCAGAAGGGCATTCTGGGAATGGACAGGCAGGCTCCCTCCTCAGGACAGCACACCTTGGGGGTTACATATATTAGCCACACACAGGCAGGGCCCACACAGCCAGCGAGGGAAGAGGCAGGCTATCTGAGCTGGGGTGGGAGTGGGGAGGAGTATTGTGTTCTGGAAGGTCACACCTGCATTGTCTCTCTCTCTCACACACACACACACACACACACACACACACACACACACACACACACACACTGGAAGGTCATGTCTGACACACACATGGTTCACAGGAAGTGGGACCCTGGAAATGATCTGCACACCCCCTGGAGTCCTTCACCCTGTGCACATGTGTGCCCAACCCCAAGGCAGGGCACATTCTTGCACCTGTGTGTTCCATCCTGTATGTGTGGGTCCATGTTCCTGAGCCATGGAGTGGGGGGCTTCTAACACTGTCCTCCGCCCATGTACTTCTCACCTGCCACCAAATGCACAAACCCACCCATGCATTTGTTGTCTACACAATGAGGGAGGACCTAGCCCTTTCCTCACCATCAGAAACCAGGCCTGCATCCCACCCTCAATCTCATCCTGGTGGGAGAATGGCTGTCGCCAACACTTCAGCAGAAGAGGTGTCAGGGGACGGGTCCCAGGACTTAGCCCATCCTGAGTGGCCGCTGCCACACTGGCCACTCCAGTACATCTGAAATAAACAGTTCCCCAAACTCAAGGTCCCTGAGGCAGTGGGGACAAACATTGGCCTCTCCCAGCTCCAAGCTCAGTGTGTGGAAGGCAGGCATGCTCTCATTGTCAGTCTGTCTGGGGCAGCCCTTGACATGTGCCCCATGAGTAAGGTATCCCACAAATAGCCCTTCCAGGAGGCATTCGTGTGCAAACGGGTGCAGACCTGTAGGGGCACCATGCCCATGTTACCATGCACGTGTGCTCCAGTGTGTATGTGTGTGCCTGGGTATGGCCACCTGCACGAGGCCTCCTCAGCCTTGGCATGTGTGAGGACACTGAGGTGTACCAAGCTCTCAGGGGTGCAGAGACACAGAGAAAGATAAGCATCTGGGCATGTGTGCACAGGGGCTCTGAGACCTTGCAGGCAGGAAGCTGCACAATGTTGATGTAGCAGTGTGTAGCCACACCAGATATTGGTCAGAAGCTCTGGGGAGACAGGGAGGGGGCAAATATATCTGGATAAACAAACCTGGATGGGGCACACGTCCCTAAAGATAAATGTGTGTGTGTGTATAATACATAGGAGCAGAAACACTATGTAGAAAGCCTCTATACACGCAAATGCACACACACACATATACACACTTACACAGTCATATTCTAGACAGCACAGAAACACAGATTTCTGTGCCCACCCAAAACACGTGTCCAGTGCACAATATGGAGAGCTCTGTCTGAAGAGAAGACCTACCAACACTTCAGGCACATCCCTGAGACACACACACACACGTGTCCCTCACATCACCTGCCGGGGGAAATGCACACGTATATACAGGCCAAGCTAGGTTATTTACATGCATGCGCTTCCACTCACCTTGGCTGAACTCCATGGGCTGACCACACACACACACGCTCCCCAGGACATGTGCCAGCCCCCGGGGTGACTAAGCCAGGAGGGTGTGCTCTATATCACGCTGGGGTGTCTGCCATGGCCTACCTGCATTTGGGCCTACCTGGATCCTCTGGGAAAGTGAGTGTGAGCATCTGTACACACACAACCCACCCTCTTTGTAGCAGACACAGGGAAGGGGGTGACAGTGAGGGAAGTGACGTTGCATTAGATTTAAACACTCGAACACAAAATTCCGTGCACACAAATTGTGTCCACAGATCTGTGCCACACACACACACACCTATTCACAGAAGACAGAGTGGGGCCTGGTGGGCTGCTGTGTTGTACTCAGCCACAGTCTACACAACCACCCAAGTGAAGGGAGGAAGCTCAGACAGCACACAGGCTCCAGGTGGGGGGCATGAAGTGTGATTTGGTGCTTCTACACACATCTGCACACATACACACACACACTGGGGTGCCCACACGTCTCAAGCATGTGCCGGCAGCATGCATGTTGGTGTGCATGTGTAGTCACGCCTGCTGCTATCTACGTGCGGGGGCCGGGGGTGGTCCGTGGCAGGCTGAGGTCCAGGGACTCCAGGGTCTAATGGGGGTGAAGGGGGACTGTCTGGGTCTGTCTTGGGGGTGAGCCTGGAGTAGGGGATGGAGTGAAAGGACTGGTGGGGGTATTGCTCCCGATGTGGTGGGGGATGGGTCTGGGAGAGATGGGGTGGGGGGCCTACAAGCCCAGCGTTCCCCCAATGGATGACGCCAAGACCACCCCCAGCACCACACAGCAAATGATGATCATGATTTTCTTCTGCAGGCAGGAAGGGCAATAGGGAAGAAGGAGGCGAGAGACAGAGAAACAGATAAAGAGAGACAGACAGACAGATGGGAAAAAAGGAGGGAAAGGAGGGTGTGAGGAAAAAGAAGAGGGGAGAGAAAACAGAAAAAGGAAGAGGTCAGAGCCAGAGATAAGGCCTCGCACAGATTTCCTCAGTCACCTCAGCCCCGGCCTGAGCCCAGCCCCCGGCTGGCTGGCCCACCCACCCCCCAGGCCCCCACCCCGGCTCACCCTCCGGGCCTTGCTCTGATATTTCACAGCTTTCTTGGTGTCAGACACAGCTCGCTCCACATAGTCCACGGAATGTTCCACGTTGTACTCAATGCGGTCAATCATCTCACCCTGCAGAGCAGAGGTGCATAGGGAGGGGTAGGGGCTGGGCTGGAAGAGGGAACCCCGGGGACCTGGGGGAGGCTCCAGAGCGGTGTGGCAGAGGCTGTACCTGGCTTTCCACGAGCATGGCCATGTCCACAAACATGTCATGCAGCTCACGGATGCTGGTTTCCAGTTTGATGATCTCGTTGTGCCTCGTCTCGATCTCATTCAGTGCCTGCTTCGTCATCTGCGAGTCCATTTTGATCTAGGGCGATGGGGGTGAGGTGGAGGGGAGAGCTGCAGACCACCCTTCACCCCCATAAGAGCTCGGTCTCTGTGGCCAGAGCATCTGGGTTCATTTCTGGCTTTTATTTACTAGCTGTGACTGTGGGCAAATTATTTAACCTCTCTGGGCCTCAGTTTTTCCACCTAGAAAAGATGGAAAATAACAGTGCCTATCTCACATGGTTGTTGGGCAGATTAAGTGAGTCAATATGTGTATATTGATTAGAATAGTACCTGGCACACAGCAAGCACTAAAAACAAGTTTTTGGGGGGGTTTTTTTGAAATTTTTTTTGTGTGTGAGGAAGATTAGCCCTGAGCTAATCATCTTCTTTTTGCTGAGGAAGACTGGCCCTGGGCTAACATCTGTGCCCATCTTCCTCTACTTTATATGTCAAGCTGCCACAGCATGGCTTAACAAGTGGTTCTCAACCTGCAAACCCCAGGCCACTGAAGTGGAGCACGCGAACTTTAACCGCTATGCCACCGGGCCGGCCCCAAAACAAGTTTTTTTAATTATAAGAAATAAAAATTGTCCTGCGCCCACCACCTCACTCCAGGGCTTTCTCTATCACACACACCAGGGAAGCCCAGGGAGAAAGATAGGGGTGCAGGGGCCCCACTGGTATTGGGGGCCCCTGTCTGGTCAAAGGCAGACAGGGTAATGGAAGAGGACACAGCAGAGAGCAGAAGAGGAGGCCCAGATGAGAAGGCAGTGTGCCCACAAGGCCCCTGGAGCCCCCACCACATGAGGGGGAGGGGAGAAATAATAAAGAAACACACTGCAGCCTCAAGAGTCAGTGGGAGAGAGACTCCAACCCACAATCAGATCCACTTCCTCCCCACAAACACCTTCCCAAACCAGTGACTGTTCAGACCGCAGCAAGCCACTCCTCTGCTCTAAAACCCTCCAGGGCTCCCCACTACCCACAGGCTACACACCTTTACCTTAGCAGTCAAGGCCCAGTCTCCCTTTCTGCCCTCATCTCCTACATATCCTATAAGAGCCAAAATCATCCAATGGCTGTTTGGCAAGTGGTGCACTCTACCTGCCTTTGTTCAACTGTTCCCTTTGTCTAGTTTGCCCTTCGCCCATCTCCCCATGTCCCCTTGTCTCTTAAGGCACAGCTCAATGCCACTTTCCCCAGGAAGCCTTCCCGGACTCCAGTGGTTAACCACTACCTTGGGCCTGTCTGCATCTTGCACAGCCCTCAGGCAAGGTCCCAACCACCCTGTGGACTGCAGTGATGGTGGGTTAACTGGCAGGGATCAGCTCTGTCCCCTGAAAACCACTCACCAGGCTCCCTCCATTCTCAGACACACAGACAGCCTATGCAGAGCTGTTTCTGGGTGCTCCAGGCTAACTGGCCCTCAGTCAATTTATTCAAAATTAATTAAGAAAGATCAATTATCTAAATAACAATTTGCTGAAAACTGATACATAGTCACTGAACATCCTTTAATCCTGGTCTAGAAACCTTGACCAGAGCCATTCTGCCACCAGAAGCAGAGAGACAGACCTGGCCAGGCCGGGGCAAAAGTCAACAAGAGAAAGAACTACAGTTGGGGGAAGCCCATCCACTCACACATGAAATGACAAAGGCAGGCAGTGTGCAAAACTTCAGCAAAAGTAAAACTGGTTTTTAAAAAAATATTCAAAATGAAGGCAAATTAGTCATTTGGTGAAATGACCTGCTTCAGTAGGGAGTAGTGTATCTTAGTAGTAAAGAGTCCTGACTCCCGAACACAGACTGTGGATTCAAATCCTGGCTCTGAGGCTTCGGGCAAGTCAGGGCAAGTTATTTAAACCTCTCTGGGTCAGATTTCTTCATCTGTGAAATGCAGCTCCCTCAGAGGGTTGTGGTGAGGATTAAATGAGTTAGTAGGTAAATATAAATATGTAAGTGCTTAGAACAGTGCCTGGCAAACTACCATTTGCCATTTTTATGGGGGTGCCTTCCTGCTCTGCCCCCATGGAATTCCCCAGTTCCAGGTGCAGGCTTCCCACTGCTTGTTATTCCAGGGTGGACTTAGGACCCTGAGTTCAACCTAAGTTTGGAGAGGGAGGAGAGGCGAATGCTTTCCACAAACAGACTCCACCCCCACCCACGGCTCACATCATCGGTGAAGATGGCCAACTTCCCGCTCTCCAGCATATCTTCCAGTTCTTCGTTGGTCGTGGTCCTTCCGGCTGTGGGGAGAAAGGACTCCCTGCTCAGGAACAGGGCCGGCCTGGGGGCCTGGGGCAGGGACCTGGGAGCCCACCCTTCCAACCCAGCCTCAGGCCAGGTGCCCTCTCCATGGAGAGGAAGGGCCTGGAAGGGAGCTTGGGCAGGCCTGAGTTGTTTAGGGGGTGAGGGAGGGCACACGCACTGATCTCCAGCTGCCGCTGGATCCTGTCCTTGCATCGGTCCCGGTACTTGGACTGGGTCGCGTTATATTCGGTCATTACTTCCACGAACTTCCGGGAGAGCGTGGAGTGCTGGGGTGGGGGGTACAGACACATAAGGAGAGGGGAGCAGGCAGTGGAGGGATGGAGTGGGGAGGAGGGGATGAGTTGGCCTCCGGCCCCTTCTTCAGCTCGCGCCACGATCCCAACCCCTCACACCCGCACACCCCCTACCCCGCGCCCCCTATCCCACGCTCAAACCAGCTTCGGCCCGCATCAGCGCACCGCGATGTGGCCAGGTTCCGCCCTCCGCTATAACCCCGCCCCCGCCCCGCCCCCGCCCCGCTCCAGGCTCCTCCTTGGCCACGCCCCGCGCCTTGCTCCGCTCTGGCCCGCCCACCCCCAACCCGCCAGGCTCCAGCCGGGGCTCCTCCACTGGCCGGTGCCGGTCCCGGTCCCGGTCCCACCCCGGCCTGGCCGCCGCCTCCTACCTGGGTCTTGCGGATGCGCAGGTCCGCGGAGGAACGGTTCAGCCCCTCCTCCTGTTCAATGCTTTGCTCGATCGCTGCGGGAGAGAGGGGCAGTGACGGGCAGGAGACCCAGGATATGTGGGGCAGGGGTCTGGGACCTATGAAGGGTCGACACCCCGAGGCAGGCCCCAGGCCTGTGAAGAGATGTCACACCCATGGCGAGGGCAGAGTATAGGATCCAGGGTGAGGGGGCAGGAGGCCGGCAAATAAAAGGACAGACATTTGAGGGGATCTGAAAGGCAGGTAGGAGGGGAGATTGAGGGTCAACAGATCACCAGACAGAAGGGGGCTGTTTGTTCTGGTGGAAGGACTGGATCTTGGAAAGTCCCACAGCTGTTAAGTCCTGCCCAACCCCCATGCGGGGGTGTGAGCCCAGTCCACTGGAGGGTCTGGTGTATTGGGGAACTCCACTTCCTACAGCCTCTGGAAAGGGACAGGAACCTACCCTGGGATTTTTCTGGTGGAAGGCAGGCACTCCAGGTGGGTGGGGTTCTAGTAGCCACCCTTTCCTTGGAAAATTCTAGGGTGAGTGGACGGATGTTCCAACAGAGAAAACTGCTCTCCTCCTGCCCTGCAAGGTGATCCCTGTCCCAGGAATTCCTATTTCTAAAAGATGTTCTGGAAAATCAGACAGATTAACTGGGATTCCTGCTTCTGGATCATGCACTCCTGACACTTACCATTCAGATTTTCTAAAAAAGAGCTTGCGGTAAGATCTACAGTGCTTGGAAAATGCAGCAGGGATGAATCACCAGGCCCTCTAAGACCTGGAAGGGCCTTCAGGCCAACCCTGAGAACATCACTTCTCTTTCTGCTGGCAGCAGGGGAGGTATGGGGCTAGATGGCACCCCAGCGCTTCCCTGCCAGCCATGGCAGGCACAGTGACTGAGTGACAGCTCTGGCCCAGCTGCTGTGGGAAAAGCACAGGGACACACACCCTGGGATCTCGGAATCTCTGGCCCAGACCGGGACCCTGTTGTCAGACTTGGGGCTGGGGCCAAGCCCTGGAGGGAGGGGTCCTTTACAGGGTCTCACTGACTTCTTCCAAGAACCTTGGGAGTTCAGTGATATCAGACGATGTTCCAGACTAGAAACCGAGGTTCAAATGGGTGAAGCAACTCACTCCAGGTCACACACAAAGTCCGAGCGTGTGCCATCACACTGCTGGAGGAAGACGGAGAAGAAGAGCAGCTTCTCTCTTTGTCTGGAGGTCTGGAAAGTCAGCTTCTCTAGCCACTGCCACTTTCCCTAGCTTCTTTCTTGGTCTATTCCTGAACCCCTAAAACATGGAGCCCTCCTCATGGTCTTATAGGGACTGTTAAGGTCAGAGCTCAATGGGCCCAAAGAAACTGTTGAGCCCAGGGATTGTTAGACTGTGTTGCACAGAATCCTGCTTCTGAGAAGAAATCTCAGGGGCTGTTGCCAGGAGTGAAGGGGAGGCCAGGCAGGTAGGGCCCTGGGCCTCCCAACTCTAGTTCAGCCTGAACAGATTGATTTTTTTTTTATGTGTTTTATATTTTGGACCTCTTTGTAAGATTTCATTTGGGAAAAAAAAGACTTTGCTACAAAAAAAAATTTTCTTAAGCCAGCTTTGAAATTGCTTCAGTTTTTCTTTTCTTTTCTTTTTTTTTTGCTGAGGAAGATTAGCCCTGAGCTAACATCTGTGCCCACCTTCCTCTATTTTATATGTGGGATGTCGCCACACATGGCTTGATGAGTGGTGCGTAGGTCCACGCCCAGGATTCAAACCTGCAAACCCTGTGCTGCTGAAGCGGAGCATGCAAACTTAACCACTACACCACCGGCACGGCCCCTGCTTCAGTTTTTCTTATGAGGAAGCTGAGGGTAGAGTACTTGTCTGGAATGAGGTGATCATGGAGGCTGGACTCCCTCTGCCTGGATTTGCACTTAATGTGCTCCCAGTTTAGGTCATTTTCCTTTCCAGCACACTGTCCTGTGTGCAAAGGGCTTGCTTTTACAGAGCAGCATTGACAGCTCACACATGGCCTCCGGTTGAGTCCAGGAGGGCACAGAGTCCCTGTCCTCATCTCCCTGGCAAGGTCAGTGCACTCAGGGCGGACATGCTCCTTTTTCCCAAAGCCCAGCAATGTGCCTCGGACAGAGTAGGTGCTGGGCAATGTTTTCTGCTGCCGAATTACCATGACCATACAAATTAGCATCACGGTAACACTGCTATTCCCCTGGCACCAGCAGACAAGGAGGTTCCCAACCCACAGTGCTTGAGGGGAAGGTGGTTATTACCAGCACCCAAGCCCTTAAATAGAGTGAATACATGAGCATTTGGCAAGTCCCTTCTGAAAGTGTGCCAGTCCCTGATGTCAGCCACACAGTCCAATCTGTCCTGAGCTGAGGATACCAATCCAGAAGCATTTGCTGAGCCCACTTACTGGGCGCTCAGCGCCACGCCCGGCACCTGTTCTGTAGAAATGAGGCCTTAATGAAACCAAAGCCACTTGGAAGACTATATTTTTCCGATGGACCTTCATGCTGATGAAACCAGCAGAGCTCAGATGCGATTTGGACAGAAAGCCTCCTCTCCCTCATTTCCCTGTCACGTAGCCTTCTCCAAAGAATCTAAAGCACGGAGGGAAATCTGGGGTTTTGGGCTTTCTCACTGTTTAGGAATCTGGCTCCTGGAAGTTTGCAGACTTTCCTTATAGAAAGGCCTGTTTGGTCCAATGGAGGGCAGAATTCTTAATCGGGGATTGCACTGCTCACCTTTCAACTTGGACCGAACCTTGTTGGCCGTCTTCTTGATGTCTGCAGTGAGGTCCTCCAGCTCCTGTTTGGTTTCTGAGGGGAGGGCCAGGGCCGGTGAGAAGTCTGGATCGGAGCCCAGACCGCTTCTCCCCCCACCCACAGTCCCCTAGCAGCAGCACTCACTCTCATCTGGGTTGGGGGCAGCCAGGATGGCACTGTGCTGTTTTTTCACTTGCTCCACATCCTCCGACAGCTTCTCAATGCAGCCCCGGATCTCTTCCACCTGGGGCAGCAAATCGACTATACTCAGCCAAGTCATCAGGCCAGACGGGGGTGCTCCAAGGGGCTCAGTCAGGGTTCAGGGCAATGGGCCAGACTCAGAGGGATTGGTAAAAGGCCAAGGGGGTGTAGGAGTAGACAGCGGGGGGACAGGGAGAAGGAAGTTACTGGCTTGGGGCCAGGTTTGGGCTCTGGGGGCTCAGTGGTGGTGGTGGGGGTCAATGGAGGGGGGTCTAGGGGCTCAATGGAGGCTTAATTACCTGTTCAAAGAACTCATCCATAAAGTGGTCCCGATCCACATGGACCACCTCCTCCTCATCATCACTGTCTTTCGCCTGAGAGACAAACAAAGGTGGAGTCCATGAGCAGTCCGTACCCTGGTCCTGACACTCCCAGCTCTAGGCTCAGAGCAGGGGTCTTGGGAGGGATCATATGCAGGGGGGACAGCAAGGGCACCAAGCACTCAGAAGGAACACTAGATATCTTGTGGAACAGGGTCCTGGAGGCCAGGCAGCTGATAGGCCAAAGGACACCTTGGAGGGAATTAGCAAGAGGCACCCTTTCAGGGGGCGGAAGGGGCCGTGTGAGGGCAGTCACTCTGGAGGTGGGTGGCGCTCAGGACAGCTGCTATTAACCAACCATATGGAGGTATTTCAATATTGTAACAACCAGCTAAATGTCAGCCTTGCAGTAATTGGCTCTGAGCTTCGAGAAGGGGTCTGGAATGAAGTCCCAGGAGGCTGACCCTCTCCACCAGCCCCACCAGCCTTTCCTGCCCAGGCCTCACTTTGCTCCCCTTCTCTTCCCCTCCAGCCTCCACCCAACAAGCCATGTTTCCTCTGCAAGGTCACTTCAGTGCCAGTGGCGGGCCGCGGGCGCCAAGTTAAGCAAGCACCATCAAGCCCAGTGAGGGCTAGAGGAGAGAGACAGGCAGCACCCCGACCTCCCTGCTCCCTGCTCCCTGCGTCTTTCTCCTACCGCCCACCCTCACCCCCTCAGCGGCTCTGCCCCTCACTGACTCTGCTCGGTGTATTCACTTGCTTTCACCCAGCCTCTTCCAAATTCACACCCACCTTCTCTCACTTGCTTGGATTTCCCAGTTGCAACCTGCAGCTGCTCAGCCTTCCACCCCCAGGGCTCAGAGACACAAAGGGATTCACCCACCCACACTGCCACCACCAGCAACAGACAGACAGACCAGCGACACAGACAGAAGGGCTGACACACAAGGCACACAGAAATAGGCCCACTGACACCCACACGGAGATACACTGACACGCTGACGTTCACCCGCACACAGACCCACAGCAAAGCTGCATGCTGACACGTGGACGCCCGGACGTTCACCCGCACCCCCAGGGACACTCGGGAGGGCCCTCCCGGCCTGTTCTCCAGCTTCTCTGAGTCTCAGGTCTGCACACTCATTCAGAGCTGGGAAAGAGGAAGGGGTATAGGGAGGGCTCCCCAGTGCTACACACTCCTGACCCAAGACTCTTCTCTGCTCGGGACAGAAGTCTGAGGGCAAAAGCTGAGCCCACCAAGCTTAATTTTATCCGGAGCCCTAATCAGCCCAATGAAAATTTTTTTATTTTTATTTTTTGTGAGGAAGATCAGCCCTGAGCTAACATCCATGCCAATCCTCTTCTTTTTGCTGTGGAAGACGGGCTCTGAGCTAACATCTATTGCCAATCCTCCTCCGTTTTTTCCCCAAAGCCCCAGCCGATAGTTGTATGTCATAGCTGCACATCCTTCTAGCTGCTGTATGTGGGACGCGGCCTCAGCATGGCCGGAGAAGCAGTGCGTCGGTGCGCGCCCGGATCCAAACCCCGGCCGCCAGCAGCGAAGCGCGCGCACTTAACCGCTAAGCCACGGGGCCGGCCCCCAATGAAAATTTAAACAGAGTTCACCCTGATTTCCAGAAAGAGCTTAGCCAGAACTCACACAGAATCTAACAACCAGAGCCTGAATGAATTCAAAACAGGATCCAAACAGCGTCCACCTGGGGTGTAGCCAGTGGGGCTCTAAAGAGAGGAGCTCAGATGGAACCTCGACAGGGTCCGAGAAGATCGCCGCCAGAACCTGACAGAAACCAGACAGACTCAGACCGAACTAAACTCGACACAGACACATCTCAGACAGCTCAGATCGAACCTAGACAGAGCCAGATGGGACCCAGATGCAATCTAGACAGGCAGGGAACTCGGAGTCAGCAGAGCCCTGGCAGCTCCAGGAGGCGCCCGCAAGCCCAGAGGAGCCCTCCAGCTGGACACTCTCGAAGCCACCCCAGCTTCATTCCCAAATGGAACTCCAGGGATCCTCCCCAGAGACGCTGGGCCCCACACCACATCAGAAAATGTGTTCAGCACTCACATTTAATTTCCAGAGAATCCCCAAGATCCTCCCAGAAAGGGAGGCTCCTCTGTCTCTGCCCACAGCTGCCCCTAGAAGGAGGGGTGGCACCAGGTGGGGACTGGGGACCCTGATAGATTTCTGGCTTCTCAAGCCTCCACCTGACCCCGGACCACTCCGATAGACCTTGGCCCTGAGAGGCTCTGGGATGCTTGGCTCACCTCTGAGGATCCACCGGCCTCCCAGGACGCTCTGTCATCAAAAAGCCAGCTGCCCCACCAGGCTTCCTTCCCCTCAAGCCAAAAGCTACTCCTTTGCCCGTTCTCTGCCTTCAAGCACTCAACCCTCAGCCCAGTGCTCACAGGTCATGAGAGCTCTCGCTGGCACAGGTGCCCAGGAACTTGCCTGTCTCTGTCTCTTTCCCTTCGCCTTGCTGACTTGAGACTTCCTAAAGTCTAATTTCTCTCTCTCCTGTTGTTCCCAGAGCCAGTTCCCTTAGAGTCTGCCCTGGGGCATCCCTGGCTTCCTGTTTACTTGTCCTTGAAAGAGGAAGAGAGGTAGAGGGCCCAAGTTTGACTTATTTTGTATAATAATTACAGAGAGCTGAGAGCTAATAATCCTCTATGGTTTACAAACACTTTTACATCTCTAATCCCTTCTGATCCTCACCACCAAAGCCCTGTGAGAAAGGCTGAGCAAATATCACTGTCCCCCATTTCACAGATGACAGGACAGGAGGTCAGAGGGGGAAAAGGAAAGTGACTTGCCCAAGGACATCCACGCTGACAGGGGCCAGGAAATCACAGGCATCTAAGACATGCTTCCCCCACAACCCCTTGGAAGGGGTTGAGACCAAGCCACCTCCTTCTGGCAACTCTGCCACCAGCTATTTTCCCTCTCAGGTCAGCTCCTGCTCAGGCCCAATCTAGGGGAAGCTCTGCACCCCGAAAACCTAACCAAATATTAGCATTCAATAGCACCTTTTGCATAGGTCTTACATTCTTGTTATCTCATTTAATCTTCATTAAAACTCTGTAAGGACCATTGACCAACATAATCATAATTATGGCAAACATTTACACAGCATTTTACAACGTGTTGGGCACTGTTCTATGCACTCTGCATATATTTACCCATTTAATTCTTACAATAGCCCCCCAAGTAGATATTATTATAGCTCCCTTTTGTAGATGGGGAAACTGAGGCATAGAGAGACTAAAGAACTTGCCCAGGTCAGCAGCTAGAAGGCCACTTGATTTCTCCCCTCTGAGCGTCAGCCTCTGCATTTGCTGAATGGTAATAACGTCTACCCCACTCTCTTTTTTTTTTTTTTTTTGTGGTGAGAAAGATTTGCCCTGAGCTAACATCTGTTGCCAATCTTCCTCTTTTTGCTGAGGAAGATTGGCCCTGAGCTAACATCCGTGCCCATCTTCCTCTATTTTGTATGTGGGATGCCGCCACAGCATGGCTTGATGAGCGGTGCGTAGGTCCGCACCCGGGACCCGAACCTGCGACCCCCAGGCCACCGAAGTGGAGCGTGCAAACTTAACCACTATGCCACTGGGCTGGCCCCAATGTCTACCCCAAATAGTAGGCAGGAGGAGGCAATAAGACCAGGCAGGAAAAACGCCTAATCCTGCCAGAGAAGAAGTGCTTGGTGAGGGCTGGCTATTATCCCCTGCCCCTCTCATGTTACAGATGAGGAAACAGGCTCAGAGACGTTGCCTGACCTGTCTAAGGCTTCACAGCAAATAAGGCCGAGGTGGCACCTGAACTGTCCAGTGCTAAATCCCAGGCTCTTTCCCCTCCATCCCTCTATTCCTACCTGGCCCCAAAGAGTCGCTCTGCTGTGTCCTCAGTACAGCCGAACTCCTATGGCCGCGAGAGAAAAACCAGTAAGAGGTGCCTGGCTGCAGGAAGAGCCCAGACAGGAAGCCAGGCATTCTAGCCTCCACTTGACTTGCTGTGTGACCCTCAGCAAATCTCAGCCCCTCTCTGGGCCCCAGCTCCTCTGTGAAACGGGCGGGCTGATGCATGCGTGGGCATGATGCAGGCCCTCCCTGCTCTGAGGTATGTGTGTTTAATAATGAGCACAGCCTGCATTTCTGGAAGAAGTTGGCCAGCCTACAAGAAAGCAGGGTGTGGGCAAATGAGATTACCTAGGAAAAGATAACCAAACGTGCCCCCATCCACTATATGGACAATTCAAGCCTCAGTTTCCTCATGTGCAAAATGAAGAAGGTAAGAATTATATACATCTAACACATGTGCTGATTAACATGAGCTGGGCCCTGTTACAAGTGCTTAGTATTTCTCGTTTAATCCTTACGACCACTCCGTGAAGTAGATACTGTTCTTATTCCATTTGACAGGTGAGGAAACTGAGGTACAGAGAGATCAAATAATTTGCCCAAGATTATACAGCTGGATTTGAACCAGGCTCTCTGCCCTGTACTGCTCACCAACTCCTCAGGTGCCTGAGAGGATTAAACGAAAGAGTGCAGAGAGCCTGAGCGCCTTCTGGAAACCACCGTGGGGATCGGGGGCACCAGCTCCAAGCCTCTAGCTTCAGTCCTTCCCCATCAGAGACCCAAGGGCCCTCCTGTGTGTGTCTGTCGGGGGAGACGACAGACAGATGTGTAGATGGAAGGAGGAGAGGGACGATGTGATCCAGCAAGTCAGTAACCAGAGACAGACAGTGAGATGGTGACTATAAGACAGGAGGAAAGAGTCTGGCATTGGGTGATAGAAAAGTCATAGTGTGTGTAGACACACGTGTGCCCAAGCACACAACACACACATGCTCGCATGTGCTCCCCGGAGTGCAGGCATCGTTTGATCTAGAGGCAGCAGCCTCTCTCCAGCGCTCCCCCACTCCTGTCCATCTGTCTCCCTGACCTGGGCCTCTCTCCCTCCCCGCACATAGCCTAGCTCTCCCGCCCTGTTTCTCTCCTCCGCCTTCCCTGCCTTCCCCACCTACTCCCTTCCTCATTTCCCCTCTGCCCCACTGAGTCACTCATTCATCTCACAAATACGTATGATCTGTGCCAAGTGCTCCTCTGGGTGCTGCTGAGAATACAGCGGTGAACAAGACAGGAGGAAGGCCCTGCCTCCAAGGGGCTGACATTCCAGTGGAGGGAGACACCATGAAAAATGAACAAGATAATTTCAGATTGTCCTCAGGAGCAGGAGGGAGAGAAATCAGATGTGATAGAGAGAAATCGCATCAGGGGCGGCTTTATACAGTTCTGTCAGGGAGGGCCTTTCCGGGGGGTGACATCTGAGCTAAGTCCTGAAGGAGTCAACTGTGCCACACTCTGGAGGACACAGAATTCAGGCAGAGGGAACAGTGTTCCAGGCAGAGGGAATAGCATTCAAAACAGAGCGACCAGCATTCTGGGCAGAGGGAACAGCAAGTGCAAAGGCCCTCAAGCAGGCAGGACCTTGGTATGTCTGAAGGGCAGAAACAAGCCCACTGTAGCCAGGGGATACCAGTCCAGGGCCCAGGGTTCTCTTGGTCCCTGCCCACTCTCTCGCACATTGGGCCACTCTTTCCTTCTGTTATTTAGGTCTGCCTTTCTACAGCACCGACTGTGCCCATCCCACACCCAAGTGTGACACAGACGACACAACCCTTGCCCTCGGGGTGCATGACTTATCCTACAGCAACCTCCATTCCCCCTCGGCCTCAAATTCAAGCCTCCCTCACCGCAGGCCTCCCTTTCCCCATTTCCCAGTCTCCCGATCTCCTGCCTTCCCACTCCACGGCCACCTCCCAGGCTGCAGCCCACATGTGCCCTTGTGCCTTCTCTCTCCCACCAACCTTCCTCTCTACCCCACTTGCTCCCCCACCGCCACTCTTGAGCCCCATCCCTGGCCCCCGTCCGCGGACCCTGGGACACCAATCCAGCTGATTAACTGCCCACTGCAGCCTCCACTCCAGCCCAGTGCCTCCCAGTGCCGAACCAAAGGTGCTTGGGGAACTGGAGACAGAAAACCCTGGTTCAACCCCGGCTCTGCCATTAACAACTGTGTGACCTTGGGCAAGTCAGGGTTACTTCTCTGGCCCTCAGTTTACTCCAAAATAAATTAGGGGTCACATCCTGCCTATCTCAGGGGGCTAATGTGAGGTTCAGGAGAAATAAACAAGTCCACCATGGAATAACAAACCCTCAGAGAGCACTGCTGTGCCCAGGCTCCTCTAGGCACTTTGCACATTAACTAATTTCAATCCTTAGGACAACCCTGCAAAGCACATACTACTATTACTCCCGATTCACACATGAAGAAACTGAGGACCAGAGAGGTTAAGCAACTTATCCAAGGTCACACAGGAAGTAGCAAAGCTAGGATTTGAATCCAGACTCCCAAATCTGTGCCCTCAACTACTACATGACAAACAGATCCGAGAACCCCTCGGAATGCTAAGGTACTGTTGGAAAGACAAGCAGGCCCCCCAGGCTGACATCCCCTCCCACCACTGCTCCCTCACCCCTCTCAGCATCTCAGAGACCCCTTACCTAGGTCTCCTACAGGTTGTCCAGTCTCTCCTGCCTCCCAGCCTCCTCACTCTCAATTCCAGCAGGGAGACCCTTGAACTCCTTGCATCTGGCAGCTTCTTTCCGCCCCACCCGCCCCCTCCCAAATCTCTAGTTTCCCTGAGCTGTGACTAACACAGGAGCCATCAGCATTCTCCCAGCCCCCTTTACCCCTCCACACCACCTCCCACCTCCCCCACCTGGCTGCCCCAACAGCCCCAGCAGACAGGATTGCTCAGCTCCGGGCAGGGCCCCCTGACCCACTCAGATGAGGACCCCCATCCCCTGCCTCCCCCTACACACCCGTCTTAAAGGCCTTTTCCCTCCCTCCCTCTAATTATACCACAATTCCACCGCAGCCTCACCCCAACTCACTTCCCATTTCTCTGGGTTCTGGAGTCATGGACTCGTCTTGGCAGCGGGGGATCTGAATTCAAATCTGGACTCCTCTCTTGCTAGCTGTGTGACCCTGGGCAAGTTATTTAACCACTCTGGGCCTCAGTTTCCTCAACTATAAAATGAAGCAATCTCTCAGTCTACCTACCTTACCAGGAGGCTGGTGAGAGTCTAATGAGATTACGGACGGCAACCTGCTTTGAAAACTGCATCGTGAGAGAAGGGGAGTTGAGAGCATGATGCTGGAGGCAGCCTGCCTGGCTGCCTTTTACCAGCTATGTGACTTTGGTCAAGTTACTTAACCTTTCCAGGCCTTAGTTTCCTTATCTATAAAATGGGATAATACTAGTACCAGCCTCCTAGGATTGCTGTGATGATCAAAATGAGTTAATACGTATAAAACAATTAGAACAGTGTCTGGCACGAGTGTCGGTTATTTTTATTATTGTCATTTTCCTGATACCTGAGCATAAATTCAGTAAAAGTTTAATAAAGAAATAAACCTTCAGAATTCCCTCCCTCAACCACCAGTTCCTCCTTCCTTCCCACTCGCCAACCCATCTCTCCCCAGACACAACAGTCACTTGCCTCCAAGCCCCTTCCTCTTGTCTTCTGTAAGCTGGTTCCCCACCCCCAAATCCAGGGGGCTCTCGGAAGACAGAGTTTTTTACCCCCAGTGCAGAGACACAGGTCTACTGGGCAGACGGGAACCCGGATTCCAGTCTGATCCTCCCATTCCCTTGCTTGGTGACCTTGGGCAAGTTCCTTCCCATTTCCGAACCTCAGTTTCCTCATCTGTCAAATGGAGTAATAAGCCCGGAAGTAACAACCAACAGGCTCCCGGCAAAGACCCAGTGCATCAGGATACACAGGCTAGGGCTAGGACTTTATTAACATAACACCACAGGCCATGAGCACACAGCAGGCTGTCAGCTCTGCCTCCTTGGGCCCCAGGTCATTTCTCCAAATCCCCCAGCATCCTCCTTGTCCCAGAAACCATACTCATCAAGCCCCTACTCCGCAGCCCCTTCAAATGCAGCCTTCACTGCAGACACCAGTGCCGCCCTCCTCCCCCGTCACCCAAACAGAACTAGCTGCCTGGCCAGACTCCTGGAGGCTGGCCGCTTCAGGCCCGCAGACCCGGGGCCCACGTCAGCCTGCCCCTGACTGTTCAGGATGTCCCAGTTCCCCCTAGCAGAGCACAGTCCGTGTCATACAACCCAATTCCGAAGCCCTGTGTGTGGAACCTCGTGCCCCTCTCCTCTGCATCCCCATCTCCTACCTCTGGGGTCACCCCATCTCAGGCCCTGGCCCTCTGGCTGTCTCCTGAGGCCACCCCTTTCCTCCTTGTCTCTAAGAGGTGCCCCCTTCCCATGGGGAGCAACCCACCAGAGTGCACACACATACACACACTTCATTCACTGCCCGGTGTTGGCATCTCAGTCCCAACCTGTGTCCTTCCTCACAGCACCCCCAAATCTGGGTCCCGCTAGACTCAGCCTGGCCCAGTAACCACCCCCATCCTTCTAATTTGGCAAATCTGCCCAGGGAATGGCAGTACCCTCCAATTCTCTCCTGACATTTACTCTCTCCCATCCCCAGGTCAGACCCCAGGGCCCTCCTTAGAACGTGGGGTGTCCAAGGCCCCAGAGACCTCTCCTGCCCTCTTGTGTCTTAATGGCCTCCAACTCCTTCCGGCCACTGTCCCCAAAATGCAGGTTCATTGGAGGCATCAGGTGCCTCCAGATATTGGGGTGCCCCTGCCACCAACCTCAAGTCTCATCATTTGCCCCCACATCCCAGCACCTTCCCCATTCCACCCCCACGCGCTCCCCAAATATTGGGGTCCCGCCCTCCCATTTTCACCACCCCCAAGCTCACACTCCGCAGCTCCTGAGTCCGATCCTTCATCCTGCGACGGCTCCTCCTCCTCCTCCTCGTCCTCCTGCCTCTGCTGCTGCTCCCTGCCTCCTGCCTCGGTGCTGGAGGCCGGGGTCTAGGGGCGCCGGGGGGCACCGGAGCCGCTAGGGGTGGCTCGTGGGCGGGGGCGGAGCCAGGGGCGGCGGGCCGAGGGCCGGGCAGGGGCAGGGGCCTGGGCCGGGCTCGGCTCTGCCGGGGCTGCGGTGGCGATGCGGCTGCGGCACAGGCTTGGATGGAGGGATGCGGGAGCCGAAGCGCGGGGGAGGGGGGCGGAGGGAGGTAAGGAGGAAGGGAGGGAGGGGGGAACCGGGAGGGGGCGGGGAGCAGGGGGCATGCGCAGCGCCCGGGGCTGGGGGCGCCTGGGGGTTGTAGTCCGGGGAGGGGGGCCCACGGGGAGGGGTCTGGAGAGGCCTAGAGCGGGGTGGGGAAGGGCAGAGCCAGAGAAGCAGGGAGAGATGCGGAGAGAGGCAGAGGAGATGCGGCGGGAGGCCCCGAGATGCTGGGGTGGGGTGGGGGTGACCCACAGAAAGGGGGGGTAAGGAAATGAATTAAGAGAATAACCTGGGGAGAGGAGCTGTGAGTCCCTTTACAGCAGGAGATGTAGATAGATTTTATGTTTTGTGTCTGAGGAACTGTGTGAGCCTGTGCACGACCACCTCTGTGTGTGTGTGTCCCTGCAGGAGGCTCTTTGGACACTAGAAATAGCAAGACTGACCCTCTAGGTGGCTTTTGTGGTGCAAGGAACCAGCGAAGCCTAGCTGAGGAGGACAAGGGGCTTGTTTTTTTTGCACAGCCTCCCCAACTCTAAGTGTGAGTCCCTGGGCAGCGGTGGGTCTCAGAGCTCTGCTTTTCCACCTCCAGGGACAGGGTGCTGACTACCTCCCCAGACCTCCTGGCCTATCTTTAGATGGCTCTGATTGTTAAGAACGAAATTCATCCTTATTGGGAGAGAAATTCTGGTACTCCTGAGGGTCCAAATACCCTGCATCCCTCTCCTTAATGCCCGCCTCTCCTCTCCCCATCTCTATATCTTAACATCACGTCAACTCCTCCACCCCTGCAGTAGGGCTTTGGCCCCCGACCGGCCTTGAACCTGCTTTTGCCAAGTACCCAGCAACCTCCTTGATGCCAAATCCATCCACAACTCAGCAAGCCTTATCCTCCATGATCTTTCAGCGACATATGACCCTGATGACCTCTCTCTTCTTGAAACTCTCTTCTCCTTGGCTCCCCACCTGCCACCTGCCTCCTGTCCACCCCCCACCCCCCAATCTCTGGATGTTGTTTCCCAGCCTCCTTCTAGACTCCTCCTTTCTCCCACAACCCCTCAACATCAGGGTTCCCTGGGCGCCATCCCAGGTTCTCTTCTTTACCCTCTCACCTCCCCAGGTTCAGCTGCAACTCATGCCTACAATACCCACGTCTACACCTGCAAGCCAGATCCTGCTCCTCAAAGGCAGCACCTACCACGTGCCTGAGCGCTGAGCTGGGCACCAAGAACACAGAGACAAAAGATGTGATCAGAGATGTGAGTAGAGCCATAACTAGAGTAGCTGCTCTGGCATTTGAAGCGTTCTTCTTTAATGATGGAACTTCCAAGACCGTGGCGGCCTCGCCTTCCCGCAAGGTGCTCCTTCTTGTGTTCTGCATCAGAGATGGCACCTCTGTCCCCCCAGTCACTCAAAGCAGACACAAAGCTGTCCTTGGCTCTCTCTCCCATCCAAATGAGGCTACCATGTTCAGAGCATCCACCTTGTCCCAGGTGCTATGCTGAGTAGCTCCCATAATCCTCCCAACCTCATAGCAACTACTGCTATTATCCCAAGTGTCCAGATCAGGAAACTGAGGCTTAGAATGGTTATGTAACAGATCCAAGTTCACAGGTTAGTAAAGGGCATGGCTGGCACTCTTGCCTGCATCTTTTGATTACAAAACCACAATGTTATAGCTCCTCCCTCAACTGCCCAATCCAGAGCTGTCTTCTGGGTCCACTCCATCCCCACCATCTCAGGTCAGTCTAGGCCCTCATTGGCTTTCACCTTGACCATCAGAACAGCCTCCTCTCTGGTCTTCCCACTTCGAGCCCCTTTCCTTCACATCTGTCTTTCTCCCCAGCTGCTAGTGTGATCGTCTCCCAGACAAACGTGATAATATCAACCCCCACAGCCTCCCGGATTACACTCAGTAGCTGCTCTGGCATTTGAATCCCACCACCATCACCTCATCTATCCTCACTTCCCTGCTTATGCCATGGACCCCAGGCCATGGAGTCATGGACCCAAACACCTTTCACTGCACAGTTTCCTCTGCCCAGTACCCGGGTTAGCCCTTTTTTTTGATAGTCAGGCTTCTCATCCTTCAAGGCCCAGTTCACGCGTCTCTCAGCAGTCCAGGCAGACCAGCTCACAAGGTGTGGGCTGAGTCTGCTTCCCCACTAGACCAGCCTGGCCCTGACTCGTGTCTGCTTCTCCCCAGCAACCAGCAAAAGGTCAGGCACAAAGTAGATGTTCACAACAAATCTGAATGAATAAATGAGTGGATGGATGGCAGATTCCCTCACACCTTTACCCAGGCATAGAGACAGAGAAAATAAGTTCCACGGAGGCAGAGATTTTTGTTTGTTTCGTTCATTGCTGGTTCTCCAGTGGCACCATGGCATGGCACGTAGTAGGTGCTCAAGAAATACTTGTTAAATGAATGAATGAGTGAAAGGCACGCAACTCGAATCTGGCTGCGGCTCTAAAGGTGGACATAGGCACATACGATGTGATAACAATGGTGATTCCTCCTGTTGTTCAGTGATTTTGAGCTTATCACATCCACAGTCACTTAAAGTCCACCCAATAACCCTGTGAGGTGGGTCACCTGGACCACACACCAGCCTCCTGTGCAGTCTCCCTGTCTGAGTGGCCTTTCTAAAGCATCAGTATAACCAGGCCAGCCCCTGCTCAGAAAACCACCCCAGTTCCCTGACGCTCATGAGATAAAGCCCAGACTTCCTAACCCGACTTCCCACTTGAGCGCACACCACCATCCTGCCTGTACCCCGATTCCAGTCCGAAGCTGGATTCCCTGCATTTTCCCACCTCCGTGCCTTTCTTCACGTTGTTCCTGAGCCCTGGAACGCCCTTCGCTCTCTCAGCCCCAAGTCCAGCTCCTACTCTTCCTTCAAAGTTTAGCTGCTGGAGTCTTTCTTGGCCCTCCCGAAGCTGGAGGGAAAGCCGGTTAAATATACAGATGACAGGCCTCTTCCCTGGAAGTTCTGATTCAGTAGATCTGGGTTGGGGCCCAGGAATCTAGGTTTTTAGCAGTTACCTCTGACAATTCTTATTTTCAGTCAAGTCTAGGAACCATGGTTTATCAGGTAGGCAAGGCCAAGGCTGGGTTATGCTATAAAACAAACATCCCCCAGGGTCAGCGTGGTGGTATAGTGATTAAGTTTGTGTGCTCTGCTTCGGTGGCCCGGGGTTCGCAGTTTGGATCCCGGGCACAGACCTACACACCGCTCATCAAGCCATGCTGTGGCGGTGCCCCATATACAAAGTAGAGGAAGATTGGCATAGATGTTAGCTCAGGGCCAATCTTCCTCACAAAAAAAAAAAAAAGCTAACATTAATAATAAAATTAGTAACATTAAAAAAATATCCTCCAAATCTCAGTGACTTACTATAACAAAGGTTTATTTTTGCAGTGGGTTTGGGTTACTTCCCAGAGCATCTGTCCCTCAAAGAAGCCTCAATGCTTCAGGTGGAGAAATTTAAACATAGCTTATCAACCTTCTGGGCTCTGAGTGCCTCATGTTCGAGGACCCCATCTGATTAATCTCCGCCTCCTCAGGGTACCTGGCACAGGACCTGTCATGACTGCTGTGTTCAGGAACAAAAGAAAGAATACCCATTTGACCTCTTCATCCATTAACTAGTAAGTATTTACTGAGGCCACATTCTTTGGGCCAGGACTATGCTGTGGTGCCAGAGACATGGTGGCAAGCAAAGCAAACATCAACCTGTCCCCATGGAGCCAGTTACCTAACTTCTCTAAGCCCAGGTTCCAAATCTATAAAGTGGGCTATAATACTCACCCCTCAGGCCCAGGCTGAGGATTGACTGAGAAGACAAGTATGGAAGCCATTTGTAACTTCAAAATCTCAACTGAAGCAGATGTGAAAGAGCAGTGTTATGCTGGTGTGTGCCCCTTCCTGTTCCTCCATCCCTCGGTCCAGTTTTCAGGTTTTATTCATTAGGCCCCCAGAATTTGGTCGCACATCCCTCTCCTCACTATTTCCACTGCCTGTTCAAATCATCATGAACCTGTAAAATGAATATAACATTAATAACATTAATAATAATAGTGATAGTAATAGCTGATTCTTATATAGGGCTTATCATGTGTGAAGTTCTAAGTGTTTTATGTGTATTAATTCATTTAATTTTCATAACAACCATCTGAGGTTACTGCTCTTATTATCTCTGTTTACAGATAAGGAAACTGAAGCACAAGGAGTTTGTATAAGTTACTCAAGGCAGGAGCTGAGACCCAATCCTGGCAGAAACGCTGGACTATTGAAACTCTCCTGGTCAACTGTGTCTGCCTCCTAAGGGACTCACGCCAGCCCTTCTCTCCACCAAAACCAGAGTCAACGTCATGCAGCAGAGACTGGATCATGATGCTGACTTTGTAGAGATACATTTTGGGAGAACTGGTGTTGTTACAATATTGAGTCTTCCTATCCATTTACATGGTATATCTATCCATTTGCTTAGGACTTCTTTAAAGTCTTTTGATAAAATTTTTCTCTCATAAAGGACATAAATTAACATATTTTTAAAAGCTTAATTAGGCATTATATATTTCTATAAATGATGATTTAACATTTCCTAACAGTTTGTTGCTATGATTTATAATGACAATTGAAGATACTTGTCTTATTCCACTGAACTTGCCTCCACATACAGCCAGAGCCAGAGACCCAGGCGTGATCTACTCCCTTGCCACTCCTTCCAGTCTGCAACCTTGTCTGATAGATTCTATCTGAGTGGATGTTTTGTCCCCACCTCCAGGCCTCAGTGTAGGCCTCATTATTTTTGGCCTGGAGTGATTCCTAACTGATTTCCCAATCAACCTTCACATAGTCAGGGCTACTGCCAACTGTTACTGCAGCTTTGTGCAAATAGAAAAAAGGTATCGCTTCCTCATGACACTCTACCTCCATATGTCAAATAATCATTGTAATAAATATTCAAATATATGATGTCTACGATTTGATTTGTGGTTGGTGCCCCTCTTGTGTGTGCCTCGTGTGGTGCACGCCAGCACAGCCATCTGTGGTGGCCCTGCACATGGCCACCAGAGGGATCGTCATAAAGTGAAGGTTTGATCATATTATTCTGTTATGGGCTGAATGTTTGTGTCCCCCCCAAATTCATATGTTGAAGCCCTAACCCCCAAAGTAATGGTATCAAGAGGTGGGGTCCTTGGGAGGTAACCAGGTTTAGATGAGGTCATGAGGGTGGAGCCCCTGATGGGATTAGTGCCCTTACAAGAAAAGGAAGAGACATCAGAGCTTCCTCTTTCTGCCATGTGAGGACACAGCAAGAAGGCAGCCATCTGCAAGCCAGGAAGAGAGCCCTTACTAAGAACTGTACCCACTGGCACCTTGATCTTGGACTTCCCAGCCTCCAGAACCATGAGAAATAAATATCTGTTGTTTTAGCTTTCCAGTCTATGGTATTTTGTTACAGCAGCCCAAACTGACTGAGGCAGATTTCTTTGCTTAAAAAGTATCCCTTGGGGCCAGCCTAGTGGCGTAGTGGTTAAGTTCATGCGCTCTGCTTTGGTGGCCTGTGGTTCACGGGTTTGGATCCCGGGCGCAGACCTGCACACTGTTCATCAAGCCATGCTGTGGTGGCACCCCATATACAAAATAGAGGAAGATGGGTACAGATGTTAGCTCAGGGCCAATCTTCTTCACCAAAAAAAAAGTATCCCATTACCATTCTTCCTTTGATATAATTACTTAAAATAGGTAATACTTTCACATGGTTCAAAAATCTAAATAATATAAAAGGTTTACAGTGAAAATTCTTATTCTAACAATTGTACTCACCTTGTTCTCACAAACCACCCATAGGGAACCACTTTTATTAGTTTACGTAACTTTCCAGGATTTCTTTATGAGGATACACACACACACACACACTTTTTTTCTTATACAACAGTAGCGTGATATACTCATTCTACACCTTGATATTTAACTAACAATATATTTTGAAGCATTTTCATATTTATGCATAATGAGCATCTTCATTCTTTTTGACAGCTGCATACCTGCTAATGGACAAGTTTCTAATCCATTGCAAACAATATCCAATGAATAACAGTGATGTTTGTGTCATTTCATACAGGTGCAGATAAGATGAATTAAAATTCTATTTCTCCACCCTTTGCAGCTCGTATGGACCGTGACTTGCTTTGACTAATAGAATACGGCAGAAGTCATGTTGTGCAACTTCTGAGCAGAGTCTCCAGAGACCTGGCAGCTTCTGCTCTCACCCTCTGGGACCCCTGAGGCCACTATGCTATGACGAAACCCAAGGTGAAATACCACATGGAGAGAGTGGCTTAGCCACCCCAGCCAACCTGGCCATTAGGGTTAAGGTCCCAGGCATGCCAGTGTGAGAGAGGCCACGGTGGGCCATCCAGCTCCAGCCAAGGTGCCAGCTGACTGCTGCCATCTAAGTAATCTAAGGTAAGACCAGCAGAGAAACCACCCGGCCATCCTCAGAATCTGGAGAAACAATAAATCATTGTTATTTTACACCAGTGAGATTTGAGGTGGTTTCTTATGAAGCAGTAGCTAACTGATACAGCAGGAATACCATTCAGATAGATTTTCAGAAGTGGGATTGCTGGTTCAAAGTGTATATGCATTTATAATTTTGATAAATATTGTCTGGGTTGTATCATTTTGCAGTCTCACCAACAATGGGTGAAAGTCCCTGTTTCCCCACAGTCTTGCCAAAAAAGCGAATCGTCAAATGTAGATTTTTGCTCATGCAGTAAATAAAAAGTGGTATTTCAGTATCATCTTCATTTTCATTTCTCTTATTGTGCGAAGTTGAACATCTGCATATGTGTTTAGTTCTTATGTATTTTCTTTTTTGTGATCTGTCATGTTCTTTGCCCATTTTTTGTTGAACTGTTGGTCTTTCTTATCAATATGTGGGAGCTCTTTAAATAATAAGGAGATTAGCCCTTTGTATATGATAAGAACTGCAAATATTTTTTCCCAGTTTGCTGTTTATCTTTTGATTTTGCTTTGATGTTTTTACCATGCAAAATTTTTTCATGTAGACAAATGTATTAATCTTTCATTTTATAGCTTCTGAATTTTGAGTTGCAGTTGGAAAGGTCTTCCTCACTCCGAGACTTATAAAGGATTTTGCCCATATTTTCTTCTAGTATTTTTATGGAGTTTATCCTGACAAATTGTGTGACCCATCACCTTTCGCATGAAGGTCAAGGTCAAGGTTATGGTATGGGTCACCTGGTGTCACCCATGTGGAGAGGAAACAGGAGGAACAAAAGCTGATTTAGGAGATTCTCAGGGGGAGATAATGCATCCTGTTTGGGAGACGTTGAGTTTAAGATGCCTGTGGGACCTCCAGGACAGGGTGTCCAGGAGGCAAATGGATTCAGGGGTCTGGAGCAGAGAAGAAAATTTGGGACTGGAGACATGGAATTGGGAGCCAGCATATGGATGCCAGTTAAAGCCACAAGAGTGTGTGTAGAGTTTGAAGAGGAGAGGTTCTCAGATGGTGCTCTAGGGAGTGATCAAGGTCAGGCCCAAAACACATCACGAGGAGAGAGTTGTGGGGGCTTCATCTCTGTAGCCTTTGGGGCTTGGCACAAAAATAGCCTCAGAGACACTTGTAGGATGAACAGATGCCCTTTACGTGAGACATGCATGGACATCTTTGGCTCCCGGGGACACAGCAAACAGGGCGAGGGAGGAATACCAACAACCTCTCCAGCAGTCAGCCCCAACCCAGCAGGTGTGGAAGAGAGACCCTGTGACAGGGGAGGGGAGAAGGCTCAGTCTTGCAAAGTCTGCCCCCTCCTTCCCCTAGATGATCCAAAGCAGGTCATCAATAGTTGGCAGCAAGTCCCCAAAGGTGGGTGGAACATGGGAAGCCAGTCCTGGCTAGTGTTTTCCTTGGGTCACAGTGTAGTGGTTAAGAAAGAGCATAGACTCTGGACCTCCACTCTCTGGGTTCAAATTCCGGCTCTCTCATTTACTAGTGTGTAACTTTTGGCAAGTTACTTAACATCTCTGTGCCTCAGTTTCCTCCTTTGTAAAATGAGGACAATAATAGTACCAATCTCATAGAATTGATATGAGGATTAAATGAGTAAATATCTATAACCTGCTTACATTGGTGCATGGCACAGAGTAAATGTTATGTAAGTATTAAACTAAAAAGAAATAATTTCATTCATTCATGAATGTTTATTGACCAGCTACTATGTGCCAGGCACTGTTGTAGGTGCTGGGGACACAGCAGTGAAAGATGCAGGTGAAAATCCCTGCCCTCATGGAGCTTAGGTTCTAGCAGGGTGGACAGGAGGGGTGAAGATAGACAATATATAAAATAAATAAGCAAAATAGAAGGTGTGTCAGATCCAAGTGAAGACATGAGAGATGTGCAGGACCGCTAGCCTAGGACCTGGTGCACAGTGGGGCTCAGGAGATGGAAAAGGAAAGGAAGAGCCTGGACAGGCAGCAGAGTGGAATCTCTGGCAGAGACACTGGGGCTACGGACACCCTGGTGGTAAAAATCATCATCATTTCTGTCATATAATAGCATCAAACACTTATATAGCACTTATTCCGTACCAGGCACTGTTCTATTCACTTTACATATATCATCTCATTTAATCCTTACAGCAACCCTATGAGGTTGGTACTGTTACCGTCCTATTTTTCAAATGAGGGAACTGAGGCATGAAGAGGTTAAGTAACTTGTCTTATAGAATTATATAGTAGTTGAGTGAGCTGGGATTCCAACCCAGGTCATCTGGCTCCAGTGTTAATAGAATGGACCTATAGGTGGAGGGGAAGGGACAGGCTGCCATGCCTCAGGAACAGGTAGGGCCCAACCTTCAGACACACTGAAAAGAAAATACACACCGCCACCCCCCCCCCAACACCCACACATGCAAAACCCAATATACTTAACACACACTTCAAAGCTGCTCTGAGGGCCTGAGAGGAGTAAAAAAGGACTATGAAATAGAGATAAGGGCTCAGCTCTGGAAAGCTCTATCCCCAGAGCCATTCTCCCTAGATGGCCCCTGCTCCCTGGCCCCTCCACACACCCCTCCATGAGGCTCTCAGCCTCCCTCCTGTGGCCTTAAGCCACCATCGCAAAGCCCTGCGATCCTACCCAGAGACCACAAATAAAATGAATATCATAGTCCTGGGAAATTTAACAAAGGCACCAAGAACTCCAGATCACAGCTGGGAACCAAGAAGGCAAGTCATCAAAATGCTAAGAAACAGAGAGAGGCAGGTGGGACTTGTAGGCCCAGAGAGAGCTGGAACCCACAGTAGTGAAAGCTCACAGAGGGAGGAACTCTCCACAGTTTACAAGACCCTTCCAAATTCTTCTTAACCTCACTTGATATTGTTCAGTTCTTACCCTAGGCAAGACAGAAATTACCAGACCAAGTTGTCAAATGAAGAAATTAAGTCCCACAGAGGAGCAATGAATTATTCAAGATCACCCCCAGGACTAGGAGTCAGATGTCCAAAGCCCTTCCACTGCACCACTCAGAGTATGAGAGAGACAGACAGAGACAGAGAGAAAAAAGGGAGGAGGGCAGGGAGGCAGAGGCTAACATGGAAGATCCAGGAGCAGAGAAATCCTTCCTCATGATCTCCAGGGGACTCCACTGGGCAGGGTTTGGCCTCCTGAACCCTTCACTCTTTATTCCTCCTGTGGGTTGATCAGGGCAGCACATCCTCATTCCTTCATTCCCAACCCAGGCGAGCTGGATTCTAAAGGGAAGAGGAGAAGGATCAAAGTCTTCACATAGAATCAGACAGCACTTGACAGTTTCCAACCTCATATCACTGAACATTAGAGCAGGGAATACCCATCAAGATTATCTCCCCATCCTCCTACTGCCACCTATTGTGTAGATGGGGGATCAAAGCCCAGAGATAAGTGACTTTCCAGAAGTCCACAGCAACTCAGTCACAGGAATCTAGTTTTCCTTACCAGGGCATACTAGAGAGGGGCTTATTCCTTCCTTTGCTTGAATCTTCATATAAGCACCCTGGAAAGAGCCCCGGGGTCCAGAAGACTTGATATCCATTCTGGCTATGCTGAGACTCACTGAGTAGTCTTGGGGACTCTTGCTATAGAATGTAAGCTCCAGGGGCTGGCCCCGTGGCTTAGCGGTTAAGTGCATGCACTCTGCTGCTGGCGGCCTGGGTTTGGATCCCGGGCGCGCACTGACGCACCGCTTCTCCGGCCATGCTGAGGCCGCGTCCCACATACAGCAACTAGAAGGATGTGCAACTATGACATACAACTATCTCCTGGAGCTTTGGGGGGAAAACAAATAAATAAATAAAAATTAAAAAAAAAAAAAAAAAGAATGTAAGCTCCACAAGGGCAAGGCATTTTTGCCTCTTAGCCCTTGATGTATCTCCGGCCCCTAGAACAGTGTCTGGCCCATAGTAAATGCCCAATAAACATCCACTGAATGAATGAACCTCTAGAGGGCCAGGGTTAGGGGAGTGTCACCGTGAGAGCCTGAAGCCTGAAACAGAAGACTAGGGAACTATGAGCTTTATCTTCAGATGCATGAAAGGCTAAAATTCTGTCCACAAATATTTATTGAGGGCCCATTATGTGCTGGGTACTGAACTAGGTGCTGGCGATTCAGGTAAGAACAAGACAGTCATGCCCTGACCTCAAGAGCTCACAGTCCGCTATAATGTGGAATGTGGGCAGAATGTTTTGTGGACTCCAGAGGGTAGACCTAGGTGCAAGGTGGGGGCGGGCGGGGGTGGGAGGGAGGTGTAAGTGGCAGACTGCTCAATATAATACATTTTTCTTAGCCTGAGCTGCCCTGAAATGGTCTCGCTGCTCAGAAGGTGATGAGTGCAGCAGGACTGCAATGTTCAAGCAGGGCGCCAGCCGCCCACCTGTGGGAAGCTGTGCCAGGAGTATGCGGAAAAAGAGATTTCTGCCTTGGGTGAGGTCACTTCCCACCCCCTGATTCTCTGCCTACAAAACCCTGCAATTCTCTGACGCTGGATCTTATTATTTTCTGAATTTCAAGGTCCCATAATGCTGACAGCCCCAAATTCTAAGTCGTCTGCCCACGGCCCTGGGCCCCAAAGAAATAAAGCTGAATTCAGCAAGGGTCCTACCACCCACTGCCTCAACAGGTCTCTGGGGATAGCGCCCCCTCCCCGCCTCGGTGGGCTGGAAGGGCGTAGCTCGGGCTCCGGAGTGCCGCGGACGTCGTGGGGAGAAGGATGTTTCAGATACAGAGTTGACAGAGCCAAGACACGTGACAGTCAAAGGCTCACGTTCTGTGGTCCGAGAGGCTGGGACCCGGTCGGTCACGTGACGCAGGGGGGCACTGTGGGGTGATGTGAAATGCAGGGCCTCTCACATTACGTACAAATGACGCATTCCCACCCCTTTTGGCAAGCAGATTTCCGTTGAAAGATGCGACAGTTCCGGTGGAGGGGGAGGGTTCTCACATCCTGGCAGTTTTGCTTCCGTTCGGGGCGCTCCAGTTTCCGACCTCTGCCTCTCCCTCGGGCGGGGAAGAGACGCGACCCCGTGCGCATGCCCTGAATCATCCCAGGGGGGCGGGGCCGAGGCCACCGGGGCGGGAGGGGGGAAAGAAAAGGGAATTCCAACCTGTGGAAACTTGGGGGTCCCCGAGGTCGCCTCCTTCCCATTGACTGTGGATGGTGCCAGGGACAGAGCCTCTGGAGGCTCGTGGGAGGTTTTGGGGTCCGCGGGGTGAGGGCGGAGGGGAGTGTCAGAGTGCCAGTGGGGTACCGGAGTTCCAAACTTAGAATCTTGAGGCCCTCGGGGCTCCGGCGCCGGGGAAAGAGAGCTCCGGCCGCCATGCGGGACAGGACCCACGAGCTGAGGCAGGTGAGAAGTCGGGGCAGCAGGGTTGGGGACGGGCGGACGGGGTGGGATCTGGCTGAAATGCAGGACTCCTGGTCTTTGGGGCAGGGAGGGGTGGCTGAGGGCTAGGAAGGAAAGACCCGGAAGCCCGTGAGTTCTGCGGGAAGAGACTACAGCAAGGAAGTGATGCCAGTGACCCTGGCCCTGGCAGGGGGATGACAGCTCGGACGATGAGAACAAGGAGCGGGTCGCGCTGGTGGTACACCCGGGCACGGCGCGGTTGGGGAGCCCGGACGATGAGTTCTTCCAGAAGGTAAGAGCCTGGAGTCCCGGCCTGGATTCACGAGGGAACTGGAAGACCTGAGGAGCAGCGCGGTCTGGAGTACCCCTATATCTCCTTCAGGCCTCTCGGTCACCCTCCCCAGGTCCGGACAATTCAGCAGGCTATTGTCAAGCTGGAGAATAAAGTCCGAGTGTTGGAGAAGCAGCAGGTCACCATCCTGGCCACGCCCCTTCCCGAGGAGGGTGAGTGAAACCCCGGGTGCAGAACGCATGCTCAGCCAGAGGGATTGTGGGGATTGCAGTTCCAGGCAGGTGGTGGCCAGGAAGATTTGTTGAGGTATAGGATGCTGTTTGGGAGTCATGGCTTTCTTTTGTTCAGGTATGAAGCAGGACTTGCAGAACCTGCGCGACGAGATCAAACAGCTGGGGAGGGAGATCCGCGCGGAGCTGAAGGGTGAGCTCCTAGGACCTCAGACAGATCCTTCCCTCTGTTCCTGCCCAGCTCCTGGCTTATGGGGAGTGTGTGGCCCAGAGAAGCCAGAGATATATCCAGGTCACACAGCAGGCCTCGATCTAGAATCTCTGTCTCCTGGCTTCCAGTCTACAGTACTTTCTCTTTTTTTTTTTTTTTGAGGAAGATTGGCCCTGAGCCAACATCTGTTGCCAATCTTCCCCCATTTTTTTTCTTTTTTCTCCCGAAAGCCCCCAGTACATAGTTGTATATCCTAGTTGTAAGTCGTTCTAGTTCTTCTATGTGGGATGCCACCTCAGCATGGCTTGATGAGCCGTGAGTAGTTCCACGCCCAGGATCTGAACTGGTGAAGCCCAGGCCGCCAAAGCAGAATGCACGAACCCAACCGCTGTGCCACTGGGCCGCCCCTCTATAGTACTTTCCATGGCACATGCCTGCCTCTTGAGGCTTTATTTGTAATGAAACCATTTACTCCTACAATTTTTGCTGCCCAGTGTGCATTCCTTGGGCAGGCAGATGGGGGTTTTGTTAGGAAGCCTCTGCGTACCTGTGAGAATTCTCTGATGTATTGCAAAGAAAAATATAACTTTTCTCTTGTCAAAAGTTCAGAATTAGGGGCCGGCCCTGTGGCTTGGTGGTTAAGTGCGCGCGCTGCGATGCTGGTGGCCCGGGTTCGGATCCCGGGTGCGCATCGAGGCACCACTTCTCCGTTCATCCTGAGGCCGAGTCCCACATACAGCAACTAGAAGGATGTGCAGCTACGATGTACAACTACCCACTGGGGCTTTGGGGGGAAAAAATAAAAATAAATAAAATCTTTTTTTTTTTTTTTAAAGATTTTATTTATTTTACTTTTTCCCCCCAAAGCCCCAGTGGGTAGTTGTACATCGTAGCTGCACATCCTTCTAGTTGCTGTATGTGGGACTCGGCCTCAGGATGAACGGAGAAGTGGTGCCTCGATGCGCACCCGGGATCCGAACCCGGGCCACCAGCATCGCAGCGCGCGCACTTAACCACCAAGCCACAGGGCCGGCCCTAAATAAAATCTTTAAAAAAAAAAAAAAAAAAAAAAAAAAAAAAAGTTCAGAATTAGTCATTTTATGATAAATTATATCCCCACCCCCAATCCTATGGAGATAAACACCTCTCTTTTGTATGGCTGGGGTATGGCCCTGGCCTTGTGTCCTGGTCCCTAAATGATTTTCAGAAGCCACAGGTGAAACCCCTCCCCCAGCAATACCCTTGTGTCTTCCCACAGCCATAGAGCCCCAGAAGGAAGAAGGTGATGAGAATTACACCTCGGTCAACACGAGAATGAGAAAAACCCAGGTGGGTTTGTTATTCCCAGAACTAGGTCATTTCAGTGTTTTATAGATCATTAGATGGCAGAAGTAAGAACGAAGGGCCCTTCCTTCTTATTATCAAGTCCAACCTGATGATTTTCCAGATGGGGAAACTGAGGCTTAGAGAGAGAAAGGACTTACCCAAGTCCAAAACCCAGGTCTCCTCACTCCTAATCCATTCTAACACCCTGCCTTCTCCTCCATTCAATGAGAAGTTGTTGAGTCTCCAGACATGACCTGGGCTTGGCTGTGGGGAGACATGCTTTCTAGGAGCCAAGATGGGGAGTTAAACTTGAATAGGTGACAAAGACATTACTCAGGTAGCACTTGGTAGCTAATGGCTCTGCTCAGGGAAGAAGAGGGAGCAGTCATAAATGACTGGGAGGTTTCCTGCCCATGTGACAGGGACATCCTCTGCCCCATGGGCAGAAGTCAAGAAGTCCAGAAGAGGAACTTCCCTGGGGGAGGGAAGGTCACTGAATCACATCTTAGTAAGGAGATTTGAGGTGATGTGACCAGCCCCCTCTGGATGCCCAGTGAGGAGTGGTTTGGAGTTTATGGAGGTCAGAGTTGGAGTAGGTGGGCCCAGAGTTCAGCACAAGATTGAATATGGAGCAGTTTGGGCATCTTGAAAGGAGACAGCTGAAGCCAGGATAGCAGATGTGTCTCTGAGGAAGGTAGTCCAAGGAATGAGCACATTTAAGGCAATAGGGGAATGGACAAGGCGAGAAGCCGTTTCAGGGGGAGCCTGTGATGGTCGTCAGTGTGAGAGGCTGACGGCCCAGGTGGACCTGTAATCTGGGCGGCAGGCTGACCTCCAGGCCCACTAGCACACCTCCCATCTAAGCAATAAAACGGGTGTTCCGCCAGCATTCAACAGATTTATTGAGTGAGACAATCACCAAAATAAATAAGTAAATTATTTTAGAACAGAGTAAGTATTCAGGAAAAAAGAGCAGGAGAAGAGGGATTGAGAGCGCTGGGAGAAGGCAGGTTGCAATTTCAATAAGGTGAAGAAAACTTCATTTAGAAGATGACATTGGAACAAAGACTCAAAGGCCTTTGTGGGGCCCGAGCATTCTAGGCCGAAGGAACAGTGAGTGCAAAGGCCTGAAGTGGGGGTGTGCTTTGTTCAGGGAGGAGTAAGGAGCCCACTGTGGTGGAGGGAGGGAGGGAGGCAAGAATGGGAGGAGGTAAGGCCAGAGGGGAAATGGGGGGAGGGGCAGGTCATGGAGGGCCTTGTAGGCCCTGGGAAGGGCTTTGGGTTTTACTCTGAGAGAAATGCGGGAGCCTTTCAAGGTTATCATAAGGTGGTTAAGGCGGCAGCCTCCTATAACGGCTCATGCTGTTTGCTCACTGTAGCCGTGGGGATGCTGAGGCCCAAACCAGGCAGGGATCCTCCCAGGGGTACCTAGCCTGTGTTCTCCATCCTTAGCATGGGATCCTGTCCCAGCAATTCGTGGAGCTCATCAACAAGTGCAACTCGATGCAGTCCGAGTACCGGGAGAAGAATGTGGAGCGGATTCGGAGGCAGCTGAAGATCAGTGAGTTGTGGTGCCCGGCCCACAGGGTCAGGTGACCTGACCCCCGCTCTGAGCCTGGCCTTTTCCTTCACAGCAAATGCTGGAATGGTGTCTGATGAGGAGCTGGAGCACATGCTGGACAGTGGGCAGAGTGAGGTGTTTGTGTCGAATGTGAGTGCCCACAGCCAGCTTCCCTCTCCCAGGCCTCCCATCCTCTCTGATCCCTGGCCCTTTTTTTTTTTTTTTTTTTAAAGATTTTATTTATTCATTTTTTTTCCCCCCAAAGCCCCAGTAGATAGTTGTATGTCATAGGTTCACATCCTTCTAGTTGCTGTACGTGGGTCTCGGCCTCACGTTGGACGGAGAAGTGGTGCCTTGGGGCGTGCCCGGGATCCGAACCCGGGCCGCCAGCATCAGAGCGCACGCACTTAACCGCTAAGCCACGGAGCCGGCCCTCCCTGGCCCTTTTTGATTGAGGGAATACTAAGGCCCAGGAGGGAACAAATTAGCATGCTTAGAGTTACTCTTCAGGGCCCTGGCCCCAGTTCTAGGCCTGAGGACTGCCCCAGAGCTCAGCAGGTACTTCTTACCTGCTGCTGGTTTCCCGATGACCTGTCCCTCCACTCCTGTCCACTCCCCAGATACTGAAGGACACACAGGTGACTCGACAGGCCCTAAATGAGATCTCGGCCCGGCACAGTGAGATCCAGCAGCTTGAACGCAGTATCCGTGAACTTCATGAGCTCTTCACTCTTGTGGCTGCTGAGGTGGAGACGCAGGTGGGTGCCCTAGGCAGCCGGGTGGGCGTGACCTAGCCCCCAGATGGCAGACCAGGTTCAGTCAGAACCCCAGCCGTGACTGTCAGCCCACCTCCACCCTTAGCCTCTCTCCTGAGGCTTTGGTTCCCTCCAGGCTGGGCCATGCCCCCAGACTGGCCCTTACTTCCACCCTTAGCCATGCCCCAGAATTGTGTCTGCCTCCACAGCTACCCAAATGACCACTCCTCTATATGTTGCATCCAGCCCTAAATTGAGCCCACCCCAGGAATGGCCCCAACCTAGGCTCCTCCTCCACCAATAGAATATGCCTTTATACTGCTAAGTGCTCCAGTCAGAGTTGCCCCCAGAAGGCCTGCCTCCTAAAACCTGTGCCAGGTTGGAGTGGGAGGTGGTCTTCTTTCCCTGGCCCTGCTTGTACTGGGTGAGGGGAGCTTCCAGCCTGGTCCCATAGGAGCTGACCCCACTAGTGCTGCAGCCAATGCCCTTTTGCAGCTGGGAGTCATGGGGAAGGGATTTCATTCAGTAGAACCAGGACCTGAAGGCTGGTGGTGCCATGAGGAGGCAGGGATAGGGAGGGCTTCACAGCAGCTGGGAGACAGGCCTAGAAGAATGGGTGAATTCAGACATATTTGTGAAAAGGTATGGGCCATTTAAAGCACTGGGCTTCAAGCCACCACTGCAAATAGAGGTTGTCTGAGGCAAGGGAGCAGGGCAGAAGGGACCATGTGATGGAAGGGGGCCTGGAAGCCACCCTCAGGAGTGTGAACTTTTGTCAGATGTGGTCCTGCCTCCATGTCTATGTTAGTGCAGTGTTTCTGCCAGGAGTGTCCTTCAGTCATTTGGGGCTGGGGTGGGCAGACAAAGGGGCTGCTGAGCCCTCCACTCCTAGTCATCCCTACCAGCCTCAACTGCCCACTCGTTCGAGTAGGGGGAGATGATCAACCGGATTGAGAAGAACATCCTGAGTTCAATGGACTATGTGGAACATGGGCGGGAAGATGTCAAGATAGCCCTGGACAACAAGGAGAAGGCGCGGAAGGTGAGCCTCCCCTCCTTCCGTCCCCAGCCCTGGGTGGCCCTCCCTCCCCTCCTGAGTGAGTTTCCCTGACACCCTCCTTTCCCACAGAAGAAAGTCTTGATTGGCATCTGTGTGTCCATCACTGTCCTCATTCTGTTGGTCATCATTGTCATCGCTGCATTGGTTTGATAGCGTCGCGCATTCTTGGTGAGATATTATGGGCCTGCCCCCTGGCCTGCCCCATCCCTGGCCCCAGCCTTTCCTCCTCCCCTTAGACCCTCTTCTCCCTCCTTCCCTTGCAGGCACTAAGAGCACCAGGGATCCAGGGTCTGCCTTCTGTCTCAGCAGCTGGGGGGGTGCAGGACAGAGCCTCCAGCTGGACCCCCTTCCTCACACTGGCCCTGTGCATAGAGGCAGTTTTTCTGGGGTTGGCAGCCACTCATTCAAGGGGGCCTGCATCCTCAGGCCACAATGCCTGAGGGAGGGCCTGCAGTGTCCTGTTTGGCTGGGACACATGGTTTTGTAAGAAATTAAAAAAACGCTTGGAGACTCCCCTGTGCATGTGTGTTCCTGGAAGGGCTGGCCCGGGGCCTCCAGGTATCCAGTCTCTCCACCTCCTGGCCATCCTTGGGGCCAGGCTTAGCCCAGGAAGGCTCAGATCAGACTGTTCTAGGCGCTGTGACCACAGCAGGCTGGCACTGCCCTTCCACTCTCCTACAGGAATGAATAGGAACAAGAGGGGGTAACACCCACATCTGGCTCAGTACTGTCCCTGGGGAAAGACCACTGTGAGTACCTAACTCGGAAGCAGTGAGGCTGGGCCAGGCCAGGCTGGAACACAGGTGAGACGTGTGTGTGGCATCGGTGGACATTCCTGAGGCCAAAAGGAAGAGGCACCGTGAAAAAGTAGTGGAGTAAATGAGGTTGTTACTTTGGATACAGTGGATAGGGGACAGCCTGTCTCAGAGGTGGTGACATTTGAGTGGAATGTTAAATGAGGAGGAGCCAGTTATGGGAAGAAGCAGGGGAAGAGGTTGCCAGGCAGAAGGATCAGCAGGCCAGGCCCTGGGCCCAGAAAAAGGCATTGCCTTTTATATAAGAGTTCAGCTTAGAGAGCCAGCAACTCTGGATCAGCACACTTAGTTTCTAAGGGGTTATCTGGCTGAAGAAGGTAGAGGTAGAGGAGACTGACCTGTTTTCTGTGAGGCACCTGTGCTCCAGGCCCTAACTCTAAATTTCTAAGAGTTCCAAGTCCCATGCCTACTTTCTGGAGCTGGATGTGGCGGCTGTCCCCAGACACGTGGTTTCAGGGGTAAGCCCGCTCCCGGTTCCAAAGCTTGGTTGGAGTGGGGCGGCGCCTGACCCAAAGCAGGTCTGGCGGCCGGGTTCCAGCTGGCCGGTCCCATCCCACTTTCGATCCCACAGGCCCCTGCTGCTGTCGCCGCTGCTGCTCCTAGCTCCAGCCCATCTGGACGCAGTACCTCTTGCTTGGGCCGCCGAGTGTGGGGCACACACGTGGGTGCCGGAGTGATGCGAGTCCTGGAAGGGCTGGACATGATGTCGTTGGTGTAGTCTCGACCCCGCCCCTGGACCTGGGCTTGGGGAGGGGCCAGAGGGCGGGATTGGGCCCCAGTGACACGCGACCCCTGCCTGGTCTGTCTCCATCCACGGCTGGCCGCCCGCCTGCAACGCCTCCCTGTGGCCCTGGAGTGGTCGTTGTACTGCGCCTGCGCCAAGTCTGAGTTTATGGGGCGTGGCTGAGGTGAGGGGAATGAGCACCCCAGTATTAAACAGCAATTAGACGTGCGACGCTGGTATGGGCGGGGCCTCAGAGCGATTCGCCAGTCGCACCCAAAAGTGATTGGATCACAGAGCGCAAGGGGCATGATCAAACCTCCAAAGGAGGCGGAAGGCCATGCTCTTGTGAGAGACTGGCAGGAGTAGTGAGTCAGGGACTGTACTTGAGAAGACGTGGCTGGGTCCCCGGGTCCGGCTCCCAGCCGCTGAACTTGCAAGTCTGGGAGGGTACCCACGCCTTCGTCCTGCCTGAGATCATGTGTCCTGTGTACAGATGAAGCCCTAAATGCCTACAGGAAAGAGCTCCTCATTCTTAGCAGTGTGCAAACACAATCTGGATGTCCACCCGATGGGAAAACTGTGGGGCCGGACAGGTCCTGCCCTGATAGAAGACTGATTTGGACACGAGGACTCTGGGTTTCTCTGATTCTCCATCTCTTGCCCTGTGGCCTGCATCTTCAGCGGAATCCTGTCCTGTTGGTCGCCTTTGCCCTCTCCCTCACCTTACTGCCCTCAGAGTAAATAACTGCACGACCCGTGGCACCTACTGGGATCTGATAGAGACGATCAGACCTATGCAGAGACTATGCCACATTTATGTAATTGGGTGTCCATGTGCTGCCTATGACTTCTGCTTGGCCATACTGGACAGCGCCACCCCTAAATGGCTGCTTATCTGTCTCACTCAGGAAGCTGTCCATAACCTCCTAGAAGAGGCGGCTAGATGGCCAAGTGAGGCCTCGAATTCCAAGCTCAGTAGTTTGAACTTTTCCTTGGCTAGGGGACCCATGAAAGGTTTTTGAACAGGTGAGTGGCAAGTTTGGAGCAGACGTAGCAGACAAATGGACCCATGCACTGGAGATTTCTCTCTTGTGTATACCCCTTCCATGTGGGAAACAAGACTGAGTGAGGAGCTAAGGGCAGGTTTTACACTGAAATCCTGGCTTGGCTGCTGTCAGCCCAACTTTCAGGGAACAGGGTCTTGGTTAGTTGTGGTTTTTCCAAATCCATCTTGCATCACAACCTTTTAGCTGCAGCTCTATCTCCACTTATTGCCTCATTCACTCAATATTTCATGGTTCAAATTCCCAAGAAAAGGAACCAGATTGGTCTAGGTCAGGCTACATTGACCTGCCTATGAGTTGTCTCCCTTGAGTCAAGACTTTACCCTTGACCAAGATGAGGCGTTACATGGTACAAAACGCTGCAGCAGAGTGTGTATGAAGGAAGAGTGGACAAGCTCAATGATTGACATTTCTGGTAAACCCTGTGGTAAATTGTATTATTGTTCCAAATATATAACGTCCTTCCTACAGAGCCCCTCACTATAGGCAGATTATACATTCATGCCCCCCTTACAAAAGGGTTGGCTATATGACTTGCTTTGACCAGTGGAATGTGAGTAGAAATGTAAAGTACCACTTCCAAGTAGAAGCTTTAAGCACCAATGGTCTTAAAAGAGAAGGGAAGTCTGGCAGCTTCTCTTCTCTTTTCCCTCTGCCATGAGTCTGGCAATTTCTAGATCAAGACTTCTTCAGCCTGGAACCCAGAATTAAGATGACGTGAGGCTGACCTCTAGTCCACCTGTGAAATGATGTGTGATGTCAGTGAGAAATAGACTTCTCTTGCTGTGAGCCACTGATGTGTGGAGTTTAGTTGGTACCACATCATAATAAGTCTAAACCAACTGTTACAGAACTCGTATCCAGAAGCGGGGTGCTGCTACAGGAAAAAATAAACCTGAATTATGTGGCTTTGGAGCTGCACAGTGGCTGGTGAGGAAGCTATCATCGGAAGTTGGAAAGATGGTGATGTGTGTTATGCAGTGGTGAAGCATTTGGTTAAACTCTAAGCTGGAAATAACTAAGAATATAAATGTCCAAATGAGCTTGGGGCTTTAGGCAAAAAAATTGGGAAAGAGAGTATTGGTGGCATGCCTTGATTGCTGTTGGGTGCATTTGACAAGTTACTATAAGAAAGAGATGACTCAGAAACTAATTGGCCAGTTTTTAAGCAGAAATGGAAGAGAATACAGAAACTCCAGGCAAGTGATCTACATTTTTAACCAGTGAAATATACAACTTCTCCCAAAGGAGTTAGTAGACTCCATTTGCCTACAATTAAGTCCAAAGAGAGAGGCATGTCTGAAAAGAATTGTGGGTTTGGCTGTTGGCCCATGGAACTGACTCGAATCAAATAGAGAAGAAGCCCCCCCCTCCCCGCCCCACCCAACAAAAGGCATTACCTTGCATTTTTAAAAGACCGTGAGTGTTCAAGACTTAATATGACCTTGAGGGATCTCAAATTTCTATGGGCATGAAGGAGACCGAGAAAGCTGCTCTACTTCAGAAAGTCATAACCTCCAATGTCTTCTTAAATGCGGCCAAGGAGAATAAATGGAAAAGGATACGCCACTCTAAGGGCAGAGCCAGTGACATGGGGAAGAACCAACTAGGGAACTAGTCCCAGGAAGCAGTCCCACTCCCAGGGAAAGCTGGGAGACCTTCTCAATATCTCCCTAGCAGGATTGTAGAATTACTATGGACCAGTAACTTCTGTGTGCCTCCCATTCTTCCTTCTGAATGGGAGTGTTTACTGCCATTATCCTGCCCCTGTTCCACTTCATATGCTGAATGTGGTGGCGGCGGTGGTGGGGGGGGGCAGAGATAAATTGTGTTATATTTTTTTTGTTTGTTTGTTTCATAGATGTCTGGATCAAGAGAAGCCACATATGCACCTGATAGAGAGGCTATTAGAGATCTTGGACTTGAGCCTGATGCCATGATTAGATGGGTCATTTGGGTGGTCTTCCTTGAGAAGAGGATGCATTTATTTTGCACATGGAAGAAACACAAAGGCAGTATTTGTGACAAAGAGGACAGACTGGAGAAGATTTTACAGTTGTTCAAAGACATTCATTGGTCCTCCCTACGGGGTCCCGCCATATGAAAAGATTATAAATCCCCACTCCACTGACATCAGCTTTTGGCCTATGGCTTGCTTTAGGCAATGGTATTTGGGTAGGAGTAATATATATCACTCCCAAGAAGAAGCTTTAAGAGCCATTGTGGGATCTGCCAACTTTCCTGTCTTCTCTCTATGTCTTGAGATTGAAAGTTCCAGATTGAGGCTGTTCCTTCACATTGGATTCTGGAATGAAGATGACGTAGAACAGAGCCTCAGCTGTCCCACGGAGGACATGGAATTGCATGAGAAAAACACATTTGTTGTTGTGAGCCACTGAGATTTGGGGGTTTTTGTCACTGCAGCATAACTTGATCCTAGCTTACTGATAAAGGCTCCCTCCATATTGCAGAGGCTCTCTATTCAGTTCTCCTTTCCTATCACCATGATAGTTGGTATGCCAAAATGAGTTGTCATGATGCTGTGAGGTCTGAGTCTTTGTCCCCTGTTCTGAGATGTTTACTCTCAGGTCCTATCCAGTGAGCTTTCTTGATTCTTGCTGGTTCTTGGCAACTAGTGGTAGCTGCTCATGTGAACTAGAAAAACATCTGGGGGCATGGGGCCCCAGACCTTCTAGCATCAACTTGGTGCCTAGTAAATTTCAATCTCACATACATCGTAAGACCACAATGGCACCATTACAAAGGAACTGTCCAAAAGGAAAAGAGAGAGAGAAAGTAAAACCCAAACTCACCTTAACTGCATGGATATCCACCCTTCAGAGCAGCCCCAACATAATGGATAGTAAGTACAAATTCTGTATCAGGTTGTGTATGGGTACAGCTGCATGAAACAGAGATCCAAACTAACCATGGCTTAAACCAGGTAGAAGTTTATTTCTCTCTTATATAAAAATACAAATTAGTATGGTGGGTCTTTGCATGAAGTCATCAGGACCCATGAATTATAAAAAAAAGTCATTATTTTATCTTGTTGCTGTTCCATCCCTGGGTTATAGCCCTCACCCACGTGGTCCAAGATGGTCCACCACCACTTCCACAGTCTAGCCCTTGGGAAGTAAAAAAGTGAAGGAGGGGATGTCTTTCCCTTTATCCTAAATTGCTGAAATTGTACAAATAATTATTTCTCTAATTCTAGGGGCCAGAATGTAGTCACATGGCCACATCTAGCTGAAAAGGATGCTGAGAAATATAATCTTTACCCTTGGCAGGTTTTTGCCCAGAAAAAAGTTCTAGGGGAACTAAGGAACTATTCCCAGGAAGGAGTCCCACTCTGGAAGAGGGAATATTGAGGGACCACTAGCAGTTGCAGCCGCACACTGTGAGTGTTAACCCACCCCAATTGTATTAGTGTCCTATTACTGCTGTCACAAATTACCACAAACTTAGTGGCTTAAAACAACACACATTTATTCTTTTACAGTTCCAGAGGTTAGAAATCCAAAATTAGTTTTACTGTGCTAAAGTCAAGGAGTTGGCAGAGCTGGCTCTTTCTGGAGGAACCATTTGCTTGCCTTTTTCAGCTTCTAATGGATGCCTGCATTCCTTGGCTAGTGGCCCTATCCTCCATTTCAAAGCACATCATTCCAATCTCTGCTTCCATCATCATATCACCTTCTTCTCTGACTCTGACTATCCTATCTCCATCTTATAAGGACCCTTGTGAGTACCTTGGGCCCACTCAGATACTCCAAGATAATCTCCCATTTCATGATCCTTTACTTAATCACATCTGCAAAATCTTTTTTTGCCATATAAGGTAACATTCTCAAGTTCCAGGATTTAGGATGTGGACATATTAGGGGACATATTGTTCAGCCTACTACACCACCCTATTTCACATTTAACTCATTCATTCATTTATTCATAAAATATTTATTGAGCAAGACTTATGTATCAGGCATTAGAGGTGCTGGAGAAATAGAGGTGAAAATACAGACAAGGTCTCTGCTTTCATGGAGTTTATATGTTAGTGGAGAGGAAGAGTAAAGAAATAACTAAGTTATTCCAAAACCATGACAAGTATTATTTAAAAATTAAGCAGTGTCGGGCCGGCTCCGTGGCTTAGCGGTTAAGTGCGCGCGCTCTGATGCTGGCGGCCCGGGTTCGGATCCCGGGAGCGCCCCGAGGCACCACTTCTCCGTCCAACGTGAGGCCGAGTCCCACGTACAGCAACTAGAAGGATGTGAACCTGTGACATACAACTATCTGCTGGGGCTTTGGGGGGAAAAAACTGAATAAATAAAATCTTTAAAAAAAAAAAAAAAAAAAAAAAAAAATTAAGCAGTGTAATGTGACAAAAAATGACAAGGGGTTGGAGATGGCTGTTCTTTTGTTTATTTATTATTTTTTGTGTGTGTGAGGAAGATCAGCCCTGAGCTAACATCCATGCCAATCCTCCTCTTTTTGCTGAGGAAGACTGGCCCTGGGCTAACATCTGTGCTCATCTTCCTCCACTTTATATGGGAGTTGCCACAGCATGGCCTGAGAAGCGGTGCATTAGTGCGTGCCGGGATCCGGACCGGGCCACCAGCAGCGGAGCGCACACACTTAACCACTACGCCACAGGGCCAGCCCGAGATGGCTGTTCTAACAGGTAGTCAGGAATGGCTTCTTAGGGAAGATGACTAATCCAAAGGGTGGAACTGAGAGCTCAGAGGGCAGAACAGAACCATGGAGGCTTATTTCTAGGCCTGGAAACCTAAGGGAATTTACCCAGCTGGATTTTGAAATTGCTTGGGATCAGTGACTCCTTTTTACCTTCTATTTCTCCCCTTTTAGAACTAGAATGTCTATTATCCTATGCATAGTCCACCATTGCATGTAGGGAGTACACGACTTGTTTCTTTAGTTGCACAGGTCCACAGATGGGAGGAATTGTGCTCCAGGATAGAGTATACCTAGAGCCTCATCTGCATCTGATTTAGATAATGAGATTTGAGACTTTTGATTTGATGAGATTTATACGACACTTTTTTGGACTCTGACTTGATGCTGTAATAGGATGAGACTTTTAGGGGCCTTGGGAGGAAGTAAATCTTTGAGGGCTAGAGGGTGAACTGTGGTAAGCAGATGGTCCCCAAAGAATCCATGCCCATACCTTACAAGGCAAAGGGGACTTCGCAGTTGTAATGAAGTTTACTAATCAGTTGACCTTAAAATAGGGAGAGTATCTGAATTATTCAGGTGGGCCCAATGTAATCACATGAGCTCTTAAAAGCAGAGAACCTTCTCCAGCTAGCAACAGAAGAGGAAGACAGAAGGAGAAGTCAGAGAAATTTGAAGCAGGAGGACTCAATGTACCATTGCTGGCTTTGAAGATGGAGGGTCCCCCAGCCAAGGAATGTAGATAGCCTCTAGAAGCTGAGAACAATCTCTGGCTGACAGCCCCAAAGAAATGAGGACCTCAGTCCTACAGCCAAATGGAACTGAATTCTGTTAATAACCTGGATAAGTCTGGAAATGGATTCTATGCCACAGGCTTCAGATGAGAGACCAGGCTGGCCAAGACCTTGACTTTAGCCTTGTGAGACCCTAAGTAGAGGACCCAGCTGAGTCAGCCTGGACTTCTGACCTACAGAACTATGAGATAAAAAATGGGTGTTGTTTTTAAGATGCTAAGTTTTTGGTCATTTATTATGCAGCAATAGAAACTTAATACAGTAAGATTTGAGCTGAGACTTGAATGAAGAGAAAGAGCATCAACGGGCAAATCTAGGGCAGTGGGTTCCATCCTCAGGAAAGAGCAAATGCAAAGGCCTCAAGACTGGGAAGAAAGAAACCAAATAAACAGAAGACCAGCATAGCTGGAGTCTGCTGAATGGAAAGAGTAAGTAAGACATGAAGTCAGAGCTGAGGTAGGAACTAAAAGGAAGGCAGGCTCCAGGGGTGGGAATTTCTGTAAGTAATTGAGAACAAGTCTCCAAATTTCCTTGGTTGAATCCCAAATGACTAGCCCATCTACAAAGCCTGCTGCCTGTCCCTGCCTCTACCTCAGCCCTGGTCCTGGAGCATTATTCTGTGAAGAGCCCCAATTTATCCAGCCATTTGGCTGGGGATGCGATGATAACTGCAGTTGACAGTATAGACTAAGGGGTGATGCTAGCTATTGCCCCAGCAGCAGAGTCTATGATTTTATATTCCCAAGATGCATTCACTCCCTGGGAGAGTCCTGGTAGAGAGCCAGGGAGGTAAAGGAAGTCAGGGTAGAAGAAAAGTGAGGGCCAGAAGTCAGACTATCTGGGCATTATCCAAATAACAAAACTGGACAAAGACATAACAAGAAAAGAAAACTACAGATCAATATTTCTTATGAATATAGATGTAAAAATCCTCAACAAAATACTAGCAAACCAAATCCAGCAATATATGAAAACAATTATACAGCATGACGAAGTGGGATTTATCTCAGGAATGCAAAGTTGGTTTAACACCCGAAAATCAAATAATTAATTAACGTAATACAGAATATTAATAGAACAAAAACCATATGATCATCTCAATAGACACAGAAAATACATTTGACAAAATCCAACACCCTTTCATGATAATAAAAAAAATCTTAAGAAACTAGGAATAAAAGGGAACTTCCTTAACATGCTAATTATCAAAGGACATCTATGAAAAATTCACAGCTAACATCATAATTAAATGGTGAAAGACTGGATGTTTCCGCCCTGAGATCAGGAAGTCTCTTCCCATCATTTCTATTTAACACTGTACTGAAAGTTCTAGCCTGGGAAGTTAGGTAAGAAAAAGAAATAAAAGGCATCCAGATTGGAAAAGAAGAAGTAAACTATCTCTATTTACAGATGACGTGACCTTGTATATAGAAAATCCTTAGGAATCTGCACATAAAAACTATTAGAGCTAGTAAACTAGTTCAGCAAGGTTTCAGAATACAAGAATAATGTACACAAATCTATTGTGTTTCTTGTCATTAGCAACGAACAACCAAAAAATGAAACCAAGAAAACAATTCCATTTATAATAGTAAAAAAAGGAATAAAATACTTAGATACAAATTTAACAAAAGAATTGTAAGATTTAGGGGCCGACCTCATTGCCAAGTGGTTAAAGTTCCATGTGCGCAGCTGCAGTGGCCCAGGTTTGTGGGTTCAGATCCTGGGTGTGGACCTACTCCACTCATCAGCCATGCTGTAGAGGCATCCCACATACAAAATAGAGGAAGACTAGCACAGATGTTAGCTCAGGGCTAATCTTCCTCAAGCAAAAAAACAGGAAGATTGGCAACGGATGTTAGATCAGGGTGAATCTTCCTCACCAAAAAAAAAAAAAAAAAAAAGTGTAAGATTTATACACTAAAAAGTATACACACTGTTGAAAGAAATTAAAAACCTAAGTAAACTTAAAAACATACTATGTTCATGGGTCAGAAAATTTAATATTGTTAAAATGGCAATACTCCACAAATTGATCTACAGATTCAATGCATTCCATCAAAATCCCAGCTAGCTTCTTTTACTTTTTTTTCAAAAATGACAAGCTAATCCTAAAATTCATATGGATCCAGAAAAACAAAAATCATTTTGAAATAGAAGAACAAGTTGGAGGACTAACAGGTCCTGACTTTAAAACTTACTACAAAGCTACAATAAGCAAAACAGTGGTACTGGAATAAGGAAAGAGATATATCCATGGAATAAAATTGAAAGTGCAGAAATAAACTCTTACATTTACAGTTAATTTTCTTTCTTTTCTTTTTTTTTTTTTTTGCTGAGGAAGATTGGCCCTGAGCTAACATCCATGCCCATCTTCCTCTACTTTATATGAGACGCTGCCACAGCATGGCTTGACAAGCAGTGCGTTGGTGCGTGCCCGAGATCCGAACCTGCGAACCCCGGGCCGCCACAGCAGAGCGTGTGCACTTAACCGCTTGTGCCACCAGGCTGGCCCCTACACTTAGTTTATTTTCAACAAGAGTGTGAAAAACAATTCAATTGAGAAAGAATAGTCTTTTCAACAAATGCTGAGACAATTGGATACCCACATGCAAAAGAATGAGGTTGGACCCCTACCTCAAACCATATACAAAAATTAACTCAAAATGGATCAAAGACCTAAATGTAAAAGCTTTTAGCTATAGAACGTTTACAGTTTATCAACAACCTATAAATTTTAAAGTTGTAAGTTTATAACTAAGTTATAAACTTTATAACATTTATAAAACTCTTAGATGAGAACATGGGCATAAATCTTCATGACCTTGGATTAAGAGATGGTTTCTTAGATACAGCTCTCAAAGCACAAGCAATAAAAGAAAAAATAGGTAACTTGGACATCAACAAAATTAAAAACTTTTGTGCTTCAAAGGGCACCATCAAAAAAGTAAAAAGACATCCACACAATAGGAGATAATTTTTGCAAATCATAAGGAACTTGTATCTAGAATAAATAAAGAACTCTTACCTCTCAACAACAAAGTCAAATGACCCAATTAAAAAATGGGCAAAGGACTTGAATAGACATTTATCCAGAGATCATATACGAACGGCCAATAAGCACCTGAAAAGACGCTCAACATCATTTTGCATTCAGGGAAATGCAAATCAACACCACAAATTCACACCTACTAGGATGGCTACAATAAAAAAGACAGACAATAACAACTGTTGGTGAAGATGTGGAGAAACTGGAACATTCATACTCTGTTGGCAGGAAAGTAAAATGGTGTAGCCACTTTGGAAAACAGTCTGACAGTTCCTCAAATGGTTAAACACAGAGGTACCATATGACCCAGCAGTTCCACTCCTAGGTATATACACAGAGAATTGAAAAATATGTTCACACAAAAACTTGTACATGAATGTTCGTAGCAGCCTTATTCACAATAGATGAAAAATTAGAAACCCAAATGTCCATCAGCTGATGGATGGATAAACAAAGGGGTATATCTATACAATGTAATATTATTTGACAATAAAAAAGAATGAAGTACTGATCAAGCTACAACATGGATGAACCTTGAGACATTATGCTAAGTGAAAGAAGCCAGTCACAAAAGATTACATATTGTATGATTCCATTTACATGAAATGTCCACAAGAGGCAAATCCACAGAGACAGAAATTAGATTAGTGACTGACTAGGGCTGAGGGAAAGGAGTTCAGGTGGAGAAGTGACAGTTGATGGGTATGGAGTTTCTTTTAGGGGGAAGGAAATATTCTAAAATTAGATTGTGATGTTCCATAACCCTGTGAATATACTAAAAAACACTGAATTGTACACTTGATATGGGTTAATTGTATGGTATGTGAATTATATTTTAATAAAGCTGTTAATTTTTAAAAAGTCAGCCCGTTTGAATCCTCAGGGAGCAGGAACTAGGGTATGGGATGCCAGGGGTGTCAGAGAAGAGGAACCAAGGGATGAGTGGGTTGCCTGGGCTCAGAAAGGGAGCAGGAGTTGTGGATCCCTTCTGAATATCCATGGGGCCCACTTCATCCTTCATTGTAGATGGATACCCAGGGATATTTGTTCATTAGTGTATATGGTATCTTTGTACCAATTTTTAAAAGATGCCTCCTCACCCCCAAGAATAATCATCTTGCTCAAGGTCACAAATCAAGTCGGTAGTAACAAAAGTCTCCCTGCTTCCAACCCCCCCTAGTCCCGTCAGTTCCTTTCCTGGACCCCTTCCTTCAGACTTTGGTCCCAGCCTGGACAGGCAGGAGGCCTGGGGTCAGTGGTTGTCCTGCTCTGGGTATGGGGATGGGCAGTGAGTGTCCTTGGCCAAACAGCGCCCTCTTCCTGCAGCCATGATACCCTGACCCCTGCTATTGCCATGTGGCCCCCCTTGTTCTCCAATGGAAACAGGAATGAGGGCCCCTTCTAAAGCTAGTGTCTGAGGGCCTGGGCATGGCAATGCTGAATGAGGCGAACATCAAGGGGATACCCGCTACTTCTGTTCCTGGCGCTACTTGGTGTACCAGTCCCGGGCTATGGCCAGCAGCTGCAGAGTCCCCCATGACTGGCACGTGGGCCTGGAGATGGGCTGCACAGCAGTCATTTCATGAGATGCCAACTTGGTGGCCCTCAAGTCTAGAGATGATAGTAGCGTGGAAAGGAGGATCTGGTTCACTCTGACCTTTGGCTGTTTCAGCTTATAAATGGGGAAGGCCCTAGTGGCTGGAATTTATAGTTCAGAATCAGTTCTTGAGTATCCTTCTAGAAATGTTCTATAGGAGTTTGATCACTTATGTGTAATTGGACCCAAATGGGAGCATACTAACCACACGGCTTTGCACTTTTTTCACGTAAGGTATTTTTTGGATATCATTCAACGACAGATTGATAAGCCTCATTTTTTTAAACATCTACAAAATATATTTTATAGTGGCTAGCCTTATTTAATTAGTCCTTTGCTAATGGACATTTAGAGTATTCCTAGTTATCACAAATTTTGCTGCACTGAACATTCTTTTATCTGCAATTTCACCACGAAAGTAGAAAAAGAAATCTGTGGCATTAATTCTTTGAGGTGTACTTCCGAGTCATAGGGTACATGCATTTAACTTTTTGATAAATATGATCAAATCATCTTCCCAAGAGGCTGTACCAATTTACAGTAAATGTGGGGCCTCATTTTGTTTTTCCATTTTTGGTCTTTGAAAAATTACTCTAGGGCCGGCCTCGTGGCTTAGCGGTTAAGTGCGTGCGCTCCGCTGCTGGCGGCCGGGGTTCGGATCCCGGGCGCGCACCGACACACCGCTTCTCCGGCCATGCTGAGGCCGCGTCCCACATACAGCAACTAGAAGGATGTGCAGCTATGACATGCAACTATCTACTGGGGCTTTGGGGGGAAAAAATAAATAAATAAAATCTTTGAAAAATTACTCTAAGTTGTGTAGCCTTCCAGAGTATGGGTATAACTGTAAAGTTATTTAACAACCTATCCCTTTTCCTACTGGTTTGAATAATCATATTTATCATAAACTAAATTCCCACAATCAGTCAGGGCTGTTTCCAAACCTCTCCCTGACTTCATCGGTTAATCTCTTTCTTGTGCCAATAATACCCTGTTTTTACTTCAGTGCTTTGGTGTTTGATTATCTAGTATGAAAATACATCACCCTCCACTGTTTTTAAAAATGTGTTGCATGGGAACTTCGGGTTTTCGAGTTCTGTTAAAAAGTCCTTTTGGATGGCAATGAATTTAAGGATTAAACTGGAGAGAGTCAACATCTTTTAATGTCTTTCCATTCAGGTCCATGGCATGTCTCCATTTAGTTAGGTCTTATATCCTTCAGGACAGAGATATCATTTTCTTCATATAGGTTTTGCATGTTTCTTGTGAGGTTTATTCCTTTGTAGTTTATGGGTTTTGTTATTGTGGATGGGACCCATTTTCCCCCCAAGTATATTTTCTAATTTGTTATTGCAGTATATAGGAAATATACTAATTTGGAGCCTCAGTTTATTATCTGTAAATGGATAGAAGTAGAACTACTCAGTAAAATGTTTCCATGGTCACATAAGTATGGGCTAAACAAAGCCAAGTAGATTTATTCATCATAGAACTTATCAATGACTTTAATACACTTTTTTTTTTTTTTTTTTTTTGTGAGGAGATCAGCCCTGTGCTAACATCCGCCAATCCTCCTCTTTTTTTGCTGAGGAAGACAGCCCTGGGCTAACATCTGTGCCCATCTTCCTCCACTTTATATGGGACGCCGCCACAGCATGGCTTGCCAAGCAGTGTGTCGGTGCGCGCCCGGGATCCGAACCAGCGAACCCCGGGCCTCCGCAGCGGAGCGCGCGCACTTAACCGCTTGCGCCACCGGGCCGGCCCCTTAATACACTTCTGATCAATCCCCAAGAACCCCCAAGAGGCGCACAGGGAATTTCTTGTACTTACTTGATCATGGAACCTTTTGTCACAAAACATTCTGAAACATACTTTGGGAAACAATGCACCCAAAGACCCTTGAAGTTTCTAATCTGTCAGTCCAGTGGTGTCCACTATACCTTATCTGATGCCCAAACTCCCACTCCCTTACCCCCACCAGAACACAGAAGACAGCCCAGTGTCAAAGTGAATCCTTTAATGAGTGTTGCTCAAAGAGAACCATGTCTCTCAACAGCTGCTGCCAGCCTCCACTGTCCCAGCTCTCTTTGTTGGGAAGGTGAGTTAGCTGCCAGAGGGGCAGGGATCTGGAGTCTAAAGAGTGAGCTGGGGCAAAGGGAGGTTTAGGAGGCACCCTGTGGGGCTGGGATCCTAGGAGTGTGGCAAGGGGGCATGGGCCTCAGGCTGGCCCCTCTTCAGGCATTCCTAGCAAAGCCACAAGGGGCTCCAAGGGTGTGGGGGTCCCAATGGGCACAGGGTGGGTGCGTTCGTGCTTACGCAGGTCACTGGCACTCAAGAAGGCCTTGGGGCAGTGGGGGCAGGTGTAGGGGCGCACAGAGCTGTGGGTGCGGCTATGCTTGCGCAGCCCAGCCCGGTCTGAGAAGCTCTTGCCGCACTGGGTGCAGGGAAAGGGCCGGAGCTCTGGGTGTGAGCGCTCGTGCCGTCGCAGCAACGTCAGCGTGGAGAACGTCTCCTTGCACTCCCGGCACACAAACTGTGGTGGCTTCTCATCAACCTCCTCACCCCCCACCTCGCCTGCCCCCCCCAAAGGACCAGGAGCCTCCCCAACCCCCGCATCTTGGCACTCCACATGCTCCACTGTCATGCCCACCACTTGCCACTGGGTGGCCATCACACCACTGGATTCCGGGGGTAGCCCTAGCAGCCCTGCTGGAGGGTCCCCTAACCCTGCACCTGCTGCCGGGGCCGCTGAGCCCTCGCCTGCCATGCTCACAGGCAGTGCCAACCCCACTACTAGCTCCTGTTGCGGGGGAGCCCCTGCGGCCTCACTGCTTCGATGGGTCCGCTCATGCTTCCTCAGGCTTGACGATACCACAAAGGACTTTCCGCAAGCGTTGCAGTGGAAGGGGCGCTCCCCCGAGTGCACCCGGCTGTGTTTCGTGAGACTGGCTCTCTCAGCGAAGGCTCGCCCACACTCCTCACAGCGGAAGGGCCGCTGGCCTGAGTGCACCAACGCATGCCGCTTGAGGTCCCAGGACGCCACGAACGTCTTGTCACACTGCAGGCACTTGAACGGCCGGTCGCCGGTGTGCACCCGCCGGTGCATGGCCAGGTCCGCCGGCTGCCGGAAGTCCTTGCCGCACTTCTCGCAGCGGTAAGGCTTCACGCCCTCGTGCGCCCGCTGGTGGCGCCGGAAGCTCGAGGGGTCGGAGAACATGCGGCCACAGCGCGGGCACAGGAAGGGCTTCTCGCCGGAGTGCGTGCGCTCGTGGCTCTGGTAGGAGCTGAGCTGCGTGAAGCCCTTGCCACAGGCTGGGCAGCGGTAGGGCTTCTGCGCCGCGTGGATGCGCTGGTGACACGTGAGCGAGGACGAGCGGGAGAAGCTCTTCCCGCACTCTGAGCAGAGGAAGGGCCGCTCACCGGTGTGGGACCTGTGGGAGTGTGGAGGACCTGGCGTGAAGGTGGCAGGCACATCACCTGACCCCGCTGCCAGTCTGCACTGCAACTCAGGCGCCCCTAACATCCCTGGGGCCTTGGCCCAAATCCCTAAGGGCCACAGGGCTACACCCCAGAGTAAAAAACCTTCAGGCTGAGTGTCTAGATGCCAGAAAAGACTCCTCTCTGCACACCAAAGAACTCGACAGCCCAGGCCCCACTCACACCTCCTGGGCTCCACCAGAGACCCTTTGAGGGGCCCCAGCTCTGCTCCCTTTCCTGCTGTCCAGGAACCTAGGCCAATCAGACCCCAGTCCCCTCTTCCAGGCTCCATCACAAGGCAGCTGGCCCGCTCCGGACCAACCCCTGGCACCAACTTCTCCCACGTGCTCAGCCCCTCCCTACAGCTCCGCCCCACTCACCTTCCCATTGGCTCATTCCGCTCTTTGCGACTCAACCCCAGGCCCCATTGGTCACAAGGCAGCCGCTGTGGTCCCACCTCTGCCCCAATGGCCCGCTTCTACCCACCCACTGAACCAGCACCGAGCCCTCACCGCTCGTGGTTGCGCAGGTCCTTGAGCTCGGCGTAGGCCTTGCCGCAGCGCTCGCAGCCGTAGGGCCGCAGGCCGGCGTGCGTGCGCCGGTGCTTGCGGAACACCGAAGGGTCGGCGAAGCTCTTGCCGCAGTCGGCGCAGGCATAGGGCCGCTCGCCGGTGTGACCGCGCTGGTGGATCTTGAGCTTGGAGAGCGCGCCGTAGGCTTTGGGGCAGTGTGCACAGCGGAAGGGCAGCTCGCCGGCGTGCGAGGCTAGGTGCACTCGCAGGCACACGGGCTGCATGAAGCGGCGGCCGCACTCGGGGCAAGGGAAGGGCTTCTCGCCCGTGTGGCTGCGCCCGTGACTGCGCAGCTCGGGCGCCGTTTTGTAGGCCTTGGGGCACAGCGGGCATGCATAAGGCCGAGGCTTAGCCGCTGTACCTGACACCTTGTCCCCACCGGCCTCCTCCGCTTTGGGTTCTGTCTCTGGCTTCAGCTTCACCTCGGCCACTTCCTCTGCGCAGTCTGCAGGCCCATGTGTAGCAGCATGGCGCGCTGCCCGGGGGGCATTTGGAAACGTCTTGGTACAGGACAGGCACTTGTAGCGGCGGCCGGAGCGCTTGTAGCCGGGGGCTGGGGACCGGGCCTCCGCGGACTCCACTTCCATGGCCTCGATGGACCGAGCTTCTCTGCGAGAGAAGCAAAGTTACACAGAAGCGACATCCTTTTGCCATTCTCCAAGGCCTCTCTCCTCACCGAAGCCCTTGCGAGGCCTCGGAGGGAACCCTATCTTATCTGCATTTCCCGCTCAGGACAGCCACATCCTTCCTTCCAAACATTCCTGGGTCTGACACTCTGCACTCAAGTTTCCTCTCTGGTCTGTTCATTGATGAAAGGAGTTGGACCTCAGAGGGGCTAAGAGAGGAGGCTGGGGTCATCAAAATGTTCACCTGCACTTCCCTTCGGGCTTTTCCAAACCCTGTGGCATTCCCAGAAGGCCCAGGTTTCATCCATCTCACCATCTTCCTTCTTAAGCTCAGAGTACAAGGCCTGTGCCAGAACGCAGAGGCCTGTGCAAGACTGAAGACACAGAGGCTACGCAGATATGGGTCTGGCCTGAAGATCTCCAAGTGCCCAGGGAAGACAGAGGTAGGTTCAGAAGAGGGCAGAACCAATAGGCTAAATGCGGTGATTGGCACTGTCTGTCTGGAAGTGATAAGTCCCCAGCATAGGTATTTTGTTATTCCCCTCTGGTTGGTTAGCTTTTAGAGGCAGCAACTGTTCACACAAAATTCTGGCCTTGCACAGCTGTAAGGGACTCCACCCCAGCCAGGAATCCCGGCCCACCCTCTGCTCTGGAATCGCTGTTGGGCTCCTGCTCTCATAGCTCTGGTAATGGGGAGCTTAGTTACTCTCAAGGCAGCTTGAGCCACTGGTAGCCCTTAGAAGCCTCTGAGTCATAATCAATGTATCTGATCTAGCCTGGCCTCCTGGGACAGCAGCTCTAGCTAAGGCCTCTTCTTTCTCAGTTCAGAGCCCAGACACCCTCCACCCAGCTGCTCCTGGGGATCATGGCTGGGAGGAAATAGGATTATCGGCTGCATTAGTCTTAACACCAGCTCATCCTCCCTGGGGGATGAAGGGAAGAGGATTATGGCACATCCACTTAAGGAGTGCTCAGCAGCAGCTGCTGGGCGCGGATGAGGTAGCAGGGAAGGATAACTGCTATAGGAGGGGAGGGGAGCCAGGTGTGCCCAGAAGCCAGGCTGGGAGGTAGGAGGCCTGAGTTCTAGTGCTCCCTTCTAGGCCCCTTTCCTTATCTGTACATCTCAGGGGTTGGTGGCTTAAGTTATGACCCAGGGAGAACACAGGAGCCCCTGGGGTGAGTGGCAAGGGCTGCATCTTTAGAGTCAGCACCCTTCTGCCTGGTGGCTCTGCCTCAGTCCCCCACCCCTACATACATAATCTAGTCTGCACAGCAGCTGGAGTCTTCTCCCTAAAGTACCATATGATGCTCTGTCCCCTGCTCAAGAACTTTCCATGGCTTCCATCACAGCATACAAGTTCCCAGGTCCTTCCTGGCTGTTACAAATCCCACCAATCCTTCCTTTGAGCCTTACTTCCCCCAGGAAGCTCTTCCTGCATCTCTCCTTTGGTTTTTGGCCCCAATGCCACACAACTCTGTTCCATCCTTAGCCTGGTTTCCCACTAAATCCTGGGGCGGGAAGGTGAGTTAAAGGGCTTGAGGTCCAGACTTCCCCATGGCTTGACTTCCCCCTACAGTTTCCAGGGGATCCCTCCCTATCTCTGGATGAGGCACTCACTACCTCCCTTCCAGACCATCTCTGGACAGTCTGACTGATACAGTTTCTCTTTAATAAAAATGATAGCTCACATTTACTGAGCACTTGCTAAACAACAGGCAGTATCGTAAGCGCTTTACATGTATTAACTCACTTAAACTTCATGTCAATACCACGAGAAAAGTTCTATTATTATTCCCTTTTCACAGATAAGGAATGTAGGCCCAGAGAAACAATATAGTACTGTAGTTAAGTGCACCATCTCTGAAGCCAAACTGCTTGGCTTTGAGTCTTGCCTCCCTCACTTCCTAGCTGTGACCTTGTGCAATTTACTTCATGCCGTGGGACCTGTTTTCTCATCTGAAAAATGGAGGTAATAACAGTACTTACCTCACAGGGTTGGGTGAAGATTGAATGAGATAAGAATAATTACTGCCCTCAATTATTGGGAATCTTCTCAGAGCCAGACATTTTGCTGAGCATGCTACCATATTTAATTCTCTCATAGCTTCCTGAGATAGGGATTATTGTCCTCATTTTACAGATGAATGAACTGAGGTTCCAAGAGGTTTAGTGACTAGCCCACGGTCGCAGAGCTAGTAATTCTAATTCGCCGTTGGGACTTGAATCCAGGGGTTTAACTTGCCTTGAGTTGCTGGGCCCTTGCTCAGTCATCTGGGCCCCCTAGACTTGTCTGCTGCCTGGGCCAGCCCCACAGTGACCAGAACTCTGAGCTCAGGTCGCACGTTCATCTTCTCTCATCCCTGTAGAACTGCCTTGAGACCAGAGCCAGCATCCTTTATGTTTCTTTTTCCCTCTCAGAGGGCTGGACACATGGGGTGTGAGCTCTGGGCCTCAGGCTTTCCTATCTCTGAACCAGAAAGGAGATAGCTGGAGGGGTAAATCTCTCCTCCTAAGGCACTTCCCAGGGGAAAAGGTAGGGAAGCGCCAGGTTGGTACCGGCAGGCGCCCAGCTCCATGAAGAGCGAGGGCCAGGTAGGCTAGGCCCCTGTCTCCAATGGCCCCATTAGCTCCTCACTTCACTGTTCACTGAGGACTCTTCCACCCACCCCTCCCTAGAGTGATGTTTCTCCAAGTCAGGTCTGTGAACCCCCTGCATGAGAACAGTCATCCAGGGAGCACGGGGTAGGACTCAGAAACCTGTACTTTAAACACACTCTCTGGGTCATTCCAACCAACACTCAACACTTAAGAACCAAAAACACATCCTTAGGTCTTCACAGGCTTCTAGGAGAGACATTTTTACTACATCTCTTTTTCAGATATGGAGATTAAGGCCCCCATAAGGGAAAAAACTTGCACAAGGACACACAGCTAGTCAAGGAGCACAGACTCAAACGCCTGAGCTGGGCTCTTTCTCTATCAGTCTTCATTTACTTAAGGTTTATTAGCCAAATCATGAGACTTTCCACTGCCCCTAGGACAAAGACCAATATCTTTTCTGTGGCCAGCAAGGCCCTGAACTATCTCACTCCTGCTTACCTCACCTGCCACTCCTCTTCCCTGGCTCACTAGGCTCCACCCACACAGGCTCCCTTTTTATTCCTCAAAGAGCTAAACGCCTTCCCACCTCAGGGCCTTTGCACTAGTAGCTCCCTCTGCCAGAACCAGTATTTCCCGGAGGATCTTTGTGTAGCTACCTCTGATTTCATTTGAGTCTCAGCTTGCTGTCACCTCCTCAGAGAGGGCTCTCCTGACCACCTTTCTTATGCTATCTGCACCTCTGCTAATCACTCCCTACCTTCCCTCTTTAGTTTCCTTTATGGTGCTCATCTGGAGAACATTCATTGCAAGCTTACCATGGGCCAGGTATCATTCTAAGCATTTTATGTGTACTAATCAGGCTAAGCCTCACCACTGCCTAGGGTCTGTTATGGACCAAATGCGCACATGGCCGGAGGACAGGCCATATGAGGACATAGAGAGAGGTGCACATCTACAAGCCAGGAAGAGAGTCCTCACCAGGAACTGAATCGGCCAGACCTTGATCTTGGACTTGCCAGCCTCCAGAACTGTGAGAAATAAATTTCTGTTGTTTAAGCCCCCCAGTCTGTTTTTTGGTTATGGTAGCCTGAACAGACTAAGTTAAACAGTATTATGTCCCCCATTTTACAGACAAGGATATTGAGGCACACAGAAATGAAGTAACTAGTAATGGTCACAGGCTGTATTCAAAGCCAGGTGGTCTGTCTCCCAAACTTGTGCTCTGTCCCGATTCTTGCTTTGGTAGCACTTACACGTTTTATGGCTTGGTTGTTAATTCTCTGTCTCCAGCATGTCTCAGCTGGCAAAGAGCCAGGAAGCTTTATTATTCTGTATAGTCTACATCTGGAACTGATTGGTGCCCCAGAACAAACTGAATGAATCAACCTCTGAGACAGAATTCGAACCCAGGTCTCTAGCCTCTGCCTCCTCCATAGTAGGTGTTTGTGAGAATGTCCATCACCAACTATTTATTAACCGAATTTCTCTGCCTTTTCAAGTTCACAAGGTCCAAATATTGCCCCAGTACCCCACAGTGGGTTCACTGCTCTCTTGAGGGAGGCTTGTCTGCTTCACTACTGGCTTAGGAGGGGGATGAAGTCCCACTGCCTGAACAGGCTCTAAACACCAGGGATGCAGAGGTTTCATTCCCAGAGAACGTAGGCTAGGACCCTGCGAGCAGGTATGAGGTGAAAAGGAGCTACTTTTTATCTTCTCTGCACCTCAGTCTCCCCGTGTCTAAACAAGTAGTCACGGATAGGCCTCAGAGGCTGTGAGAGATCTGATGAGAAGGCAGATGGGAAACTGAACGTGCAGAGATGAGAGCTACTGATCCCCTAGAACTCCAATGTGGTCAGTTCACAGCCTAATCCCAACCTACTTTTCCAGCCTCAGCTCCAGTAGCAGTGTCCCCCTCCTGACCACGACCTAAGCTCTAGGCACAATTCACCATTCTCAAAGTTCCCCACCTTAATGCATCTCCATATGCAGTTCCCTCTGCGTCAGGAGCCCTTGCTTGACTTCTCCCATGGATTTCTCCCTTGACTTCTCTTGCATCCTTCCCTTGACTTCTCTTGCATCCTTCAAATACCAGCTTCCCCAGTGCCCTCAGGTACAGTTAACAGGCAGTAGAGGTAAGGGCGCCAAGGCGCTCTAGGCCTCAATTTTCTCAGCAGTAAAATGGGGTCTCTGAGGCAGGTGGCAGTTTGAAGGGCATCAGGGCCTACCAGATGGACTGAGGAGGGGCCGAGAGCTGCAGAAACTCTGCGCTTTTCGCTTCCTGCAACCGTCTATGGGTCGGCGCCCCCCGGCAGACAGCCCCGCAAGGCAGGGCCCTGGGCTGACTCGTCTCAGAATAAGCCCTGGGAAAACGTGGCCTCCGAGAACGTGGCAAGAAGGAGTGAACGAAGAATAAGAGAATGAACAAATGAATGGACCGAAGGCCGGACGCTGCACAAAGGCCTGCAAGATGGCGTTCTCTAGGACCGCACGAGCGGCGGCCAGCACCTCGGCCGGGGAGGGGGCTGCAGGCATTGGGGACCTCGCAAGGCGGGCCGCACACCTGGGACAAAAGCCCGCAACATGGCGGGCTTTAGGACCCCCCGGGCCCGCACCGTGCAAAGCGGGCAGCCGCGCTGGCCGAGCCCGAGCCTCTGCAGCAGCCGACCCGCAGGGACAGCCGGCGGGTTCTAGGACCCACTGGGCCCGGAGCCCGCCCGCGCCCTCTCGGGGCCGCACTCCTCCCGCCCCGCCCGCGCTGCTAGCGCCAGGCCAACCCCATCCGCCCTCGGCACCCACAGAGAAACTGAGGCCCGCTCGGATTGCGTCCGCGCTGGGGCCGCCCGGGGGTCCCGCGGCTTCCCGCCGGCGTCTCCTACCTGAACGGACTTGGGCTGGCTCCGTGGCGTCAGCGGCAGCTCCTCTCGCCGACGGAGCCCCGGACGCGGCCAGGGAGGGGCAGGCGCTAGGACCCAGCGGGGGGGAGGGGGAGGAGGGGAGGCGGGGCCTACGAGCGGAAGTGGACGGGAGCTTTCCCGGCTAGGGAGGAAGGCAAAGTTCACCGAAGCACCCCCAGCCGAAAGTGGCGGAGAAGCATCCTGCACGGGTCCTGTGTGGGTGCTAATGACAGGGGATGCCGGACGGGTCTACGGTATACACCGGGCTATTGCTAGCTTGGGGCCAGATCACCAAGAACTAGAAGGTGGGAGGACAGAAAGGCCATATTCAAGATCTGTAGTACCTAAATCCGCTTATATTCCACAACATTTCCCTTAAGAGCGAGGAGCGAATGAAGCTCCCTCAATCTGTCTTGGGAAGTTTTTCAGGGAGACCCACGAAAAATATCGCCAGAGTACTGAGGCCGGTGCTGCATAACTCTTTTTCTTTCCTCTTCTGCGCTCAGCTAATATGCACCGGAAAGGTTTTAGCGGCTCTTGCCGGAAGTGTGGCTAAGGTTAATGCTAAACAACGCCGCGCTTTGACCTACGTGGGCGGGGTCAGAGTCGCGTTTGAGCTACTTCGCCCCCAGCGCCGGAAGTGTGCCTGTGTAGAAAGGCTGCTTGGAGGAGGGACGGGAAGTGTTCTCAGGGCGCAGGTTTCGCGGGGAAGCTTTTGCGGCTAGGACACTTCCTGTTTCCTAGTAACAATAGGAAGTGTCCGCGGAGCTCGGGGTAGACTCCTGGGTCGTGCTAGCTGCGTCCTCTTTCCTCTACCTCCTTTCTTCTCCCGCTTCTCCTTTTCCTCTTTCCCTCTCCTCCCACCTCCCAGGAGCCCTAGCTGAGTGTGCGTGCGTGCGAGCGCGAGAGCCCCCCACAGCCACTCCTTGAGGCGCGCGGCTGCGGTTAGGGTGAGGGTCCCAGTGCGCAGGCGCGCTCCCGTTCGCGGTCCCCAACGGACGTACCCGCGGCGGGAACGAGAAGGGGCCACCCGTATGAGGTAGGGGTCCTAAGAGCAAATCGGCCGAGGAGATGACTGAGGCGAGAGGACCTCATTGGGAGTTGATTAGGAGACAGGACTCTTGAGCTAAGGGCTGTGTGAGGTGAGAATTCGGGGAGCAGTTTCTTTTTTTTTTTTTTTAAAGATTTTATTTATTCATTTTTTTCCCCCCAAAGCCCCAGTAGACAGTTGTATGTCATAGGTTCACATCCTTCTAGTTGCTGTACGTGGGACTCGGCCTCGCGTTGGACGGAGAAGTGGTGCCTTGGGGTGTGCCCGGGATCCGAACCCGGGCCGCCAGCATGAGAGCGCATGCACTCAACCGCTAAGCCACGGAGCCGGCCCTCGGGGAGCAGTTTCAATGAGGGGGTTTAGAGTCGGAGATAGGAGTTGTATTGGGGTCCCGTGGGAGTGAAGAATCAGAGTCAGAGAAGGCCAAGGTGATGTAGGAGGCACGGGGGCCTGCTGTGGAGAGAACAAGGACTCTGGAAAGAAGACTGGCAGAGTCAGTGGGTTTGCCCGTGTGTGAAATGGGATGACAGGTCTTGCAGTGTGTTGTGAGGGTTAAGTGATACAGTGATTATTCTTTACTTAGCTCAGTGCCTGGCATATGGTAATGCTCAGTTAGCATGTGTTGCTGGCATCACCAGTATTATGAGAGGAAGTAGAAGAACAAGTGAGAACGGATGGGGTGGATAAAGTGAGGAGGCGTGGGGAGGAAAAAGGTAGGGGGCGAAGAACAACCTGGAATGGGATGGAATTTCCAAGATGGAAGATAGTTTGGGTTCAGGGGAAGTAGGTGAAGGAAGTGGCCAAGAGAGTCTTTAGGAAGGCGACCTAGTGACCCTGAAAGCAATAGGGGAGGTGGGGGAACAAGCCAGCTCTTTCTCTGAAGGGGGCCCCTAACCTCACCTCTCAGACCCTCAGCTGTCAACTGGAGAAAGAGGCTGCTTTTTCAGTGCCTTTAGATTACTCTGTTTAGCTGAGAAGTGAAGGAGAGATGATTGGACTTATTTTATTGAAGGTCCTAGAAAAGGCTCAGGTTTCCTTTCAAGATGTTACAGGAATATAACATTATAAACCAATGTTACTGCAATTAAAAAAAAAAGATGTCACAGGAGGTAGGTTTGTTTGTTTCAGAATTATAGAGAGCAGAAGGTTAGGGACAGTAAGACTTTCGGATTTGGTCTGAAAAACAGGATAATGGGTCTGTGATCAGAGGTAGGTGTCATCCCTCTAGACTTTAGTTTCCTTATCTATATCTCTAGGGATGCATTAGGCTTAGGGGAGCTCCCATATTTGGGGAGCTTGTGTGTAGGGAAGCCTTAAATGGTGGTGCTTCCAGATTAGATCCAGTAGAAAGCAGGTCTCTGGGCGTTGCTGCTTGGGGAACCTCTCTGTGACCACTGGTGAACTTGTTGCTCATAGAGCCAAGAGGCCAAGTTAATTCAGGCCTTCCTTCTGACCACTGCCCCCTCTTCCTAGGCCTTGGCCTCTCCACCAGAGGAAGATGCTGCTGCCACCTGCCTGCTCTTCCTGAACCGCCAGGTTTCTGCCACATTGCCCCATGGAGGACTTGCCCACCTCACTCAGCTGCTCTGACTGTCAGCGCCACTTTCCTAGCCTCCCGGAACTGTCACGGCACCGTGAACTGCTCCATCCATCTTCCAGCCAGGACAGTGAGGAGGCTGACAGCATCCCTCGGCCCTACCGCTGTCAGCAGTGTGGGCGGGGCTACCGTCACCCAGGAAGCCTGGTCAACCATCGCCGGACTCACGAGACTGGCCTTTTCCCCTGTACCACCTGTGGCAAGGACTTTACCAATCCCATGGCCCTCAAGAGCCACATGAGGACTCATGCACCTGAGGGCCGCCGCAGACGCAGGCCCCCTCGCCCCAAGGAAGCCCCTGCACACCTCCAGGGGGAGACAGTGTCCCCTGACTCCTGGAGCCAGAGGCTTGGCCCTGAGGAAGGCTGGGAAAACCAGAAAAAACGTACTGAAGAGACATCTGATTGTGAGTCTGGGCCTGATCCCAGGGCAGCTCTGGGCACTTGGGAAGATCCACCCACCAGACAAAGAGAAGGCTGGGAAAGCCAGCCAGGTCCTGAGGAGGGTGCAGAGGGCTGGGGGCCCACCACCAACTCTGCCAGAGCCCCACCTCTCCCCACCCCAGCCAGCAGCCTCCTGAGCAATTTGGAACAGTATTTGGCTGAATCAGTAGTGAATTTCACTGGGGGCCAGGAGCCTACCCAGTCCCCTCCTGCTGAGGAGGAACGTCGGTACAAGTGCAGTCAGTGTGGCAAGACCTACAAGCATGCTGGGAGCCTCACCAACCACCGCCAGAGCCACACCCTGGGCGTCTACCCTTGTGCCGTCTGCTTCAAGGAGTTCTCTAACCTCATGGCTCTGAAGAACCACTCCCGACTCCATGCCCAGTATCGGCCTTACCAATGCCCCCACTGCCCCCGTGCCTTCCGGCTCCCCCGAGAGCTGCTGGAACACCAGCAGTCCCATGAGGGTGAAAGGCAAGAGCGGCTGTGGGAAGAGAAAGGGATGCCTACCACCAATGGGCACACAGACGGGAGCAGCCAGGACCAACTCCCTAGTACACAGATGCTGAATGGCTCTGGGAAGCTCAGCACCTCTGGGGAGCTGGAGGACAGTGGCCTGGAGGAGTACCGGCCTTTCCGCTGTGGTGACTGTGGCCGTACTTACCGCCATGCTGGGAGCCTCATCAACCATCGCAAGAGCCACCAGACAGGTGTCTACCCCTGTTCCATCTGTTCCAAGCAGCTGTTTAATGCAGCTGCCCTCAAAAACCACGTGCGGGCTCATCACAGACCCCGGCAAGGAGCTGGGGAGGATGGGCAGCCATCAGTGCCACTAGCTCCTCTGCCTCTGGCTGGGACCACCTACAAAGAGAAAGAGGTCCCCACCACCACCCTGGACCACCGCCCCTATAAGTGCAATGAGTGTGGTCGGGCTTACCGCCATCGGGGAAGCCTGGTGAACCACCGCCACAGCCATCGGACAGGAGAGTACCAGTGCTCACTCTGTCCCCGCAAGTATCCCAACCTTATGGCCCTGCGTAACCACGTGCGGGTCCATTGCAAGGCTGCTCGCTGCAGCGCAGGCCCAGGAACTGAGGGTGCCCCCAGCCACCTCAAGGTGGAGCTCCCGCCTGACCCAGTGGGAGCAGAGGGAGCCCCACATACAGATCAGGGGCATGGGTGGAAACGTGAAGAAGAGGCCACTGATGTCCCCCCAGCAGCAGATAAGACAGCAGCACAGATATGTAGCAAGTGTGGGATGCTCTTTGAAGACACTGAGAGCCTTGAACGTCATGTGCGGACCCATGGGGAAGGGGAAAACATCAGGACAGAGATGAGGGGATCACCACCTCGGGCTTTTGCCTGCCGAGACTGTGGAAAGAGTTATCGCCACTCAGGCAGCCTTATCAACCACAGGCAGACCCACCAGACAGGAGACTTCAGTTGTGGGGCCTGTGCCAAGCATTTCCATACCATGGCTGCCATGAAGAATCACTTGCGACGCCACAGTCGACGGCGGAGCCGGCGGCACCGGAGGCGGCCTGGTAGTGCTGGTGGTGGGGGAGAAGCCAAACTCCTGTCAGGTGGGAACTGGGCCCAGGAGTTGGTGGGAGACGACGACGGCCTAGACTGTCCCCAAGACCCTTTAGGGGAAAGTCCTAGTGGAGCTGAAGGCAACGTGGAAAGTGATGGGGCCTGTTTGCAGGCTGAAGCTGAAAGAGACAAGTGTGGGCTTGAGAGGGATGAGGCCTGTTTCCAGGGTGATAGAGAGAGAAGAGGCACTGAGGAAGGACTGGAAAAGCAGGAGGCCTGTTTCCTTGACAACTTGGACATCCCAGGTGATGAGGAAAGAAATGGGACTCGCTTCTGTGATGGCCTCACTGGGATGGATGAAGACCAGAAACCAGCCACCAGCCAGCCCAGCTCCCCTTCCCACTCTGCCGAAGCTGTCACTAGCTGGGAGGCTGAGGTGTCCCACACATGTTCTGATTGTGGGCATTCTTTCCCCCATGCCACCGGCCTGCTGAGCCACAGGCCCTGCCATCCACCAGGCATCTATCAGTGCTCCCTCTGCCCAAAGGAGTTTGACTCTCTGCCTGCCCTGCGCAGCCACTTCCAGAACCACGGGCCCGGAGAAGCAGCCTCAGCACAGCCTTTCCTCTGCTGCCTCTGCGGCATGATCTTCCCCGGGCGGGCTGGCTACCGGCTTCACCAGCGCCAGGCTCATGACTCTTCTGGCATGACTGAGGGCTCGGAGGAGGAGGCGGAAGAGGAAGGAGCCGCAGAGGCATCCACTCGTAGCCCCCCACTGCAACTCTCAGAAGCAGAGCTGTTGAATCAGCTGCAGCGGGAGGTAGAGGCGCTGGATGGAGCTGGTTATGGGCACATCTGTGGCTGCTGTGGTCAGACCTATGATGACCTGGGGAGCCTAGAGCGTCACCACCAAAGTCAGAGTTCTGGGAACACCGCAGACAAGGCTCCCAACCACTTGGGAGAGTCAGGTGCTGATGCCCCAGGAATGGTTGCAGACAGTGTCTTTGAGGGCACAGTGATCTCTCTCTCTGGGGAGGATGGAGACACAAAGTCTGGAGAGGGTGTAGGTACCACTGTTGCAGACAGCCTTTGCATGCAGGGTGAGGAAAGTTCTCTGGAGGACCAGCCCCGCCCCTTCCGCTGCAACCAGTGTGGCAAGACCTATCGCCATGGGGGCAGTCTGGTGAACCACCGCAAGATCCACCAGACCGGAGACTTCATCTGCCCTGTCTGCTCCCGCTGCTACCCCAACCTGGCTGCCTACCGTAATCATCTGCGAAACCACCCGCGCTGCAAAGGCTCTGAGCCCCAGGTGGGGCCCATTGCAGAGGCAGGAGGTAGCAGTGAGCCCCAGAACATGGCAGAGGAGGGGCTGGGGCAGGCAGAAGTGGGGAAGTTCCAGGAAGAACTTAAAGTGGAGCCCTCGGAGGAGTTGGCGATGGTGAAAGAAGAGGCATGGGAGGAGACCACTGTGAAGGGGGAAGAGATGGAGCCGAGGTTGGAGACTGCAGAGAAGGGCTGCCAGACCGAGGTCAGCTCTGAGCGGCCCTTCAGCTGTGAGGTGTGCGGCCGGTCATACAAGCACGCTGGCAGCCTCATCAATCACCGGCAGAGCCACCAGACTGGCCACTTTGGCTGCCAGGCCTGCTCCAAAGGCTTCTCAAACCTAATGTCCCTCAAGAACCACCGGCGCATCCATGCAGATCCCCGGCGTTTCCGTTGCAGCGAGTGTGGGAAGGCCTTCCGCCTGCGGAAACAGCTGGCCAGCCACCAGCGGGTCCACGTTGAGCGGGGTGGGGGTGGGGCCACCCGAAAGCTGACTCGGGAAGATCGGCCCTTCCGGTGTGGGCAGTGTGGACGGACCTACCGCCATGCTGGTAGCCTCCTAAACCACCGGCGCAGCCATGAGACAGGCCAGTATAGCTGTCCCACCTGCCCCAAGACCTACTCCAACCGCATGGCCCTAAAGGACCACCAGAGACTGCACTCAGAGAGCCGGCGGCGGCGTGCAGGGCGATCCCGGCGGGCAGCTGTGCGCTGCGCCCTCTGTGGTCGGGCCTTCCCTGGCCGGGGATCTCTGGAGCGGCACCTGCGAGAGCATGAGGAGGAGACCAAAAGTGGTGAGGGAGGCCCAAATGGCACAGAGGGTAGTGAGGGGAACCTGGCTGATGACCAGGGACTACAGGACAGATTGGGTGGTACTGAGTCGGTACCCCAGCTGGAGGATGGAGCCATGAGGCCAGGGGAGCAGAGTCAGAGCCCCATGAGGGCAGCAGGTTCAGAAGCCACAGAACCAGTGTCCTGGGGCGTGGGGAAAGCAGGTGGGTGGCAAGGAGCCAGGGGACAGGTGAATCATGATGGAGATTGGGTTCCTCAGGGTCATGTACTGACCAAGCCAGAAGACGAGTCAGGGGACAGTGTCTCCCGGGGTCCTTACCCCCTTGGCAACAGCCAGCCCAATGGACCTAGTCTGAGTCATGTGGATAGCTGGGACAATGGAGACAGCAGACCTCAGCTCCAACCAGAGATCCATCCCTTTTCCTGTAGCCATTGTGGCAAGACCTGCCAATCGGAAGGTCCCTTGAACCACCACAACACCCACAAGACAGACCACCACTATTGCCTGCTCTGCTCCAAGGATTTCTTGAATCCTGTGGCCACCAAGAACCACAGCCGCAACCACATAGCTGCCCAGACCTTTGCCTGCCCTGACTGTGGCAAGGCCTTTCAGTCCCACCATGAACTAACCAGCCACCTACAGACTCATGCCAGGGGCCTCAGACAGGTGCCACCCCAGATAGAGGAGGCCAGAGATCCCAAAGCTGGGATTATGGAGGATGAGGTGGATCTCCCTGTCCAAGGGAAAGCCCAGAAGACCCCATCAGAACACCCCAGGGCCCCAAGAGAGAGACCTAATAGAGGGCAAGGAGTAAAGTCCACAGTGGCTGAAGACGAAGAGCGGCCCTTCCGCTGTGCCCAATGTGGACGTGCCTACCGCCATGCTGGTAGCCTGCTGAACCACCAGAAGGCTCACACCACTGGACTCTATCCCTGCTCCCTCTGCCCCAAGCTTCTGCCTAATCTGCTGTCCCTTAAGAACCATGGCAGGACCCACACGGACCCCAAGCGCCACCGCTGCAGCATCTGTGGCAAGGCCTTCCGGACAGCTGCCCGGCTGGAGGGCCATGGGCGAGTCCATGCACCCCGGGAAGGGCCCTTCACCTGCCCCCATTGTCCCCGCCACTTCCGCCGCCGCATCAGCTTCCTGCAGCACCGGCAGCAGCACCAGGAGGAATGGACAGTGGCCAGCTCTGGTACGGGGGCATGAATGGGCTTGGGGAGAGGATCAAAGGGTCTCAGGAGGTAGGCACACAGTGGAGGTCAAAATCTTGTCCCAAGGTGGGTAGAGGAGCAAGGAGTGAGAGGAGAGGGTCACGTGGATTCCAAAAGGTGGTTGGGGGCTTGGATACGGAGTGAGAAAACAAGTTTGAGGATGCTGCCTTTTGAGTGGCTGAGGTGTGAACCCCTGGGTCAGGTAAAGAGAGAGCACAGTGAGGTGGGGTAGAGAGTGGTCAGGGGGCAGAGGCAGCTTTCTGGGCTCCTCTGCTGTGCTGCAGCCAAAGAAGAATGGTCTTTTTGTTTTAGGAGGGGAGGTAGCTGGGTACCATGTGGCTACTACATCTGGAAATCTTCCTGATCCAGCCAGTAAAGTAATGATTTCCAGAGAAAAAGATCATCTAGGTTCTGCTCTTTCCTAGGGTAGGTAGGGAGCCAGGGAATGAGGAAGAGGGCATGGGAGGCACCCCAGACTGGACTGCTTTGTGGCTTCACTGTGCTGACTTGGCCAGGGAGACTGGGTCACTGGTTGGCACCTAGCTCCCTGGCCCTCCTTCCCTGCATCTTGTCTCTGCTCCCCCTTCTCTTTTCTTGGAAACTAGACTTTTGGTCCTTTCTTACCGGTATTGCCCATGTCTCTTCCCTTCCCATTATTCAATCCTTTTCCTCTCTCTCTGCTGCGTATCTCCTTTTTAGGATCCAACCAAACCATCCTTTCCACCTGCACATCACCCTCTCTGCCAACACAGCTTTAACTGGAGGACTGAGTCACAGATAATTGTTTCTTTGAAGCCAGGCCCAGCGGTAGCAACAGCAGTCATTAGCTCCTATCTCCTGTCCTCTATCAGGAAGAATCTCCTTGGAAAGTCACCTCCACCCAGCCCTGCTGGAGGATGAGGCTGTGGAGTAGTAGGACAGCCTGTTTCCTCAGCAGGCCCTGGGCTTGAGCTCTCCACCTCCTCTAGAGATCTGTAGCCTTTCTCTCAGGACCCATTCCATTTAGTGGCCACCAAGAGTGGGTGTCCCTGAGATGGTGTTCCCTTGACCAGAGATTGATTGTCAGGGAAGGAGGAAATAGTGGGTGAGAGTCCCCTGAGAGGGCTGATGAGATGGCTTTCAGGATCACAGATTTCTTGTGACCTCAAGGGAATGAGTGAGGAGCTAGTTGGCCAGGTCTGGGGAGGTAATTGGGAGTTCTCCTACAGGCCTCTGGAGCCATGGGTCGGGGGAATGGCCTGCAGGGCTAGGGAGGGGGGTACAAGCTGTGTGGAGTTTGCTGCCCCAGTCAGTGACCTCCTCTCTCTCTCCCCAGGAGCCCCAAAGGCACCAGCAGTGGGAGGAGGGGACTTGTCATTGCCTCTTCCACCCACCCCCACCACCCCACTCCTGGACCCTTCACCCCAGTGGCCTGCAGACCTCAGCTTCTCCCTCTGAACTTCAAGTCTCCAAAGATCAGAATATGGGGTGGGGGGGGTGGGTTGCAGGGAAAGGCTTGATCTCCATGTTTTGCTCAGGAGTAGTTTGGGCATCCCCATCTCTTTTCTCCTCTCCCCCTGCCAAGAGGACCCAGATCTGGCTGCTTTCCCAAGGAGGGGGTAAGGTGTTCCTCATGTTCCTGTGTCCTTGAAGGACGTCCTTCCCCCAGCCTTTGTCACCATGCTCTTCCGTATGACCAGCTCTGCAAGAAACCTGGTGCCAGGCGCTGCCATGATGCTGGACCACCCTCGCCAGCCAGATTCCAACACCAGGGAGAGGCAGATTTAGAGAGCCACAGGTGGGAATGTTGCCTGTGGAAGGGGAGCCTTTTGCTACAATTTGTAACTTATTTTCTAAAGTCTATTTTGTAACAATTTATTTAAGTTTTAAAAAAAAGGAAAATTGCTCCCCACAAAAAAAGAAATTTTCGAAGTACGTGGCTGGTGTGACTGTATCCAAGGGGATGAAGAATAGCTGGGGACGCGTGCGTCAGACAGCAGAGTTGGGTGTGGGGGAACTTCCACAGGTGACATCTCCCTGTCCTGCAGGGTGGGGCGTGGGAGCAGGTGGTGGTCCAGGCAGGCTCCTTCCCAGAGCCTCCTGGGCTATTGGGCCTGCCCAAGTGCCTGGAATCGTGTGGGTGGAGGGAATGGGAGAGGGGCAGGGGCAGTGACGCAGGAATTGCCTCACTGTGTTTGCAGCATCCCAGAGCCACTTGTCAACAGCCGGCTGGTTGCCCTGTCAGGGAGAGGAAGGAGGTATAGGGTTGGCCTCATTCTCACAACTTTCCTCCCTTCCTTGAAGGAAGAGGAAGGAGGTGCTACTTATCCCCCATGACAGATGAGAAAATTGATGTTCGAAGAGGTTGAGAGGCCCGGTCTGTGTCACACAGTGACAAAGAACGAGAATTCGAATCCAGATGGGTCTGTCCACTGCTCCACCCCAACGAGGGCAGCTGCAGGTGGGTCAGAACAGGTCTTTTCCTAGACTGAGAGAGAAGGGGTCTAGGGAGGGAAGTGTTGGCAGGGAGGCCCCAGGGCACCTACTCATGTTGGCCGGGCAGCTTCCAGTCTCAGCCTCTGGCTCCGGCTCCTTGGCGAAGTAGACCTGCCAGTCCAAACTGCTGACCCAGTTCTCATAGGTGGGGAGTGCTGCGAAGACCGCAGGCCTTGCAGGGCCTTGGCAGGCATCTCCAAAGCTGTGTAGCCCAGCCAGGAACCATGTGCCCCTCACCTCGTGCACCAGTGGTGCCCCAGACAGGCCCTGTCAGGGGTCAGGTGACACTGGGTGACTTCCTCTTCCCCCTAGGCAGCTGTGGGGGACAGAAGGGGCTAGGGGCTGGGCTGAGGCTCTGGCTCTTTGGGAGCCAGTAGGCAGAAAGGCTGAGTTTCAGGTGAGAGGCAGGTCTGGAGACCAAGCCTGGCAGAAGGTCTATTTATAAGTTGCAGGGTGAGGACACCAGGAGTCTGTGGGGTGAGGTTTTGGGGACTGGGGCTCACCTCACAGCGGGGCGGCTCACCCACAACACTGGTACACACCATCCCTGGCAGAATGGTGATGCCATCGCTCCCAAGGGCTGCATGCAGCCGGCTGCAGGCCCTGGGGCCCAAGAGGGTCACAGGCACTGTCTGAAGGGAGCTGGTGCCTGTAGGGAAGGGAAAAGACCCAGTTGCCCCGGTGGCCTCTAGGCGAGATGGACAGCTGCTGGTGGCCCTGTCCTATGTACCTGCTCCTTGGGCCAGCCCCAGGACCCAGCCACGTTCCCCATCAGGTAGGCGGTGGTCAGCGTAAGGCAGGCAGAGGGGCCGCAGGCTGGGGCCCAGTGTCACAGGCTGCGCCAGCAGCAGGAGGGCGACATCATAGCCCCCCTCCGGGTGGGTATAAGCCCCATGCAGGATGAGTTGCTTCAGGCGCCGCTCCTCTGGTCCGGCCCCCAGCACTACACTCCATTCCTCTGGGGTCTGGCGCCTGTGCAGAAGCAGCATTGACAGCATTGGGTGGCAGGGCCGCCAGCAAGGGCAGGGGGCACAAAGGCGAGGGAGACGGGGCTCACCCAATGAAGCAGTGGGCAGCAGTCAGCACCACCTCCTCTGATACCAGGGCTCCGCCACAGGCGAGCCTCCCTTGGTGCTTCAGCTTGGCATCCCAGGGCCATGCAGAGGGGGCTCCTGCCTGGGGACCTTCTCTCCTCAAGGAGCCACAGGCTGAAACAGACCGATTACATCATCTGCCTTCTTGCTAAGTGCTCACTGCATGCCAGGCCCTGTGCTAAGTGTTTCCCACGCACTGTCAAATCCTCACAATATCCTTTTAAGTTGAATTTTGTTACTCTTGTTACCGAAGGTAACCAAAGTCCCAGAGAGGTTAAGTGACTTTCTAGCTCAGTAACCACGAGCAGCTGGCAGACTTGGGATTCAAAAGCCAGGGTTTAAGGTTTTAACTCTGATGGTCCAGCCTCATGGGAGTGGCCTGCTCATCACTCCCCTACCCCACCTGTCTGCATCCCTCCGGGCTGGGACTCACCCCAGAATTCCTGGCTCACTAGTGCTCCTCTTGTCATCAAGACATAGCTTCCGTCTCAGGAATTACTTTGCATGCAATTTGCATGTTAGTCACTTAATGCCACAATTCTAAGTGGGAGCCCTGCCCTGTCTAATCTCGCTGGGTCCCCACTTGGAAACTTGGAGCTTACCCCAAAAACCTTCAGCCAGATCTCAGATACCCGTCTTCTTACCTAAACTCCAAACCCATAAAGTTCCGAAGCATCTATGCCTCTTAGCCCTAAATGGGGCTGTTCTCATCCTGGGGGCTGAAAGTGGCCTTAAAAGCCCCATAGTTAGCCCCTGGCAGTATGTGGATGCCCTGTATCAATTCTGTATTCTGAGCTGAAATTTGTTTCACTGTAGCTTCCACCTGCTGCCCAGAAGTCGTCATGCAGACCTGGGTGTCCCCACATGTCCCACTCCTAACACCCCTTGCTCATACCTACACAGCTGTCCTCATCACTGATCTCTAGGGTCTCTGGGTTTTGGGCCAGGAAGGCTGCCCCCTGAGCTCGAGCCTGCAGCCAGGAGCTGTGAGCAGCCATGTTGGTTAGCAGCACAGGAGTGTCTTCCTGGGCACAGTTTGATGCAAAGCTGATGATCCCAGCCTGAACCCACTGTCCCTCAGGCTCGCGGCACATCACGGGGCCCCCGGAATCTCCCTGGAGCCGGGCAACGGAAGCAAGGACAGACACCTGAGCCCCAGCCTTAGGCTAAGGCCCTTCCACAGCGGCCCTCCCACCCATCCCTGTGGATTGAGCACCCAGCCAAAGGCTAGGCCTCCTCCCTTGCTGCTCCCTTCCCCTGTCCTCCCTCTCAGACCTGACAGGGCCCCTGCACCCCAGGCTGGGGACCCCCACACAGCATCCCAGGCCGGGCTGGGCTGGCCAACAGCCGCTGGTGCAGCCGGTTGTAGAGACAGTTACACGTGGGGCGGCTGATAAGACGCAGGCGCAGATTCCGTAGAGTTGTGGGAGCTGGCAAAAGAGAGGGGGTTGGGACCGGAGTCTGGGCTCGGGGAAACAAGGGAGACTGGGGGCAGGGACAGTTGACAACTGAGGCTGTGTGACCTTTGGCAAGTGGAGTGCCTCTTTGGGCTTCAGTCTGGGACAGCACTTACCATCGCTGGTGTCCTGGTCCCAGCCAGTGGCCCAGCAAGAGATCCCAAAAGGGAAGCGATGGGCAGGTTGGGGCAAGCAGAGAGGTGTGTGGGCCGTGGGTTGGGCGAGCCGCAGCAGGGCCAGGTCTGAGCCCTGGCTGTAGTGGTTATAGGCCCTGGGCAACTGCAGAGCAGTCACCCCCACCTCTTCAGCCCCTGGGCTCAGCCCCTCACGCTGCAGAGAACCCACGACAACTGACCAGGAGTTCAGTTCTGTCACTGCTTCCCTGGAAGAGGGACAAGGCCAGGCGTTGAGTGCAAAGGGAACAGTGACACCATGGGAGACAGCACACGGTAGGTGAAAGGTGGACGAGTGTCAGCCCATGGCTTTAGGCAAGGTCTTTCCTTCTCCCCGTCTCAGTTTTCTCACCTATAAGGCTTCTACCATGAAAGCTTGTTACAGCATATTCTCAGTAAGTGGTACTTTGTTATTCTAACAGCAGGGATCAACTTTGCGGGGTCTGGGGACAAATCACCCACCCCCCAAAGCCAGAAACCCTGTTTGACCCCAGCCATAACTCACTTTTCAAAGCAGTGGGCAGCGGTGAGGACCCAGGTGTCTGCCACCAGGGACCCACTGCAGATGTGGACCCCCTGCCTCCTCACACTGGCCTGCCATGGCCACTCGCCAGGCACCGTGTTGCCTTCCTGGGGCTCAGGGGGGCCAGGGCCGCGCTGCCCACACGCTGTGGAGAGGGGTGGGTCAGGCTGACAGCAGGCCCCTGTCCTGCTCTCACCCCAGGCCTGACCCAGACCCAAGGAATACCCAGGCCCCACGTGTCCAGAGCTTACCAGGCTGAGCTGCTTGAAGACCTAGGAAGAGAGAGACTCGGGTGAGACCTGGGGGAGCCTTACCTGCCTGGCCCAGCGTTGGTGGAGGGGACAGGTTTGGGGGGACGGGCTCTGGGTCCTTGCTTATGACTCTGTGGCTACCTCACCAGCCCCTCCCAGAATGAAAATATTTATATGAGATTAAGAAACAGCTTTTATTGGAACCTATTCACGGCATACACTCAGTAATTAATTTTCCTCCCTCAACTGTACTCAGCACTCCTGGGCCTGAGGAACAGGGGTTCAGCTTGGGACCAGGCCAACCCTCCTCCAGGCTTCAGAACCCCCAACTTCTGCCCCTGCCCTGAGTCAGGGGGGCGGCCTGTGTATGTGGAGAGTATTAGCTTAATTGTGCCCTCAGCCATGGAGGCCTAAGAGGAAGGATTAGAAGCCTGCGTCATGTCCAAGTAGGGGAGGGCTCCAAGAGACTGAGACGCACCCCACCTCTGTTCTGGCGACTTAGACTCCCCCACCTTTCCAGAAACTCTACCGGAGGGTCTCCTGCCCTGCCTCTTCCCCATCACGGGCACACAAACACAGCCATTGAACATCTGAGCCAGGAAAGATGGGACGTGTAAAGATGGGGAGAGTGAGGCCAAAGGGCCCCACAACTTGCCTAGAGTCATTCTGGAGGTAGAGAGGCAGACAGGGCAGAGGGTACACACACAGACACAATGACAGTTTCTATAGACGTAGACTGTAATCTAGCCTAAGAAAATCACACCCATTTTGACACAGGTGGCTGCATACACCTCCCCACACACACAGCCACACTCAGTTATATTGCCACAGGCAGACTGTCCCCTCACAGACACCAAGCTGCAGGGGCTGCTCGGGCAGAGGGTGGCCCCTAAACTCCCACCATACCACTCCCACCCGCTCAAACACAGATGGCTCACCCTCTGTGAGGACCACCGCTCCCAGAATGAGCAGCCCTGGTCCCCAGCTCTGCTTCATGCTGCTCCAGGCCACTCTGCCACCTGTGCTCTGGTTCTGAGAGGCCACCTGGGTCTCCCTGGCTCCACCTCTGCTCCGCCCCCAGTTGGCTAGTAGTGAGGTGTTACTACTTTTCCTGGGTTGGAAGGGAGCCAGCAGCTCCTAGCTCTGGAGCTGTGACTGCATGACCCTGGGCTACTCACCACTCCTCTCGGCGCCTCAGCCATGGCCAGACTGCCTGGGTTCAAATCCCATTTCCCTCACTACTTGAGTGACCTTGGACAGTTAGCCTGTCTGTGCCTTGTGTGAAAAACTCAGAAGTGTTGAATGTAAAAATGTTTAGTCCAGAGCCTGGCATAGAATGAACTTACTCCAGGCATGGAAGCTCTCCTCCTGGAACTGTGAAGGGCACGGTGGGCAGGCCCTCCCAGTTCTAACTTCATTTCAGCTTCCCTGCCTCTCCGCTAGGCCCAGGTCCAAGTGAGTTTCACATACCTTCTCCCATCTTGCTGCAGAGGCAGTGTGTGCAGAGCTGGGTGTCGAAGGGCCGGGGCTGCTGCTTGCTGGCTATGAGACTGGCAAATCTCATCACGTCTCTGCCACCTCCTTGGGAAACAGGGTTACAGTGGTGCCCGCCTTTCTTGCCGGTGTTGGAAGACTCAATCAGGAAGGAAGAATGCTCAAGGTGCATCCTTTTTCTCTTCCTGACTTCTAACTCAGGCCAGTCCAGCCTGTGCAGGAACCCTGACCCCAACACAGAAGCAGCTGTGGCTAGGGTTAAAACCATAGACACTGGAGCCAACTGGCCCCAGGGGACTCCAATCCTCAGGACTCCCTAATACCCTCCCCAGCACTAGCTGTGTGATCTTAGGCAAATTGCTTAGCCTTTCTGTACCTCAGTTTCCTCATCAAGATAGGGATAATAACAGTACCAACCTCACACACTTGCTATGAGGACTATGAATTAACACATGTCATGTTCTTAAACAGTGCTTGGCATGTGGGTAAGTGCTCAATACATATTAGGAAAAAACAATACAAAAACACAACCTGTTCTTGGCTCTCCGTGGCTGCCAAGATTGGCCCGGGGTGGTAGATAAGGCAGCCAGAGGGGTTAAGGTTAGACTATAGGAAGAACTTCACAGCAAGCATGCACAGAACCAGAAGGGCAGCTTACCCTTGCAAGTGTGTGCTTTGTCCTCCCAGGAGAAGAGTCCTGGCTCCTGTGGGCAGCAGGGACAAGCTGCTGGCCTGTTTCGTGGGGGTGGGTGCTGATGGTGCCCCAGGGTCTTGCTCACTCCACACACTGGAGAAGGGACTAACTACCCTTCCCAGGCAGGCCCTCCACTCTCGCTCTGACTCATATCCTTCCAGTCCCAGAGGAGGCAAGACTGGGGAAGCCCCAACACTAGGGTCCCTAGGAGACAGATGCTCAGACTTGGCCAATTTATTTAAGAAATTTTATTGCTCAGAACCTTCCCTCCTTGGGTAACAGCAGGAGCTTTGGAAACCAGCCCTTGGAGACAGAGCCAGAGGCACTAGGGTGGAGGAAAGAGCGTGGCACATTTGGTTCATTGTCCTGTGTGCGAGGATGGTGGGGGTGGGGGTGGGGGTGGGTTGCAGACTCTTCTAAGGACCCAGACATGGCCCCCTTGGCAAGGCTCACATGCCAAAGCAGAGCAGATGAGGTCAGCCTGACATGAGGGCTCAGTGCCCCTTGACCTTGCCCTGGGGTCCCTGGACCTCGCGGAAGCTGAGCGTCATCAGGCCCACATTGATGGCATAGGTAGTGATGCAAACGATGCAGAAATCATAGAGCACGAAGAATAGGATCCAGGCCAGGTAGACAGAACCAGCGAGAGACACCAGGGAACTCAGCACCAGCAGGATAGATGCCCAGCGGGCCCGCAGGCAACCTGCAAGGTAGAAAAGGATCAGGCATGGGCTTTAGGGACTGGCCACCTCTAGAACACTGCCATGACTTCATGGTGCCACCCAGACATCAGGGGCTGCTGGGGAAGAGGCTCTAAAATGAGGCTCTGACAGGCCACATCAAGGCCTTGGTTCTCCTATCTGTTCAGTGACCCCTGGAACCCAAATAGGGAATTTTCTTGCTGAGCTCTGCATGAGAAGAAAGGCAAGCAATCCTTGGATTTCCCACAGAAAGGAACTTCTGAGTCTTTTCCACAAAACTGGGGTCCTAGGAAGTCTTTAAGGGCCGTTCTAGGGCCGGCCCCATGGCTTAGAGGTTAAGTGCGCGTGCTCCGCTGCTGGCGGCCAGGGTTTGGATCCTGGGCGCGCACCAACACACCGCTTGTACGGCCATGCTGAGGCCACGTCCCACATACAGCAACTAGAAGGATGTGCAGCTATGACATACAACTATCTACTGGGGTTTTGGGGGAAAAGTAAATAAATAAATAAAATTATAAAAAAAAAAAAAAAAGGGCCGTTCTAGCTCTGACAGTACCTAAACCAATTGCGACTCCGGTTAGTTCCCGCCCGCAGGGTGCTCTGTGATAAGCAGCTGGCTGGCTGCTGTTTGGGTCACCAAGATTGCAAGGGATGGGGCTGGGCTGGCCAAGGGGGAAAGGGGCCTGTCATGAAGGGGCAGGGCCACTCACCTAACAATAGCTGTAGTGTGTAGAAGATGCAACCAAATATGCTGTTGGATTGATTGAAGATGCTGTCCGGGCCCAGCAAGTGTTCTACCAGTCCAAAGCCCCGGCCCCACCTGGTGGAGGGGAGGCCCCAGGTTAGGAGTGTCAACTCAGTGCCTTGGGCCATGTGCTGGAAGGGTGATTTCCAAGAAGCCACCTGGGCTGTCCTTCCCTTTCTCCCCTTTCCCCCAACCCGCTCGTGAGTCCAAGGGTCGGTGACCTCCCAGCATAGCCACCCTTTGGCCAGGTCAGGATTCCATGTCACTGCCCCTATCCTATGTTAGGCCTGGCCATGGCTCCCCCACAGGCCTCTCTTTTCATCTTAGACCTTCAATAATTCTTAAGATGGCAAAGTAGGTATAACAGTTCACCTTGCTTTACAGAGTTACTAGAAACTGGGAATCCAAGACAGAATCTCTCTGCCCTGCACCCCTAAATCTCCAGCTCCTTGGCCGCCCACTCCCTTCCTCTGTAATCTTTCATCCCACTAACCTCGGGCTCTCATGCATAGCCAGAGTTGGCCACCTTATCCCCTAGCACGGCCTTTTCAGCAGTCCCTACACGCTACCCCACCTCCCCCTCCTGCCCAGTGACCATTATTACTTGGCATCAGGATCCACGTGTTACACTCCTGAATAACCCCAGTCCCCAGCACTATCTGCCCCCCACCCATCTCGGACACACCCGTTTCGCCAGGCAACGCCCCCTCGAGCAGCCCGGCCCCCAAGCGTCCGCTCCACGGGAACCCCGATCCCAGACTCCAGAATCATCTGACAATCTGGCCTCCATGCACTGCTCCCACGAGCAGCCCGGTCCCCGAAGCCTCCCACTTGCGCGCGCACCTGGAGGAGAAAACGCGCGAACAGCTGATGGCCGTGCCCACATCGCAGAGCGCGCGGTAATCTTTGTCCCGGGCGCGCGCCGCCTTCACGTGCAGCGCGTAGAGAGAGAGTATTAAGCCCGCGAGGCAGAGGGCGAGCCGCACCCAACCCGGGCTCCTCCAGGTAGCGCCCATGTCTTCCGGCCCCGCCCGAGGCGCCAGCTCTAAGGGAACCCGCCACGGAGCAGAAGCAGGGCAGGATATGGCCACGCCCTCTCCCGCCCCTCTGCCTGGGCGATTGGCCTGTCTGGTCTCGCACTCCCTGACCCAATTGGTTGTTCCTAAGACTTGATAGGCATGCTGGCGAGGTAGGAAAACAGTGAGGAAAGCTGGAACTGGAAAACCGGATAGGGAACGTGGGCAATTACGGACCAGGCGGCCTGCTAGGCAGGATGGGAGTTGTAGTCGGAGTGGCCGCAATGCCTCAAGGGAAATGGAGTCTCCGGACTTTAAAAATTATATTAATATGGCTAACAGTATAGTATGGCGCTTAATCTATGCCAAGCCCCGTTCTAAGCATTGGAACATCCAGGACTTAGAGACCAACGGATCAGGGAATCCAGTGAATACTGCGATCCGATCAAGAACACAGCATTTTCCCTGAAACTATTACTTCAGCATCATTAGGACTATACCTCCAATCCTCCTAGCTTGCTCAGCCATTTCCTCCTGCCTCACCAGCGCCTCCTGCGGCCGGTCTCTCCCCTCTTGAATTCCCAGCTCCATCACCCCGCCCACCCTCTTTCCAGTATCCTAACCTATGTTCTATTGTGGCGCCCGCCTGGCAAAACCCGAGCCTGGGTCAACCCAACAGTCTCTCCTTTCCAAGCCTTTGGTGAGCTAGCTGAGCTCTCCCCTTCACAGACATCGCATCTATTGATGACCCATCTCTCCTATACCTCTCCTTCCTTCCCGTCTGCACTGAAACTTGCTTCTCTTTCCCATTTCAGAAACAGCAACACATTTCCCTTCACAATCCAGTTTTGGAAAAGATTTTACAATCCCAGTCTCTACTTCCTCACTTCTTCTTTGCTGCCCAGCACACCACAAACTGGCTCCTGCCCCCAACACTCCTCTAACAACTAATGGCTGGTATCACCAGGACGCTAAATCCAATGGATATTTTTCAGCTCTTATCATGCTTGACCTCCCAAGAGTATCAGTCACGTTGAGCACTCCTTCCTGGGAACTCGGTCTTCCTCTGGCTTCTGTGATATTTCACTCTTCTGCTGGCCCTCCTCCCTCTCTGGCTGCTCCTTCTCAGACCCACTGCTCTTCTTCCAGACAGTGTGGTCAGCAGAATGACAGCCCCCAAAGATGTCCATGTCCTAATTCCTGGGACCTGTGAATATGTTAGGTTACATGGCAAATGGGAATTAAGGTTGCAGATGGAATTAAGGTTACTAATCTGCTGATTTTAAAACAGAGAGATTATCCCGTGGGTCCAATGTAATCACAAAGGTCCTTAAAAGTGAAAAAGGGAGGCAGAAGAAGAGAGTCAGAGGTATATATGACTATGAAAGAAAGGCACAGAGAGATCCAATGTTGCTAGCTTTGAAGATGGAGGAAGGGGGCCATGAGCTAAGGAGTGTGGATGGCCTTTAGAAGCAGGAAAGGGCAAATAAACGGAATCTCCTCTAAAGTCTCCAGAAAGGAACTGTTGAGATCTTGACTTTAGCCCAGCAAGACCCATGTCAGATTTCTGAACTACAGAACTGTAAGATAACAAATTCATGCTGTTTTAAGCCACTAAATTTGTGGTAATTTGTTACAGCAGCAATAGGAAACTAATACAGAGGACTAGGACTTACGCCTGTTTCTCATCTCTTTCCACAGTCTCCTGGAGTGTTTCTGTTATCTGTGGCTGGTTTCCCCCAGAATGAGTGATCTAAGAGGGAGAAAGATGGAAACCACAATATCTCTATGACTTAGCCTTGAAAGTCACACACTGTCATTTCTGCATTATCTTATTGGGTCATGTCAGCCCTGTTCAGTGTGGGAAGAGACTACAGAGTGGTATGAATACCAGGAAGTGGGAATCATTGAGGATTTATTGCTGTTCAACAAAAACCACTGCAAAAAATAATGGCTTAAAACAATAACAATCATTTTATTTTCTCTCACACTTTTTATGGATTAGGAATTTGGGAAGAGAATTTTGGCTGGGCAGTCCCGGCTAACATAATTGCAGTCAGATGATGGCTAACCCTGGAACGATGGGAGACTGACGCCGCTGAGGGATAACCTAGCAGCTCTCTCTCTTTCTTCTTGTAGTCTCAGGGGCTATCCATGTATCTGTGTAGTCTCTCTGAAGGGGCTAGTTTGGGCGTCCTCACAGCATGGCAGCCTCTAAGCTACAGCAGCCAGCTTCCAAAACTTTCCTCAATGATTTCCATCTCCTGGTACTTTTAACATTGTGTAGTCTCTTCTCACACTGAATAGTGCTAACCTGACCCAATAGGATAATGCAGAAATGATGGTGTGTGATTTTCAAGGCTAAGTCATAAAAATATTGTGGCTTCCATCTATCTCTCTGTCGAATCAGATCACTCACCCTGGGGGAAGCCAGCTGCCAGGTGATGAGGACACTTAAGCAGCCCTAGGGAGAGGTCCACTTAGTGAGGAACTGAGGCCTCCTGCCAACAACCAGCACTTACTTGCTGGGCATGTGAGAGAGCCACCCTGGAAGTGAATTCTCTAGCACCAGTCAAGCCTTCAGATGACTGTAGTTTTGGCCAACATCTTGACTGCAACCTCATGAGAGACCTGAGCCAGAACCACCTAGCTAAGCTGCTCCCAGATTCCTGACCCAAAGAAACTGCGTAAGATAATAAATGTTTTTGTTTTGAGCTGCTATGTTGTTGGGTTTTTTTTGTGAGGAAGATCAGCCCTGAGCTAACATCTGCCATTCCTCCTCTTTTTGCTGAGGAAGACTGGCCCTGAGCTAACGTCCATGCTGATCTTCCTCCACTTTATAGGGGACGCTGCCACAGCATGGCCTGACAAGCGGTGCGTCATGCGTGCCCGGGATCCGAACCCAGGCCGCCAGCAGCGGAGCATGTGCACTTAACTGCTTAGCTCAAGGGCCGGCCCTTGAGCTGCTATATTTTGGGGGTAATTTGTTACACAGCAATAGATGATTAATACAGGGCAGTCAGACTGCTTACACAGCAGCTCAGGGCTCCAGTACAAGTGCTCCTTGTACTTGGCTCCCACAGGGCTCCAGTGCTCCTGACTTGTAGCCAGGTGGAAGCTGCATCACCTATTATTATTTTTTTATTTTTTAATGTTAAAATGTTTTAAGAATAGTTTCAAAGTGCATCATTTTTTATGATCTAGCTTCAGAAGTCGTATAGTATTCCACTGTAATCATAAACCTGCTCAGTCCCAAGTGGAAGGAACATAGAATGCCACCTCTTGATGAGAGAAGTGTCATAGGCATATTCTAAGAAGCTCATGTGGGGTGGGCCATCTTTGGAAAATACAAACTGTCACAGGGAGTAACATTATTTCCTCCCCTGTCTTCTCTTACTCCCGATAGGTGACAGTTTCCAAGCTCTGACTTGAGCCCAGATCTCTCTCCTGGGCTCTAGACCCCATAGCAGAAACACCTCTTGGATGTCACCATCTAGATGTCTCACAGGCCAATCAGATGCAATGCAATGCACCCAAAACTGAACCCCTTACCTTCCCCAAACCTGTTCCTCTTCTGGGGTTTCCCATTTTAACCATGGCCCATCCATCCACCTAAGCCGCTCCTCCTGGACTACTCTCTCACTCCCCATAATCTAGGCAGACCACACCTTGACCCAAGCCATCATCACCTCCCACCTAGATAAATGCAGTAGCCTCCTCGCTGGCTTCCCAGATATTCTTGTCTCCCACCCCAAGATCCATTCTCCACACTCAGCAATCAAAGTGATCCTTTATAAAATAAAGTTGTAGTTTTGTCGCTTGCTGCCTTTCAATAACATCCCATTCCAATAAATGGGAGAATAAAGCCCAATATCTCTTTCATTTATTTAACAAATGTTTATTGAGTACTGCAACGTGCCAGAGATTGTGTTAGGGGCTTCGGATAAATCAGTAAAGCAGACAAATATTCATGCTCTCGTCTTATATTTTAGAAGAGGAGAAAAAATGAGCAATTAATATAATAAATACATAAAGTATATGGTATGTTGTTGGTGATAAAGGCTTTGGATAAAATAAAAGGTGGAGCAGAGTGAGGGGAATGGAGATGATTGCAATCTTAAATAGCATGGTCTGAGTAGGCTTCATTCAATTGACATTTGGGTAAAAGCTTGAAGGAGGTGAGGGAGTAAGCTATGTGGCTATCTAGGGGAAGGGTGTTCCAGGCAGAGGGAACAGCCAGCGAGAGGCTCTGAGGTGGAAGGTGCCTGGTGTGCTTGGGGAACAACAGGGAGGCCAGTGTGACTGGAGACAGTGAGTGTGGGGGAGTGACGATGGAGAGGAGAGAGGGGGACGAATCTTTTAATCTTCCTGCGCCTCAGTTCCCTCATCTGTAAAATGAGGATAATAATAGTACCTGCCTCTGGAGGGTTGTTATGAAGCTTTTAGAAGAGTGCTAGCTCGTGGAGTGCATGTTCGACCTCCGCCGCCGGGGGGCAGCAGCGAGTTCAGGCCGAGCGCTGGTCAAGCGCGCCGGGTCAAAAGAAGTGAGGCCATTCCCGGACACCGCCCGCCTCTGTGGCAACCACCGCAGCAGTCTCGCGCCCTCTTGTCCACGCCGTGGCCACGTGAGTGCCGAGTTCTGGCACATCACAAGCACCGTGAGTCCTTTGCTTGTCTGCGCAAGATGTCCTCCCTGCCGGGAGCACCCTTCCCTCTGCCTTCTGCAGGCTCAAGCCGTGCCCGCCTCTAGAGCTGAGTGGCCTCCTGGCTTCACCCCAAGATAGTGTCAAGACGCTGGAAAAGAAAGGGTGGGAATGGTGTGGGGATGGGGGGCGAAGAGGAAATCCAGAGACTCAGGGAGCCCCTTTGGTGAAGGGTTGCACCTCTGCTGAAGTTTAAGGAAAGCCTTTGGGGTCCAAAGATGTCCCCTGCTTCGCTTTACCCTTTTTATTTTTTTTATAATTTTTATTTATTTATTTTTTCCCCCCAAAGCCCCAGTAGATAGTTGTATGTCATAGTTGCACATCCTTCTAGTTGCTGTATGTGGGACACGGCCTCAGCATGGCCGGAGAAGCGGTGGGTCGGTGCGCGCTGGGGATCCGAACCCGGGCGCCAGTAGCGGAGTGCGGGCACTTAACCGCTAAGCCACGGGGCCGACCCCTACCCTTTTTATATTTAAAATTTTTAAAATATTTAGAAAATACATAACTGCGGTGAAGAAAAATCCAATCAGTACAAGTACACACACACAGACACACTGAAAAGTCTCTCTCCCGTTTATCTCTTGGAAAAAGTAATTCTATTTTCTTTTTTTTTTTTGTGAGGAAGATCGGCCCTGAGCTAACACCTGCCAATCCTCCTCTTTTTTTTTTTTTTTTTTTGCCGAGGAAGACTGGCCCTGGGCTAACATTCATGCCCATCTTCCTCCACTTTATATGGGATGCCACCACAGCATGGCCTGACAAGCAGTGTGTCGGTGCACGCCCGGGATCCGGGCCAGCGAACCCCTGGCCGCCGCAGCGAAGTGCACGCACTTAACCGCCTGCGCCACCGGGCCGGCCCCAGTAATTCTATTTTCACTGGTCACTCTGCATTTGGTCTCACTGACCCGCACTCTCCCAATCATTATAGCCAGAATGTTCTAAGAGTTAAAACCCTTGGGTGACTTCTTACTACCTCAGGACGAATGCAGACTCCTTATTTTTCATGATCTGGCTCTGGTCACCCCATTTGGCCCCTCTCCTTCCCAGACTCTACATGGCTCCAGCCATATCCTCAGATTATCCAGGCTATTCTCTATCCTGCCATCCTTCCCACTCCAGCTCCCCTGCCTGGCCAAGTCCTATTCATGCTGCACCTGTACCAATGTCCCAGTCCCTATCTGATGCTCCCACAGCCTCCTGTGGAGCCCTCATCACAGCTGATGACACTGAAACTGTCTGTCTTCCTCTTCAGGGCAGGGAAAAGATCCATTTATTTGATTTAACACCCAATCTTCTCTCCTGGCACAGAGAAGTGACCCAATCTGTGTTTGTTGCAGGCATAAACGAACGAATAATAATAATACCTAACACTTACATAGTGCTAATTCCACCCCTGGCACGGTTCTAGGCACTTTACATATATACATTCATGTAACCACACGACCTCAAGGTTGATACATCCTTATTTTACCAGTACGGAAATTAAAGCATTGAGCAGTATAAGTATCTTGCCCCAGATGGTAAATGGCTGAGCTGAGGTTTGAACCGGGCAGTCTGGTTTCCCGTAAGTGAGTCAAGAGCTGGAAGGAGAAGGACGGGACCTCAGGGAAGGAGTCCAGGTAGGGTTTGGTCTGTGCGCTTTACATCTAAGGGTCTTCGCGCCATCTCCCGTTTCGCTCCTAGGGATCCCATTTTAGAGAGGAGGAGACAGAGGCCCAGAGAGACCACAGATAACTCTGGGAGCCCTGTGGAGGGAGCCGTGGTATTTATTTGGGGCTTCGGGAGCAGGGGCATAGCCAGGATGGGCTGGCGCCAAGGTTCTCTGCTCCAAACTACAATTCCCAGGAGGCACCGGGCGCCCCCAGCCCACTTGACGTCACGGCGGCAGAGAGGGCGGCAGAAGGCGCAGGCGGCTCGGCTCGCCTGGCCTGTCGACTGTTGGGCGGTTCAACTCGGACCCCGGTCCTGGCTCTGGCCCCGCGGTAAGTGGAGTAACCCGCGCGGACCCTGCCTGCGCGGGCTTCGCAGCGCGTGCCTGCAGCTTTCGCCATCGCGCTGGACCGCGGGAGTGCGCGTGGACGGGGGCTGGCGTCTACCGTATGGTGGGGATCCGGGCAGAACCAGGTGACCCTGCGGAGCGAGAACCCAGACGGGGCCTCCTGGCCCGAGGCTTCCATGCAGCCGGCCCTCGGGCGCACAATACTGTGTGCCGCACGTATGCAAGCCAGGCTTGGGGCTCCGGTCTGAAGACGCTGGATAGGGGTCAGCCCCGCCCCCTGAACGAGGATGCCCAGGACCAGAGAGAGCGGGGGCAAGGTTTTCGGGCTGAGGGTCTCCTCTCTTCCAGAGCACCAGATGGAGCCTCAGGTTGAAGAATAGGAGCTACGGACAGCAAAGTTGTCCATGCTCGGCCTGTGTGTGTTTGGGGAGGTGGTGGAAGGGGTGGGCAGAGATTGCCCAGGCCTGAGGTTACCAGTGCCCGTGTGGAGAGGTGGTGCGGATTGTCTGGATTCGGGTCCTTACAACTTCCCCTTCCCCCACCCCGGTAGATGGGAGCTGCTCCCGTGGGGCTGAGCTCGTCAGCATCCTCGCCTGGCCCTCGCCCTTGAAGTCGGAGAAGAGCCTCTGCCCACCCATACCCCTCTTGCCCCGTTTTGGGGTCGCCTCCGTCTGTCTGGTCCTCAACCCTAGGGGCCGCCGAGTCCGACAGAGGAGCAGGACGATGATACTGGCGTCGGTGCTGGGGAGTGGCCCCCGGGGTGGGCCTCCACTCCGGCCCCTCCTGGGGCCCGCACTCTTGCTCCGGGCAGGCTCCACATCAGCCACCGATACACACCACGTGGAGATGGCGCGGGAGCGCTCCAAGACCGTGACCTCCTTTTACAACCAGTCAGCCATCGATGTGGCAGCGGAGAAGGTGCGCACCTGGGGCAACAAGGCCCGGGGCCGGGGCTAGAGAGGGTGTCCAGGAAAGGGTGGAGCTAATGTGGTGTGGTAGGGAGTTGGAGATCCAATGCTCAAAGCCCATCTGCCCCTCCAGCCCTCAGTCCGCCTCACTCCGACCATGATGCTCTATTCAGGTCGCTCTCAGGATGGCAGCCACCTTCTGGTAAGATTCCTACCTCCTGTTTTTCTCTTGGTCCCTGGAGCTCTAGCCTAGCCACTCAGGCCCTGGCCCTGCCTTCCCTCCTGTTTTTCATCTAGAAAAGTGGCCGGTACTTGCAGCAAGAGTTGCCAGTGAGGATCGCTCACCGCATTAAGGGCTTCCGCAGCCTTCCCTTCATCATTGGCTGCAACCCCACCATACTGCACGTGGTAAGGTGGCCTCCAGGGGCATGGGTTTCCCTAGTAGAGGGGACCTTAGATCAATGTCCCACTGCCCACGGGGCAAATAGGGAGACGGGACCAGAGTGGCAGAGACTTGCCTGCCAAAAGGTTTCAGGGCCATGGAGGACTCACCCAAGCCTTCAGAGGCCAAAGCTGCATACTCATGGAAGATTGAAAGACGGGGATGGGGATTTGAACCAAGGGAATTGGGGTGGATGGCAATCCCCATGGGTAGGCACGGGTGGCTATTCTCTGCCTGGTGGCCACAGCATCCCTGTGAATTCCCATACCTCTTCCTTGCAGCACGAGCTGTACATCCGTGCCTTCCAGAAGCTGACAGACTTCCCTCCGGTAAGGGCTGGGCCAGGGCAGGGTGAGGGGCTGAGAGGTCAGGGCTGGACCATCCATACTCATGACTCCGTGGCCTGCAGATCAAGGACCAGACGGACGAGGCCCGATACTGCCAGCTGGTGCGACAGCTGTTGGACGACCACAAGGATGTGGTGACCCTCTTAGCTGAGGGACTACGTGAGAGCCGGAAGCACATAGAGGTCAGGGGCAGTGCAGTGGGGGCCCAGGCCTGTTGGGGGGGCCTGGGAAGGGCAGAGGGTTTCTGAGGCCCCACTCTTTATACAGGATGAGAAGCTAGTCCGCTACTTCTTGGACAAGACGTTGACTTCAAGGCTTGGGATCCGCATGTTGGCCACACATCATCTGGCACTGCATGAGGACAAGGTGGGGTGTTGGGACCTGAGACCCACCTGGGAATGTCAAGTGGGACAGAGGGGACTGAGCGAGGGGACTGGGGACTGGGCCGAGGGCCTGGGAGAGGCTTGAGGCTGCTTCAGCAGTCCAGAGGTTGCAAGCATTTGGTGGCCGAGGTGTGGGTAGAGGTGCTGCCTACTCCTGACTTTCTTTCTCCTGCCAGCCTGACTTTGTTGGCATCATCTGCACTCGCCTCTCTCCAAAGAAGATTATCGAAAAGTGGGTGGACTTTGCCAGGTAAGGCTGGAACGGCTAAGGGGGTGGATGTCTTTGGGCAGGGAAAGCTTGGGTCTGAACCCTTACCCAGAGCAGTCTAGGGCAGGGTTTCTCAACCGTGGCACTATTAACATTTTGGGCCAGATAATTCTTTTTTGTGAGGGGCTGTCCTGTGCGTGTTAGGGTGTTTAGAAGGATCCCTGGCCTCTACTCACTTGATGCCAGTAGTACTCCCCAGTCGTGACAAGCAAAAATGTCTCTAGAAATTGCAAAATTTCTCTGGGGGGGAGCGGGGGCAGAATCGCCTCCAGTTGAGAACCGCTGGTCTAGGTCTGAACCCTTGCCCCTATCCACAGACGCCTGTGTGAGCACAAGTATGGCAATGCCCCCCGTGTCCGCATCAATGGACATGTGGCCGCCCGTTTCCCCTTCATCCCCATGCCGCTGGACTACATCCTGCCCGAGCTGCTCAAGAATGCCATGAGGTGGGCTGGCTGCATATGTGGGAAGGGGGCAGACATGAACTCTGGGGTGAGGCTGAGGTACCACTACCTACTGGTCTTTCCCCCTTGCATAGAGCCACGATGGAGAGTCACTTGGACACTCCCTACAATGTCCCAGATGTGGTCATCACCATTGCCAACAATGATATCGATCTTGTCATCAGGTTTGCTCTGAGTGGGAGTGGGGCTGGGGTGGGTGGAGGTTCCAGGCACTGTTTCTTTTCTTTCTTTTTTTTTTTTTTGGTGAGGAAGATCAGCCCTGAGCTAACATCCATGCTAATCCTCCTCTTTTTTTGCTGAGGAAGACCGGCTCTGAGCTAACATCTATTGCCAATCCTCCTCCTTTTTTCCCCCAAAGCCCCAGTAGATAGTCGTATGTCATAGTTGCACATTCTTCTAGTTGCTGTATGTGGGACGCGGCCTCAGCATGGCCGAACAAGCAGTGCGTCGTTGCGCGCCCGGGATCCGAACCCGGGCCGCCAGTAACGGAGCATGCGCACTTAACCGCTAAGCCACGGGACCGGCCCTCAGGCACTGTTTCTGACTTGCTGTATGACCTCAAGCCAGTACCTGCCCCATTCTGAGACCTGGTCCCTGATCAGACAAGATGTTCTCTGGTCCTGAGATTGCCATGAGCTGGAGAGAGAAGGTATGAGCAGTCAGTGGCCCAGGCAGAACTGAAGATGGAGGAATGTAGCTTATAAAAAACAAGGCCCAAGGGTCTAGGTGGACCACATTCCATCTTTGGGTGGAAGGGACAGGAAGGCAGACTTAGCACTGTCTGCTTGGGAGGTAGTGAGCTCCCCATCGAAGCTGAGCCAAACTCATGATATCGACATCCTGCCAGGATTTCAGACCGGGGCGGGGGAATCGCTCACAAAGACCTGGATCGGGTTATGGACTACCACTTCACTACAGCTGAGGCCAGCACCCAGGACCCCCGGATCAGTCCCCTCTTTGGCCACCTGGACATGCACAGTGGTGGCCAGTCAGGACCCATGCATGGGTGAGACCCCACCTGGCCAGGATGGAGGGGTGGGGGGCTCTAGGAGACTCAAGCCTCTGAAGCCCCTGTCCTATCCCCCTGCCCACTCCCAGCTTTGGCTTCGGGCTGCCCACATCACGGGCCTACGCGGAGTACCTTGGTGGTTCCCTCCAGCTGCAGTCCCTGCAGGGCATTGGCACGGATGTCTACCTGCGGCTCCGTCACATCGATGGCCGGGAGGAAAGCTTCCGCATCTGACCCCGCAGCCCTTGGCCTGCTCGCCTGCCCAGCCTGGGCCACCCACCCTGCCCAGACCTTCTGGGCCAGGCAGGGTGCCACCCTGCTCCACATGCTGCTGCATCTTGGGTCTTAGGGCCCCAAACAGATGGACTTCCATGGAGCTGGGAGCCACCCCTCCTTGACAGGATCCACTGCTTCCCTGCCTCCAGGCCTTGGAGGGGAGGAAGTGGGGACCCTTGAGGCTTCCAGCACCAGCTCCGTCATTCTCGTTCCTGGGGAACCCCCACTTTGACCTGCTGTCTGTTATTAAAGTTCACATTTGGAATGCCCTCTTGGGCCCCGTGTGTGGGGAGGGCAGGTGAGCTTTTGTTTCTGCCCACATTCAAGTTCCCTGGGCCCTTGGGTTAAACTAGTTCATGTCCCAGTCTCTAACTGTCCTGACAGCCAGGAGTAGAATTGGCCCCAAGTCTCTTGCACATTTTGTTTGGTGGGAGTGGGGGTGAGGGGCGGTCTGGCAGTTTATACAAAGACCTTTCATTCATTTCATGTTACAAATGTTTCTGGGTCCCAGACAACATTGAGGGTCCAAGTGGGCCCAGCTTCAGACCTCAGTTCTGACTCTTCCCTTCCTGGCAGTCACAGGTTCTGGAGGTGAAGGTCACCAGATTTGGCAACCTCCTGAACCACCTGATTGCTGAACCTGAGTAAGGTTAAAAATACTGCTTGCCAGCTGTGCCTGCTGCTGCCAAGGAAAGGAACACACACGATTGTGCCGTGGCAGGCCCCCGAGGACAGTGGGGCCCTGGTTGGGAGGGCAAAAGGAAAAGGCTCTGGAGAGCAGGTGGGGACCCCTATCTTGCTAGGGAAGGAGAAGACAGGCCTGAGGGCCTGCTTGGTGGGACTGGTGATGGCAGTGGAGGTTTTGAGGGAAGACAGGGATTGTATCTAGAGGGCAAATTCCAGGGGGTGGGAAACCACAGTGACTTGCCAGGCTGAAAATCCTGTTGGCTGCAGCAGTGGGGTGAAGCTAAAGAGGTAGGTGGCAGTCAGGGTGAAGGGCCTTGAATGTACAGCCAAGAAGCATGGGCTTTATCCTGCAGGAGGATGGGTTTTAAGCTAGGAAGGGATGTTTCAGGTTGGATTCTCTAGAAGCAGACCCCGAGCGGAGGATTTGTGTCCATGTGATTTGTTGAGAAAGCAGTCCCGGAAGTGAGTAGGGGAAGCCGGAAAGGGAAGGGCAGGAGGCCAGGCAAGGATGTGGTCTAAGGCAAAAGTTCCGAGCCAAAGTTCTGCCTCAGAGCTGGAGGCCAGATTGGTAACTAAGCTCCACCGTCATTGATGAACTCCTCCATCTGACAATCATTGGTTAATGTCTGTGTTGGGAAGTGTGAGTGGGGAGGTACTTGAACTTCCAGGCCGAAAAATTGAGTTTTCAGCTCTTTCAGGCAAAACAGCTCTATTAGCCGAGAGGCAGTTCGACAAAGAAGAGCCTCTGGTGCTGGTTTCTGAAAGCACATCAAAGGTAATCGGGGCACAGAGAAGCAATAAAGAGAGATTCCAGGGGATCTACGTAGTTCTAGGAAGAACAGTGTTTCGCATATCAGAAGAATCACTGGTGGAGGGACAGTAGTGAGGAGCTTGGTGCAGTGACCTTGATCAGGGATTTATAAAACCTAGGCTAATCCTTAACTAGAAGGACAGTATTTGTAACTGAAGATGTTGGGTGAAGTCAAAGGTGAGGCACCAGAACCCTGGGTGGATAGAATAACAATCTTGAAGATGAGGGGTGGGGTGGGGAGTGGGAAAAGGCATTACAATTTTAATTTTTTCTTTCCTGACTGTTGTTTGTCTTCTGTTTCTCATGATGCCAGACAGCTGCATTCACTGCCCCCCACAACTCCTCATTTCCCCAAAGCCAAGTTATCAGCACTTCCCACTGCCATCCCCCCCAAATATCTGACTCAGTTACTTCTTGATCTGTAACCTTAGGCCTTGAGCATTCCACCCGTCTTAGAATTGTTTCGAAGTCCAATAACCAAATTATAAGTCAAAGAAGGTTCAGCGAGTGGCCAAAGGGAATGTTTACTGAGCACCTACCCTGTCTGGCACTGTGCAATACACTTGTTTTATATACATAAGAGCTAGATAAATATGTGGTTTAACCTTCATATAGTTATATGGCTTATACAGTTATATATAGTTTTACCTTCACCTACACTCGGAGAATGGACACACTTGTACAACTTACTCAGAGTAGAGTCAGAACCCAGGATTCCTCACTCATTAAGTCCAAGACACTCTCCATTATGTCCACTGCCTTTGGCTAGTGTCTGTTCAGGGGTCGTCTGGTTTGGGGGCCTAGTCATTTCTTTAGAAAGGCTTGATTCTGTGAGAATAATTTATTGGCTGTCCCTAGACACACCCGTCCTGCTTCCCCCACCCCAAACGTATCCTTTTCCCACCCTGAACAAGGAAGGCAGTTTCCTCAATGTTTAAAAAAAGGGGTGATCGGTACTAGGCTGGCGAAGTGGGCGGCGCAGGAGTGGGTGTTGATTCCTGGCTCGAGGCCTGATAATTGGCACGTCTTGGCTTCCTCAGGGACCAGGGCCTTTAAAAAGATCGAGCTGAGTCATCAGATCAAGAAAGTCTCCTCTTTTCAACTCTAGGGTGCAGCCATATTCTCACACCGAAAGAAAGGAACCCCAGGGCACTCGGCACACTAAACGTCAAGCTTGTCTTCGGCGCCGCCCACATGGCCACACTAACCAATGACCTCCTGACACGTCACAGACCCCACCCTCCAGCCTGCTGCTGCCTCCGCCACGCGTCGCTGACCCGGAGCTGAAAGCACTGCGCGGCGCCGGAATCTGGCGTCACTTCCACCACAGCGATGGCGGCACAGGGAGCGTCTGCGGCGATTGCGGCGGCAACTTCAGGGGTCGCGGGGGAGGGCGAGCCCGGGCCCGGGGAGAGTGCGGCGGTCGAGGGGACCGCCCCGTCCCCGGGCCGGGTCTCTCCGCCGACCCCGGCGCGCGGCGAGCCGGAAGTCACCGTGGAGATCGGAGAAACGTACCTGTGCCGGCGTCCGGATAGCACCTGGCGTGAGGGCGGAGCAGGGGCATGGGCGGGGCCTGGGGACGGGTTCTCTGAGGGGCTGGGAGTCGTGGAGGGCGGGGCTGGAGGAAAGAGAAGGCGAAGTTTCAGGCTATCCCGGGCGCCGCCTACAAACCCCACCTGTCAGGCTATCGCAGAATTCTTCTTGTATATAGAGCTTCCTTTCCACCTTCTTGCCCACTGTTAGGCTTCATTCCCTTTTCTTGTTAACCTTGCTTCCTCGCTGGTCTCTCTTGTCTCTGCGACTTCCGCTTCCATCCGTCCCCTACAGCTGCCAGCGGAGAGGACCTTCCAGAACACAAAAACGAGCTTTCCCTTCCCTTCCATTGCCTTGCCTCATCTTCAAAGTAAACCCCTTAGAATGGCATTCATCTTTGTGACCTCTCTGGTGTCTAACCACCCCTAGCAAAGGCCATTTCCAGACCAGACCACTCTGTACCTTCCCGAAGACCATATGTCTTTTACCACCTGTGCCCTCTGCCCTTTCTTCCCCTTCTTGTTCACCTGGCTAGCTCCTACTGATCTCTTTAACACCATATTCCCTGCGATGCCATTCCTGACTCCCTTCAGGCAAAGTGAGTCATTCCCTTCTGTATGTTCCTGCAGCATTTTCTTCATACCTCAGCTATGGAATATGTAACGTTATGTTGTCATTGTCTCTCTGTGTCTTTTCCTATCAAAGTGGGAACTTCTGGAGGGTAGGTCTGCTTGTGATTCATTGCTGTGTCCTCTGTACCCAGCAATAGCATAGCATAGGGCCAGACATGCAATGGTTGTCTTACTCATGTGTTAAATGGTATGCTAGTTGTCAGGTGCTATACTACTAAAGCTTTAAAGGCATTAACTGACCCTCTGAGGTGGGCACTAGTATCCCTATTTTACAGATGAAGAAACTGAGGCTCAGAAAGTTGAAATAACTTGCTTAGTTAAACATAGCTAGGAAGTTGAGAGCTAGAATTCTATATAAACCTAGGTTGTCTGACTCCAGAGCCAGCCCTCATGACCCCTGAACAAATGAATGATTGGGTATAGTGAAATAAGCATTGAATTTGGAGCCAGACTTATACCCAGTTAAGTATTAGCTCTTATCACATTTCAACTTTGTGAGCCTGGGTAAGCCTCAGTTTTCTTATCTGTAAAATAAGAATAACAGCTCCATCCTGGCCCACCTCACAGGCGATGATTGAATGGAATGGCAGATGTGGACAGGTGAGGTTAGCTTATGTGTGGCTCTGGAATCTGGAAACTGCTCCTCAGTGTAAAAGATTCCTCTTGTTCCAGCCTTGCCTTCCTTCCTGATGATCCTAGCCTTCTTCCTTCACAGATTCTGCTGAAGTGATCCAGTCTCGAGTGAATGATCAGGAGGGCCGAGAGGAATTCTATGTACACTACGTGGGCTGTGAGTGACTTGGGGTATCCGGGCCTGGGTGGGGGAGAGGGGTGGAAGGGCAGCACCCTCATGGCCCATCCTCACAGTTAACCGGCGGCTAGACGAATGGGTGGACAAGAACCGGCTGGCGCTGACCAAGACAGTGAAGGATGCTGTGCAGAAGAACTCAGAGAAGTACCTGAGTGAGCTGGCTGAGCAGCCTGAGCGCAAGATCACTCGCAACCAGAAGCGCAAGCATGACGAAATCAACCACGTGCAGAAGGTCCGGGCCCCCCCCCTTCCCTGGGGCCCCAGGAGGTTCAGCTACCTCTGCCGACTCCTTTGGGTCCCAGTGCAAAAACCACAGCAGCTCCCATTTCTTAAGCTCCTGCAGTGCGACAGGGACTTTACCTACCTCTTCTTATGTACTCTTTGAAGAGATAAGAAAACTGAGGCTCAGAGAGGGCAGGGGCTTGGCTGTAGTCTCACAGCAAAGAAATGGTACAGCTGGGACTGGAACTCAGGCCTCCTGTACTGATAGCCTCTTTTGTCTCCCGTTGGCTGTGCCACATTAGACAAAATGACTTGAAGTCCAAGGGGAAAGAAGAAAATGAATGACGTTGGGCACTTGCTATTGCCAGGCATCATGCTGAGTACTGTACATGTGTAAGCTCATATCCTCCCTAACAATTCAACACCACAAAGATAATTGTTTCCTTTTGTGAATGAGGATGCAGGCTCAGAGAGGTTAGGTGACATGCTTAAGGTCACACAGCTAGTAAAAAGGTGGGCTGGAGTTAGAACAATAATAGCAAACATTAATTGGCTCGTGAGCCAGAGTTTTAGGCTAAGTGTTTTACTACATGTCCTCACTGAAGTTTCACAGCAACCCTGTGAGGTAAGCATTATTATTATTCTCAGTTTACAGGGAAGGAACAAACAGGTTTAGGAACCCAGTCGAATTAGATTTGCCAACTAGATTGTTCTACTTTGGGGCACAAACCATTAACTGTGGCTTTGACACATCCTAGAAACTCAGGCCATTTGTTTCTAAAACCTGAGTTCTTTTCACCAAGCCAGCCAGCCCCTGGGGGGTTAGTTTCCTGCCACCCTGAGCCTCGGTTTCTTGATTTGTAAAGTGGGGAGTGCAGACGAGAACAGGGTTTGTTGAACTCTCAAAGCATCGGACATTCATTAGTTCCAGCCAGTGCGCTTTTATCCTTCTGATCGCTCGTGTGCTCTGCGGCATGTTTTTTAAACTGTGGGGTGCAGCTGTTAGTACATTGCCAGATTAGTTCAGTGCATTGTGACCAGCATTTATATTTTTTAAATGGAAGAAAGAAATAGGATAAGACAGAAAATATTAGAGTGCATTGAATTTTATTAAAGGTAAGTATTTTTTTGAGAAACTTTTATTTAACGTACAAGTACACATATGTATATACACAAACATGTCAACTGGTTTATAGTGCTAATTGCACTTCCTACTGTGGGTTGTGATTAAAAGATAATTTGAAATACCCTGAACTAGAAAGTCCTCTCCAGGTCTAAGGCAGCACTGTCCAGTTGGACTTCCTGTGATAAATGTCAAGCGTTCTATATCTGTACTGTCCGGCGGAGTAGCCTCTAGCCACATGTGGCTACTGAGCGCTTAAAAGGTGTTTAGTGTGACTAAGAATTAAATTTTATTTAAACTTAATGAATTTAAAAAGCCACACGTGGCTAGTTGCTACTCGATTGGACAGGTTCTAAGGTTCTCTTAGTTCCCCAACCAGGTTGCACTGGCAAATTAAGTCTCAAAGATGTACCTCCAAGCTGGCAATCAGCAGGGTGAATGACAATGGGCCAATGGTGATAAAGGGTGGATAATCAGCGAGGTAACGATCAGCAAGGTTCTTCAGAGCCTAATTAATGTTTCGTTCTAAATAAATTGCAGCATTTAAGAAAAGTAGTGTTTTTGTAGTTCTTTAATGCATTTGCAGAAGAGGATTGTGTCTTGTGAGAGTCTGGGAAATGCATTTTAAAGAGGCCTATGAGCAGGAAAATCTTTCTTCCCTCATCTTTGCGGGGGTTAGGCTCGGAGTTGGACAGAGTGGGGGCCCATGCCCAACTGTGCTAACCTAGGGCAAGTGATCTCACCTCTTTGTGCCTCAGTTTCCTCTTTTGTGCAGCGCGGATAATGAACACTCTTGTCTCAGGCTCACTGTGAGGACCAAATGAAATAACGCCTGTGGAGTGCTTGGCAGCTAGTTCCCAAGGGCAAGTGACCTCCCCTCTCCCTCCTGTTTCTTTTGTGTAAAATAGAAAGAAGAACGTTGTATCTCAGGGTTGCTGAAAGGGCTAAATGAGGCCATATAGGCAAAGTGCTCTGTGGAAGGGGGTTCTGGGTAAAACACTGGCTCCTTTCTCCCTTCTCAACTACAGGACAAGGCTGCCGCCGTCTACTCTGCTGTAGGTCATAGGCCTTGGGTCCCCCCTCCATTGTCTGTCTGTACTTGGTTCCTCCTACAGAGTCAGGCCTAGGAACAGGATGTGCTGTGAGTGTGACATGATTTTTAGTCTCTGCTTTCTTTTTTTTTTTTTTTTTTTTAAAGATTTTTATTTATTTATTTTTCCCCCAAAGCCCCAGTACATAGTTGTCTGTCATAGCTGCACATCCTTCTAGTTGCTGTATGTGGGACGCGGCCCCAGCATGGCCGGAGGAGCGGTGCCTCGGTGCGCACCCGGGATCCGAACCCGGGCCGCCGGCAGCGGAGCGCACGCACTTAACCGCTAAGCCACGGGGCCGGCCCATAGTCTCTGCTTTCTAAGGACTTGGAAAATAGGGGAAACCAAGTGGGGGCAGTCAGAGGGTATTATTATTAACCACTGTGTTCCTGACTTGGGAAGGAGAGGGTGTATTCTGCATCTGAACAATCCAGTCAGGCCTCCTGGAGGAGGTGGGCCTTGAAGGACAGGAAGGAGCACAGTGAGAACAATTACACATGCTAGCTCACAAAGCTCTGCCTCATCACACACTCACCTAGCTCACGCTCTGTACTGGGTGGAGTAAACATGTTCTGGCGGCAGTAGGAGAGGGAAGGACATTCAAGGAGGGAGGAACTGCATGTGCAAAGGCACGAACGCTGGAAAAAGAGGGGTGTTGATAGCAGTGTAGATTTAAAGGGGCTGAGACTGGAGGCTGGGAATCTAAGGAGGCCTAGTCAATTGTCCAGACCTAAGATGGTTGCAGTGACTATTTGGAGTGGGACAGAGAGGAGAATTCCAGAGAGGGACTGATTCCAGAGGTGTCAGGGAGTCCAGGACTTGGCTGTTAACTGAATGCCAGGCTGAGAAAGAGGGAAGAGTCTTAAGAGCAGGCCTGTTATTGGTCTTGGGAAGTTGGACTGAGATTGATGCTCCTAGTGATGTGGGGAACCCAGGAGGATGAACAGGCTTGCAGGGAGGAAAGATTGAGTTCCTTTCCAGACACTCGAGTCTGATGTGCCTGTGGAAGGAACTCTGGGAGCAGTCTCACGGGCAGGCCGCTCCTTGGGTCTGGCGCTCAGGAAAGAGGTCCAGGCGCAATGGGGAGTCGGCACCAGTTCCAGCTGTGGGCGTGGAGGACAAGATCCATTATTTCATCTGTCTCACAACAAGTTTGGCAGAGCTGGAGTGATCATTGTACAGCTGGAGCTCTTATCAACCCAAGGACTGGACCCAGCCCTCCTGATCCTAGTCCTGTTCATCTGGCAAAAGGTCCAAACTCGGGCATCTGGGGCATCTGGGATGTATGGGTGGGCAGGCAGACGGGAGAGGAGCTTAGACCAGCCAGCTTCAAAACCAGGTAAAACAAGTTAGCTATTTGTATTGTTCTTACTGTCATTCAGGGGATGAGGTCTGGAAGACAGGAGGGAAGCACTGAGTTCTAGGGCAGGGGAGGGACGGCCTGACCACAACTTCTGTTCACCTCTGTCTGCTGCTCTTTCCTTGCCCAGACCTATGCAGAGATGGACCCCACGACAGCAGCCTTGGAGAAGGAGCATGAGGCGGTAAGCAGGAGCAGGGGTCCTGCCTGTGGGCTCTCCCTCCCTCCCGCTTTCCTTGCCCCAACTGAGCCATCCACTGCCCTGCACTCCCGTCTTGCCCACAGATCACCAAGGTGAAGTACGTGGACAAGATCCACATCGGGAACTACGAAATCGATGCCTGGTACTTCTCGCCATTCCCCGAAGACTATGGGAAGCAGCCCAAGCTCTGGCTCTGCGAGTACTGCCTCAAGTACATGAAATACGAGAAGAGCTACCGCTTCCACTTGGTGAGGCTGGGCTGCCTGGTGAGAGAGGGGCGTGGAGGCTGAGGGCGCCTGAGGCAGCAGCGCTAGGGAAGGGAGACAGGTCCAGAGGGGTTGAGCCCAAGGAAAAGCTGCCACGGGCTGAAAGACCTGGATTCCAGGCCTGGCTTTGTCTTTGCTGGAGTGGTGTTGGCCAACTTGCTGCCCCTCTGCAGACCTCAGTTTCCTCTCCTGTGGAATGGGGACAGTAATCCCTGTCTTTACCCCTCCTCGGGTCCCTTGCCTTTTACCACCTTTATCAAGGCTATCCCAGGGCCAGGTTCCTCAGTGCAAGAGAGGAAGCAAGCATGGCCCGTGAGCCATGGGACCATAACGTGTGACAGATGGGAAGCAGTGGTACACAGAGCTGCCAGGGGCGAGGGGCTTTCATCACTAGCGCAGCAGGGTGTTTCCCCAAGAGTGCAACCTGCAGCAAATGAACGCCGCTAAGGAAACACCCTTGTCATAGATGAGAGCCCTCCAGGGTCCTCTAGAGCCAGGCTGACCTGGACTTGAACCATCTAGCTGCGCGATGTGCAAGCCAGTTACTTAGCCTCTCTGTGCCTTGGTTTCTTCATCTGTAAAATAGGCTCTGTTTCCTCAGGTGGTTGGGAGGGTTACTCCACCTAGGTGAAGTGTTGAGCCCAGGGTATATAGATGGGGAAACCAAGAGAAGCAGAGCCTTGCTGCAAGCCACACAGGGTGAGATGGGGGCACCTAGCAGAGAACCTTAGGGTCTCAAGCCTGTATCTCCCTTTGCCCACCCCCAGGGCCAGTGTCAGTGGCGGCAGCCCCCAGGGAAGGAAATCTATCGCAAGAGCAACATCTCTGTGTATGAGGTAGACGGCAAGGACCACAAGGTGAGCTGGGTGGCGCTGTGGGGTGGGGGGCAAGCACTGGGCACCTCGTGACCATCCTCATTGTCACCAAAGGATAGGACCAGCCTTAGGATGAGCCTCCACCGGGAAAAGGCGTGTGGATCATGCTTAGCCTGGCACTTGGCCTGTGGCTGGTGCATAGTAATCACGTGGCCCTGTGGTGCCAGCCTCGGGGACTGGGTTTCCCTGTGTCCCTGAGGACCTTTCTCCTGATGGGGTAGTTTAGGTTTGGCCAGTTCCGGAACCCAGAGTGGAGATTGTTGTGCCTGAGGCCACTTCTAGAAGCACTTTCTCTTTCTGCCTGAAGGAAGGATGTTTGTCTTTCCTGGGAGGGAACCGCTTTGTGTAAGATTTCCTGCCTGAGAGCTCGGTGGCTCTGAGGGCTGAGTTCCTTGTTCCTGTCCGAAAGACAGGCAGGGTGGGGCCTTTGGGGCCTGCTTTGTTGTCATTGAGAACCTGGCCTTTGCTTGGTCAGTCTAGGAAGGTCTCCCCAAGTGAGACACTTTCCTGTGGAAGGGGAGTATAGTGTCAGATGAACAGGGCAGGCTTCTGAGTGGCCCCTGGCTTCAGATCGCCCGTCACTTCCTAGCTGACCTTAGACGAGTTACTTAATGTTGTTTGTTCCTGTTTCCTCATCCATAAGGCAGGAGTCATGATAATATTTACCTAATAGGATTCTTAATGGAGTAGATGAGACAACAATGTCAAATACTTAGCACAGGGCCTGGCATCGAGTAGGTGCTTAGTAAACATGGCCTTTGTTATTTTCGGTGACCTCTTGGGGCTAAACCAGCCTTGTAATATATAAGTTTGGGGAATATCTGCTCTTAGCCTGGCGCTTGCCTGCTGCTCTGCCTTCCTGAGCATAAACGGGGAGTGGCAGGAGACGTGGGGGTTCCTTCCACCTCTACCCTCTGCTGGCTTTGAGGCCTCAGGCAAGCACTTCCCCTCCCAGAGCCTCATTTTACTCCTAAAAAAATGAGACTAGCAATGCTGAGCTCACACAATTGTTGGGTCAGATGAGAGTGGATGTAAAAGGTGTCATAAACCAGAGGGCCCCTTGATCTGTGCTGTGAAGCCAACCTCAGGGTCCCATTGGCCCTCCTGACTTTGGTCTCTGGCCTGGGTGGGTGTCTGGCCCTGCAGCAAGGAGGCTAGTGAAGCCCAGCAGAGGAGCACGGCCAAGTGGACAGGCAGCTCAGGCTTCAGAGTCAGGCTTGAGGCTCGTCCATTCAGCAGACGTTTACCAGCCACCCAGCTTCATGCTCAGCCTTGTGCTGAGTGCAGGGACACAGCTATGAACCAGACAAAACTCATATACCAGTTTGAATCCTGCCCTAGCTCTTGCCAGCTGTGGGGCCTTCAGCAAGCCACTTATCTCCTCTGAGCCTATTTCCTGATCTGAAACATAAGAGTTAAGGTCTGTGAAGATTGAACTCATATTTAGCACTCAAAAGTGGTAGCCAGGATTAGTCCAGCTCTGCCATTACCTCCTCCATTGCTAATAGCTCTCTGGTTTTCAGTTTCCCTGTCCATCAGAAAATGACTCCAAGACGCTTTCCAATTCTAAATACTACTGTTCTGGTGAGGAGCCCACTTCTGACCTGCCTGGCACTGGCTGCTCTCTGGAGCCTGGCACTTGCAGAGCAGGGTGGCAGCTCCTGCCCAGGCCTTGATGGGCCAGTTGGGGGGGTTGTACTTGCTGCCTGAGCCTGCTTCCACCTCCCTCACCCCTCAGATTTACTGCCAGAACCTGTGTCTGCTGGCCAAGCTCTTCCTGGACCACAAGACATTGTACTTTGACGTGGAGCCCTTCGTCTTTTACATCTTGACTGAGGTGGACAGGCAGGGGGCCCACATCGTCGGCTACTTCTCTAAGGTGCTGGGTCAGGAAGCCCAGGTTGAGGGAAGGTGGGGAGTGCGAATGGGAGATGGGGCTGAGCCTCCGCAGAGGTCCTGATCCCCCATCCCTGCAGGAGAAGGAGTCTCCAGATGGGAACAATGTGGCCTGCATCCTGACCCTGCCTCCCTACCAGCGCCGTGGATACGGAAAGTTCCTCATTGCTTTCAGTGAGTGGCTCCTGGTCTGTCCAGGAAGGGGCGACTGTGGTGGGGGTCCAGGGCAGGCTGGGTCCTCAAGATCCTTATTTCCACCACTGCCAGGTTATGAGCTATCCAAGCTCGAGAGCACGGTAGGCTCACCTGAGAAGCCGCTGTCTGACCTGGGCAAGCTCAGCTACCGCAGCTACTGGTCTTGGGTCCTGCTGGAGATCCTGCGAGACTTCCGGGGCACACTGTCCATCAAGGACCTTAGGTTAGGGCCCTGATCCCCAGCCCTGTCCAGGGCATGCTGTCCATCAAGGACCTCATGAGGGAGGCTTCCTGGAACCCTCAAAGAGGGAAGGACTCTTCTAAGATTGGCCATGATCCTGTCTCCTTGTCCCCTTTTGTTGTCCCAGCCAGACGCCACAAGGGAACTCTCTCCAGCATCTGCTCTAATTCTTTCTGCAGCCAGATGACCAGCATCACCCAGAATGACATCATCAGCACCCTACAGTCCCTCAACATGGTCAAGTACTGGAAGGGCCAGCACGTGATCTGTGTCACACCCAAGCTGGTAGAGGAACACCTCAAAAGTGCCCAGTATAAGAAACCACCCATCACAGGTGGGTCGGGGGCTTCCCAGGGTGTGTGTGGTGGAGGGTAGGTGTAAGGCCTGCTGGGAGCCAGAGCCTCCTTTCTGCTGTCACTTGATCCCAAACCAGTCTGACCAGCTCTCCGACCTGAAGCCTGGGGCAGGCTACTCATTCCTGGGCTTCCCTGCCCCCTCCTTAGGACTCAGTGTGCCCCTGTTCTCACCTAGAGGTGAAACCTGGCCTGGGCCCAGAGGCCTACCTCTGCCTCTCATGCCTCTTCTCCCCACAGTGGACTCTGTCTGCCTCAAGTGGGCACCCCCCAAGCACAAGCAAGTCAAACTCTCCAAGAAGTGAGTGGCCTCTGCCCCTGCTGCTGGACCATGCCTCTTTGCCCCCTAGCCTGTAAATATGTACAGACCTGTTTCATCATTTTTTTAATAAAGTAAGTTCTGCTGGTGGCTCTGGACTTCGGAGGTGAGTGGGAGGCCAAGAGCTGATTTTTTTTTTTTTTCCCTGAGGGCGATTGGCCCTGAGCTAACATCTGTGGCCAATCTTCCTCTTTTTGCTTGAAGAAGATTCGCCCTGAGCTAACATCTGTGCCAATCTTCCTCTATTTTGTATGTGGGTCACTGCCATAGCATGGCCACTGAGCCGTGTAGGTCCCTGCCTGGGAACTGAACCTGGGCCAACAAAGCGGAGTGTGCCAAGCTTAACCACTAGGCCACAGGGCCGGCCCCTGATGTTCTTCATTTCACATCACAGACACAGCCAGTTATGCTCAAAACATTTTATTCCTTCTTGCTCCTTTTACCCCCCATCCCAGATCCAAGCCCGAGCTCAGTTCCGGTGGGGGCTCAGTCCTCCGGAGTCCAGGAGTCAGGGCTGAAGGGGGGCATGGCAGCCAATGAGGCAAGATTGAGGCCTTTTCTGTCCTTGAAAACATGCTGCCCAGAGGCAGCCCCAGCCCAGAAGACAGGAAGAGGGTGAAGGATGGGGCTCATCAAGCAGAGCAGGTGGGGTGGTGGAGCCAGCCCTTCAGCAGCAATCAGCTAGGCAGCTGCCCAGTCTTCTAGAAAGAGAGTGAGGAGCCAGGGCCTCTTTTCATAGCTAAGGGTCCTTGGGGGCTCCATAGGAGCCCAACCAATAGGCTTGTGGACAGCAGGTGTAGGTGGCCAGAGGTTCTAGCCAGTACCACAGGCAGTAAAACTCCTAACTCTGGATTTAGTCCCAAAGAACAGACCCAGAAGAGTGGACTCAAAATTCAGGATGGTGCCCTGGACTCCCGCAGGGTCCTGGGAGGAAGGAGTGGCTCAAGCCAGGCCCAGGCCCACAGAATGTCAGGGAGCGGCAAGTCCATTCAGGGGAACAGGTGTCTATCCTTGGGTGCAACGTGGAAGTTCTGGAAGCAGAGTCAGCTCCTAGGGTGAGTAGCTCAGTGCTCGTGCCATGCACCGAGGAAGCCCAGGGTCAGGCTTAGTGGCAGCAGCAAGATGGGCCCCAATAAGCCCTGGGCTGCAGCAGAGTTGAAGGCCAGATGGTTGCTGCAGAGGTTGCTGTCGGGCTGGGACTCGTGGATTTGGGGCACCACACGAGGCTGGAGCTTTGCAACATGGTGGTTAATCCAGGAGGCATAGCTGGAGGTCAGAGTGTACACACCAGGCCTGTTGGGGGCCCCACAGGCATCGCCCCAGCTCACAATGCCTGCCAGGTACCAGAGGCCCCCCACAGGACAGGAGAGTGGGCCCCCAGAGTCACCCTGAGGAGAAAAGCCATATAACGGCTGTTAGGACCAGGCCCCAGGCCTTCAATCATCCATGCCAGCCCCATCCAGCCCTCATCTTCCAAGATGCGCTTGTCTCAGCCATTCCCCTGGACCCCCTGAATTTACCTGGCAGGCATCCTTGCCCCCCTTTACATGGCCAGCACACACCATGTCCTCCTGAATAAAGTGGGGCTCATCGGGCTTGGCGTTGATGTTGTACAGGCAGTTACATGTCTCGCGACTAATCAGTGGCACCTCAAGTTGCTGCAGTGGCCTGGGGGCCTGGAGGCTCACTGTGGGGGCAAAAGATGCTTACCCAGGGCCTTCTACCCTGAGTCCGGCTCCCCTCCATGCCTCTAGATGTCAGCGCCCACCTCACCTGAGGGGGCCACATGGCCCCATCCGGTGACAGTACATTGGAGGCCATTGGGGAAGGAGGCGTTGGCTGCAGGGAGGCAGATGGGCCGGATGTAGCGGGAGAAGGTGATGGGGCTGCTGAGACGGAGGAGCGCAATGTCACCCTGGGAGCCCTCCTGGCGGTAGCTGGTGTGGGAAATGATCTGCGCCACGGTACGGACCTGGGCCTCAGTGGAGTAGGAGTCCAGCTTGTCGGCCCCCAGCTTTACCTCATAGTCTTCCTTGCGGTGCTCCCTGTAGGCAGAAGGGCAAAGGCTGGGACCCAGGAAACCTGTCCTAGTTCCCTGATCCCTGTTGCCTTGTAGCATCCCACCCCAGATTCTCATCCCAGGCGAAGGACCTTTCAGGCCCCAAACAGCGCCCTGGTTTTATCCTGTCACCCCTGGCCTTCACTCCTGATACCCCTAGACACAATGCAGAACCCCAACCTCTGACCTAGACTGATCTCTAAACTTTGGGCCTCCAGCCCACTTTTGACTTCCCTGCCCCCCATCCAGTTGGTACCTTGGGAAGCAGTGAGCAGCCGACAGCACCCACTCCTCAGACACAAGAGAACCGCCACACACATGGGTGCCGTCATAGGTGATGCTGACCTGCCAGGGCCACTGGCCAGGGGCTGCACTGCCACCACCTGTGACGCGTGCTTGGGAGGCCATGCCGCACAAGGCTGCTCAGGGAGGAAGGAGAGCAAGTCAGGCCCTTCTGGGGCCCCCACACCAGGTCCTTAGCCCTGCCACTCCCCATGTAGCCCAGGAGATCTGGTTTGGAGCTTGGGAAGTGAATTCACAGAAGCCAGCCAACCCTCTGTCCCCATCCCACTGCTCACCAGTCATGGTCAGTTCTGCCCCCTTGCCATCCTAGACCCACTACCTAATTCAGGTCTCACCCGGCTTCCTTCCTCTCAGGCCTTCCTGCCTTCCATCCCATCCACTCCTTATAAGTCTGAAGATCTTTATAAACCACAAATCTGGCCAGGTCACACCCCTGCCTAAATCCTTCCCCCGCTCCACACTGCCTTTAAGATACATTCCAGCCCTTCCATGACATTGACATCTACTCCAGCCATCTCTCTGGACACTTCCTGTCGCATACATGGGGTCACATACCTGTTCGCCTCTAGATCTTTACTTATCCAGGTCACTCTGCCTAGAACACCTTTCCTCATCCCTACTCTGCTCAGCAAACTTCTCTTTGCCTATGGAAACTGTGCAAATGTCAGCCTCTCTGGAACCTGCCCTGACTCTGCTGGCTGAGTTAGGCAATGCCTCAGAGCTCCCAGGGCCCCGTGCTTCCCCAGCACTGCCCGATCACACAATTGTTCTCGTGTCTATGACTGTGTCTGCTTCAACACACCAACCTGGGCGTTCCCTAGCGGCAGGGACTAGAGCAGATCCCAGGTGCCCAGCGCCCAGCACAGGGCTGGGCACACAGAGGGAGTTGTGGCTGTGTGTTGAACAGATATACAGAATAGCCGGGCTCCCATGGTGTGAATGTCTAGTTTCCAGGACAGCCCCACCCCCACTGAGGCCACTGTTTGAAGCAGGACCTAACTGCTCTTCACAAAGTCACCTTCCCAGGAGCATAGAAAACTACCCAGCCAGGCCCCTCCCCTGATAATAATGACAATAGCTACTATTTAGTGACTGTTTAAACAATGCCAGGCCCCAAAGGGGCTTTCACTTCCTTTATTTTCTTGACTCCTCATACAGCCCCAGGAGATAGACATAATCAACTTCATTTTAGAGGTGAGAGGACTGGCTAGTAAGTGGTGAAGCCCGGATTGAAAACCTGATTTGGAGTCCGGTGGTGTGCCTTCCAAGAAAGGAGACCCTTGGTTTGTTTCTCTCCAAAGGACCCACCTTTGGAGTCAGACCTGGGTTTAAATCCTAGCTCTGCTGCTTATGGCTGTGTGCCCTTGGGCAAGTCACTTCTGTGTGCCTCAGTTTCTTTATCCATAGAACGAGGCCTATAATCCTATCTCACAGAGCTATTGTGAGACTTAAATAAGGGACTTAAATTAGACAATATGGGTGGGCGAGACAGCCCTGCAGAGAGAGGGTCAGGCACTCATTAAACACTCCATGGGAATCTGAGTCCATGTCCCCTCCTCTTCCCCTCCCCTACCGTCCCGGCAAGCCTCACCTTCGGCCCCGTCGGCTCCTGGAGGGAAAGAGAAAGAGGGAGAGGTAAGCAGAGAAGACGAGGTGCCAGACCCCTTAGCACCTGCCGCTTCTTGGGAGTGCCGGCCCCCCCAGGAAGCCAAAGCTGAAGGGAGAGGGAGAAGTCAAGCGCGAGGGAGGCCCAGCCCAGGGTTCTTGAGCCCAGAATAAGGGACGTGCCCCATAAAAGGGTTATACTACCCTCGGCCCCTGTGCACCACCCCTCCCCGCGTCCCGCGCTCCCCGCCTGCACATACTCACCCATCCCGGACTGGAATAATCCGAGCAAAAGCAGAATGGCCACAGCCTCCAGACGCCCAGACCCTAGGCCCGCCCTCTGGGCCATGGCCCAGGATGAGGGCCCCTGGGGAGACACCAGGCACCCACAGGAAGGGACCTAGGGCTGGTTTCGAAGGCAAGATCCAGATGTTAGGTCCAGACGGAAGGGATCCCGGAATCCACACCGGGAACGGGGAGCAGGTGTCCAAGGCTGGCTTTGAAGGCACGGAGCAGGCACAAGAGACTGTCTCCACAGCCAGCAGTGAGGACACGTCTCTAGCGCAGCCTGGCTACGCAGAGACCTTCCAGAGTGGCGGCTCTTTGGAGAAAGGCACCTACCTGCCGGCCCCTCCCCTGGCCCCGCCCTCCTGCTCAGCTCTGTTGGCTTCATTTGCCACCAAAGTACTGAGTCCTCTCAGACCCCTAGACTCTTCGCGTGTGTGTGTGTGTGTGTGTGTGTGCGTGTGCGTGTGCGTGTGCGTGTGTGTGTGACAGACAGAGAGACAGAGAGAGAGATCAGCCAGAGAGCAGCCCCGGGCAGGACTGGGAACCCTGAGGGCCTGACTCCCTGGAGTGCTACCCAATTGCTGTTTGCCCCAGGTTTTTCAGGTCTCCCAGACAGTTATGTCCCCCCAGGGCCTGGCCCAGCCTTTGTTATCATCGGGCCACAGCCACTCCTGCCTCCTTCTCTCCTTAGGCCTGGTGTCTGAACCCAGGACACCCGGGTCTGCCTGGGGCTAGGGCCATTTCAGGCCCTTCTGTGAAGCCGGCAGCCTCATCCGCTTGTGGTGAGGTGTGGTGAGCGTGTCTGGCAGTGCCAATCATCCCACAAATATTTACTGAGCACCCACTGTGTTCCAGGCACGGGAGACAAAGCAGACACCGTCCCTGCCTTCCCTGAGCTCACCCTGAAGTAAGGATGACAGACTTGAATCAGATAGTCACACAAGCAATTACAGAATAATTTCAAAGTAGGAACTGTGATGGAGAAAGAAGAATGGGGGCTCTGGGAGCCATTCACAGGAGCTTGACATGGCTGGCATCAAGAAGGGATCCTCGAGGAAGTGCCTTTAGAACTGAGACCTAAAGGGGTTATGAAAAGGTGTTAACAAGGCAGAGCTGGGGGAAGGGTGTTTCAGGTGAAGCGTTCTCATGTGGAGGGCGCAGGTGGCACAGGTTTGGGGGAAGGAGGCCCGAGTGACCGGGTTGGGGGCCAGGTGCACCCTCTGTCAGTGTATGAGTCTGTGGGCACTGGGAATGCATGTTGGCTTCAAGCTTCAGAAACACAGACCCCTGCTTCCCCGCCTACCTTCCATAAGACTAGACCGCTGAGCCAGGAGTTCAGGACCCAAACCGGAGGGTAGGGAATTACTGGAGTGAGTGAGGGGACAGAGGCTGACTCCGGAAGGTGTCTAAGCTGGGGAGGAGGGGGCAAGATATGGCATTGTGGGTGGGTTTAGGTAGTGGATGAGGTATATTAAATGTTTGTGGGGGATGGCATATGGGTGATGGGCTGGGTATGGGGAGCAGGGGGTGATGTCTGTCCCTGTGCAGATTCAGGGGACTATTCTTTTTGGGACCTGGTAGCTAAAGATAAGCCTGGCCCTTCAACAACCTCTGCCCATCTCCTCAGTCTCCCAAGCAGAACTTCCAACTTCCCTCTAGGTCTCCCCTCCCCCATCCTCTGCCTATTCAACCCAGAGATTTGACTGCAGCCCGGGGTGACCCCTCTGCACCCTCATCAGCTGGCTTCCACCCCAAGCACCCCCCTTTCCTCATTTGCCCTTTTTCTGTGCTCAAACATCACCTCCTCTATGACCCTTTCCTGACCCTCAGCCAAGGGTGTCCATGTGTGTCCCCCACTACACTGGGAGCACTTCGTGGGCTTATCTATCAAATCTCAGCTGTGCCCTGACTTAGTAGTCAGCAAGAAATGTGCTCGAGTTAATGCAGGGAGCAGCACTGGTCGGGGGAGGGGAGGGAGTGGGATCTACACACACACAAGCATGATGGGGCCCAAACCTGGGGGCTCTGGGCAGGGCCTGAAAGTGGTGGACCCTTGAAGGGTTCAAGTGTCATGTGTGTGTACTGGGGACACTGGAGGTGTACACTTTGGGGCATCATTCATCAGGGTGTGTTATGGGGGGCGGCTCCCTGTGGATATAAGATATGGTAGACAGACCCTGGAATCTCAGAGTGCTGGACCCTTCCTCTGACCCTCACTCTCAGTCTTTCTTGTTCTGGGGGGAGGGGCAGCAGGGTCTGAGCTAGGGCTGAGGTGTCCAGCAGGTGCTGGGGATGCTGATTCCATTGGAGAGGTGACACACACTCAGCTGGCCACCCAACCTCCAACACCCTGGGGCAGGAATGAGGGACAGCTGCCACGTTATCAGGGACACATTTCCTGGGAGCCCAAGGCTTGACTCACAGAGACCCAGGAGGGAGGGTCCCTATCCCTGGGGCTTCCCCCAGCCCCTCAGGCTGCCCCCAGCAATGTCACAAGGCCACGTGTCTGTGGTTACACCTTTATTGTCTGCTCCACTGCCCCCAAGGATTCCAGGGCCCGAAATAGCCAGGCACTGAGGCCCAATGATCTGAAGCCGCTGCAGTCTAGGTGGGTGGGGCGTTGTGGAGATTTTGGCAAAGGAACAGAGCCGGTTGGGTCACATTCCAGCCGCACTGGGCGGGAAGTGGAAGGCTGGAGGAGGGTGGCGGGGGACAAGGAGAGGTAGCCCAGGGACCCAGGCCCCCTCAGCCCTGGATCAGGGGCATCAGTAGCAGCAGGAACAGAGCAGCCTGAGGGGATCCTGAGGCCCTGGCCGTGTCTGGGGGGCAGAGATCGCTGCCTTCAGGGGGCCAGTAGGAGCCACTGGGGGGCAGGAAATGGGCCTCCCCCACTGTCTGAGAGATCCAGGCTTCTTCAGGGCCAATGGCAGCAAACAGCTCCCTGCTCCCGCGAACAGCCAAGCCCACAAGGACCCAGGAGCCCCCCTCAGTCTGGCACAGGAGCGGAGGTGCTGAGGTCACCTGCAGTGTCAGAGCCAAGGCCAAAATCGTCTGTCCAGCCACAAAGCACTGCTTGTCTCCATCCTTAGGCATCCTGGCCCCTGGTCTCTCTCCAAGGTCCGGCCAGAAAGCAGTGCTTCTTCCCATTTGGGGCCCAGTACCCAAGAATTCCAATCCTGCTCTCTCTCTAGGGTCCAGCTGCCCAACACTGCCTCTCCCCTCCCTGGACCAGGATGCCCAGGCCCTTGTACCTCACACCTGTCCTCCTGCCCCTCTGCATACAGGACACAGAGAGTCCCAGGGGGCAGAATGCCCTGATAGAGGCAGTGACAGAGTCGTGGTGTCAAGACGGAGACAGCAGCAGCCACAGGGACTAGAGAGAAGAAAGAGGGTTGTCCCAGGGATTCTGGCCTCCAGTCACCTCTCACCTCCAGGACCCAGGGCTCTCACCTCGGTCTTGGGGGTCCTTCCAGCCCAGCACCCAGCAGCTGGCCCCCAGGGGGATACCTCCTGGGTGAAGGCAGATGGGCAAGGCTGATGGGGAGGGCTTCACCCGGGAGCTCAGCTCCAGAAGGGCCAAGGGGGGCCGAAGTCCCAGGTGCCGGGGCAGGCGGATGCTGATGACCAAACGGGATACCTGGTGGCCCTGTGGGAGGGGGCTGGCCCCTGCCCGGCCCAGGTACACTTCAATATAAGGCACTGTTGTAGAGCCCAGCCTGTTGGAACAAGGCCCAATGTCACCTCCTGTCCCCCCTGCTCCTGATTGCTACTAAAGTTCTTCCCAGCCCAGGGGAAAGTGTGGAATGAATCTCCAGGGTCATTCCACCAACTCTCTCATTATTCCTCCCTCTGAATCTCTCTTCTGTCTCAAAACACTTCACAGCAATTTCCCTGCGCTGTAAGAGCCCTCAATGGCAAGAGTCCTTTGGTCCATCTCCAATTCTTCCCTCTTGCCCAGGAGATGAGTGAGACCCACCTGAGGACACAGTGAGTGGCTGCCAGGACCCAGCCTGGGGCCACGAGGATCCCAGTGCAGACTCGATCTCCAGCCACATGCACCTCTGCCAGCCAGGGCCACAGGACCCCCATCAGAGCGGGCTCTGGCCGCAGGCCACAGGCTAGGGAGAGGAGGTGACCACCTCAGTGGGGACCCCACAGCTGACCCCTGAAGCCCCTACCATGGGTCTAAGCATCACCAGGAACTAAGCCCCAATGGCCCTCCTCACCACCATGCTCTGTGTGTGGGGGACAAGTCTGTATCTCAGTCTCCTCCCCCTCAGGGCCCCAGTCCCAGGCCAGCTGGTCCTCTAGGTAGGCTCCCCGAGTCACATGGCTGATCCACGGGCCATGGGTCTGCAGGGGGAAGAAGGCTCTGGGACGTAGGCAGCCACTGGAGAAGTCTCTGATTCCAGCCAGGAACCAGGTCCCCTCCTCCCGGCACAGAAGGCTCCAACTCGAGTCGTTCTGTTGCAAGAGAGCATGTGCGTTGCCAGCCTCTGTGAGTGTGCGCAAGTTGGTGAGAGTGTATCAAAGATCCTGGGGCTTTCCTGGACTCCACAATCTCATGTACTCGGACATAACAGGTCCCACCTCCTCCAAGCCAGGCTCCAATACTAATCTATATAAAAAGTCAGCCCTTGCTTTAGGATTCTCTTTAAACCGAAGGGTAGCAAGAAAGCCCAACATCGCCCGGGGCCCGCCTCAGGCCCCTCCCGAAAGTCCTCCAGGACCCGGCTCCGCCCCCAGAGCGCTCAGCCTCATTCCGAGCCCCCTCGGCCCCTCTGGGTCCTCCTCAGACCAGCAGGCTCCGCCCCCGCCGCTCACCCAGCAGCGGCCCGCCTCCTCCTCCTCCTCCTGGTAGGCGGGGCAGAGCGCGTGGGGCGGGTCTCCCGGTAGCGGCACTGACGCCCCCTGGCGGCCGTACAGGCAGTGACACCACCAGCCGCCCAACAGCTCCGCCTCAAGCAGCGTGCTGGGGCCAGATGCGGGCTCTGGGAGGGAAAAGGGAGCGAGCCCGCGCTGCGGCCCAGTCGGGCCCCGCGCCGCCCACCTCGCCCAGCGCCGGGCCCCTGCTCACCCCCGCGGCCCCAGCGACCCAGGCGGCAGCGGCTCCCGGGCAGGAAATAGTGTTCTGGGTGCGGTAAGCATACTGGCCGCGGGGCTGCGCTCAGATTCACGGGCGCGCGCAGCTGCAGCAGCGCCAGGTCCGAGGCGTCGTCCCACGAGGCGTTCTCATGCGGCACGAGGTGCGCCACCTGCTCCGCGCGTGGGCGCGAGGGCAGCAGCACACGCCAGTTGTCCAGGTCGCGGGGCTGGCGGTCTGAGTTGATGAGGCTGTGGGATAGGGAGACTGGGGACGTGGGCCGGATCCTGCACACTCAGCTCGAAACCTCGCACTCGGGCTTAGGCTCTAGCCTAGGCGAGGATCCTGCATCCCTGGCCTGAGGCCTGAGAACTGCGTACTCAGACCCCTGCATCCTGGATGGAACTTATACTACCCTTCTACTTGCCCCCAATAGACTAGGACCTCGCTTTGCGAGTTGGATCCTACATCTCCCAAGGGGGCCCCACATCCTGACCCCGCCCAGGGAAAGGGCTGGGGCCTACGTGTAGACAGTGTCTCAGGCTGATGGGGGGGGGGGGGCAAGAATCTGTGTTTTTACTCACTCCAGGAAGCAGCTGGCAGGTGCCAAGACCCAGCTTTCAGACACCAGCGCCCCATGGCAGGGTTTGGATCCTGGCACCATCACCTGGGCTTCCCAGGGCCAGGACCCTGGCCGCGGGGCCTTCCCACACTCTGAGGGGTGAGAGGCCTGGGTCAGGGGGCCTCCTGAACCCCCAGCCTTTTCCACTCCAACTCAAATCTCTCATGTCCAGCTGACATCCAGGAGTCTTGCCCCCTCACCTGGCAGGGCGATGGTGCAGTTCTCATCAGTGGCCTCCAAAGGTCCTGACTGGGGCTCCCAGGACTGGGGGGGAAAGGCAGGCCCCGGCTCTGACCCTATCACCTGTTCCCGTATCCATGCCTCATAGGGAGCCACAGCAGTGAAGACTCCAGGCCGGTTCCTCCGCCCACAGCCAAAGCCAAAGCTGGTGATTCCTGCCTGGAACCATCGGCCACCTTCCTCACAGACCAGGGGTCCCCCAGAGTCTCCCTGATGATAGATGACTCAGTGTCAGGAGATCAGCTCAGGGACCCAGCACTTATACCCACCAGCACCTCACAGAGTTTCTACACCTCTTCTTGATGGCTCAACATACAGCCACCTTCTCCTAGAAACCTGCCTTGGCTGTGCCTTGTTCTCTGTATTCCCTACAACTCTAAACAGAAGAAAGCCTTGTAAAGCAGAAAGGTTTATGAGCGGCCAAAGCCGGGAGCACCAAGCTAATGCATTAAAGGCCATGCCAGAGAGGCCTGCAGGTCTCATTCAGAGCCAAATGATTCTTGTTCATTAAATAGTTCAAATAAACCCTGTCTTGGGTTTCTGAGTTCACCCAATTGATAAAGTAAATCAGAGATGCCAGCATGCAGGAGGAAGAGGCTGTTAGAAATAGGCAATCTAGGGGCCGGCCCCATGGCTTAGCGGTTAAGTGCGCGTGCTCCGATACTGGCGGCCCGGGGTTCAGATCCCCAGCGCGCACCGACGCACCGCTTCTCTGGCCATGCTGAGGCCGCGTCCCACATACAGCAACTAGAAGGACGTGCAACTATGACATACAACTATCGACTGGGGCTTTGGGGGAAAAATAAATAAATAAAAATTTAAAAAAAAGAAAAAGACATAGGCAATCTAAAAGCAGCAAGAAGGGACAGTTTGAAAGCAAGTAAGGAGGAAGAACTACAATGAACAGACACTAAAACAATGCCTCTGGGGCCATTTAATGCTGGGGCATTGTCCCTAAGACATTTCTGTAATCCAGGTCGGGCATCTCTGTGACCTGACGAGAGTCACAAAGAAGGTTCAGAATCATCTAGAACTGTGCTGTCCAATATGGTAGACACTAGCCACATATGGCTATTTAAATTAAAATTAATTAAAATGAAATAAAATTAAAAATTCATTTCTCAGTCACCCCTAGCCACATTTCAAATGTTCAATAGCCAATGTGGCTAGTAACTACCATACTGGACAGCACAGATAAAGAACATTTCTATCATCATAGGAAGTTATACTGGACAGTGCTGGTCTAGAGGAATTTGAATTGTTTGCAATCCTGTTCAAGAAGGCAGGGGATTATGTCCACAGGTCCTGGAACCTCATAATTGAGAGGGACCCTGAAGACCATCTAGCTTGAATTCCCATCACCACCAGGCATGCTTGAGTGCCCTCAAAAATGTGTGTCATTTGAGGAAAGTTTCTGGGTTAAAATATACTATGTTTTGGCCTGCAGCAGGTTATCTGGAAGATTTCCTTCTGTGAAGGATTAATTCATTTTTTTAAATAACTATTTATCGAGTGTCTACTAAGCAACAGGTGCTGTGCTCTGAGCTGGAATGTGGGATTATAATAATAATAATAATGATAATAATAGCTAATACTTATTTAGCTCTTATTAAGGACCAAGCACTGTTCTAAGTGCTTTCATGTATACAAATTCATTTAATCGTCGTAACTACCGTGTGAGGTGGGTAACACTATCATCTCCATCTTCCAGATGAGAAAGTCTGGACATGGAGTGGTTAAATAACTTGGCCAAGGTCACACAGCTAATGAGTGGTGGTGCTGGGCTTCCAACCAGGCCAACTCACTCCAGAGTAACCACTGCACTATACTGCCATAAATAATAGTGCCCACTTGTTGAGACCCAAATTCTGTCCATTTATAATCTTCACATCAATCCTATCCATTGGCAGTCTTGCCCTCTTTTTGCAGATGAGGCTCAGAGATATGAGAGAGAAGAGATCTATTTCTAACACCACTTCCTATTGGTTAGGGCTCTCCCTGGCCCTGTTGGGCAGGTGCAGGGACCTCCTCTCACCTGGCAGGTGTCCTTGCGGCCCTCCCGGTAGCCAGCACACAGCATCCCTGGCAATAGCTGGAAAGTGAGGTTGAAGGGCCCGGGCCGGCTGTAGAGACACTGACAGGCAGTCTCTCCCAGCAGCCTGAGCTCTACTTCTTGTAGCACCCAGGGGAGAGGCAGGGGGTCTGCAGGCAGAACCAGAGAGCAAATGCTGTGAGGCAGGTAGGGAGTGCCCTGCTCCCCAGGGCTCAGCTTTGTCCCCTCCAGCTGCCTCCTGGAAATCTCTTTCTAGATGCCCCATGGCACCTCAGCGCCCCACATCCAAAACCAATCATCACCTCCTCCTGCTCCTCTCTGTTCTTCTTCCTACATTCTCATCCCAGCATGGCCCCATCAAGCATCCATGGAGAGCTGCCATGGATGGTTGTGCACTGCACAAAGGTCCCCAGCCAACAAAGGATGCGGGCGGGGGTTAAAATCACTAAGCTCTGAGCCCTGACGTGGGCTGTGTCGGTCCTGAGAGGGCACACTTTTCAACAAAGACATCATACAGACTGAGTTACCAAGCCTGGAATCTGGGTGTCATCCTTGACCCATCTCAACTTTCCCTCCCCAATCACTTCCCAAGTCCAGAAAACCTCTCATTTGTGACTTCTTGGCATTTTCACTGCAACTGCCTGAGTTCAGGAGCCACAACTTTGAGCCTAGACGATTGGCTCAGCCTCCTCACTGGTCTGTTCCCCAACCCACCCTTCACTTGTTGCTGCCGGCGGAATTTTTTCAAAGCTCAGCTCTGGTCTTACCAGGAACAAGCAATGGATTCCACTGTCTAAACCTGAGGCCTCAGCCCTGTCCTGAGGTGAACGTGGTTTTGATGGAAACAAAGTCTCAGGATCCAGAAAGGGGTGGGGGAGCTACTTCCCTCCCCACCGGGAATCCTGAGAGGTCAGGTGATGGCTGAGGCTGTACTCAAGGGTCATCCAGGGAGGTTTGGGATTGATTGTCCCAGGGCTTTCTGGAGCTGAGGGGTACTCAGGCCCTTAGTCTGACCTGAAGGCCTTGGTGGTCCAGCCCCAGCAGCTTTTGCAGCCTCTGTTGCCTCCATCCCCTCCACTCCAGCCTGGCAACCTGGCCCTTCTCCATCCACTATGCCTCACCTGGGTCCCCAGGATGGCGTCCATTTCCCCCCACTCCACATTTCTATAATGCCAACTAATGTGTTCTCTTCACAAAACCTCCCCAGAAATCTCCTGCTCTGGGTGCCCTTTGTCAGGATGGCCTGGCCCCCTCTGCACAGACTTCTTAGGTGCTCAGAATGACCCTTCCTTGTCACTTCCTGCCCTGAGGGGCCCCTGCAAGCAGAGGCTGTGGCATCTCCTCCTGAAGCCCCCTCGCCAAAGCCCCGGGCACTGCACAAGTCTGATTGCAGCAGATGTGGAATAATTGTGGGGCCTTGCTGACATGGAAAGGTAGCACTGGATAATGAGGATGATGGGGGATGGAAAAGTGGTCTATTTCACCCCACCCCCCGCCCGCTTACATAGGTGTTTGCTTATTTATTCAATTTATTGTTTGTCTACCTGCTAGAGTGTAAGCTCTGAGAAGGCAGGGATTCTGGCTTATGTTCACTGGCGGATCTCTAAAGCCTAACGGTGCCCAGCACAAGGAGGTGCTCAAGAAATGTGTGTTGAATGAATGAAAGACGGACTGAACGAACCAGGGTGAGTAGGGAGAAGACAGGAGGTTGGGAAGCAAAGAGATGAGTGGGGGAGGTTAGGATGGGAGGAGGAGGGACGGGAGGAAAGAATGGCAGAACATGCATATAGTAATATGCCAGGGGCTGTGCTGCAGTGCCCGGGGCACCTAGGGTACAAATATCTAAAATGCATTAATTACCGCTATGCTAGGCACTGTGCTATAAACTTCACGTGGGTTTTCTCATTTAATCCACACAACAACCCCATGAACTGGGCACTATTTTCCTCAATTTTCAGGGGAGGAAATGGACTTAAGTGAAGTGCTTTGTCTGAAACAGCAGAGCTGGGATGGGAACCCTAGTCGAATCCTAAATCCAGGAAAAAAACACTAGAAGGAAAGGTGAGGAGGAGGGAATGGAGGGATGATTCAGTGGTCTTAGTTTGAGAGCCCTTGGGGCGGAGGGTAGATGCAGATAGGCACGGCACTTACCGTGGCCCAGCAGAAACCCGCCCTCCAGGCTCCGCCTGAGGCCCCGCCCCGTGGGCCCGCCCTGCCGGGGCCACCGCTTTTAGGACACGCCCCCAAGGTCCCGCCCTGAGGACCGCTCAGTAGGCTCCACCTCTGCGATAACCTCCCTCCCCGGACACCCTAAGCCTTACTCACCCGCCTCCTGCACGTCGCCCCAGCCCGTGGCCCAGCAGGCTGTGCCATGAGCGAAGCGGTGCGAGGCGCGGGGCAGGCAGACGGGCCGCACGGCGGGGCCCAGGCTGGCGGGCGAGGCCAGGCGCAGCAGGGCCAAGTCGGAGCCCAGTTCCACGCTGCTGTAGTTGTCCGGCACCAGGATGGCGGCCACTGCGTGGACCTGCCCGCCGTCCAGGGGCCCGTCCTGGGAGTGCACGCCCAGCAGTACTGACCAATCGGCCGCGGGCTCCAAGGTCCCGTTCCTGCGCCGAGGGCGAGGCGGGAGGGGATTAGGTTGACCCTCTGGAGGGTGGGGGCTCAGAGCCAGGGAGAAGGTGGGGTCAGCAGGAACCCAGGAGGGGCGGAGTCGGACCCAGATTTGGTGCTGGGGCGATCGAGGTTGAGATACACTCTTAAAAGGGGAGGAGCGAATCTGATTTGGAGGTGGTTGATTAGGGGCATTGGAAAGATGAAATTCAGACTCGGATGTCTGGAGAGCGGTGGGACAGGTCTGCTGGCGGCACCACCAGGCTGAGAACCAGGATACCCCGTAGGGCACCTTGGGGGAGAGCGAGGAGGCGGGGGCAGCTCGGCTCCAAGTTAGCCTGGAGTACGCAGGGGTCAGGCTTTGGGCCGTGCTTGGCTTTTGAAGGAGAGGGGCTGGACAAGGGCGAATACTCACTTCACGAAACAGTGAGCAGCCGAGAGGACCCAGGAGGGGGCGATGAGGGAGCCCCCGCAGATGTGGCCCCCCCTCTGATGCAGGCTCACCTGCCACGGCCAGGTGCCCAGCTGCGCGTCTGAGCCCCCCATGATGCGGGCAGAGGGCTCAGGGCGACCGCAGTCTACAACGGCGTACCGAGGAGGTCATGGTTCGCTCCTGTCCCCCATGCCAGATGCACGGGTAACTCAGGAGAAAGCCCCCTCCCTGACCCTGCTTCACCTTGCCCCCTGAACAAATAACAGAGAGGACGTAGGCACTTCTAAGTTTCTGGTCACTTCCACCTCGCTCATCCCCTTCAGCCAGCCTTAACCTCCTTTAAGATCTGAGGACCTCCCCTCGCCATTCCTTACCCAGATCGTCAGGTTCTTCTTGGGTAGGACTAAGAGCTGTGAGTCAGAGGGTAAAGAGAGGAAGAGTCTGGTGACTTCCAGCCCCTGACACTGCCCAGCCCCCATCTTCCTGATCTCCATCCTCCACCCCCTACCTTTCTCTTCTCCAGTTCCCTGCGCTTCCAGCCCCGCCACCAGCACCCATGCTACCCCTTCTATCTTTTCTGACTTTCCCCCAGTCCAGCTGCCTTACCTGAGTCCTGGAAGGCTCCTGGGATGGGGCTGATGGCTGGAAAGAGGGAGTCAGGGAGAAGCTGGAGACCTGTGCTTACAATGTGCCCACCCTGGCTCCTTCCCCACAAGCTTTACAGCTACTGCATCTCTCCATGGCCCCCAGGCCTCCTTTCCCCTCCTCTCAGGCACTATTCCTCTCCCTCCCGACTCCTCCCCCTCTCCTTCTACTGATGTCCCAGTACCCTTCCTCCTCTGACACCCCACTCTGCACACAGAACCCAAAAGTTCTGCCTTCCAGCTCCCCAAATGCTAGGACCCAGTCCACTTGCAGCGATCCTCTGTCCCTTGAGGTTACCAAGGATCACAAGCGGGAGGAGCAAGTGCTGGGACATGGCACATTTGAGTCAGCTGGAGGTGCAGAGATGGGTGAAGGTCTACTCCCTTCCACGGCTCTGTCACTGCCTAAGAGCCAGTGACTCCTGATGGCCCCAGGAGCAGCCCCACCCTCCCTGGCTGGAGCCCATCTCTGGGAATCTGAGAGGATCTGGGGCTGGAAGGGGGAAGTAGGGAGCCTGAAGGCCCCACCCAGATCCCTGTGCACATCTCACATCTCTGGAGGCCCAGGGTGGGGGTGGAAGGCAGATGTCCTAGTTCCAGGACACCTGTTGGGCGGGGGAGGAAGGAATGGAGAACCCTGTGGGCAAAGGTAGAAGGAGAAGATAGCCAGGGGCTGGGAGGCCAATGTTCTGGGTCCTTGGTGAGGCAGGACTGCAGGTGAGCAGTGGCCCTTGGGACAGAGGAGGTGGCCCCTCATTGGCATGACTCACCTGAGACCTCACTTCTGCTTGGGGTGCGGCTACCCCAATGGCTTCGCCTTTTCTTCTCACACAGCTCTGGTTACTGGAGTTGCTGGCCAGGTCCGGAACAGGGGCCCTAGGGAATTCAATCCCATCCCAACAAAAGGATCACAGATTCCGGCAGGTTGGGCAGGGCATAGGATTCTGGGAGGGGGCTGGGCAGGCTGGCAAGGCCAAAAAAGACTCTACCCTTCTCTGTGTTAGAGTGAGTACTTTCACTTAGTCTTTGTGTGACCTTGGGAAAGTCACTCAACCTCTCAGTGTATATCCATAGGAGTCCACTTAGGAAACATATGGCACCCCAAAGAGGAATTGAGGAGAGTTCGATGAAGGAACTATTTACAGAGGTGTAGGGAGGGTTAAGGGAAACCAACAGGGGCTAGTAAAGCACCCCAGGGCTAGCAGTAATGGGGAGCCCTGCCTGAGAGGCAAAGAGAGGGAGCCGATACTGGAACCAAGAAAGTGACAGAGCTACAGCTGTAGGAGAGGCCAGCCAGCGCCTTCAGTGGAGGAATGCAACCTTCATCAATCTGTGGCTCAGCAGAGAGGGAGCTGGGCAACAGAAATCCCCATCTCACTGTCCTTCTACCCTCTGATCACCTGCCAGCTCCTCCCATCGTCTGAAACCTACCAGAAGCCAGAGGGCAAGGGAGCCCATGATGTGGCCCATAAAGGGTGCTCTCCAGGGGAACAGATCAGGATGGAGAAGGGTGGAGAGTGGAAATGGAGGGTCAGACAAAGAGTATCCACATACATATATCTATTTTCTAACCAATAGTATAAGCTAATAATAATGGTGTAACTCTATTAGTCCAGTTTCCCTAGAAAACAGAGGCCTAGGCTAAGCCTACAGGCTTGTGCTTTATTGCGAGGTACAATCCAGGGCAGCAAGAGCAAGGGAAAATGAGAAGTGATCAGGGAGGGAGGAAATGCAAATCCAGGGACCCAACAATTGACTGGATTGAGTGACAATCTTGCTAACCTCAGCTGGTCCACGGCAGACAGTGAAGGCGAACGTGGTGGTAACAACTTCAGACTTGTTAACAAATCCTGGAGGTTCTAGGTCTCCTCGGGCACTCATTTGTAGGCATTTGCCCCTCCAAAGATAAAGAACCAGTCATTTATTCAAGAAACGCTCAGAAAAATGAGGCAATGGGCAAAAAAATGTAGGAAAGAAGAGAGAATGTGCACGGTGGTTAAAGCAAAACTTGACTGCCGTGAAGACCCTCACCTACCAACTGCTCGCGCCAGCCCGGTAGTTCTCAGGACCTCCTTACACTCTTAACAATTATTGAGGAATCCAAAGAGTGTGTGCAGGGGCCGGCCCGGTGGCGCAAGCGGTTAAGTGCGCGCGCTCCGCTGCGGCGGCCCGGGGTTCGCTGGTTCGGATCCCGGGCGCGCACCGACGCACTGCTGGCAAGCCATGCTGTGGCGGCGTCCCATATAAAGTGGAGGAAGATGGGCACGGATGTTAGCCCAGGGCCGTCTTCCTCAGCAAAAAAAAGAGGAGGATTGGCGGATGTTAGCACAGGGCTGATCTCCTCACTAAATAAATAAATAAATAAATAAATAAAAATAAAAATTAAAAAAAAAAAAAAACAAAGAGTGTGTGCTTATGTGGGTTATAGCTGTCAATATTTACTGCATTTGAAATTAAAACTGAGAAATACTTAAAATACTAAATTCATTAAAAAAAATAAGTCCTTTATATGTTAATGTAAATAACATTTTTATGAAAAATAACTACATTTTCCAAAACAAAAAAAAAAAGTAATGAGAAGAGTGGTATTATTTTACATTTCTGCAAACCTCTTTAGTGTCTGGATTAAGAGAATACAGCTGGATTCTCATATCTGCTTCTGCATCGAGCATGTTGGGATATCACATGTCAAGTAGCCTTTGGAAACCTAGGCTGTACACTGGGCATCATGAAAATAGTTTTGGCCTTGGGGACCCCTCTAGGAGTTCCCAGACCATATTTGAGAACTGCTGCTCTAAGACAATAATTCTTTTTTTTTTTTAATTTTTTATTTATTTATTTTTCCCCCAAAGCCCCAGTAGATAGTTGTATGTTGTAGTTGCACATCCTTCTAGTTGCTGTATGTGGGACGCGGCCTCAGCATGGCCGGAGAAGCGGTGTGTCAGTGCGCGCCCTGGGATCCGAACCCCGTCTGCCAGTGGCGGAGCCCGCGCACTTAACCGCTAAGCCACGGGGCCGGCCCTAAGACAATAATTCTTAACCCTTTCCCCAGCCAACAGATCTGAGGAATAGGACTTGCTTCTCTAAATAGCACAGTGGTTCGCCAAAGCAATGGATCTTGTGGGAGGAAGGGGGAACACTTCCCTTTAGGAAGACAGATTGGAATTTCTGGTGGGTGCAAATGCAGGTTGCAAAAGCTGCCCAGGTGATTCTGATTGTTCCTCCATCCCAAGATGCCCTTGCTTGAGAAGCACTGCTGTAAGCTTCCTAACAGGCAACACAAGAAGGAGCACAAAGAACTTGCTGGAATGCAGGAAAGTCTATATCTTGATCTAGGTGTTGGCTTCACAGGTGTATACAAATGCAAAATTTCATTGAGCTGTACCCTTAAGATTAGTACACTTTATGCACTTTACTGTATGGTTGTTATGTCTGAATAAAAAGAGACAAACACATTTTGCAATTAAGTAAATTCCAGGGTTGGTTAAGGAAAAACGAACTGAACCAGCTCCAAAAATGCTTTCCTAGACCACAAACTTTGGTAAAAGGTGAAGCATTACATCAGATACACCAGGACGTGCATGTTATGTAGTTTCTGAAAGAGAAAAATAATGAAACCCTTTAGCAATTGGAGAAACAATAAAAGCATGCTTAAGCAAAGTTGTTGATATTACATTCCTGATAAAAAGGATAATTTCTTTAAAAGAAATTTGGTAACAGGTTTCATTTTTCTAAATTGGCCTTCTCCCTAAAAAGATTATCACTGACCTAGAAAAAAAGACATTCTTCAGATAATCCTTAAAAATTTTTGTTTCTCTCAGCCAAGCTTTTGAAAAGTACTGAACGGAGGGAGCAGGAGACTGTTCCATAGGTTAAGGGCAGAGCCACATACGCTCCACATCAGCCAAGCTGGGCAGTGCCTCATCTCCTTGGGAAAAGAGGATGCGCAGAAATTGGAAGTCATTCCACTTCTGGTCAGGGTTGTTCTGTGAAGATCTTGCAGGCAGGGCTGTATGTCTCCTCAGAAAATAATCTGGGGTGTCTGCTCTAATGCACACTGGAATGGGTGCCATCACAGAGCAAGGCTGCAAACATTTTAGTTTGGAAAACTGTTAAAGCAAATGTAACCCATGGTAAGGTTACCAGATAAAATAGAGGATGTTCAGTTAAATCTGAATTTCAGATAATCAAGGAATAATTGTTTTGTATAACTATGTCCCATGCAATATTTGGGAAATACTTATACTAATAAATTATTTGTATTTATCTGAAATTCAGATTTAATTGGGTGTCCTGTATTTTTATTTGCTAAATCTGGCAACCTTATTCCCTTGGCCATAACATTTTCTCGCTAAGTTACTGTGTTGTTGCCTCTCTGCATGGAAGAATGAGACTTTCTGAAGTGTGCTCCAAAATAACATGAGATGGGGCCTAAAATGCACACTCCATCTTACTCAATGGAGTGACCTTCTGCGTGGGAGTATTTGAGAGACCATTGATAAAAGTTAACATTTGACTCTGCTCTGTACCAGAAGCCAACTTGACCGATATGATCAAGACTTGCCCTCCTGGAGCTCCCCCTTGTGGCAGGAAGAGTAACTGCTCCTTCTATTTCTCTCTGCCGGGCACCCCCACCTCCTGCCTCCGTCACTTGGTCTCCAGGGACCACGCTGGCACCAGGTCCTCTCCTGCACCTCCCATCCTTTCCCCCAGTACGGATCCCGAGTGGCTGAGGCCTACTGGAGCCAGAAATTGCCCCAGGACTCAGCACTTCTGTCTTAAATGAGCAGCCCTACTTCAAGAGTACCTCACTGGGCCGGCTCCGTGGCTTAGCAGTTAAGTGCGCGCGCTCTGATGCTGGCGGCCCGGGTTCGGATCCCGGGAGCGCCCCGAGGCACCACTTCTCCGTCCAACGTGAGGCCGAGTCCCACGTACAGCAACTAGAAGGATGTGAACCTATGACATACAACTATCTACTGGGGCTTTGGGGGGAAAAAACTGAATAAATAAAATCTTTAAAAAAAAAAAAAAAAAAAAAAGAGTACCTCACTTTAGTGAGATGCACTATATGCCGTTTGGAAGGTGGTTCCTGACAGAAAGAGGAAATGATCTGGGTTGGGGTCTGGGATAGAGACCCTCTGCCTCTGAGAAGAGCAGCTTTGGGGTTCTCCTGCACAAACTGGACACGTGTGGCTGAGCCCGGTGTAGCCACTGGGGATGAGAGAGGAGGCCAGGAGAGGATGGGGGTGAGGGCAAGACTTTTGAGAAGCAGCTAGAGGCAACATGGCCCTGACTTGAAGGCCTGTGCTCTGGAAGCTTTCTGGACCCCGTGGTAAACGTGGGGGATGGGGCATGGTGGGACCTTGGGTACTCACGACATAGCAGATATTTCTCCTGTACGTTCTTTGTGCTTTCTGAATTCTAAATATCTAAAATGAACCCACACATCTATGGACAGCTAATCTTTGACAAAGGAGCCAAGAACATACAATGGGGAAAAGAAAGTCTCTTCAACAAATGGTGTTGGGAAAACTGGATAGCCACATGCAAAAAAATGAAAGTAGACCCTTACCTTACACCATACACAAAAATTAACTCCAAATGGATTAAAGACTTGAATGTAAGACCTGAAACTGTGAAAGTTCTAGAAGAAAACATAGGCAGTACGCTCTTCGACATCGGTCTTAGCAACATCTTTTCAAACACCACATCTGACTGGGCAAGAGAAACAATAGAAAAAATAAACAAATGGGACTACATCAAACTAAAAAGCTTCTGCACAGCAAAGGAAACCATCAACAAAACGAAAAGACAACCTAACAACTGGGAGAAGCTATTTGCAAACCATACATCTGATAAGGGCTTAATCTCCAAAATATATAAAGAACTCATGCATCTCAACAACAAAAAAACTACCAACCCAATTAAAAAATGGGCAAAAGACCTGAACAGACATTTCTCCAAAGAAGATATACAGATGGCCAACAGACACATGAAAAGATGTTCAAAATCACTAACTATCAGGGAAATGCAAATCAAAACTACAATGAGATATCACCTCACGCCCGTCAGAATGGCTATAATTAACAAGACAGGAAACAACATGTGTTGGAGAGGTTGTGGAGAGAAGGGAACTCTCATACACTGCTGGTGGGAGTGCAAACTGGTCCAGCCACTATGGAAAACAGTATGGAGATTCCTCAAAAAATCAACGATAGAACTACCATATGATCCAGCTATTCCACTGTTGGGTATTTATCCAAAGAACTTGAAAACACCAATTTGCAAAGGTACATGCACCCCTGTGTTCATTGCAGCCTTATTCACGATAGCCAAGACTTGGAAGCAACCTAAGTGCCCATAAAGGGACGAATGGATAAAGAAGCTTTGGTATATATACACAATGGAATACTACTCAGCCATAAGAAACGATGAAATCCAGCCATTTGTGACAACATGGATGGACATTGAGGGTATAATGCAAAGTGAAATAAGTCAGAGGGAGAAGGTCAAATACCGTATGATTTCCTTCATTAAGTAGTAGATAATAACAACAATAAACAAACACATAGGGACAGAGATTGGATTGGTGGTTACCAGAGGGGAAGGGAGGAGGGAGGAGGGTGAAAGGGTTAATTCGGTACATGTGTGTGGTGATGGGTTGTAATTAGTATTTTGGTGGTGAACATGATGTAGTCCATGCAGAAATAGAAGTACAATGATGTACACCTGAAATTTTTACAATGTTATAAACCAATGTTACTGCAATAAACAAAAAATTAAAAAAAAAAATAAATAAATATCTAAAATGAGAGTGTGTATGAGGAGGGAAGCTGTAGGTAGTAGAAACTCATTCAGACTATCTTAGTCAAAAACAGGCACATTGTTATAAGGATATTGAGGGTTTCTCATTGAATCCCCAGAGTTTTCAAAGGAGAGCTACCTGTGCTGGACTTCTAGACCTGTACTGTCCACCACAGAGGTCCCTAACCACGTGTGGCTACTAAAATTAAAATTAATTAAAATTCGGTTCCTTAGTCACACTAACCCCATTTCAAATGCTCAATACCACATGTGGCTGACTAGTGGCTGCCGTACTGGACAGCACAGATGTAGCACATTTCTGTCATCTCAGAAAGTCTTGTTGGACAGCCACTGTTCTAGGTTATTTGTCTAGCTTACAATAACCATTCCTCCAATCTGCTCCCTTGATCCAGAGGAGTGGGGCCTTAGCTGCTATTAAATCAAATTTAACAATTATTTGCCGCTGCTTAAAAATCTTCTGTGGCTGCTCAGGGCTCTTACAATAAAACTAAACTCCTCACTAGGGCCTACAATGCCCTGAAGAAACAGGTCCCAATCTCATACGATCTCATATTATCAGCCATTTTGAAAGACACAACCTCACCTCCCTGGTCAGTTCTTGGTCCAGGACCATTGACTCAAGCTAGGCCGATCTGGATACTTGGAACGATGGTGGCCTGCTGGTGACTGTGACTGGCCCTGCCCTCTGATGGATTGGTATTTCTCATAGTTATCTACAGAGGGGCACTCACTTTTATCTTGGTTTTGGAATTGGGTTGGCTCCCTTGATAGTTGACCTTTCCTGTAAATGGTCTTAAACTTCTGATCACCAAAGGCCACTGCCTTGGTTAGGTTAGTACATGAAATGTCTAGGGTATGACAGGCCAATTTATACTTAGCCCCAGTCGGCTCTTAGAAGCAGCCATGTGGTTTCCTGATCTCTTTTTGCTAGGGATGATTCTGCAGAGGGCTATATCTTAGGAGATTTGGGTACAGCCAGGGATTTCCAATTTGATTTCTACCCTGCTTTCAGGTTGATTTTTATAATACACCGTAGTTTAGTGGCTTTTTTGTGTGTGTGAGGAAGATCAGCCCTGAGCTAACATCCATGCCAATCCTCCTCTTTTTTTTTTTTTTTTTTTTTTGCTGAGGAAGACTGGCCCTGGGCTAATATCCATGCCCGTCTTCCTCCACTTTATATGGGACGCCGCCACAGTGTGGTTTGACAAGTAGTGCGTCGGTGCGTGCCCAGGATCTGAACCCCGGGCTGCTGCAGCGGAGCGCTCGCACTTAGCCGCTATGCCACCCGGCTGGCCCCCGTAGTTTAGTGGCTTTAATTCTAGTTCAGGAATTGGCAAACTATGGCCCTCAGGCCAAGTCCAGCCATCAGCCTGTTTTCAAATAAAATTTTATTGGAACACCGTCACTCCCACTCATTTACGTATTGCTTATGGCTGCTTTTTTCTACAAAGGCAGAGTTGAGTACTTGTGACAGAGACCTTTATGAATCCTAAAATATTACGATCTGCCCTTTACAGATAAAGCTTAATGACCCTTGTTCTAGATGGTGAACTTGTGGACCAAATTCCCATTTAAAACTATTTTAAAAAGCTAAAATTATATCATTTCTAAAGATCATCAATGAATAAAACAAAGATCACCAAAGTTTAAAAAAGAAAAAGGCTGAATGTACTTGACAGGCGAGGGAACTCATCAGTAAAGAAGAAATTCACGGATGGGGTTGCCGAGAGGGGGAGGTCAGGAGAGTTTTAAGTATTAGGAAGGGGTTTTCATGGTAATATGCTAATTAAGAATTAAAAACTAACACTTTGGATAGAATGGAATGAATCCATAGGTCTGACCCAACGGGTTAAAACAAGTCCCATTGCTCATTGGGAAGGAAGGAGTCTTCAGTTAGGTCCAATAAGGGTCTGGCATCCAGGAGTCACTCAAAGTCCATACCTGTTTTTAGCTTCAGCTGGTTGGAATCAGTGTGATGAAACATAATATTCAGTTTTGATATCTCTTAGGCAACTGTTGCTGTAAACAGAAATCTTCCTTTTTAAGAAATACACCCTAGGTATGTTTCCTGCCTATTTCAGTATACTATTTGTGATTGCTAGTGTGAGAGCAGACCAAAAGAAAAATGAGAGGAGAAGATTGTGGTAGCTGTTCCTCTCCTATTTTTTTTGGTAAAGAAGGTGGGCTCTGAGCTAACATCTGTTGCCAATCTTCCTCTTTTTGCTTGAGGAAGAGTGGCCCCGAGCTAACATCTGTGCCAGCCTTCCTCTACTTTGTACATGGGATGCGACTACAGCATGGCTTGATGAGTGGTGCATAGGTCCGTGCCTGGGATCTGAACCCCTGAACCCCGGGCTGCTGAAGTGGAGTGCGCGAACTTAACCGCCATGCCATCGGGCCAGCCCCCCTCTCCTTCTTTCTTGCTAACCAGACCCCAATTTTCTTCAGCCATTGGGCAGGCAGCAATTTGTTCAGAGATGTAGTTCCCCTACCTCCTGCCAGGGGGGCACAATGATGGGTCTCAGCCTCTTGGGGTAACACTATTCCTCTCTACCAGTGATTGGTCCAATTCTGACCCAGGGGAAGTCTGCTGCGGTTTCTGAAAAAGACTTTCTTCCCCTACTAAAAAGAAAAATCTCGGGGCCAGTCCCATGGCTTAGCAGTTAGGTGGGTGCGCTCCACTACTGGCAGCCCCGGTTCGGATCCCGGGTGAGCACCAACCCAAAACTTGTCGGGCCGTGCTGAGGCGGCGTCCCACATACAGCAACTAGCAGGATGTGCAACTATAACGTACAACTATCTACTGGGGCTTTGGAGAGAAAAAAGGAAAAAAACAAAAAAAGGAGGAGGATTAGCAATAGATGTTAGCTCAGGGCCAGTCTTCCTCAGCAAAAAGAGGAGGATTGGCATGGATGTTAGCTCAGGGCTGATCTTCCTCAAAAAAAAAAAAAAGAAAGAAAAATCTCCTGGGGCCAGCCCCGTGGCGTAATGGTTAAGCGTGCACGCTCCGCTGCTGGCGGCCCTGGTTCGGATCCCGAGCGCACACCGAGGCACCGCTTGTCAGGCCATGCTGTGGCAGCATCCCACAAAAAGTGGAGGAAGATGGGCACAGATGTTAGCTCTGGGCCAGTCTTCCTCAGCAAAAAGAGGAGGATTGGCATGGATGTTAGCTCAGGGCTGATCTTCCTCACAAAAGAGAAGTCTCGAAAGGATCGTTTTCACAAGGCAAGCCTTGTAGTCAGGAAGAGCCATGTGACTAGTTCTGGCCAATGAGCTGTGAGTGGAAATGACATGTTGCTTCACAAATTGGCCCCCATACACAGAGGGCAAGGAGTGACTGAAGAAAGAGGCAGACCACTGCAGATTGGTAGGTGGCAGGTTTAATGAGCAAGGGAACTTACAGACAAGGCTTGTCTTGGGCAGCTGCAGGACAAGTAGATCTCCACACCCACCGCCAGAATCTTAAAAGTTTATATGGAGGCCTTAACTGGGTTCAGACACATATACTGTCCAGATGGTCTCATCAACACCTTACTGTCTCAAGGCTGTGTCTTTGAAACGGCTCCCACTGTGAGAACAGTGGGCAGAGCGTACATTCCAAGGACAGGGGAGTGGTTGAGGAGCCTCTGATTGCCTGGATCCAGCTCTCGGGTCAACCAGCCGTCCTCTTCCTGACCTCCTCCAACACATGGACAACTACCAGGCCGAAGCTTGAATTCTGAGCCCTTCTAACTCTGATTTTCCCCTTCCTCAGTAACCAGCAATGTTCCGGCCTGGCCCCAGAATGAGGATGATGCAGAGCAGAGCTCTCAGTCAGCCCTCAGCGGACAAGAATCAAGAAGTAAACCTGTGTGTTAAGCTACTGAGATTCTGGGGTTGTGTATTACCACAGCATAAGAATCTAGCTTAGCAGTTCTCAAAGTGAAGTCTGGGGACCTCTGTGGGTTCCCAAACCCTTTTAGAGGGTCTGCAAGGTCAAAACTATTTTCATAATAATCCTAAGAGGATATTTGCATTTTTCACTCTCTGGAGTTTTCCAGGGACTACATAACATGAGATGACATTATCGCTCTGATGGCTAATGAAATGTGTGCTGTGTGTTCTTGTGTTTTAAAAAATTATTAGTTTTTTTTTGTGTGTGTGTGAGGAAGATTAGCCCTGAGCTAACGTCTGTCACCAATCCTCCTCTTTTTGCTGAGGAAGACTGGCCCTGGGCTAACATCTGTACCCATCTTCCTCTACTTTATATGGGACGCTGCCACAGCATGGCTTGACAAGCGGTGTGTTGGTGTGCGCCCAGGATCCAAATCTGCGAACCCTGGGCCGCCGCAGCGGGGCGTGCGCTCTTAACCACTACGCCACTGGGCCAGCCCCCTAAAATTATTAGTTTTAATTTTTAATATATATCTATAGATAGATATAACCTATCTAAAGAAAAGTTTTTTGGGGTTCCTTTCTTCTTCCTTCTTTTCATACATATGTACATTTCCACAAAATATTTGTTTTATTTATTTTTTTATAATTTTATTTATTTATTTATTTTTCCCCCAAAGCCCCAGTAGATAGTTGTATGTCATAGCTGCACATCCTTCTAGTTGCTGCATGTGGGACGTGGCCTCAGCATGGCTTGACAAGCGGTGTGTCGGTGTGCGCCCAGGATCCAAATCTGCGAACCCTGGTCCGCCGCAGCAGGGCGTGGGCTCTTAACCACTAAGCCACGGGGCTGGCCCCAAAATATTTGTTTTATGATACATATTATCACACAAAAGTGTATGTTTAAATTACAGTGCTATCAGGCCGGCCCCGTGGCTTAGCGGTTAAGTGCGCGTGCTCTGCTGCTGGCGGCCTGGGTTCGGATCCCGGGCGCGCACCGATGCACCGCTTCTCCGGCCATGCTGAGGCCGCGTCCCATATACAGCAACTAGAAGGATGTGCAGCTATGACATACAACTATCTACGGGCTTTGGGGGAAAAAATAAACAAAAAAATAAAATTAGTAAAAAAAAAAAAAATAAATAAATTACAGTGCTATCCAGAGCTTTATATTTTCCCCATAGGGGAGCATCATTGCCCATTCCATTTTGGGCTTTGGGAGTACTAATATAATTTACAGAGTAGGTGGCCAGCACACCTGTTGAAGCAGTGCAGCGGTTTGGCTCTTCTGTTCCCTTCTCGTTTCTTCTGCTCTTCACCCTATCCTGCGGGCCATTCCTCCTGAAACAGCCTCTGTGGTGCACACGGCCCAGTGGTGTTCCCAGCCAGCACATCAGACGCTGCGGCCATAAGGTCCCCCAGCGTGCCAACTGGAATCCCTGCTGTTGGAACCTATTTTTATATTATCCCATTTATAGAATCATAGGCGCTCTCTGTTACAGGCAGTTTCCTTGTTGTTGCTTTCCCTGTGTTGGGGGAAAAAACTTACATCATTGTATCATATTTTATCATCTCTACGTAAAAATCCTCCAGGTTTCACCGACTTTTCAGCATCAGGACATGTTTTCTCTTTAGGCCTGTGCCCATTTGCCCTCTGGCCTCTTTTTGAGAGACACAGTGTTTCCAGGGTACAGAGATTAAAAATTAAAGGTCTTATTCCTCAGGAATTTTAGAGGCTAAAGTAAAAGTCTGAATTATTTGGTCTTAGTTCTTTAATTATTACCAAAAGCAAATAGGTGTGCAGGACCTGCTTTACCTAAGCTGGAACAAAGACATCAAAGACCATCCTGAGTTTTCCTGATAAATTCCAGTTACTTTGTGGTACTTGCGTATATTCAAATGCTTATTATATTCCTTAGATAACACCACTGGATAAGAGCTCTAGAAATGAATTCAAGATTCAGGAAATCTCTCACCCAGAGAGTTTATTTGAACCATTTCAATGTGAATACTACTTGTCTTGGAGAAGTAAAAGGAAGTTCTGATGTATGCAAACCCTGGTGAATTATGACCTCATAATTCCACTACATTTAGATACATTTTGATATGATTATCAGCAAATTTTCACACAATTTTGGTAGTGGTCCAGAGGTTTTTGCCTACTGTCATAGAAAAAGTAGCAGATAATTATGTTGAGCAGAGCTATGTTATTTTTCCTGTGGACTAAAATAAACCAGGCCTATATCTCCGGTTTTACACTCAGTGGTAGTTAGTTTTTGGGTGACGGGGTGATGTGTTTCTTCTCCTAAAGAAACACATCTTGTTGGAGGAGGTCATCGAGAGAATGTGACCAACTGTTGTCCCTTGAGTGGGAGCCGGGCAATCAGAGGCTCCTCATCCCCTCTCCTGTCCTGGGAACGTACATTCTGCCCCCCGTTCCCACAGCTGGAGCCGTTTCCTTGACGACGCTTTGAGAAGGTAATGTGTTGTTGAGACCATCTGGACGGTGTTCGTGATGCGTGACTGAACCCCATCAAGGCCTCTACATACACTTTTAAGATTCTGGCGGGCGTGTGCGGTGATCCACTGTCTTGTGCCCACCTAAGACAAGCCTCAAGCCTCTTCTGTAAGTTTCTTGCCAGTTAAACCTGCCAACTAGACCTGCAGTGGTCTGCCTCTTTCTTCAGTCTCTCCTTGCCCTCTGTGTATGGGGGCCAGTTTGCGAACCAACATGTCTTCACCTAAAAATTACTAAAGCCAAATTACCCACAAAAATCCTTATTTCAATAAGGATCAGCAGGTAAGAAAACTCCTGAAATGAGAAGCAAATCTCCCAATTTTATCATGCCTGCTTTTCATGCTTTTTATTTTTTAAAGCAAAACTTTCCTAAGTTATTTCATAGGAAGCTTTCACTAAAGAAAGGAGTGGCTAAATTCTCTGGTTTCTAATCAGCTAACAGGCAGGAGCCTTAGGGCAAAATTCTTAAAAGGAAAAAAAACAAAAAAAAATGGTTTAGTTGGAAACAGAAAAGTCTATCGTGGAAATTACAAGAGATGCCTTTCTAGGTGTGTGCGTGTGTCTGTCTGTCTGTGCATTCTTGTTGTGTGCGGCCTGGACAAACTCATCTTGGTGACCCACCAGATTTCAAAGACTTAGTATGAAAAAAACGGTGTAAAATATCTCACTGATACATTTTACTTTTTAAAACGTTGCTCCTAGAAAATTTAAAAGTACATAAGTGGAGGGGCCGGCCCCAAGGTGTGGCAGTTAAGTTCGACCGTTCCACTTCGGCGGTGAGGGGTTCATTGGTTCAGATCCTGGGCGCACTCCTATTCACCGCTCATCAACCCATGCTGAGGCGGCGTCCCACAAAGAAGAGCTACAACTCTACAACTATGATACACAACTATACTGGGGCTTTGGGGAGAAAAAAGAAAAAGAGTAAGATTGGCAACAGATGTTAGTGCAGGGCCAATCTTCCTCAAAACAAAACAAAAGTACATAAGCGGATCTTACAGCTCAGATAGTTCCCTTGAGACATCCATTAAAAAACATTTTTTTATACGTGTAATTTTCATTTTAGTTGCCCCACAGTGAAAATCAGAACTCTTTTCTTACGTGTATCTTCCTGTCAAAATATGCAAACGAATCTGGAAAAATATATATATTTGGCATGTTAGAGTTCAAATCTTTGCATAAACAAGTCAAGCATAAACAAGTTTCTTCAGATTTGTTTGTATTTGTCAGGAAGCCCCTGTACTGCCACCTTTTCTTAGCCCTTCTCCATTCTCCTTTTTCTTTAGAGCTAGAGACCCTAGAGGCAATGATGCGGAAGTGCCACCAGAGCCTTTACGTTACATTTCAGGTTGCAGTACTTTGGGATGCCCAATTTGTTCCCCTGGGACCTCTAACCCATTTGGAAGCGGACAGCTATGAGGAACAATTTCCTACTCTGTCACCATGACCACCAAACTCCTTGTCCCTACCCTTTCTGTCTCCTGGCCCTGCCTCCTGGGAGGCTTTCTGTCCTTGTCACTCAGACCCAGCGACCTGTGTGGCCCTCTTCCGGCTGGTCCAAGCAGGTTTTCTCTTAGCACAGCCCAATTATCTGCCTGGTCTTTACCTTCCCAGTTCTGTTTACCATGACAACGTCTCATAGAGACACAAAACCTGAGTGGGCCCCCCACACGGGGCACTTCCTGTCCTGGGTGCTGCCCAAGGAAATAATAAAGCAATTATTTCTTGCTTGAAGCCATACATCTTGAAAGACGGGTGAGAGAGAAAAGGACATTTATTCATGCTGTCTACGTTCCAGACCCAGATGGAAATATCATTTGATATCCACAATAGACCTACTAGGTTGCTTTCTTTTATTCCTGTTTTGAGTGACATGAAGTAGCAGAGTCGTCTTACACCTCAGGGCCTCTGCTTAGGATGGTGTGGGTTTTGTCCTGCAGAAAAGTCATCTGCTGAGGGGCGAATTGGGGCTGAGTGAAATCCAGCTCCTGCTCTCTTCTCTTCTTGGGCCCTGCATGGGCTGCTTTGGCCTGGAGGAAGGGATCCCTTTCTGTAATTTACAAAAAGACGCACTGCAGGCTAGAGGTGGCCCGGGTCTGGCCCAAAGCCCTCACTCCATCCCTCCACACTGTTCCTCAGTCCCAGTGAAGGCTCCTGAGAAGAAGGACGTTGCCTGATCTTCCTCCTGCGCCCTGTAGACAGGGACCAAGCCAAAGTGCCTGAGCAGGACAGGCCCTCCGTCAAGCTGGCTCCTCCCTTTGTCCCCTGTTCACCTATTCTTGGGCTGACAAATGCCTTATCTCCCTGGTAAAGTGCCTGTTGAAATGTCATCACCTCAGGGAAGGCTGACCTATCCCACCCTACCCACTGCAAAACTAATCACCCCTCCTCTGTGGTCCCACCCTGAACACCTCCTGCTGTGCTGTAAGAGTCTATGTGTTTTTTGAATAGGTCAATATACATTCAGGGTAAAAAATTAAAATATAAAAGGGGACCCAGGGAAAAGTGAGTTTCCTTCATACACTTGACCCCAAATTTCCCAGATTTCTTTCCCAGAAATAAGCACTGTTACTGATTTTCTCTTCTTGCAGAGATATTTGATGTATAAACAAACATATTTGTCAGTAACTCTCCTCCCCCGCTTTTAAACCCAAATAGTAGCATATTATACACATTGTCCAGCACCTTGCTCCCCCCTCCCATTAATAATAGAAGTTGGATAGTCTTTATATCTGTGCATTTAGATCCACTTCATTTTTCAAATCTCATGGTATATCCGTATTACAGTGGTTCTCAATCTGGGATGATTTGGGCCCCCCTACTCCCCCCAGGGACATTTGGCAATGCCTGGAGACAATTTTGGTTATCACAACTGGGGGTTATTGCTAACATCTAATGGGTAGAGGCCAGGAATGCTGCTAAATATCCTAGAATACACAGGACATTCCCTCAAAATAAAGAATTAGCTGGCCCAGGGGCTGGCCCGGTGGCGTAGTGGTTAAGTTCACATGCTCTGCTTTGGTGGCCTGGAGTTCACAGGTTCAGATCCCAGGCACAGACCTACACACCACTTATCAAGCCATGCTGTGGCAGGCGTCCCACATATAAAATAGAGGAAGATGGGCACAGATGTTAGCTCAGGGTGAATCTTCCTCAGGAAAAAGAGGAGGATTAGCAATGGATGTTAGCTCAGGGCTAATCTTCCTCACCAAAAAAAAAAAAAAAAGGAATTAACTGGCCCCAAATGCCAAAAGTGCTGAGATTGAGAAACCTTGCTGTATAATAATTAAGTCAACCAGACCCTCTCTTGATGGGCACTTAGGCGGTTTCTAATGTTTTGATATATAGGCAGTGCTGCAATGGCAATGATCCACTTTAGATAGTTTAAGCAGAAAGGGATTATGATAGGTGGTTACAAAATTTCTGAGATGGTCAAGAGTCAAGCTTGGATGCTTCCCAGACAGTAATACATACCAGGCCAAGGGTCCAACAACACCTTGGTACTTTCTTTCTTTCTTCTTTTTTTTGTGATGAAGACCAGCCTGGAGCCAACATCCATGCCAATCCTCCTCTTTTTGCTGAGGAAGACTGGCTCTGAGCTAACATCTATTGCCAATCCTCCTCCTTTTTTTCCCCAAAGCCCCAGTAGACAGCTGCATGTCACAGTTGCACATCCCTCCAGCTGCTGTATGTGGGACACGGCCCCAGCATGGCCGGACAAGCAGTGCGTCGGTGCGCGCCCGGGATCCGAACCCGGGCCGCCAGTAGCGGAGCGCGCGCACTTAACCACCAAGCCATGGGGCGGGCCCTTGGTACTTTTCTAATGGAAATTCCAGTGCTGTTGCCTCATGCCATTGATGTTAATGATACTAAGGATGTTATAACCTCCACCAAAGTTACCCATGAAGAACCAAAGGCTTGGGCTGCTATGCTGGCCAGAACATGTGAATTTTCCACCAATAGTTGCTGCTTCCAATCTCATGTAATGCATCTGCTTGACAAAATTGGGCTGGAGATGATCAAGAGACAGGCCTGGAACTCAGGAGGGTCATGGCTGGGCGTACGCATCCAGTAGCTGAAGGCATGATGTGGATGAGATTAGACTGTCTAGAGTCTTTAACCTGGAGTCCCCACTAGGGGTCTGAGGATAGCAGTCAGGGGGTCACAGATTTGGACAGGGAAACATTACATGGCAATTTTCACTAACTGCCAATTGACATCTAGCATTTTTCTCAATATGATGACTGTAGGCAATAAATCACAACAGTTTCTGGTCTTGGTCACTGACAGAAATCTTAGAAATTGTACCACATTGCACTTGTTGTAGGTACCTGAAAACATTTTTTTTATTCCACTCTACTTCAAAATTAAGATAGCTATGAAAAAAAGGAAAAAAAACTATTAGAAAACAGAAAAAAAATTAAGATAGTTATTACACTATCAGATCTGTGTACTGGATCACAAAGATCTTTTTAAGAAATAGTTGATAACTATTTCCATTAGATTTCTTTGTATTCTTACAAAGTTTGTTTTATGCATTTACAAATATTATTCTAAGAAGGGGTCCACAGACTTCATTAAACTCTGATACAAAAAGAGGTTAAGGATCCATGATCTGGGAACAGATCACAAATCTGAATGCCTTCAAGGGCCAGCTGGAGGCCTGAAAACCAGGGCCTGCTTTGTTTTCCTACATTTGAAGACAAGAAATATTTTCTCTTGCTTTTAACTCGAAGAAAAACTGCATTCAACTCCTGATATAAATGACAATCGACACTCTCCCACTAGAGAAACGTTAGGGAGTGAGGGAGACTGTGGCAAGCTGCAAGCACATGCCCCAGCAGCCTCCTGCTCCAGCTGACCCCTGCCCTCTGGGAAAGTAGGCCCAGGGTGGCCAGAGCCTCTAATTTTCAAGAAAAGCCAGAAGTTTGGATTTTTCCCCTATATTTAGTATTGGCAACTAGTTAATTAAAAACAACGTGCTGGCTACACAAAACCTGTCTGCAGGCTGCATCTTACACCAGGTCATAGTTGGGGCTTTGGCTCTTGAGGGAGAAGCGAAGAAGGCTGAAGACAGAACTCTGGAGGGCCCTGCTGTCTGTAGGGTGAGCAGAGGAGGACACTGCAGGGGAAGGAGACAGAGGGACAGTGGGAAAGGTGCGAGGGCTGAAAGCAGGGATGTCAAGTAAGGAGACTTTTAAGGTGAAGTGAGAGGTCCCTGTGTGATGTGACTCAGGAGAGGTCCACTGAGAGAGATAAGCCTGGAGAAACGGTCACTTGATGAGGTCACAGTATAAACCTGTCACTCCCTGCACTCTGCCCGTGAGTGCCTTTCCCTACCCCTGCCTTTGTCTTTGCCATTCCTTCCACCTGTTACACCCTTCCCTCTCTCACCACTTGGTGAACTATTACTTATCCTGCAAGGGCTGCTTCAGTGTCACCATCTCTCTTTCCTCTTCTGTGGTTGTCTACTTAATGGATGACTTGCTCTCCTCACAGAGTTCCCAGATTCCTTGATTCCATGTCACAGCACTCACCACATTCGATTCAAACATACTTTGGGGTCCGTGTGTCTCACTCACATCTCACCCACCGGCTATAAGGTCCTGCGGTTCAGGGACTGGATCTTTTTTATCCTCCTCTCTCTACGTCTGCCCCATGCTTGGCACACACTATGCAGTGCTCAAGCAATGTTTGCTGAAGCACAGGGGTCAAGAGCAGGAACTCTGAGCCAGGCTGCCTGGGTTGGGACTCTGGCTTTGCTGCTTTCTGTGTAGCCCTGGGGATAGCTTTTGACCTTTCTGTGCCTATTATAAGTTATGATCAAAGACTCAGAACACTGCTTTATACTTAGTAAGCCTTATCAAAGTGTTAAGCTATTATAAATGTGTTATATATAACATATAAATATCATTATTAAGTGTTAGTTTTGGGGGCCGGCCCAGTGGCGCAGTGGTTAAGTGCACGTGATCCGCTTTGGCGGCCCGGGGTTCCCAGGTTCGGATCTCGGGCACGCACCGACGCACTGCTTGTCAAACCATGCTGTGGCGGTGTCCCATATAAAGTAGACGAAGATGGGCACGAATGTTGGCCCAGGGCCAGTCTTCCTCAGCACAAAAGGAGGAGGATTGGCATCGGATGTTAGCTCAGGGCTAATCTTCCTCACACACACACACAAAAAGTTAGCTTTGTTATTAAGTTCCTTCAGATATCTGTTTTGCACACGAATGCATCCTCAGTGCCCAGAACAGTGCCTGGTACACTACAGGTGCTTAATAAATATTTGTAGAATGAATGAATGAAGGAATGATGGACTTCCCTTTGCCCTCACTCCACAGTCACACTGCCCTCCCAATGAGGGTGGGGTGAGTGACAGGGTGTTCAAGGGCCATCAGGGGTTTAGTAGAAGTTTGTGGGCAGGCCTAGGGCCTAGACCTTAACTGTTTCTCTAGGAAAACACGTCAAACCTACAAAGGAACTACTGGAACCCAGGTCAAAGTTAAGTTGGGAAAGAAAATCTGCATGGCATGTGTACCAGGAATAACCTCCTTTGTCTTGTTTTATTCAATACTCTCAAATTGCCTTCTCCAGGCAAGGCTGATTAGACTGCAAGTTGCAAGTTAATCTAAACTCCACTTTTTGTCCTCGCTCTCACAGGGAGTGAACAGGCTTCAGAACACTGCCAGGTGTTCATATAACCAACAAAAGGAGTGTTTTGCAGCCACACAGACCTGGATTCGAATCAGATCTGACCCTCAGCTGCTCTATAATCATGGGTTGCACTTGGCCTCTCTGAGTCGCACTTCTCTTATCTATAAAAGAGATACATTTCCTTTCCTTAAAAGATTGTGATGGGAAAGCAATTAATTATGCATTTTGAAACCACTTAAGCCATATGCAAATAGTTATTACTGGATCTCCATATTGGTTCCTTGGTAGTGCTTTAGAACAATAAAAAGTAGCTCCTTGTCTGTAAAAGGCTAGGAGACCCCTAACCTAATCTCAACGCTCTCTGAGGTCCAGAGGGCCTGGGCTTTCCCCTTCCATCGCCAGTCAGGGTCAAAGTCACGAGGGTTTGGGAGGGCGATCAGTGCTGGACCAGACGAGGATCCAGGGATCTGGGCTAAACTCCATGCTTTCTTTCAGGTCAGACGTCACGATTTACAAACCCTGGTATGGACTAAGGAAATGAGACCCTGAAAGACTATGAAGTGAAAACCGAGGCCCAGGGAGAGAGAGAGAGAGGGTCGGTGTGTGTTGTCGGGGGAGGAACTTTAGAGCCAGAAAGGGAGCTTGGCGGCCGGAAGGACGACACGTCCTGTGTACAGCGAGGGCAACGGAGCGCAGGATCTCGCCATCCGGAGTGAAAGTGGGGCCCAGTGAAAGGGTCCAGCCAGAGGAATTTCGGTTCCCGCCTGGCGCCTCCCAGCTTTGACTAGGGTTGGGTCCGCAGACGCCCTGGGCCCCTCGCCCCGCCCCCAGAGGGTAATCAGACCGTACCATTATGCCTTTATAGGGGTAGAGGTGAATAGCAGGCTAGTCCTGCAGAGTGAATCCCAGTTTTTTATCAGAGAAAACATGATTGTATATATTATTTTCATGATTCTCAGTTAATATGTTTCCCTTCTGCCTGCTCAGACCCTGTATACTCCCTGAAGAGTGGTAGGACTCCAGCCATGCTTCCCCCTTTTCCTAGCCGCACTTGGTGCATTCCTCCGCGGTACGTAGGCGGGAGGCGTACATAAACCTCGACGCAGGAGGCGGGGCTGGTCAGTCCTCGAGGCGTCGGTGCTCCGTGGTGTTGGAATCTTGTTGCCTGTCGGCCTGTGCGCGCGTGCGCGGACATGGCCTCAAACGGTATGTAAAGGCACGAGGCGGCGGTGGCGCGCCGGCCCGGGGCCTCGTTCTCTCCTAGCTGGGCTTTTGTTTTTCGGTGGGACCCGGGCAGTGATCGCGTGTAGGGTCTTCTCGCACCACGGTGGCGGGAAGCAGCAGAGAGGGGTGGAAAGGGGAGGCTGATGTCGCCATTTTGTTTCGCTCCTCCGGCGCCTTGCGCGGGGCAGGAGGTCTTGCCTTCGCAGTGCCTTTACTGGAGGTGAGGGTCGAGAGGGACGCTTCTGGGTGATTTGATACGTGAGACACGGACGGAAATGCTCGGTCCCCGTAGCCGTTTTTTCCCTTCGGTCCCAGCCCGGCATTCGGGCCCGCTTTGTCGCAGTGCTGCATCCGGGGACTCGGTGCGCGCACGCGCTCTGCTGGCCCCTCCCCCCTTTCTCGCGCCCGAACTCCCTCCCGCCTCGTGTTGGCGCTGCTTTTTGCCGCGAGACCCTCCGCTGGCGACTCTGCGCTGCGCGTCCGGTGTGGGCCTCGCCCCCCGGGGTCCCTCGGGAAGGGGCGGGACCGCCGGGTTCCCGCCTCGGTTGCCACGCGGCCGCGGGCGGAGGCTCGGGAGCGGGGCCGCGCGCCCGCTTAACGGCTGTGGGGGCGTCTAACGGGGTTGGGGACCGGGCCCGAGGGTTTTCCCGCCTAAATTTCCTCTTTCTGAGGTGGGAACCGAAAGAACGGCTGCCCGAGGCCACACCCTCTCCCGGTCCTCTGGCCCTTTCCTGCGGGGGAAGCGCCTCGTTTCCTGTACTCAGGGGATGCGTTGATCTGGTTAGTGCGTCCTCAGTGTGGCGTTTTAAAAGCACTTCCGCTGCATTTGGTTTGCTGTCTCCTCACAGCTCCGAGGAAGGCAGGGTAGATGAGGAGAGGGGATTGGAGCCGCAGGGCTGAGGACTCGAGGACCAGTTAACTGCTGCCTCCTGGGGCGAGCACTTTGATGATTTGTCATTTGTGGTCCGAGGGCTCTTTTCTCTTGGTTACCTGGCTTTGCACTGAAAGCCCACTTTGCCGCTTTTCAAGATTAGGCAGAGGGTGAAGAAGTTTGAGACATTCTGTTCTTTGGGTCTCGATTGCGAGAGTGGAGGCCCCATTTCGAACACTGCTGCCTCCAGCTTGAGTTAAAACCTGTCCCACTTAAGTAGCTCTGGGACTTTAGCTTGATTCTTGGTGATACTTTCCTCATAGAGTGGGTGTGAAACTGAAATGTGTGTGAATTTGTGCCATTCCTGACATGAGTTGAGTTTGCAGAAAATTGTAGATGTCCACCAAGATTCTTGTTTTTTTCCAGTAGTAGTTAAGGCCTCTTGGTGTCTGCAGAAATTTGCTTTTTCTTTGACTCTTTTTCAGAGTCAAGTACGAAAACTTGACTCTGATCTGCCAGCTTGCCCCTCCTCTCAACTAGTGTTTCAGGAGAGAATTTCTGCCCTTCTTGCAACACGGTCTTGTTGGTTGATTTCTTATCTGGAGGCCCCAGGGCTTGAATTAAGGAATTTTGCCCTATTGTTTTTTCAGGGATGGCTGAAGGTAATGTAATTGTATTATTGTTGCTTTCTTTTTTTGAAAAAAATAATTGTATTTTTCTTTTGCAGATTATACCCAACAAGCAACCCAAAGGTGAGAGTCATTTCTGGGCTTTCAGGGTTTGTAGAGGTCAAGGGTGGCTAGGGTATCTTTTCCTAATTACACTGTTTCTGTTTCTGCAGCTATGGGGCCTACCCCACCCAGCCTGGGCAGGGCTACTCCCAGCAGAGCAGTCAGCCCTATGGACAGCAGAGTTACAGTGGTTACGGTCAGTCAGCAGACACTTCAGGCTATGGCCAGAGCAGCTATGGTTCTTCTTATGGACAGACCCAGAACAGTGAGTCTCTTTTAGTGGGTCACCCCACCCCCTTCCTGCTCCTCCTGAATGTTGCTTTTCTTAAACCTGAGCAATGCTGAAATGTTGAAACTGTCCCGTGTTTCTTTTCCCTTAACTGGTCTGTAACTCTTAAAACTCTTTGGAGTCTGAGTCCTTTCAAACAAAAATGCTTATTGGTTTGTAATTCTCTTTATTTTCTTGAGTCCTTATTTTTCTTTTAATGCTGCCCTTTTCCCCATTTCCCCTTAGCATGAAAGTGAGACGTGGGGGAGAGTATTCCCTAAAGGGAGAAAGTTTTAGATTTTTGGTGCTTACAGGGAGAAAATGATTTGCTTGAAGATGGTTGAAGTCACACTACCAAATATCATGTGATACACAAGGAGGTGGAATTTGCCCTGAGGTCTTGCAGTGTAAATAATGTGGGTTCTATGTGTACTGCACACATCTGAGCAGGTTAAAATGCTGTTAATGAGTAGGGATCTTTTGGGCTGTGATTAGTCGTGGTCCTGGAGACTGGCTTTGGGGTGGGTATGGTGAGATCGGAAGTCCAAAGTTGATAGAAGTTGGAACATTAGCCTTAGGTAGAAGAGAAGGGTAACTTTATGAATTGCAAGATTCTAAGCAGTTTCTGAGAGGCGAACTTTTCAAGTATGGCTAGCATTAGATATTATATAATATTTTCTTCAACCCATTCCCTGCCTTTTCTCTTTCTACATAGCTTTTGTGGTTTCCTTTCTCTTTTCCTTATAGCAGGCTATGGAACTCAGTCAGCTCCCCAAGGATATGGCTCAGCTGGTGGCTATGGCAGTAGCCAGAGTTCTCAGTCGTCTTACGGGCAGCAGTCCTCCTACCCTGGCTATGGCCAGCAACCGGCTCCTAGCAGCACCTCGGGAAGGTAAGGAGTTGTGGGGAGAGGCCTGAAAGATTAGGGGTGAATTGATAAGGAATGATAATGTGACCAGCAATAGGAGCAATCATGAGGAGTAATGGGGAGGGGGGTGGTCTTTCTTGGGTACAGACAATGGGACGTACCAAAAGCGAAAGGAAGTTTTGGATATGCTGGCATTATGATTCTTTTTCCTTTTCTTTAGTTACGGCAGCAGTTCCCAGAGCAGCAGCTATGGGCAGCCCCAGAGTGGTGGCTATGGCCAGCAGTCTGGCTATGGTGGACAGCAGCCAAGCTATGGACAGCAGCCAAGCTCCTATAATCCCCCTCAGGGCTATGGACAGCAGAACCAGTACAACAGTGGCAGTGGAGGTGGCGGAGGGGGTGGTGGAGGTGAGAAGGTGTCTTCAGTTTCGTCTCTTTTCTGTAAGGATTTATATTCCATTGCTTGGACCTTACCGTAAAAGGTTTCTTAAAAATCTTGCTTTCTTGTTCCATAGCCGTTTTCTTATTTCTGTTGTTTTTTATCCTTTGGCACTGTTGAACTGTTGTATGCCAGTTCACAAGGCTTTTTTCTCTTTTTAAAGCACTGTTTCTGGGCCCGCCTGGTGGCGCAAGCAGTTAAGTGCGTGCGCTCTGCTGTGGCTGCCCGGGGTTCGCTGGTTCGGATCCCGGGCGCCCACTGACGCACTGCTTGGCAAGCCATGCTGTGGCGGCATCCCATATGAAGTGGAGGAAGATGGGCACGGATGTTAGCCCAGGGCCAGTCTTCCTCGGCAAAAAAAGAGAAGGATTGGCAGATGTTAGCACAGGGCTGATCTCCTCACACACACAAAAAAACACACCTTTTCTTTCCTGACAGGTAGCTATGGCCAAGATCAGTCCTCCATGAGTGGTGGCAGTAGCGGCGGTTATGGAAATCAGGACCAGAGTGGTGGCGGCAGCAGTGGCTACGGGGGAGGCCAGCAGGACCGTGGGGGCCGTGGCCGGGGCGGTGGTGGTGGTTACAACCGCAGCGGTGGTGGCTATGAACCAAGAGGTCGTGGAGGTGGCCGTGGAGGCAGAGGCGGCATGGGGTAGGTGTCTTGTGAGCCAGGGAGTAACATCAGTTGGGAAATGTGAGGGGCTGCATGAATAATCTCCCTTGAAGCCCAGTCCCTTAGTGCATGGTTAGTTTTATTCTAGGGATTTGTGAGGGCTTTGATTTGGAGGCATTGACTGTTTCTTCGTACATCCCCATTTTATTTTTGTGAGAACTTGGGAGCCTGAACTCCTCTTACCCACAGCTCTGGATAGAGATTTGAGTACTGACATTTCTATTTCCAAAGAAAAAGAGAAAATACATGAGTGTGTATAGGTTGGAGTCATTGATAGCCTAGGCAGGAAACATGGAAGTAAAGTATTCTTTCTCTGCAAGGGAAACCGATGTTCCTACTCCTGGGAATAGGGAAACTTATTACTTGTATTCCCGTGTGTCCTTTAAGGGAGTTATTAATGGTTAACCTGACTTCAGCTTCCAGCAATTGGCTACTTTTCCCGTATTCTGTAGTCATTTGAATCCATGAGCTTGATTTGCACTAATTTGACTGACAGTAATGATTTTGTGTGTCACTTGGTGTATGGGGCTATCTGAAATGTGCAGACCTTTTGAACAAGATATGCTTGACAGTGGTATCCCACCTATTCGCTCCACTGTCCCTCTTCCCCTGGTTATTTGTCCAACTGGACCTTCTTCCCTCCCTGCTGTAGTTGATTTGAAGTAAAACCCTAGATTTGATGGTAAAGCATTTGTCAAATCTGTTGGTAAATATGATTTGAAGGACCCTACTCTGTCTCCCTTGAAAAGGGGAGGAATGTCAGTGTGTTATTGCTTTTGGGAAAAGTAGGTTATTTAAATGAGAGTTCGCATATGGTAAGTATTCAGAGGTGGGTGGGGGCATTTCAAAAACGGTACAAAAATAAGGAAAACTCTGTTGTGTGCGTGTGTTTAATGCAAAACTTTAAAAAGAAAAACAACTGTTATGTGACTGTTAACTTGCTCTGCATTTTATGTGCCACAGGTATGAAAGGTGACATTGCAAAATACTCCGCTCTTCTCGCAGTGTAGAAGGGGTGACCCCGGGGGTGGGGGAAAATCAAAAACAGCTCAGTAGTTAGGATAGGGCTTAGCTAAGTTTGTCTTGCTTTAAGGGGAGATTGCCTTTGGTTTTGACTTTTTATGGAACGGGGTTGGGTCTGCTTGCTGCTTTCATAGCAAAAACCACAAAAATGTGTTCAGGGCTACCCCAGCCTGGTGTGAAATGTCTTCTGGGTAAATTGGCGGTAGGGTTTTTAAACCAAGTACTGGGTTGTCAACCACTCACGACAAGAGGAAAAAACATCTGCTACATCGGAAGAACGACCAAGGAAAATAGGTCATTTTTTTTTTTTTTTCCAGAGGAAATAGATATATAACCTTTTAAAGCAAAATCCTTAAAAACTGTGTCTGAGAAATTGCACACGTGTGTGTGACATGCTCAAAGGTCAGACAAGGGGTGGTCAGGAAGGGGAATGTATTGTAGTAGCCACTTGTATCTTTTTCCCAAAACACCTACCCATGTTTGGGGAATGTTAAACAAAATCAAAAAACACCCTTTTGTAGCCGTTGGAAGCTTCATGTCCTTTCTTCTAACTTGTCTTCTCCAGCGGAAGTGACCGTGGTGGCTTCAATAAATTTGGTGGTAAGTGAACAGAGTTTCCAAAATTCCCAACTCCCAGCAATGCTTTGTCTGATTGTTCATTTGCAGATGTCTTAGCGTGTTTTAAGTGTCAAAAGGTTTTAAAGTGTCCAGAACCACCTCTAGAAAGGGGTGGGATAGAATGCCACCTGCTGCCAGATGTGTGCTAACCTGAAGGCAGGCAGGGGTAAGACTCAGCAGTCGTCTGGTACCAAATTGGTTTGACCCAGGTTAATAAGAGGTGTTTTAGTAGGCCTCTGACAGGAGTGTTGCCACACCTGGCACTTAGTGACCACCGTTACGAGAAACTGGCGAGTGTGTGCTGGAACACGTGTTGCCAACTTGGCTTTAGGATCCTTTTGATCAGTGTGTCCAAGGCTAGTGTGTGTGTATTACAACCTCCAAATGTTTTAATTCTGGAAGAGGGATGTGAAATATTGCCTTGCCCTGAGGATGGTGAAGTTGGTATATATTTACATATTAAATACTGAATGGTGTCAATGCAATTCTACGTATATATGTACTTAAATGCTACTCAGAAGGGCAAATAGAAACTAGCTCTGGGAAGGAAGGTGTGGACTGCTTCAAGAAAGGTTGGGAGCATGTGTGGCTCATGGGAAATAACCAGGTCTTAAACAGCACAAACTGAATTCATGGAAAAATGGCAAATTTGAGAAGTCTCCCAGTAAGCTGGAACTTTTCTGGTTTGGTTAACTAACAAAAGGTTTCTTGATTTGTCTCAACATTTAAAGCCAAAGGCTCGGGTTCATAATTTAGGTGTCATTGAGTGTGGGTACTATATATATATATATATATATGTATATGGTGAATTCAGATAAACTTTGGTCAAAGATGGTCTCTGGAAAAAAAAATAGAGGCTGCATTATGGAAATAAGATTTCTGGTCTGTTCCCTGGGACATGCTTTAAAAATACAATAGCTTTTATGTATGTTTTTTATTTTCATGTGGTTTTGGGGAAACTTAACATGGTTTTAAGAATGGTTTCTAAAGATGAAAGTAAAAATTGTTCTGAAAAATTGTTCCACAAGGGATAAGTGTCTTTGGTGTTAAAGTTTGGAGAAACTGGATGGATGCATATCACATTGCTGCTGGTGAGCCCATTTCTCTCTGGGTTGAGAGAACAGGGCCACGCTATGAGTTGGTTTGTTAACTTCAATGGGTCTCCCTCCTGGCGCCCCCAATCTGTGCTGAGGACATTTCCCAGCCTGATCTGGGGGAGGCAGCACTTTCTGAAGTGTGGAGTTGTCCCTGTGCGGACTCAGGTTGCATACAGAACTTAAGAAAAGGGGCCTGTGTCTTCCCCAGCCCTGCCTAGGATTTTCTCTGGGCAGGCAACTGAGGACAGGGTTTGGAGTGAGGCTTTGAGCACTTAACCTGATATTTTGCAAGAGTTTGGATTTGGTGTTAATTTTTTTCCTTGTCTGTCTCTACTTGGTGACTAATGGCTCCTCTTTCCTTGTTTTTTTTTTTTTTTCTCTCATGTCACTTAAGGCCCTCGCGACCAAGGATCACGTCATGACTCTGGTGAGTCCCCAGTTGGCATGAAAGAATGGCTAAAATGCTATCAGGACTTCCCCTGGATGTTGTTTGAAACTTAAAGGAATCTGAAAAAGAAGAGCAGGGGTAAAGAGGAAAGAAAATGAAGAGAAGGGAATTTAGATGTAGCTATAGCAGTGAGTTATAAAGGAACATATATCAGATGAAGGGTTTCCTCCCCCAGCAATTTAGTAGGTCTGGGAGGAGCCCTATAATCTGCTTTCTAACAAGTCTCAAGAGATGCTGATTCATCTGTGTGTGGACCATACTACAGAACTGCTTGTTTTTTAAAGCAGTAGTTTTTTAAAATGTGGATCATGCCCAAATTAGTGAATGAAAAGACACATAAAAGAAGCATTTAGTATATATTTTGTTTTGGTTATGTTTGTATACTGGACTTTAGTGTAAAATAGGTTTCTTAACCTTGGGGTCTTCAATCGAAAGAACACTGGTGTACTTACTGTGTGATCTTGGACAATTAACTCCTGAGCTGTGGTGGTTTCTTTAATGGGTATCAACGGGTTTCAAAAGGTAGTTGTAAAACTAAATTTAAATTTGTGAAATGGCTAGCATACAGGCACTCAAATAATGAAATAGAAGGGATGTGGATTTCTTCCATTTGTCTGACCTAAGCCAGATTATTGGTTGCTTTAGAATTTTTTTTCTAAAAAGGTTAAATCAAGTATTTGATTTAAGAAAGAAAGCTTGATTTGATTAAATCAAGAAAGCTTAATATCAAGTATTTCTGCAAGTTAGATTATTATAAGGGTCACTGATTGGTTTTACTTTTGCTTGTTTTCTCTCTTCAAATTCACATTTCCTCCTGTGTTCAACAAGCAGAACAGGATAATTCAGACAACAACACCATCTTCGTGCAAGGCCTGGGCGAGAATGTTACGATTGAGTCTGTGGCTGATTACTTCAAGCAGATTGGTATTATTAAGGTACTTGTGGAGCAGAGTGGGTGCTTTCTATCAGTTGGAGGATTTTGGATTTCACACCTTAGTAAAAAAAAAAAATTCTTAATGGTTGCCAGCTTAATTGGTTGAGGAAAGAACATTAGCTGCTGCCATTTTCTAGAACAAATCACATCTTAACAAGGCGGGCGGGCCCCGTGGCTTAGCGGTTAAGTGCACGTGCTCTGCTACTGGCGGCCCGGGTTCGGACCCCGGGCGCATACCGACGCACCGCTTCTCTGGCCATGCTGAGACCGCGTCGCACATACAGCAACTATAAGGACGTGCAACTATGACATACAACTATTTACTGGGGCTTTGGGGGGAAAAAAAAAGGGAGGAGGATTAGCAATAGATGTTGGCTCAGAGCCGGTCTTCCTCAGCAAAAAGAGGAGGATTAGCATGGATGTTAGCTCAGGGCTGATCTTCCTCACACACACACAAAAATAATGCAACAAGGCACAGTTGATAAAAGGAGTGTCCTAAACTTTTGAATTCGTAGGCTGTAATCTTTATCTTTTAATATTGAAGTGAGAAACCATTGTAGTCAATGGCTTTAATTCAAGTTACATGGGAGATAAATAGTAAGTGGGAAGAGAGGAGCAAAAGTGTGGTTACAATAAATCTCAGGTGCTCTGGCGGAGGAAGTTGGAAAGTGGGTAGTGCTATATATTGTAAGACTGTTGTTATCTCATGTTGCTTTTTTTTAGACAAATAAGAAAACCGGACAGCCCATGATAAATCTGTACACAGACAGGGAAACAGGAAAGCTGAAAGGAGAGGCAACGGTATCATTTGACGACCCACCTTCTGCTAAAGCAGCTATTGACTGGTTTGATGGTATGTATGAGGAGGCTGGTGGGGGTAGGGCATAAGGCAACTAGCCTTGGGAAACGCAGGCTACATTTTGAGGGTTCCTTTGAGTTTTCCAACATTTTACTTTATCTGTGATTTCATTATACTCTCATTTTGCTTATGTCTCAGTAGATTATAAACCTTTTCAGGAAGACGTTGTCTTTCCTTACCTTGATTGTACCATGTGTACTTTTGAACCCACAGATCTTAGTAAAAAGTCTCTTTTTATATCTCCTTTATTTTTTCAGGTAAAGAATTCTCTGGGAATCCTATCAAGGTCTCATTTGCTACTCGGCGAGCAGACTTCAATCGGGGTGGTGGCAATGGTCGTGGAGGCCGAGGGCGAGGAGGTGAGGAGTTACTTATTGCTGCTGGTATGAAGAGGTGATGAGGAGGGGGGAGGATGGTAAGGCTTGCATAGAAAAGAAGATTAGGTTAACCAAACTTGGAAGGGAAGCAGACCCATACTTGTATCTACATTAGGACCCATGGGCCGTGGAGGCTATGGAGGTGGTGGCAGTGGTGGCGGTGGCCGGGGAGGATTCCCCAGTGGAGGTGGTGGTGGTGGAGGACAGCAGCGAGCTGGGGACTGGAAGTGTCCGAATCCGTGAGTGAAATTTGTTTAATTATTTCCTCAGTCATCTTACACGTGCCTTTGATAACCATAGTGGAGTTTTGTCTTTTCCAAACTAATAAACGTCAAGGCCCTACTGATGGGAACAGATTGGCCCGAGAGCTTACCTATGTAAGGTCACCATAGTGGGACAAGTATTGGACTGGGTTCAGTAATCTGCAGTTTTTGTTCCTGGCTCTACTCCTGAGAAGCAAGCCTTTTTTTTTTTTTTGCCTTTGTGAGGCCTCGGTTTCCTTACTGTATCTGTAAGTTCCCTAGAGTCTTCCTAATTCTAAGTCTTGCCCACTTCCCACTCCTCCAGACTAATTCTCTTCCTTTTTTTCAGTACATGTGAAAACATGAACTTCTCTTGGAGGAATGAATGCAACCAGTGTAAGGCCCCTAAACCCGATGGCCCAGGAGGGGGACCAGGAGGCTCTCATATGGGTAAGGAAGAGGCAGAGCTGGTAATAAGGAGTTGGGATCAAAAAGCCCTTAATTTTAAGCAGGGAGCCTGGAGGGAAGGTAGGAGGGCTTTAGGGGGTATGATATATATTTTTTTTGTTCTAGGCGGTAACTATGGAGATGATCGTCGTGGTGGCAGAGGAGGCTATGATCGGGGTGGCTACCGAGGCCGAGGCGGGGACCGTGGGGGCTTCCGAGGGGGCCGGGGTGGTGGGGACAGAGGTGGTTTTGGCCCTGGCAAGATGGACTCCAGGTAAGTAAGACTCTAAATTGAGATAAAAGTAGAGCAATTGAACAGAAGTCATGGGATAGCAGATGGCAAGGTTCTGTTGAGAAAGTGGTTTAATTTTGAGGACTAGATTGGAAAGCTGAGATTGTAACCCTAATGGGTAGGGAAGGAAGGAAGGAAAGTTACCTCAGGGAACTAATCTGTATACCCACACTTAAATAGTCTATATTCTGCTTAAAGAGATGAGACATTTCTTGGGGTTGGGCAGCAGGGGCAGATGGGCAGATTGGAGTTTGGGGGTGGGGTGGGTGGAGAGGTTGGTAACTCAGACCTAATGGATACTCTTTCTTGCAGGGGTGAGCACAGACAGGATCGCAGGGAGAGGCCGTATTAGCCTGGTTCATGAGGTTCTGGAACAGCTTTTCTTCCTGTACCCAGCGTTACCCTCATTATTTTGTAACCTTCCAACTCCTGATATACCCACGGGTTTTTTGTGTCGGACTCTGTAATTGTAACCATACCTCTGGTTCCCATTAAAAACCATCGTTTTAGTTAAATTTTCTTCCTCTTCCCCCTCTTCACTCTCCTGGAGGATTGATGTCTGAATCAGGATTGTGGGGAGTTTTCCTCTTTCAGATTCATCCTGCCTAGCAGGAACTGGAATAATCTGTTTGTTCCTGCTTAGCAGAAACTGGAATAAAGTGTTTGATACTTGGTCCAGGGGAGAAAAGGTCAAGTGGTATCCTTGAAAGTAGAGATTAAACTTTTCTGTCATGACAAAAATTGAATGTATATGAATGGGGTAAATGAAGAACACGTGATTGAGTATTGCCCTAAATTTATGCAACTTTGTGGGAGTTTTACCACATTTATTCACATGCTTGTCTTAGTTTACTATTTATAGCTGTTTTACCCTTTTTAAGGACTCTTGGCTCTTTTGACACTTTACTAAGGGGGATGCTCAACCAAACTAAGTTTGCCTTTGAGGCAGTATTCAAACTTGACCATGATGCTGAGCACGTAGCTAGCCAAATTGAGTCTTTTCCAGAAGGAGAGTAACTGAAGCACATACTTCATGGCAGAGGTTTTGTGGCCTTGCTCACTTGACAGGCAGAAAATGAAGTGCATGGATTATGTGGCTCTCAGAACCAGAAAATGGTAGAGCCAGGACTGAGTCTTAGTCTTCTGACTTCATTTTCATTTCTTAGCATTTTCATTCTGAAACCCTTTTTCTGAAGGGGACAAACTCCTTTCCCAAACATTTTGTTGTTTAGGCCTTAAGAGGATGGTAAATTTGAGGGAAGAGGCTTGGGAATAAAAAGAGATAGTAAGAAGACGGGGAAGGGTAGCTGGGTAAGGAAGGTGGAAGCAGTTCCTTGTATTTCAAGGTGAGTGACCCCCCCCCCCCCCCCCCCCCGTTTTCCTGAAGGTAGGGCTTGGGTAGATAGACAACCTGCTGTAGGGAGACAGAGGTTTAGTTGCGTCACTTACATTCTGCCTATACCCAGAGGGCTGAGGTCATTTATATTTTGAGAGTTCAGGCTTGAACCTTAATGATTGGGGGTGGAAAGCCTTCCCCTCTCAAGGGGGGAGTGTGGGAGATGGGGAAAGGGTGAGGCCAAAGAGTTGAAATCTCAGAGTAGTGCCCCTCAACTTTAAGACCATATGCCTTTCCTGACCCCCAGAGGATTTCTTTTTCCAACTCTCAAATTGAGTTTAGAAAACTTGCCCCTGGGGCCGGCCCTGTGGCTTAGCGGTTGAAGTGCGTGAGCTCTGCCGCTGGCGGCCCGGGTTTGGATCCCGGGTGTGCACCCACGCACCGCTTCCGGCCATGCTGTGGCCGCGTCCCACATACAGCAACTAGAAGGATGTGCAGCTATGGCATACAACTATCTACTGGGGCTTTGGGGGAAAAAAGATAAAATTACTTAAAAAAAAAAAAACTTGCCCGTACTTGCCAATTAGTTGTTGAGCATGCATTTTAGTTATACAGAACTGAAAATTATAGCCAACAGCAAAAATGGTACTTCACTATCAGAAGCATAGCTTGTAGAGTGCTGGAGACAGCCCCCCATTGGGAAGTGCTTTCCTCTGTTGAACATTAAGTATGCTGAAGGTGTTTTCTAGAGAAGAGTTGGTTCATCCTCAAATCTGGTTATTTGAGACAGGGAAGCTATGGCTTTGCCAAAAGGAAAAGTGCTTTCCTCTTCCTACTGAGTTGGGGTACTCAGTAACAGGGTAGGTTGAGAATGGCTGAGGTTCTCCCAGGCAGTGCTTTGATTTGGCTTTTTGGCTTACTGAACGTGGTACATGTGAGAAGCCCTCAGATTTAGAGCCAAGGATATGGCAGTAGTTCTCTCCCCAGTGTGGTCAGGCTGCCTCTGCTGTCTTTGGTTTGCTTTCTTAAAAAATGTTTGGTTTGAATGGCCTGATCCATGTCTCTGAGAAGTTTGTTTCTGCCTCACCTAGTAGGGTTCTGGTGTTACGGTCCCGTTGTGGTTCCTTGATCCCTGCTGCTAGGGTTGAAAGAGATTAAAGCTTGTGAGACCTGATTACTGACTGCCTGTTAGTACTAACATGTCCTTTGAAGGCCTTCAGTGATTGGCCTTTCCTTTAAATATAAGGAACTAGGGTCCCAGGTGTCTGATGAGTGGGTAAATCCAGTTTGGGGGGCTTTTCTGGGAGAATGGGTGAAGATGGCAGTAGCAGAGGGAATGCTGCTTCTGAGAATCTCCTTCCAGTTCCAGCTCATTATTGGTGAGAAAGGAGTGAGGCCTATGGGGTTTGGGTTTTGGACTCTCCGCTCTTTGCTGCATTCCCTTGTAATAGACCAGTATTAACCTGTTTCTCTGGTGAGGATCTTAGACTAGCCCTTTGTATTCTAAAGAATACATTATTATTATTTTTTGTGTGTGTGAGGAAGATCAGCCCTGAGCTTACATCTGTGCTAATCCTCCTCTTTTTGCTGAGAAAGACCGGCTCTGAGCTAACATCTATTGCCAATCCTTCTCCTTTTTTTCCCCCCAAAGCCTCAGTAGATAGTTGTATGTCATAGTTGCACATCCTTCTAGTTGCTGTATGTGGGACGCGGCCTGAGCATGGCTGGAGAAGCGGTGCGTGGGTGCGTGCCTGGGATCAGAACCCGGGCCGCCAGCAGCGGAGCGCGCGCGCACTTAACCGCTAAGCCACGGGGCTGGCCCAAGAATACATTATTCTTAATGAGTATTGGAGATGGTCTGCAATCTTGAATCACTAGGTGCTTGGCTTTTTAAAACTGGGATTGGGATTGGGACAGGAAGGAAGAAGTGAGGAGAGTAGGTTGTGGGTGGGGAGAAGTGTGCTGTAGGTCTTTTTGCCTCCCTCTCTGAAGTAGTTCTCAGTCTTTTCAGGTTTTTACCTTCACTTACTGGGCCTGCCTGGGTTTCCGTAACTTGGATATAGGGTTGAAGTTAAGTTGCTGATTGGGTAGATTTTTTTTTTTTTTTAATAATTTTATTTATTTATTTTTTCCCCCAAAGCCCCAGTAGATAGTTGTATGTCATAGCTGCACATCTTTCTAGTTGCTGTATGTGGGACGCGGCCTCAGCATGGCCGGAGAAGTGGTGCGTCGGTGCGCGCCCGGGATCCGAACCCCAGGCCGCCAGCAGTAGAGCACACGCACTTAACCGCTAAGCCACAGGGCTGGCCCACTGATGGGTAGATTGACCAGGAGTTAAGGTCTAGGGTCCAGCCCTTGTGAGACTGAACACATCACATCGTTATTCAGGCACGGTTCTTCCTACTTCCAGCCTCTTTGTCTCTTAATCGTCCACCATGGATTTGTAACCAGATCTCACTTCCTATACTAGTCTGCAAGAGAGGCTGAACTCTGAGATGTAGGGTCCTATCTGCAAACATTCCTCTCCAGTCTTTCTAGAGTTCAGACTCCCTTTCTTACCTTTGGGCCCTCAGTACTTAGAAAGCCTCTTTCATACTCAGAAGAAAATTTCCAGAAAAATTATCTCATTCATCTTCCCGTGCAGATACAGTCTTCATGGTGCTGGCATGTAAGAACTGAGGAAATAGTGTCAGTGGATCTGGCTAGCAGATTTGACTTTAGGACCTGTAGAAATTATTGGGTCCTCAATCCTATGGTGTTAGCAGTTGGAAGAGCTTTGGAGACCATTGAATCTAAACTCAGTATCCTTGAAGCAGAAACAGAGGAGAAAAGTACGTATCTCATGAGCAGGAGTTTGGGTCTGGAAATAGTGGTCTCTGCTGATGGATAGTGCTCTCTTAGCTCCTTGGATTGTGGCTTCAGCCGTAAATCTTGGGGCTATAGTGCTAGAGAGAAGGACTCTAATAGGAAGAACAATTGAGAGCCACCATTGTGGTGACTGGAGACAGAGGAAAGGAGCTTGGACTGTTGAGTTGAAGATTTGGGATTCCTTGTGCTGTAGTGGGGAACCAAGGTTAGGTGGCTTTAAGTGGAGAACTCCAAGGGAAGTGAGTGGGATGGTTGTGGGAAGAAGAAACCTTTGGAGGGAGCAGGAGCCAAGCTCTCTGCACGCACACCTCAGGGTGGCATTGTTGCACAATTGCACGGATTCCCTGTAGCTGTTCCATGCAGTGTCCTTAGGCTTCACTGCAGTCCCTCTTGGATGGAGACCCCTCTATTTGGTCTATGCTGATGGCTTTTTGTTGTTTTTTCCAGAGTTTGAGGGAAAGCTGGCCCATCCTGTATACGTCTTCCTGCATAAAAGCAAATCCTCATGTGGGGGAAGGTCTCAGCAATCCTGTCTCAGTCTGACAGGTGGTAGAGCCAAATTTTCTCTATAGCAGTGTGTCCAAGTTGAACATGTATGTGGATCACTTGGCAATTTTGTTAGCATGTGGATTCTAATTTAGTATGTAGGTCCCGGTAGGGCACAGTCTCTAGCAGTGTTGATGCTGCTGACTCAACAGCACACTTTTATTTTTTAATTTTTTTTTTAAGTTTTATTTATTTATTTTTTCCCCCAAAGCCCCAGTACATAGTTGCATGTCACAGCTGCACGTCCTTCTAGTTGCTTCATGTGGGACGCCGCCTCAGCGTGGCCGGAGAAGTGGCGCGTCGGTGTCCACCCGGGATCCGAACCTGGGTCGCCAGCAGCGGAGCGCGCACCCAACTGCCAAGCCACGGGGCTAGCCGTCAACAGCACACTTTTAGAGCCATGCTCTCAAGTTTTGCGGAGACTCCTTTTCTGCTAATTCCCTCTATCCTCCCTGTGAGGGGATCTTGACTTTGTACAAAACTTTCTACGTATGCAATGCTAGCTAGGAGCTAAGAAAAAGATCATTCACGGAAGGCTGGGTCCTGCATATGGGTTTTTGTTCCTTTTTTTTTTTTCTTGGTGTGAGGAAGATCGGCCCTGAGCTAATAGCCATGCCAATCCTTTTTTTTTTTTTGCTGAGAAAGACTGGCCCTGGGCTAACATCTGTGCCCATCTTCACTTTATATGGGACGCCTCCACAGCATGGCCTGATGGGCGCGCCGGTGCGCGCCCAGGATCTGGCCCCGGGCTGCCAGCGGCGGAGCCCGCACACTTAACTGCTACACCGCGGGGCCGCCCCCTGGGTTTTTGTTCCAATTAGTACAGGCTTAGCCAACACTGGCCTTTGTTCTGCTGGTTCCTTTTCAGTCTTGTGATGCTGGAAGGTTTGCGCAAAAATTGTTGATTGTTTCAGATGCTATTCTAAACATTTGGGGAGCTAGGAACAAAGATCCTAGTGTGGAGATGCTGGTAACTTGTTCTGGGTCGGTTGCTGTTAGGGGTGAGCTATGTCCTGTATCCCTATTTTATAGATGGGGAAGCTGAAGTACAAACTGGCCCCAAGTCTCATAGCTGGTGAGAGAGGTGGAGCAGGGATTGGAATCTATATCCTTTGGCTGTAGAATTTGTGTCCTGTTAACCACTATACTGTACTGTGTTAAAGACTTCTGGTAGAACTCTGAGCTCTCCCCCCAGCTCCAATAAAAAGGAAAACGGAAGCCCCCAAGAAATTTTTTAACTAAGGGGAGCTTCTTAGAACCATTTCTTTTGCCTCAGGCCTGCAGTGGTTTTTGTAGCTGCTTTTTTTAAGGATGTCTGTTGTGCAAGGAAATGTTAGCTATGGCCCTATCTTATAAGAATCATTAGGTTCCTGTGAAGGTTTTAAAAAATCCCCTTAGACACTCAAGTTACACAGTAACTGCCATTTTTTTGATTACTTTTTACGTGCAAGGCACTTGTACAGAGGTTGAAAAGATGTTTTTTATGGGGTTTAGTCTAATGGAAGAGTCCTATGTGAAAGTAGACCATGACAATGTGGTTCAGTTTACCACAGAGACACTGCACAGCAAGTGCCACTGGAGCCCAGAGGAAGCACGCTAGGACAGGTAGAAGATTTCAAGGTGTCCCAAGTTGAGAGACCAGCATGTGCTGGGGCATGGGGTGTGAGCAAGTAGTGTTGTTGGGATCGTAGGGTATATGAAGAAGAAATTAGGAGAGGTTGGCTGATGGGGTCCTTAAGGGCCAGGCTGGAAGGAGAGTTTAGGTGTAATGTTAGAAGTGAGATAGTCCATTTCCATGATCAGTATTGGTCACTCAGGCCCTTGAAGGTGGTAGGCTAGAGGCAGGGGGAGGTCTGTTGCAGGTAAGACATGTGTAAGCCAGATGGAGGCAGTGAAGTTGAAAAGGAAGGCTGTTGGATATAAGTTGGGATAGCTAGCATCAGCAAGACTGACTAAATCTGGGTTTTATGGAACACACTAGGATTTCTTGTTCTCTGATTAGGCTGCTGTGCTGTTGCCGTGTGTCGAGATAACAGAGATGGTAAAATGAAGACATTCAGTTTTGGAAATGGTAAGGTCCTTGCAGAATGTGTAAGTGAACACATCTTGGATTGAACAAGGCTTGAATTATAAGACTCAAGAAGACTTGGTAGAAGAAGGTTGAGGATGGAATGGGAAGCATCAGCATTTATTTTATGGGATGGCTGGCTAAAGAAAGATGAGCCCACAGGGTACTGAGTGTTAGGGCCGATTCCCTCTTTTGGGGAAGCTCAGCTTTCCTCCTGGAGTCCGGAGTAGCATTAGGAGCAGGCTCATGTGACCGTGTAGCCTTGACAGTAGCCACAGCTTAGCTTCTTGGTAGCCTCCTCCTATAGCAAACCACTTGTTTTCTCCTGTTGCTTTGGTGATCCAGTAGATCAGAATAGGGAAGTGTTACACAGACTGTCAGAATGAGATTGTACATATACCCTTGAAGGAGTGTGTGTGTGGGGGAATAAACACACTGCATTTGCTAATTCTTGTGTCATCTAGGTGAGAGTATTCAAAGTGAAGTCTTCACACAGCTCTGTTCATTGTGGGCTGGTGTATCATTGTGAATGACACAGAGAACCAGTCACCCGTGTACCCTCACCCTTGTACCCTCACACCTGGATCCCCTCCAACCCCCCCCCCCCACCGTATCTGATGATCTAACTGCTAAGGATACTGGGCTTCCTTGGGCCCTGCCTGTTGCTTTGCATATTCCCTTTCCCCCAGGCCAAAATTTGGGTACAAGGTATACTCAGGGTGTAGCCCTAGGATCCTGGTTCCCTAACAGCCTCCTGAAAGGCTCCTTAATGGGGCCGGCCCAGTGGTGCGAGAGGTTAAGTGCGCGCGCTCCACTGCGACGGCCCGGGGTTCGTCCGTTCGGATCCTGGGCGCGCACTGACGCACCCTTGTCAAGCCATGCTGTGGCAGCGTCCCATATAAAGTGGAGGAAGATGGGCATGGATGTTAGCTCAGGGCCAGTCCTCAGCAAAAAAGAGGATTGGTAGATGTTAGCTCAGGGCCGATCTTCCTTACACACACACACAAAAAGGCTCCTTAAGTGCTGTTTCCTGGAGAGAAATACTCATATTTCCTGTTGTAGGCAAAAATTCCATGAAGAGAAGAAACAGCTACTAGGACTCATTTCCTAAATGTTTTTGTGGCTGCATGTTTTCTGAGCAAAGTGTAACTTATAACCCCTTCTTCCAGGAGGTGGGAGGGAGCAGAGGGAGCAATTAAGCCTGCTGGTGTCAGTGCCAGTGCCAGAAGGAATCCTAGAATTATACTTGGCTTGTGCTCTTCTGTCCTACGTTTAGATGGTACTCTGTCTCTCCCTCTGAAAATTGCTCTAACTTTACAATTACTTTTTTTTTTTTCCCTAGGGAATAAAAAAGAGAAGCTATGTAGTCTGTTTCTAAATGCCTCTGACAAATCTGGCCCCCTAAAGTTACAGACACTTTGTACATATCTGTACTTTTAACTTGTAGACCTTGGCCACAGGGCTACCTATAGTCTCAAGGGCAGACCCTCTAGGTAGCACTGGAGGACCCACCAAATGGTGAATGAGGGAATATTCCATGGTGACTGAGGCAGAAAGGATGAAGTGTTAGGGGAGCCTGCTGCCCTAGGAACAGGCAGTGAAGTGGAGCTTCACCTGAGCTTCTGTGGCATTTGTATATGTATCCTGCATGTGCTTTCAGGCTGGAAGTAGAGAACACACACACAAGTACAAGCTGTTTTTTCATATATTGTGTATAAACATCAGAATCAGGATGAGTTGGCTGGAACAGCCAGCAGTTATGTGTGGGGCTGCTGCTGGGGAAATTGCCTCAGCTCTGCTCCAGGTCGGCCACCAGGAAGGGCTGGGTTTCTTTCAGGGCCTGAAGGAACAGATCCTTGCAGGTCAGGTTCCAGGCTGGAACAAAGCTGAAGAGCTTCCTCATCTTCCTTGGATTGGTGGTCTCCGCCCGCACTGCCTGGTACTGTTCCTCTGTCAGGACACTCCCATACAGGGCATCTAGTACCCCATCCACGTCTGTTACCCGTGTGATGAGGGCTGCCCGGTGCTGATCCATAAAGTGCGGTGCTAGGGGCAGAAGGGAGGAGAGCAGATGAGCTGGGTGCCCAGAGTGGGTGCTGGGGCCTGTCCTTGCTGAACACTTTGCTTTCTTCAGAAATTGCTCTGAATGCAACCCTAAGGGGTGGGGCTCAAGGTGGCAGCCCACCAGGACTTGGGATATAGTGAGATGAGTATAACTTTGCCTCCCTTTCTTCCCCCAACCAGGCTCGCCCTAAGGAGATGTGTGAGTAGGTGAGTGGGAAGGGTTGGCCCAGTCTGCTCTCTCCCGGTGCTTTTGGCTTCGGATAACAGGCTGTGCAGGGGGTGGTGGGGTGGGGCTGGAGAGGTGTCCAGGCAGGTGGGGTTGGGTGTGAAGGCCTCACCTGGCTTGGCTGCCATCTGGGGAGGGGCCTTCATCAGGGCTGGCCTGGCTCCAGGATCTGTACGGAAATAAGTCAAGTGGTCCCCTTCTTCCTAGCATATCTCCAGTCTCTCTGGGGTCAGGGGCCCTTTCGTCCGGAAGCCAAAGTCAGGACCAAGAGCAGGAAGCTTCCCTTACCCGCAAGAGGAGCTTTTATTAGAGGGTAGGAGAAACAGAAAGCGAAAGAGCCCAAGGGGCAAACGTTCAGATGGGGGTGTGTACAGGATGAGGGGATACGGGAGGAGGCCCGGGGGTCTGGGCACCTGTCGGGCGTGGAGGGGGCGTGCTCACCCTTGCACGTACTCTGCAGCTGCTCCGCCGTCTCCTGCATGCCTATGTCGCGCAGCACGGACGCCGTGAGCTCGGCGCCGTACGGCTCCAGATAGAAGCTGACGAGCTTGTCGGTGAGGTCCATGGCATCCATGGGCAGCAGCGTTCCCCGTGGGATGCGCCCGTAGCCGTCGCGCAGCGGCACTGAAAGCAGCTTCATCTTGAACTTTTTGAGCTCGTCGGCAGTCAGATTTTCCAGCGCCTCCAGGATGGCGTCACGCGTGCGCCCCATGGCTCCGGGGTCCGCTGCCGCCACTGCCGCTCACTCGGGGTGTCCGTCGACCAGGAAGTCCGCTCCGGGGCGGGACCTGGAACTCCCCGCCTTCTGCCGTCTCTGCTCCAGCCCATATTGCCCTCGAGCGTAGGGTACTCCCGCCTACCTTGTTGGTACCCACCCACCGAGGTCTGCGGACTCGGTCCCCTGACCATCGGAGGGCGCCAGGATCGCGTCCTCCGGCTGGTCCGCGCGCTGGGAGACCCAGCGGAGACGGGCTTATGGGTGGCGCCTGGGTGTCCAGGCTTGCGTTAGCTAGCACAGACCAGGAACTTGGTTTATTGGAGCTCCAAGGCTTAGAATCTTGGAATTCTAGAACCCTGAAATCTCCAGGTTTCCCTGAACCTTAGCATTCTCTCTCACATGTCTCAGAATCATAGAATCATAGAATTCTAACAACTGGAACCATGTAGCTTCCCAAATTCCGCATACTGGGGAGAAATGAGGTGTAAAAAAAGGGTAGAGAATAGCTGTGCTTTCTCTTTGAGCCTCAGTTTCCTTATCTGTAAAATGGGGAGAATAACACTCATCCACTTAGTAAATATTCCAGCATAACATGGGCTACCTGATGGCTCCTGAAACCTTGCCAAATGCTTCCTGGGAGAGCCAGGATTTGGTTCTAGGAGCTGAATTTCTTGGAAAGTGATGACAAGAGACACTCGTAATGGTTGAGAAAATTCTTGACTGGAGGGAGAGTCACGGGTGGAGAGCCACTTTGGGCCAAGGGGACTTGACCCAGAAAAGCAGGTGAAAGGTGGTGCAGGTCGGCATTGGAGCCCAAGCTGTGCCCAGAATCCTTAACTTGCCCTTAATATGGCTGGGAAGGCCCTGCTGGTCTGGCCCCTGTGGACCTCATCAGCCTTGTCTTGCACCACACCCTGCTCTCTCTTCATCTCAAAGTTCCAACCACAAGGACCTCTCAGTTCTTCAAATGTGTCAGGCTCCTTTGCTTCTCCAAGCCTTTGCACATGTTCTTCCCTCATCTTGGAAATCTCTTCCCTCACTCTGCCTGACAAACTCTTGCAAGTTTAGGTCTCAAGTTAAATGTCACTTCCTTCTGGAGACCAGGTTTAGAATCTCTCCCAGACTAGTTCATAACACCTGCTACTTATTTGTAGCTCTCATAGCAATTGTGACTCAATTGTAACTAACTCTGTGTATTTGTTTAGCTTTAGTCTTCCCCACCAGTCTGTAAATCATGTCTGTCTGACTCATTGTTCTATCCACAGCAGCCAGAGCAGTGCTTGACCTATAGTAGGTGCTCAGTAACCCTTTGTGGAATCAGTAATGAATGAACAGGCCTTGTCGCTCAATTGGGAGGATATCAGTACTGAAAGGGGTGCCTTACAGATAAGCTCTTCAAAGAGAGGCGGCTTCCAGGAGCTGAAGACCACGGACTTGAAGCCATACAGTCCCTGGTTTGAATGCTGGCTCTCCTTCCTAGGTGGGTATTGGGAATCCTTCATTTTTTCCTTTCAGCTGGGTGGTAACAATCACCATTCCTTCTAGTGATGTGATCCTGACATATACGCTTATTCGTTTATCGGGCGTCCATCTCCGCACCAGAATGTGAGCTTCATGAGGGCAGGGACCTTGTCTATCTTGTTCATTGCTGAATCCCATCAAGAGAGTGCCTGGTACATAGTAGGTGCTCAGTGAAGATTTGCTGAATGAAGGAATGAGTGAGGCTGTGTTACTTGCAGCATGTTGTATTCAAGAACTTCCAGCAGGGTAGCAGGGCCCTGCTCCCTATCCTCATGCTTGTTGCCCCACGTGGGCTGGGTAGTGCTGTGTGCCAACATCCTCACCATGGGTGGCACTTGTGGTCCAACAGCCAGTGTTTCCTGGCTCATGGCTATTTATTATTGTGCCTCTTCACTGGTCTTTGTCCTTTCAGAATCTCCAACTCATTTTGTGCGCTGTGGCCAGAAGTCAACATCTTCCTAGCCTACACATTGATCCTGTCCCTCCCCTGCTCAGAAGCCTCCCATGACTCCCCAGGGCCCTCAGAATCAAGTCCAAGCTCCTTGGCTTGGCCTTCAAGGCCCTTGCCAACCTCCTCAGCAATACCTTCTACCCTCTTGGCCTCTGGACCTCTGCACATGTGGCACCTGCTCTCTGCTTGGCCTCTTTTCCCTTCTGGTGTGTTTAGTGAGTTCCTGCCTGACCTCCAATATTCATTGGGTGTCACTTTTTCTAAGAAATAATGAATATTTGAGCCCCTTTTTAGGCTATGATCCTTCACATGCATTATTTCTAAGCCTTATAACAATCCACTTGGGATAGGGAATGGTAGCCTCGTTTTAAAAATGAGAAGACTGAGGCAGAGAGAGGTTGAAGACTTGCCCAAGGTCAGATAGCTGAGGAGATCGTATAACTTGTCTGTTTAGCTTCTGAGTGTGTCCTCTGTCTACTCTTCTCTGTTGACTTTTCTGTCCTGTCTGTGCAAAATGAATTATTCCTTGTCCATGTCCACAGGATGTCCCTTTGATGCCTCTACCACAGTGTTTATCATACAATGTGTCTGTCTGCTCTGTTTTCCTCACCACACTGACAGCTCCTTGAGGACCTTCTCTGGTCCACAGTGCCCAGCACAGGGCTTGGTGCAGATCCAGCCTTGATAAGCCTTTCTGGAATGACAAAAGAATCCTAGAATCTAGAATCATAGAAACCTGCTCTTTTCACATTTGGCAGATCTTAGAAGCTTTGGGTGTTTGAGCCACGGAATTTAAAAAACAATTGCCTGATTCAACCCCCACACACAGCAGGGATCCCTTTGGCCACGTGGCCATTTGACGGCATCTCTTGAACCCTTGTTGGAATGGGGTGGCCTTTGCTCTAAGTAGAACCGATGTAACACATTTCAACTGAACCTTTGGGGCTGCAGGAAATTGCACCTGGGGAGGGTGTGTCATGACCAGGAGGAGAAGGTGGGCTTCTCCTCAAAACTGGCTTCCTGGGGTGAGGGAGCTGAGGACATGTGTCATGGTGTTGTTTGAACTTCCTTTGTTCCTGCATATCACCACCCTGGACCCTTCCTTTTGGGCCCAGCTTGCTCTTGGCATCTGACCCCAGTCGCATTCCTGCTCATACACATTCAGACTGAGGCACGGAAGATCTTGGCTGTGACTTTCACCTGACATGGCCTCAGATCACGCCTGTGGTGTGGTATCGCAGGGAGGCAAGGGATGTGGGGCTGGGGAAATACAGCCATCCTCCCATTGAACTGGAAGCCTCGCTCCTGCAGTGGTTTCAGGCTGGAGCTCAGTGAGAACGAGTGGCACCTTTTGGCACCTTGTAGATTCTGAATTCAGAAGAGAACAAAGTTTTTGGAGAGTTTATCTTATTCTAAAAAGATGTATTAAGGATCTACTAGATGCCCAACCCTGTGATAAATGCTGGTGCAAGACAGTCCTAGTAGTCACAACAGATCCCAGTGTTTGAATTTACTGTGTTCCAGACATGTGCTGAATACGTAACATGCATCTTCTCATTCAGTTCTCCCAACAACCCCATGAGGTATGTGTATTTATCCCACCTTACAGAGGAGAAAACTCAGGCTCTCAGAAGTTCCTCTGGGGGCCGGCCCGGTGGCTTAGCGGTTAAGTGCGTGCGCTCCGCTGCTGGTGGCCCGGGTTCGGATCCTGGGCGCGCACCGACGTACCGCTTCTCCAGCCATGCTGAGGCCGCGTCCCACATACAGCAACTAGAAGGATGTGCAACTATGACATACAACTATCTACTGGGGCTTTGGGGGAAAAAATAAATAAAATTATAAAAAAAAAAAAAGTTCCTCTGGAATCCTACACTGGTAGTAAATGAGGAAACACTGAACCCATATCCATGTGACCCCTAGGCCCAAATTCCAACCAATATCCTAAAAGTCCCACTCTCTGTCCTCAAAAATTGACAAATTGCTTAGAGAGATTATGTATATGGAAATTTATACCTCCTCCAGACCGTTCCTAAATACCTTTGGGAGGGCAGATGTTGCAATAATAGTAATGACACCATTAACTGCCTCCTTTTTGCAGAATGCTCTAGAACTTACAAAGCACATTCAGAGGATTGTGGAATAGTGGGAAAAATAGGAGATGAGGGGTGTCAGACCCACTCAGATTTGATTCCCAGACCCTCTACCTCTTAGCTGTGTGACTTAGGGAGGTCATAGCCCCTCTCTGGGGTCTGCATCCTTTCTCATTAATGCGCTCGCTTCACCAGCCTGTAGGGAATGAGTGCTCTGAGAAGGGCAGTGACTTGCCCAGAGTTCCCCAGTGAGGTAGAGGCAGAGCCTGCTCATTCCTGGAGACTGCCAGGGTGGTTTCCACCTGGGGAGGTGGGGAATGGGAGCCTTGGGCAGCTCTCTGGGAAGGCCTGGTAATCCCTTCTCCCTTGACCCCCCTTTTCTGGGAGAAGTGCTCAGAGCTCTGAGCTTTGACCCCTGGTATGGAAGAACCTCCAGGTCTTCGCTTTGATTGCTGGAGCCAGATTGCTCCTCCTGGGGCCAAAAGGACCATAGACTGCCAGGACATGAGTCAAGTCACTTAATCTCTTTGTGCCTCATGGCCTCCCTGTAAGATAGGAACAATGATGGGGTTGTTGTGAGGTTATAAATGAGGTTATGAAGCTATAAATGGATTAAGAATTGTGAAGTGCTGGGGCTGGCCCCGTGGCGTAGTGGTTAAGTGCGCGCGCTCTGCTGCTGGCGGCCTGGGTTCGGATCCCAGGAGCGCACTGACGCACCGCTTGTCAGGCCACGCTGTGGCGGCGTCCCACATAAAGTTGAGGAAGATGGGCACGGATGTTAGCCCAGGGCCAGTCTTCCTCAGCAAAAAGAAGAGGGCTGGCAGATGTTAGCTCAGGGCTGATCTTCCTCACCACCCCTCCTCCCCAAAAAAAGAATTGTGAAGTGCTTGGAACAGGCCTGGCACATACTAGGTGCTTTTGTCATGTTAAAGTCTCTGAGTCTCGCTTTCCCAGTCTGAAAGTGGCGATGATATTATTGACCTTATAGGGTTGTAGGGAAGATTCATTAGAACAATTAGTAATAATAATTGTAATAATAACAATAGCCGACATTTATTGAACATTTTCTATGGGCCTGGCATTATGTTAAGAGCTTTACATGAATTAGTTTGTTGAATTTTCATAACAAATCCAATAGTCTTGATGATAATCCTTAAATGATCCTCATTTTACCGATGAGAAAATCAGGTTAAGTGACGTGCCCAGACAACGAGGAAAGAGTGGAGTTAAGACTTGAACCTAGGAGTGGCTGTCACCACTTCCTAAACCCTCAGGCGCCAGCACACCATCCCTGTGTTCATTTAGAATGTTATCTAGTTTAATCCTCACAACAACCCTATAGGCATGGTATTATTATCCTACCTATTCTTATATTGTAGCTGCAGATGCTGAAGTCCAGAAAGGTAGGTGATCTTCCTGCGGGCACCCAGCATGAGTTTGTGATGCCAGCATTCAGGACCCGCTTCTGCAGTGGCCCTGATTGGGAGATATCTGGTTCCTTTCTACATTTATCCAATACAAGGAGCTCTCATCTCCCATGGCATTGATCACTCTAGCTGTTGGGAAGCTCTCCCTTAGGACAAGCTGAAATTTGTCCCCTTTGATCTCTGTGGGCCCCAAGGATCTCACTGAGTTCCATCTTAGGGTGGGCAACACTAGTCCTTACTTCCTCCTCCCTTGGACATAGTTTCTAGCCCCATCTTGTCCTCCAATCTGCTGTAGATAATCAGTGTCTCTTCCACGGGTCAGAGGTCAGACCTGACCCCATTTACTGAGATGGATTTAGTTGACTGTCACCGCCCTGTCCTGGGCACCCATTCCTATTGACCAAAACCTTCAGCCCCAGCCTGGCAGTGATGGAAATTCCAGGTTAGAGCTACGTTTGGGATATTGGCATTCTGCGCTGAAGTGAAGTGGCTTGTAGCTTCAGAGACCGGCTCCAGATATGCTGTCATCCCCCCACCCCTCCTGTTTGATAACCCAAGGCCAAGTGTGAGCCATCAAAATGGCAGAGAGGAAATCAGAGACTTAGAGATAAAGAGAGTGGGGATATTGAACTTCCCTGGATTTCTCAGGGTTAAAAAGCCCGAGCTTCCTTACGTACTCTGAGAATGAAATCCGTAGTCATGGGGCCGGCCCAGTGGCACAAGCGGTGGGGTGCGCGCGCTCCGCTGCGGCTGCCCAGGGTTCGCCAGTTCGGATCCCGGGTGCGCACCAATGGCAAGCCATGCTGTGGCGGCATCCCATGTAAGGTGGTGGAGGATGGGCATGGATGTCAGCCCAGGGCCAGTCTTCCTCAGCAAAAAGAGGAGGATCGGCAGATGTTAGCTCAGGGCCGATCCTCCTCACAAAAAAAAAAAAAAAATCTGTAGTCATTTGTATAGTTAATTGCTCTGATCCAAAAGAATAATAAAATTTCTCTTATCGCTTCCTGAGAGGCCCAAATGATTAGAGCCTGAACAATGTTCCTAGGTTAAACCTCCAAGGGGCCAGGAAGCCCGGAGTAGCTTCCTAAGAGAGTCAGCATGCAACATACAGGATCTTCAAGCGTTCAAAAAGGAATGAGCCCCAGAACTTGGAGACAAGTCCAAAGACTTGTCATAAAAGCGGAGACGTGCAAGGAGCGATCGGGCTCCAGGGGAGATTCATTTACCTGCCAAAGAGTTGGAGTAAGAAGACCTTTAAGGAGGGGAGCGGGACAGCTGCCTCCTTCCCCTTTATAAGCAGGAAAAATAACTCTTCCTTGTCGCTCACCTATGCGGTGTCTGGCTACTCTCAGAACGATTGACCTGGCTCTCATCACATCATCATAAGGCACAAGGGGGCCCAAAACATTTACTATTTACTGTGAGGTATTTAATAAGAAATCTGTCTCTGATCCAGAACACCTCATGTGCACATCTGGGATAAAATTAATAAAAATGAACATTAAAAACCCAAGAGAGCAGCAAAGTGAAAGTCCAAAGAGGAGATTAAGACACCAAAATAGAAACCGAAACTCAGACTAAGAGAGACAAGAACGGTCGAGGGAGAAATGAGTAAATCCAGGTAAAGATGAGAGAAAGTGACTGAGAGGCCAAAAGAGAAGAATCGAGTGAATTTGTGTGTTTATTCATTCGTGGAGTATTTATTGAGCACCTGCTGTGTGCCACACACTTTATTCTAAGTTGGAGACAAGCAGTGAACAAAATTTCTATTCTAGTAGGAGGAGACAGATGAAAAACCAAGTAAAATATATTGCATGTCGGATGGTGATAAATGTGTTATGGAGAAAACGAAAGCAGGGAAGGGAGATGTGAGATTTAAAATCAGGGAGTTAGGAAAAGCATCAGAGAAAAGAGGACATTGGGAAAGGTCTGAGGAAGGAAACCATGGAATTACTGGGTTTGAAAGAGTGTTCTAGGCAGAGGGGATGGCAAGTGCAAAGGCTGAGGCTGGAGTAAGCAGAGGGGGAAGGGTGAGAGATGAATGGGGTCAGATTGGTAGGGACTTGTAGGCCACAGTGAGGACTTTGGCTTTTATTCTGAATGAAGTTTAAATTTGAGATTTGCAGGATAAGCATATAGGAAGGCCTGAGGTTCCCAGGGCAGACAGAATCCACTTGTGGGCTGCATGCTCTGGATTCAGTTCATTCATTTGTTCAACTGTCCTCTCATTCACTTTCCAAGCATTTAGGGAGGGCCACTTTGCCCCAGGGCTTGTGCTGGGTACAGGGAAAAAACTCTGCCCTCAGTTCTGGAGGAAGAAACCCTTTCAGGGTGGGGTGAGGTCCTGGCCTCCTGCAGGTGGAGATAATACTGTCAGTGACCTTGGAGAGCCATAAGCTTGGGGACTACGTGGGTGACAAGCTGGGGAGGGGCCACAGGTAGGGAAGAGGAAGGCTGGAGAGTGTGGAGGTGGGGGTCAAGGAGAAAGGGGAGACTACCCCCAACCATGTTTCTGTCTTTTCTGTGGTATGAGAGGCCCTGTCTCCCTGCTGGCACTGAGCTCTGGCTCCAGGCTGGGCAGAAAGGAGACAGTGGGATGGGCCAGGACAGGTGGCTTGACATGTGATGCTTGTCCGCTGACCACTCAGTCCTTACTTTTAGAACGGTTTCCAGAAGTGGCGGAGGGGGTGGGCAGGGAAGCTAAATATAGTCCTGGGGCCAGGGCTCAGTCTGGGAGGGTCTGTCTGCTCTTCACTGCATGCCCATCACCCGTGGTGTCCACTGCTAGCTGCCCCTGTGAGTCCCCTGCCCTTGCTCTGAGCTTGGTGCTTGCCCCTTGCCTGTCTTCCAACACAGGTCTGAACCCCCTAAGGTTAGGCCTGACCTTGACTGGGCCTCCTGGGAGTCTCTTTTTGCCCAAGATCTCCAACCAGACCTGTGAGTCCTTGGGTCCACTTGGCCTGGAGATATGAGGGAGAGGAGGGCTGGGGATCCTGGAGGGTTGAGTGAGAGGAGGGTAGGGGGTGGGGGTTCTGGAGAATTTGGAGCTGGGGCTGAGGCCTGGGGCTAACAAAGGGGAAGGACAGTAGGTAAGACTGTGTTTGCAACCCAGGATCATGTTTAGGAACTGGGATTGAGATAAGGTCTCTGATAGGGGCTATTCTCAGGGTTGGGGCTGAGAACAGCAGCTGAGGCTGCCTTTGGGGCTGAGACCTAGTCCCCCTTCCCCCTTGGCGGGGACCAGAGTTCCTTTTTGTATAGGATGCGAGATCTTTATAGGCTGGGGCTCCTCCCTGTGGGGCTGCAGACTGGGCTGGGGGCTGAGGTTAGGCCGGGTTTGCGGCCCGGCTGAGCCTCCCTAACTGAGCCCTCCTCTACCCAGGCCCGCCATGTCGGCTGCGCCCGGCCTCTTGCACCAGGAGCTGTCCTGCCCGCTGTGCCTGCAGCTGTTCGACGCGCCCGTGACCGCCGAGTGCGGCCACAGCTTCTGCCGCGCCTGCTTGAGCCGCGTGGCAGGGGAGCCCGCGGAGGACGGCACGGTGCTCTGCCCGTGCTGCCAGGCACCCACGCGGCCGCAGGCGCTCAGCACCAACCTGCAGCTGGCGCGCCTGGTGGAGGGGCTGGCTCAGGTGCCCCAGGGCCACTGCGAGGAGCACCTAGACCCGCTCAGCATCTACTGCGAGCAGGACCGCGCACTCGTGTGCGGCGTGTGCGCCTCGCTCGGTTCGCACCGCGGCCACCGCCTGCTGCCCGCCGCAGAAGCCCACGCGCGCCTCAAGGTGTGGGACCCCGGCGGCCTCCCGCCGGGGGCGGAGTCAGATGGGACCGTTGGACGGGGTGGGGCCTGGCCAATCAGGAGGTGGCTGCATTGACTTGGACTCTGAGCTTCAGGGCCCAAGGCACCCAGAGTTGCGGGGGACATGGGTGGGGTGAGGCGGCTAAGGAATCCGGGGCTGACGAGCTGAAGGCGGAGCCGGGCAGAGAGGGGACCCTTGAAGAGGCGCGCTGGGGCGGGTTCTGGCGGGACGGACGCGGCATAAATCTAGATTTCCCGGCCTCAGCCACTGGAGCGCGCCCGGAGATGCCGGGGGCGCAGCCACAGAGTAAAGTCTGATAAGCTGGGGGCGGAGCGGAAGGCTAAGTCGGTGCCTCCGGCCCACCGGCGCTGGCGCGGCTGCGGGGCGTACGTTCCGGGAAGACTAGAGACGCGGGGCTTGGGGCGTGGCTGGGCGGCGCCGCACAGCTGCCCGGGGGTGGCCCACGCGCCCCTGGAGCTGTAACACTTGTGCTGGCCTGACCGTCAGGAGATTGGGCCTAACCGAAGGGGAGATGGGGAGGGCAAGGCACGCCTGGGCACGCACCTCTGTGCGCAGGCCCAGGTTGGCACCGAGACCCAAGTCCAGGCTGTTTTTCTGGTTGGAGCTGGAAGTCCTGAACACTTCCAGAGCCCACACACAGCTGTGTGTCCCCCAAGGTTTGCGATCCTCACGGGTGCCCAGCAAAGATACCCAGACATTGGTAAATGGAAATGCAGGCACACACTGGCTTGCACGTGTCATAGGTGTGGCAAATCACACGCATGTAGCTGCGAGAGGGTATGTGTCCACACAGGCCCAGGAAGGTCTGTCATGAAGCATTTATTGGGCTGTGGAATAATAAACGACAGGTGCAGGGGCGGGAGGAGGCGGGGTCTGGAGGCATGGAGCGGTCCTCGGTCCCCGCGGTGAAGAAGCTGCCGCCGTCTTCTCGCGACCGGTTCTCGGGGTGAGCTTCTGCAGGTTATCTTTGCCCACAAACATCAGCGTTGCGCTGCTCCTTGGCCCCTAGACTCCTAGAGGGAATAGACCCTGGTTCTCAGGCTATTTGAGGTCCCCAGACTCCCCCTGGGGCCAGCCTCACCGTCCCTCCCGCCCCTGTCTTGCCCACTCCAGCCAAGTGCTGGCTGGTGGTCTCCTAGCCCAGTGCAGGAGCTTCCTCCTCCCAGGAGCCCTCCCAACCCAGGCTTACCTCTGCTGATAACCCAGAACTCCTAACCTCGCCCAACTGCATCTGCGAAGAAAGAACAAAGTCCATGAAATGGGACAGGAACCCAGGCTGCCCAGGAGCCTCAAGGGGCAGGTGGGGCGGGATACAGTCTGCTAGGCTCCTCATCCTCCCAGCCCTAAGCTGCAGGGAGGGGCTGGCCAGAGGTCTGAAGGAGGGGCTCCAGGAAGGAGCCTGAAGGAGGAGGGGAACAGGAAGGCTGGGGCGGGACTGGGTCCTTGGCGAGGAAGGGGGCTGGGTCCAGAGACCATGCGCCAGACTCAAGGATGAGTGGCATCCGCCCGGCCTTGGGGACCCACCGCGGACCCCCTGAAGCCGTGTTGCCTCTTCCTGCATGCCCATGTCGCGCAGCACGCCTGCCGTGAGCTCGGCGCCGTACTCTTCGCGGTAGAAGGAGACCAGCCTGTCGGTGAGGTCCACTGCGTCGAGCGGCCCGAGCGCCCCCCGCGGGATGTTGCGAAAGCCTTCGCGCAGCTGCGCCGCCCCCAGCTTCAGCTTGAACTTCTTGAGCTCATCTGCTGTCAGGTTTTCCAGAGCCTCCAGGATGGCGTCTCGAATCTTCCCCATGGCTCAGCGCTGCCGCTTCTGAAGCTCCGACGGCCCCGTCGGTCTGCAGCAGGCAGGGCCATTGCCCCAGAGGACGTCCTGGGGAGGAGACTGACCTGGCAGCTGGCCAGGGGAGGCCGTGGTCCAATCCTGTGGCTCCTGCCGGGCCGGGACTCGCCGGCAAACTGCGCCTGGAGGGTCTCCCAGTTTCCCGAAGGAGGAATGGGGGTGGGGGGCGCCAATTTGTCACAACCACGGGTGAGGTGGGGATGGATGTTCCCATTCTTCTGGAGAGGAAACTGAGGTTGGAAGGAGGCAGGACTGGAACCGTCTGATTCCAGGGCCATGCACCTCCCAGCAAAGAGTGGCTTGGCAGGAGGTGTTAGGAGCTCCCCTAAACCTGTGTTGCAGGAGTCACAAGCTGACAGGCCTAGGGCGGGATCCCACCCACAGATGTGTTTGGTTGTGTTTGGTTGCTCAATGCACTGGACACTTTTATTAAATTGCCTGCCCTTAGAGCCCATGGGTGTGCAGGGAGGCTGATTGGGGTGTTTTGCTAATGTTCTGCTTTTAAATATGGGGTGAAGCCCAGGAATAGGAGGAGTTTGCATTTCTTCTTCACACATCCTACACCCACCCCCTGAAGGCTGCTGTGTGCCAAGCCCTGTACCTGTCTGTGGAGACCAAACCATATTTGTGTTTGTCAGGCTTACAAAGACCTGTGCTGGGGGCTGACTGCAGAGTGGGTGGCATCAGGGAAGACAAGGCTAGGGAGGAATTACCAAAATAGACGATGGGAGGGCAAGGCATCGAAGACGGCAGGACCAGTAGTTGCAAGGGCCTGGAGACATGCGAGTGGGTTTGAGGAACGGTGAAATGCCAGGTGGCTGGAGGAGGAGCTGGCATTGAGGCGGAGCTGGAAACGGCAGGTTTAGGGGTGGGAGGGGTGGGTTGAGGGGCAGCATCATCACTTCTTTATGTCCCACCCCCAGACGCAGCTCCCACAGCAGAAGATACAGCTGCAGGAGGCCTGTATGCGCAAGGAGAAAAGCGTGGCTGTGCTGGAGCATCAGCTGGTGGAGGTGGAGGTGAGGGGCTCAGCATGGCAGAGCCTGGGGACTGGATGTCCAGGCTGGGGGTCCCCAGCCAAGTGCTTTTGCCTGTCTGGCCCCACAGGAGACGGTGCGTCAGTTCCGGGGGGCCGTGGGGGAGCAGCTGGGCAAGATGCGGTTGTTCTTGGCTGCCTTGGAGGGCTCCTTGGACCGTGAGGCAGAGCGTGTGCGGGGTGAGGCAGGGATTGCCTTGCGGCGGGAGCTGGGGAGCCTGAACTCTTACCTGGAGCAGCTGCGGCAGATGGAGAAGGTGCTGGAGGAGGTGGCAGACAAGCCGCAGACTGAGTTCCTCATGGTGAGCAGGGGATGAACTTTCCTCTCTGCCCCTCAGCCAGGGTTCAAGCTCCAGAGACCTCATCTCATTGTCAAACAGGGACCCTGATGCCAAGAGAGGGGCAGGGACAAGCCAGGGTCACACATCGAGCAGGGGTGGGCCCCAGGACTGCTGTTATGGTTGTTTAGGTTGGGCACTGCACAAGGACACTATAGCTAAGTGGGCACCATTCATATCATAGACGTTGTAGTTTTGTATATTTATTAGGACACTCTTCTAGCAGGCAGAATTAGTTTTTTGAGAAAGGGGGTACCTTAGTTTCTAATTCACACAGAGGTAAAGGGCTGTGGGTGGCCTTGAGTTCTGGATCTCTTTTGGCTTTTCTGATTCTTCCTGACCCCACACTCAGCTTTCCTGGTGGTCCACCTCATGCCCCGCCTGCCTCACCTCTGTTCTCTTTCTCGCTCTCTCTCCAGAAATACTGCCTGGTGACCAGCAGGTGAGATCGACTTGGCCCTGCCCTTTCCCTAACTTTCCCTAGTCTTCCAGGGGCACTGGCTGGCTCACCCTCTACTCACAATCTGCCTGAGGACTCCTGTTCAGTCCACTGCGACTGCCCTGCGCTTGGTGTTGAACACAGAAATGAACCTGACCTTTGGGCCGGCCCTGTGGCGTAGCGGTTAAGTGCACGTGCTCCGCTGCTGGCGGCCTGGGTTCGGATCCCAGGCGCGCACTGACGCACCGCTTGTCAGGCCATGCTGTGGCGGCATCCCACATAAAGCAGAGGAAGATGGGCAAGGATGTTAGCGCAGGGCCAGTCTTCCTCAGCAAAAAGAGGAGGACTGGCAGATGTTAGCTCAGGGCTGATCTTCCTCACAAAAAAAAAAAAAAAAAAGAAATGAACCTGACCTGGTCCTTCTCCTCAGGGGCCTCCCAAACTGGCACTGAGGACAGACTTGGGCAGGGACACGGGCGTCACTGTGTGCTCAGTGCTGCTGTGGAGGGAAGGCGGTGGCCAGGGCAGGTTTCCCAGAGGAGTGCACATTTGAGTTGGATGCTGGAGGAATGAACAGGAGTTGGCTAGATAAAGAGTTGGGGGAAGAGCATTGTAGGCAGAGGGAACAGCAAGTGCAAAGACTGGTAAGAGGAAAGAAGATGAAACTGTGGTGGCAGGTGTGAGCAAATAGTGGAGGGCTGACGACTTGGACCTTATCCAAAAGAAGGTGTTTTTTTTTTTAATTGTGGTAAAATATACATAACAAAATTTACCATTTTAACCATTGTTTTAGTGTACATTTTAAGTTCAGTGGCATTAAGTACATTCACGTTGTTGTGTACCCATCACCACCAACCCTCTCCACAACTTTTTCATCTTTCCAAACTGAAATTCCAGCAGAAGAGTTTTAGCTAGGGTGTGATGTGGGGGAGATCCTGGAACTGTCCTCCTCTCCTCTGGTACTTCCTCTTGCCCTCCCCCCACCCCATGCTTCCTCCAGGAAGTCCCTTCACAGACACCTTCCCCACCTCCCCACTCGCAGGCTGCAGAAGATCCTGGCAGAGTCACCACCCCCTGCCCGTCTGGACATCCAGCTTCCAGTCATCTCAGATGACTTCAAATTCCAGGTGTGGAAGAAGATGTTCCGGGCTCTGATGCCAGGTACTGGGAGGGGCCGACTCCAGGTTTGTGTTTGTAACTGTGGTTGATGGGAGGCTCCAGCCACACACAGAGAGTCCTCCCAACTGGGGAGGTCATTGGAGAAGGTGCCCATTGCCCCTTTTCCTCTGGGGTTCCCCCTGTACCCTTGTAACCTGGGCTCAGAGGAGAAGGACCTTTGAGGGCATGGGGTTTACAGGTGGTTGACTGACATGGAGAGGACACTGCTTACTGACAGGGTGCTGCTGCTGCCGGCAGGAGAGGCTGAGGCCTGAGTTCTAGCCGCTGACTCCCCGTGTGACCCTTGGCCAGTCCCTGCCCCTTCTGGACAGTGGAGATGATAATCCCTGCTCACTGGGGGCTGAGGATCTGCAGAGCTGGAACCCTGGGGACTGGCCTGGGTCAGACACCGACTCTGGTGGCCTGTGGCTGGGGAGGCCTAAGGGCTCAGCCTCCCTTCTTCAAGAACTAGAGCTCATGGGGTGCTACAGGTTCACAGGGCTACACATGGTGGGAATGGAGGGACCTCTGTTTTATTCAAGAGAAGGCTGAGGCCCAGAGACTGGGTCAAGACTGAGAGAGGTCACACAGCCAGGTGAGGTGGAGGCTGGCGTAGAACCAGGCTTCCTGACTGTCTCCTGCTCTGTGACCTGGGGCCTTTTCTGGGCCTCGGATGATGAATTGCATGACTTGTAGCAACTTAGTCCTCTCCACAACGCTGGAAGGAGGCAATTATGGCCTCTTTTTACAGCTGAGCAGACTGAAGCTCAGAGAGCTAGTCTTCAGCCCAAGCCAGCAAGCAGAGAGGGGCTCACTCCCAGACATGTTGGGAGAATTAGAGGACACAAGGTTGGCCCATAACTGGTTGGGAGCAGGCTGGCAGGAGGCAAACACGCCAGGGCCTGACGGGTCTCCCATCCGGCAGCGCTGAAGGAGCTGACCTTTGACCCGTGCTCTGCCCACCCGAGCCTGGTGGTGTCTCCCTCGGGCCGCCGCGTGGAGTGCTCGGAGCAGAAGGCGCCGCCGGCCGGAGAGGACCCGTGCCAGTTCGACAGGGCCGTGGCGGTGGTGACGCGCCAGCTGCTCTCGGACGGGGAGCACTACTGGGAGGTGGAGGTGGGCGACAAGCCGCGCTGGGCCCTCGGCGTGATCGCGGCCCAGGCCAGCCGCCGCGGCCGGCTGCACGCAGTGCCCTCGCAGGGCCTCTGGCTGCTCGGGCTGCGCGACGGCAAGATCCTGGAGGCGCACGTGGAAGCCAAGGAGCCGCGCGCACTGCGCACCCCGGAGAGGCGGCCCTCGCGCATCGGCATCTACCTAAGCTTCGGCGACGGCGTCCTCTCCTTCTACGACGCCAGCAACGCCGACGCCCTGGAGCTGCTCTTTGCCTTCCACGAGCGCCTGCCCGGGCCCGTGTACCCCTTCTTCGACGTGTGCTGGCACGACAAGGGCAAGAACGCTCAGCCGCTGCTGATCGTGGGGCCTGATGGCGAGGAGGCCTGAGCCCCTGCTGGGTTGGGGAGGGGTGGGGGTCCTGGTGGCTGGGGCCTGGGGGGAGACGGGCGGGGCTGCGGGTTGCCAGGGCTGAAGGCAGGGCCAGGGGGAGTGGGGACTGGGGGCTCCAAGAGGTCTGAGAAGGTGGGGGTTGGCATGAACGGGTTCATGAGGGGTTGAGGTGGCTGTGGGAGGGGAGAGCTACGGTCAGGTCAGTGAGGGAGTCCCAGTTTGGGCACCTGAAGGCCCAAGGGTTCCAGGAAGAAACTGAGGTTGAGGGAAGGAAGGAAGGGGGTCTGTCGTCTGGGGAGCATTGAGGGGAGGAGCTGGAGAACCTGCGGAGAAGGAGCCCCTGCAGCCTCATATTCCCCTCCTCGTTGGGCCTGGGGCAGGGGTCCAGACTGGCCATACCAAAAGGCCTTTCACTTAGTGGTTTTCCAACTTGGGCCTGCGTCAAAATCACCTTTTCAAAGCACAAAACAGGGACTTGTTAAAGCCCAGATTGCTGAGTTTCTGATGCGGTAGATCTGGGGCTGGTCAAAAATGTGCCTTTCTAGCAAGTTCCCAGCTGATGCTGATGCTGCAGGTCACAAGTGGGATCCCACCTGAAGGACGGCTGACTCAGACGCCCATCTGTTCAGTCAGCTACGCGTCATGTAGAGGCAGTTATCAGGTAGCTTTCAGCTAGCTACCAGGCATAGAAAACCCAACATATAGTCCTCCATTCAACAGCCATTTAAAAACTGCCAGAGCCTATGTTGGGTGAATAAACCGACCCCCAACTTATTTCCCTTTGCCTCTGGAATGTGTTTGCTGAGTGTCTCGGATGTTGAGGAAATCTCCCAAGTTGCCAACCAAGAGAAAGAGACTGATGCTAACCCCACGCCAGGCCCTGCTGCTTGCAGAGAATAGAGAGCTCCCCACCCTAGCCCTGGAAGTTGGCCCTTCACTACTTACTTGCTGGTTCACACTTTCTTTGGTTTTACCTCAAAGGCCAATTTCTTGGGCTCTGGAGTAACCACTGAGGCCAAGAGTGAGAGTCCCCCTTCAGTGGAGAGAGAGGCCTTTGGGCCTTCAGGCAGGTGGGACCCAGGCTGCTGCCCCCCACCCCCATCCTGAGGGAAGATGATGGCCTGGGGCCATTTGCTCTCACATGATGTTGCTGGGCTGCTGCTACTGCTGTGCAAAAGGGCATAGGGACCCCTGGCAACCGTTGCCAAAGTGGGGATTTTCTTGGGGGATGGGACTAAGAGGGCGAAAGGAAGGTTGTGGGTGGGGTATGAAAGGCCTCAAGATCTGGTTGGGGGGGCACTCCTGGCTGTGTCTCCCGGAGGAAGAGCTGTTGGGCTCTGGCTTGGGGAGACAGAAGAGGATTAATTTGAGAAGCTCTTTCATACTAGAAAATAAAACAATAAACTAAACAGATTATTTGGTTGTAAAATCCAGCACCATTAAATAAAAACGATTATATTCTGACTCCTTCCTCAGGAGTCAGACACAGACTTCACAGATTTTATTAAATCTGTATGAAGAGACAAATGACCTGTGGCTAGGCAGTAACCTCCTTATTGCCCTCCCAGCCCTCAGTCTTGACACATCTAATCTTTCTAAAAACACAAATGTGGTCATGTGGTTCAGTTGCTCACAACTTTCCACGACTCCTTGTTGCCTGTGGGAGGAAGCCCCAGGTCTTGGACTTGGCATTCGAGGCACCCTGCTAGTCTCCAGCCGCACCTTGTGCCACTCCACTGCCTACACTCTGGCCTGACTGAGCTCGTGGGGTCCTTGTACCCCCAGCATCACACACACAACGCTTGGCTAGGAATGCCTTGTCCCTCCCCTCGTCCTACAAAACTCTCCTGAAGCTCCACCATTTCCTATCCCCTCTTGACCCCAGCACCTCCTTACCATGTGTACCCACTCCACTGAAGCCCTGTCATGGGTGTCTGTGCAAGGGCCCAAAGCTTCTTTCTGAGGAAATGGGTATTCTGAGAAGCAGATGCCAAGCCAGGAGTAAATGTGCAAGGATTTTATGAGGCAAGGTGCCCCGTGAGAGAAAATAGGGCGGGCAAATTGTGGTGGCAGTGTGACCCTGAGTGAGTGAGAGAGTGAGTGGAAGTGTCTTCCACTGTTGTGAGGACTCCTCTGCAAAGTCGCCCCTGAGAGGAGCCCTGTGTGTCCCTGCCATGCGCAGTCACTGGCACAGCCAGTGGAGCTGGGCCCTGGCACAGCACGCAGCTGCCAAGGCGTGGATTTCACAGCTCTTCTGCTGCAGCCCTCAGTCATTTGCTCCCCTTTGTTGGAGTTATTTTAGGAAACTTTCTTTTCACAGCCGCCACAAGTTCTTTCTGCATGAAGTTACCCTGGTTACAGCCGTGTGCGTTAAGAGACATGACCCCGTGACCTTGCGCATGGCTGATGGGGTGAGAGATGAGGTCTCTGAGCCAAAAGCCATCATGATGGGGCGAGTTTGTGAGAAACTCTGCCTCATCAGGGTGTTACTTGTTGGGTGGTGGCCACCTGGCCCAGCCAGAATCTCCTTGGGGCTGGAGGAAGGTGCAAGGTGAACAGAGAAGTGAGTCCCACCAGCATTTGCCTCCCAGAGGACCAGAGTCTCCTCCTGTAGCGCTTCCCCCTCGTGGGGACTCTGGAAACCCAGTGCACTTGGCTGCTGAGAGGTTTCCTGTGCCTCCTGACTTCCTCGTGGACAAGAACAAACTGGCCCGTCACGGCCATGCTAACTGCAAGCAAAAACATTTATTGAGAGGTTGTTGTGTGTCAATAACTTCATATTCAACATCTCATTTATCCTCACAATGCTAGGCCTCACAGCAACCAGCGCCCCATTAGCCTCCATTGCCTCTTCTGCCAGGGTTCGAGTATCCCCTGGAACATGATGGTACGACCATGAAGGACCCAAGTCCACAGATGCCTGGTGCATCTTGGAGTATTGACGTTATGTCACGATTATTACTATTATTCTTGGTAGTGGTAGTGGTGGTGGGAAAAAGTTGTGAAATTTAACCAATAAGTAAACATTGAGAACATCATCTTCGTATTAAAACAAACATATTATAGAGTACAGAATTTGCATAAATTTTCAATATTAAACAAGAGATATCCACAAAGTTTGGCACTGCTGCTGGCTGTTTGGATCTAGATTTCCAGACCCTCAGGGATATGACTTCTTAAAATTATTTTTAAAAATGTAAATAATAAATGAATATGCTTAATAATATCTTACAAATAAGGGGAAAGTTCTCTTTGACCATACCCCCCAATCCTGATTTCTTCTCTTCCTCCCTCATCAGAAGTAATCCCTCTTGTCAGTTTGGTGAGTAGTTTTCCAGCACTTTCTGCACATATATGTGTCCCAGAGAAAATATATAATCTATTTTTATTTTGATATAAATTATGTCATACTTTACGTGAATATAACATATTATTCTACATATTCTGCAACATGCTTTTTTTTTTTTGTGAGGACGATCAGCCCTGAGCTAACATCCATGCCAATCCTCCTCTTTTTGCTGAGGAAGACTGGCTCCTGGGCTAACATCCGTGCCCATCTTCCTCCACTTTATGTGGGATGCCGCCACAGCATGGCCTGACAAGCGGTGCCTTGGTGCGCACCTGGGATCCGAACCCGGGCCGCCAGCAGCGGAGCGCACACACTTAACCGCCACGCCATGGGGCTGGTCCCTGCAACATGCTTTTTTCATTCAGTCATACAGTCAGGAGATCTGTCCATGTTACTATATAGAGTGTACCTTCTCCTTTTTAACTTCTGTGTAGTAGTCCACTGTATGAATGTGCCCTTGCTACTTACTTATTCCCCAATTAATTGGTTTCTGACTTTTGTTATTACAAACAACGCTGCAGTGAACATCCTTGTACGTTCTTCTGTGCGCACACGTGCAAGGGTTTCTCTAGGGTAGATACTGAGTGGTGAAGTTTCTGTGTCCCAGTGTACGTGCCTTTAACATTTTAATGATATTACCATTAAATGGTGGACTTGAAGAAAAAGTGGTGGCCTTGAAGGATTACATGGACGTGAAGTGGTTAAAACTTCCAAGTGGTGGGACTTGAAGGATTATATGAGGAAACTTTCTTTTATCACTGGTTTCAGCCGTGCCCCGGAGGACAGCATAGCTTTTTGGTCATTTTCAGCTGTAAGAACAGTCTCTTTTTTTTTTAAAGTTGGCGTGTTGTTTTTTTTTTAGAGGAAGATTGGCCCTGTGCTAACATCTGTTCTCAATCTTCCTCTTTTTCTTTTTTTCTCCCCAAAGCCCCAGTACATAGTTGTGTATCATAGTTGTAGAGTTGTAGCTCTTCTATATGGGATGCTGCCTCAGCATGGCTTGATGAGCGATGAGTACGTCTGCGCCCAGGATCCGAACCAGCGAACCCTGGGCCGTGGAAGCGGAATGCGTGTACTTAACCGCTACGCCAACAGGTCAGCCCCCGAACAGTCTTATTTTTAGGGATGAAAAAGTCCAGTCCAGCATAATTCAAAATTTCAACATCACGTCCAATTTAAAGTGACCTGATATATACAAATATCAAATCATTATGTTGTACACTTGAAACTAATATAATGTTATATGTAAATTGTACCTCAATAAAAAAATAAATAAAATAAAATATGTATTATCTGTACAAAAATGATTCTGGATGGAGATATACCAAAATGTTAACAATCCTTAGGGGCAGGCCCCACGGCTTAGCGGTTAAGTGCGCGCGCTCCGCTACTGGCGGCCCGGGATTGGATCCCGGGCGCGCACCGACGCACCGCTTGTCCGGCCATGCTGAGGCCGCGTCCCACATACAGCAACTAGAAGGGTGTGCAACTATAACATACAACTATCTACTGAGGCTTTGGGGAGAAAAAGGGGGAAAAAAACCCACAATCCTTATCTCTGAATGATCATATGACTTACGATTTTTAACATTTGGTTATATATATTTTCTGATTTAATAAATGAATTTGTCATTTTTAAAAGGAAAAAAAATAAAGTGACTTGAAGTGGAAAAGGGAGAAGGCTCTGTCTTTCACTCTCTTCTCAATCTCCCTCCTTCCCCAGAATCCTCCCACCCCGGCTCTGCTGGCTCCTTCAAGGTTTAGGTTAATTAGAGGAAAAGAGGTGGATTGACACGTGATTGGTGTGGCTATACTCTGGGACCCCTGTCATGACAGGAGTCTGAAGACTGCTGCTTTGATGGGAGGTGTTGTTGGGTCCTTCAGAGATGATATAGGCAGACATTCTTTTTTTAAAAAATTGAGGTAACATTGGTTTATAACATAAATATTTCAGGCGTACCTCATTATATTTCAACTTTTGTATACACTACGTCATGTTCCCCACCAAAAGTCTAGTTGCCTTCTGTCACTGTACACATGTGCCCCTTTACCCGGTTTGCTCCCTCCCCTCTGTCCCCCTTCTGTTACGGCACAAACGGTGTGATCTGCTCACCGCAAGACAAAAGCCAATCGTCAAAAGGCAAGATGGTGGAAAAGAAAGGGCAGTTTATTATAGCTTGCTAGCAAGGGGGAAGATGGCCAACTAATGTCTCAAAGAACCATCTTCCAGAACAAAGACTACAGGCAGATTATATAGAGGGCTGGTCTCCTAGTGGAGGAGGCATCTGGTCCCAGGGTGGGGGCATCCATCTGATTACTGGGTGGAGGCAGCTGGTCTCAGGGTGGGGGCATCCATCTGGTCTCAGTTCCTGGTGGTCCTTTGTTTTATTTGATATGCATCAGAGACTGGAGCAACGCCCTCTACCCTGATCTTTCAGTTGTCATTGGCGATGGCTATCAGCAGAGACTCTCTGCCCCCGGGGTCATCACATTCCTAAGGAACTCAAAAGAAGAAAGTTATCAACTTATAGCAGCTGGGAGGGGCCATAAAATCCAGAGTTAGTCAGATGTCATTCTAAATTACAATATGGTTTCTTTTCTACAATGTGGCTTCCCTTATGTCAACCTTGTGTTGAGCTGGTATCACTTCCCCTCTGGTAACCACCAATCTGTTTTCTGTATCTATGTTTGTTTGTTTATCTTCCACATATGAGTGAAATCATAGGGTATTTGTCTTTCTCCAGGCAGACACTCTTGGGCTGACCTCTTGTGACAACCCCTCAGCTTCTGCTCTGGTCCCCCTCCCCCCACCCCAGAGTTACATTCCTGCCAGGTCCCTGTGCCAAGGCAGGTGGTGATCTTGGGCAGGGGCCTGTCACAACACCTTCAGCCCAGCTACTTTTGGCGGCATTTACTTGGCCTAGGGTGTCTCATATAAGATGAGGGCGACCTCCTTTCTCTCTCCTTGTCTGGCCATCTTGGGCTGCTCTGATTCTCAAATCCTCAAGGTGGGAAGCCAGCACTGATCTCCATATTCATGTAGGTCTCCAAACCCTTGGGAACACGTGTCAGGCTCTCCTCGGCACTTCTCACCAACCTTCATCTGGGCCTTCCAGTTCCTGCAGCTCAGGGCAGGAGAGGTACCTCCAGCCTCCATGAGGGGTTCTTTTGGAGCAACCCTCTCCCTTGCTTCTAGGTGTGGGGAGCCCTTTATGGGGGACAGGAGGGGAAATGCCACGGCTCTGTATTCCATTGAGGTATGTGATGAGGATGGAATTTTCACAGCTGGATCTGCTCTCTCACTAGGAAGTCCCAAAGGGTGTGTCTGCAGTTCTCCTTAGAAGGTGGGGCAGCGTATCAATCATGTACCGTCCTCAGCTTTGGGGCTTTAAACAAAAATTCTATCAATTTACACTCCCAACAGCACCGTATGAGAATATAGTCTCCCTAAATCTTCTCCAGCACTCAATATCAAACTCAAATTCTTTTTTCTTTTTGTCAATGTGATGGGAAATAAATAAATAAACAGCATCCCATTGTTCTTATATTTTAACTTTTTTTGTGCTTTTTTTTTTTGTGAGGAGATCAGCCCTGTGCTAACATCTGCCAATCCTCCACTTTTTTTGCTGAGGAAGACTGGCCGTGGGCTAACATCCATGCCTGTCTTCCTCCACTTTATATGGGACGCCGCCGCAGCATGGCTTGCCAAGCGGTGCGTCGGTGCGTGCCCGGGATCTGAACCGGTGAACCCTGGGCCTCCACAGCAGAGCGCGAGCACTTAAAGGCTTGTGCCACCGGGCCGGCCCCTGTTCTTGTATTTCAATTTATATATTTCTCATTGCATGTATTTGTTGACCAGTTATTTTCCTCTTCTAAGAATTGCCTGTTCATATCACTTGCTCATTTTTCTTGATAAGTTACAGTGGTTCTTTATATATCCTGCATACTTATCCTTTGTCTTTTACATACATAAGTTGCAAATATTTTCGTCTAATCTGACAGCTTTTCCTTTAACTTTATGGAGTTCTTATGGTTTTTAGAGGAAAAGTTTGAAAGGCTCTGACCTAAGTGTCATCTGCACGGGGTTGTTTGTGCCCTCAAAGTGCCTGGATGACGACACACACTTCTCTCTGCACCATGAGCTCCTCCTGGAGGGACAGGGCTTCTGACTCCCGAGCACCTGCTCTTCGTATCAATGTCTCCACTGCTCTACTTGTAGGAAAATTCCTTGTCCCTAAAATATTTCTAACTGGAGTTTAAAACTTGAACCCTAACTTGTTTAGAACATCCCACTTCCAATGCAACTGCACCTTACATAGGTAGTGGGTTTTACTGAGTGCTTTCAAATCTATAATCTCATCTGATCCTCTTGAGGGTTGGAGGAGGATCAGGATTATGTTCCCATCTTATTGGAGAAAACTGAGGCTCTCAGCAGTTCCTGATGGCAACTGTGATGGTGCCAGGCCTGGAGCCCAAGTCTTTTCAAATCTTGGCCTGTCTTGACTTGACCTCTCACACAGTCATTACATAATCCCCATCTTAAAAGAATTCTGAAGAATTTGCCGGGGAAACGTGCCAGGTACTCTGAGATCCTCAGAAGCAACGGTGTGTTAGTAAAATTGAAGGTGATCATAGACAATTTAAATTGTTCCTACTGTTTTTCTGGCTTCTGCCTGAGAGTCTAGGCTGAGTAGGGAATTTAGCAAGGCTGGGTGGAGCTGGGAGTTTCAGGAAAGGACTCAAAAGCCAGGAAACACCCCCGCTTTAGTTGCCCAAGGCCTGGTTGAATGGATAGAAACAGCTCCCACTGTGTAAACACATTTCCTTTTTCTTTAAACCATCATGAAACTTTGTGAACCGAATAGTATGAGATCCAATGTCACAGAGTTTTTAATGAAATGGGATACACTCATGATATAAGCGAGAGACAACAAGCAAAGCATCATAACAAACTGTATGTCCACTGTGGTCGCAATTATGAGAAAAAATTTCTCTGAAAGAAAAAAAAAGATAAAAGAAATGCCAAAACATGTCACCCATGGGATTCCTGGTGATTTAACTTTTCTTCATCTTTCTCTACGGTCTCCCCATTTTCGGCAGTGACGGGTGCCATCTGAATGTCCCTGAGGTGGAAGAGTGAGGGCTCGGAGAGAGACGTCGCGTGGGACTGCGCTAAGAGTGCTGTTAGGTGGGAACTATCATGCTATTCTTTTTCAAACCAATGAAGATACTGATGCTCAGAAAAGGGAACACAAGTAGGAAGTGGCGAAGCTGATTCAGTCTAACTCAGAGCTAGTTCACAGCTCAAGGCCATGAGGTAAATTCTGTCTCTGGAGGGGAAGTTCTCCCAATGATAGGTTGGTTTTACTGGGACAGGCTTGGCCTTCATCAGTGACTCATACATGAGAATGTCCTCTTTTTGGTACTTTCATAATTCTGCTGATTCAGTCAGAAGAAAGTCTCCATTTGGGACTCAGATCCTTAGCACCTCTCTGACACTTACTCCTCTTTGTTTTTTTTTTTTTTTGTGAGGAGATCAGCCCTGTGCTAACATCTGCCAATCCTCCTCTTTTTTTTGCTGAGGAAGACTGGCCCTGGGCTAACATCCATGCCCATCTTCCTCCACTTTATATGGGACGTCGCCACAGCATGGCTTGCCAAGCAGTGCGTCGGTGCGTGCCCGGGATCTGAACTAGCGAACCCCGGGCCGCCGCAGTAGAGCGTGCTCACTTAACCGCTTGTGCCACCCCGCCGGCCCCACTTACTCTTCTTTGTAATGGAGAAAGAACACATCTCAGGCTCACACCCTTTAACAAGCCAAGTCCTCTAGGAATTTAATTTTGTTTTGCATTCATTATATTTATTTTTACCATTGCCTTCTGGTAATGGTAGGCATCTTCTACCGCTCATAAAAAAGTGATACTAGTTTTTATTTATGACTTTTGAAATAATATTGATACTGGCTCAATACCAGGTTGACATAAGGGAAGCCATATTGTAGAGGAGAGGAGACCATATTGTAACTTTGGATGACCTCTGACCAACTCTGGACTTTGTGGCCCCTCCCAGCTGCTATAGGTTGATAACTTTGTTCTTCTGAGTTCCTTAGGAATGTGATGATCCCCGGGCAGAGAGTCTCTGCTGATAGCCATCATCAATGACAACTGAAAGATCAGGGTAGAGGCGTTGCTCCAGTCTCTGATGCATATCAAGTAAAACAAAGGACTGCCAGGAACTGAGACCAGATGGATGCCCCCACCCTGAGACCAGCTGCCTCCACCCAGTAATCAGATGGATGCCCCCACCCTGGGACCTGATGCCTCCACCCAGTAATCAGATGGATGCCCCCACCCTGGCACCAGATGCCTCCCCCACTTGGAGACCAGCTCTGTCTATAATCTGCCTGTAGTCTTTGTTCTGTAAGATGGTCCTTTGAGACGTTAGTCGGCCATCTTCCCCCTTGCTAGCAAGCTATAATAAACTGCCCTTTCTTTTCCACCATTTTGTCTCTTGACGATTGGCTTTTGTCTTGTGGCGAGCAGATTGTGCCCTTTGTGTGGTAACAATATTAACTTTTTAAAACACATATATTAGAGAAAACACACCCATGCACACTTGTATAGTCCTAGATTATCTTGGGAAAGATGTACAAGAAACTAGTTCTATGGTTCTGGGAGGCTGGGGCGGGCCTGGGTGGGGAACTCTTCATTATGTACGTTATTGTACCTTTTGAGTTTTGAACCATATGAATATATTATCTATCAAAAATATAATTTTTATTTTTAAAACAGAAATGAACATGGAAAAAAGGAAATTTAAGTGAAAAAGAGTCTATTAAAATATATTAGGTAAATACTACAGGTGGTAATGTGGGTTGACAAATATGAGAAGAGCATGTGGCTTTTGGCCACATGTGTGAAAAATTGTGAAGACAGCACATGAATGAATAATGTCTGAGAAGCACTATTTGAAGGATTTGAGGTATTTTGGTGAGTTCTCTTTTAAGTAGAGGAGGCCATGTGGGTGGAGGCGTTCATGATGATGACAAGGTGTCAGTGGTCAGGTCGTCTCTTATCTCTGGGTCTCAGTTTCCTCAGTTGTAGTGAGAAGTAGCTGGCCTAGAGAATTCTCTGAGATCCCACTGTCTTAGTTTGGGTTCCCCCAGAAGCAGACCTTAAGAAAAAGGTCCTAGTGAAAGCAGGCTGATTTACGAGGCACAGGAAACACCCACGGGGTACGAGGCACAGGAAACACCCATGGGGCATGGGGAAGCGAGCCAGGGAAGGTGCATTATGAAGCGGGTTAGCACTGTGGAAGGTGGAGCTTTCTCCTATTGGGAAATGGTGAGAAAACACTCACCTCATCGCACCTGAGGATGAAGGATCTGGGCGCTTAGCAACTCCTGTCAGCCGCTGGTGGAGGGTGGCTCCCCGGGGAGTTAATCCCCCTGCACTTTTAGCCTGCTCTTCACAAGGACAAGGGCACCTTCTGAGGCTTCAGAGAAAGCCCTCAGGTGGGGAGGAGTCGCTATGGCGGTGGGAAGTCCCGGAGCACACAGAAGCGTGAGGCCAAGGGACCAGCCAGTGTCAGTCACACCTTCCAACTCTCAGCCTCAGAGTCTCAGCCTGAGAGGGCTTCCTGAGATAAAGATGGAGGCAGTAGGAGGGCTTCTAGAGGACTCTTAGTTCCTGGATGTGGGCAAGCCAGCAGTGGACAGGCGGGGGGACAAGTGGAACCGGCCTGGGGGGGACACAGCAGCAAAGCAGGCTCCCTGGGTGATCCTTGTCTCGGCTGAGTCACCCCTGCCGTGAGGACTGAGTTATACTCTGTGGCTCTGCCTGCATCTGTGTGTCCTGGAGCAACACTCCAGGCCTGGAGAAGCGAGTGTGTGGGTGGCTTCATGAACCACCAGGCCTTGCACTAGATCTTCAGATACTGAAGGCAGAATGGATTTTTCGAGAATGATTAGGGGCTAGGCCAGGGAGTCTGGGTTTCTGGGTGGGGAGTAAACGTGGGGGAGGGGGACAGGAGACTGTTTTACCACTCCCTCTCCCTTTCCTCTGTCCTCCCAATATAGTTACATCTTTATTTTTAATTAAATCGATGTTCTGGCTTTACATTATTAAGACTATATAAATGCTATTCATGGCCAAGCCATGTAATATATTCTGATTTCTTTTTCTCTCTTGTATAACTTTTTTGTTTTCTCTATAATTAATAATTGTCTTTGTTTTCTTTCTTTCTTTTTTTTTTGCTTAGTTATCTTAGTGGTTATCACTAAATCAGTCGCCAGCCTCTCTGCCAGTTATCTAAACCTCATCTTGGTTTTTCCAGACACGTCAGGTGTTGCATTCAGAGGGCTCTCTGTCCCTCTCATCTTTTATCTCCCTTCTGTGGCTGCAGCTCCCAAGGCCATCGCCCCTCCCTCTTCCTGGTGTGGAGACCACACCTGTTTTGCTGTTTTCAACTTATTCTTCAAGCCACCGCAGTCTGGTTTCCACATGCCCCCGGCCTTGGCAAAGACCTTTTTCAAGGTCATGTTTGGTTGCTAAATCCGATGGACACCTTTCTGTTTTCTTCTTCCCCTCTCATCAGCGGGTCACACGGCTGCCGTCTTACTTCCCTGAAGCAGTTTCCTCACTCTGCTTATCTCTGTCTCTCCATCTTGGTTTGCATTCCCCCCAAAGCAGACCCTGTGACAAGGATTTGAGTATATGAGAGAGCTGCAGAGATCACTGGCAGAGGAGCAGGGAGGGAAGGCAGCCATTAAAGGGTGCAATTCTTTTTCATCTTTTCTCCAGCTTTATGGAGGCATAATTGATAAACAAAAATTGTATATGTTTACAGTGTACAATGTGAGGTTTTGATATATGTATACATTGTGAAATGATTACCACAATCGAGCTAATTAATATATCCATTGTCGCACATAATCATCTTTCTTTTTGAGGTGAGAACATTTAAGATTTACTCTCTCAGCAAATTTCAAGTATACAGTATGGTATTATTGATTACCTCACCATGCTGTACAATAAATCTTCAGAATTTATTCATTCTGAATAACTGAAAGTTTGGACAAAGGGTGTGTTGTTAAGCCAGCTACCTCAGTGGGTGATTGGATGTTCATCCAGAGGGGAAACTCTGGGAAATGATGAAAAACAAATACCTCAGATTATCCTACCTAAGGTGTGAGGGAGCTGGGGTATTTATATACCAACTTCTGAGACTAATTGGTTGAGAGCTGCTTTGGGGGTGGGGTGGGCATTCATTCCTCTTTGAGCACTTCCAGCTCAATGGGTTGCAGGCCTAGTAGCCTGGAAGTTGTCCAGCAGGGTCTGAGGGCGTTAGGATCTGAGGGGTTTGAGGGCAGGGTGCTGACAGTGTCTGCTATACTCCCCAGAGCGGATGTAAGTCCATGAGGGCAGGGATGTTGTGTCTTTTGCTTACTTCTAGATCCCCAATGCCTGGCACATAATAGTTGCTTAATATACGATATTTTGATGAACAAATGAATAAGTGAGGAATTCATGAATTCAATTCTAAGGATCCAGCAAGAGGCTAAACAAACTACAGTAGTAGATATTGTGGAAGCTAAACACTTTAGGTAAACAAACCTCACTTTCATATGAAAAAGGAGAAGCAAGGAGAACCTATAAAGTGGTGATGGGGTTCATGGCAGGCTGCCCCAAGATATGCCACTCTGGTATCTGGATTATTTCGAGCTGAAGACAATAAAGGCTCAAAAGACTCTGAAAGAAACTTTGACCACCCCCCCTGCCCCCAACTAACTGCCTAAAGGAATCTAAGATAGATAACTCTGGGTATGGATAGACTGGGAGGGTCCTTGCTAAGCCCATTCTTATCAAAGCTCTGAAAACCAAGTAAAAGTAGAAGTTATCCTTTGTAAGAGGCATTTACATTTATAAGGGAAATCTCTATTTGTAAAGGTATCTCCCTCTCTGTACCAGGAAGAAGGGGGGATGACCTTATCACTAGAAACTCTTATCAGTGCAGAAGGCGAAGACTTAAATTTGCATGTTAACTTTACTCTTGTTTACTGTGCTTTTCTGGTAATCTCCCATAGCTGACTCTCCCCACCCCCAACATCCTCCTTTATCTTTAGCTGAAGATATTATTTAAGATGAGAAGCTCCACCATATTGGCGAGTTACTCAGTTTCCCTGGGTTTCTCCCATGTACACATGTTATAAATCTCTGTTTGATTTTCTCCTGCTGTTCGGTTTCATGTCAATTTAATTTGTAGCCCAGCCAGAAAGGACCCAGAGTGGGTAGAGGATAGTCTTCCTCCCTTACAGTGGTAAAGAGAAACTTGAGAACAATTCAGTTTAGTATAATCATGGAATTCAAATTCAGTGATGTGAAATCACTGGGTCCTGAATAATGCCACTGAGCTGCTGACTACCCAACTCTGGAGTTGCCTCTGGTCTTGTTCTGTGATATGATATGCTGACTATTATTTGAGTTGGCATTTCTATTATTTGTAGCCCAAAACATCCCAACAGATATAAGCTCTGTTGTAAAACTTGGTATATAATTACATGACTTTTATGTGCCTCAGTTTCCTCATCTGGAAAATGGGGGCAATAATATCTTCTTCATAGGATTTCTATGAAGATCAGGTGAGTTAACACATGCAGAGCACTTAGAACTGTGCCTGGCACAGAGCAAATAATCAATGTCAGTTGTTGTTAGTGTTTTATTGTTATTTTAAAATATAATATGTTATTACACTATGTGTTAACTATTTGTTCTATGTTCTTAAAATGTTCAGTTTTCAAAATTAGGCAATTTTAGTTGTATTTTTGGTATTTTCTATTTTTTACTTTAAATGTTTCATGATCAGAGAATATGGCATGTACCATTTCTACACTTTTGTGGCATAAAATTGGAATGGATTTCATAAAACATATTTTAGTGCTTAAAAAACTATATTCTGGACCGGCCCCGTGGCTTAGCGGTTAAGTGCGCGTGCTCTGCTGCTGGCGGCCCGGGTTCGGATCCTGGGCGCGCATGGATGTACCACTTCTCTGGCCATGCTGAGGCTGCGTCCCACATGCAGCAACTAGAAGGATGTGCAGCTATGACATACAACTATCTACTGGGGCTTTGGGGGGAAATAAATAAATAAATAAAATCTTAAAAAAAAAAAACTATATTCTATTTTGAAAGTTAATCTTTCACATATATCTATTAATACTACCTTGTTAGTTGTGTTATTCAGATCATTTAATTCCCATGTCTATAACTAACTCTGAATTTGTCCTCCCTTTTCTACTTTCTACTTCTAGATTCACCTCTCCCTCCTGTGTTCAAATTGGACATCTTTCCAACCTCTTCTCAAATTCCAGTTTGTTTCTGGACTCAATGCCTTACCTCTGAGACCTTCCTGTTCTCCACCCCCAATAACTTTCATTATCAAGATTCTGGAGAAAGATCCCCAGACCACGGCTTTTCTAGCCCCACTGGCGGGCCCCTTTTAAAACCACACTTCCTCTTGCTCTGTCTGCGAGCAGGAAGTGTCTGAAACCAGGTGTTCCTCCTTTCTAGATGCTGTCAAGATCCAGCCACCTTCCTCCCCTGCCATGGCCCTGACACTCAGCTTTTGGCCACATTATTGCTCCAGCTCTCTGTTGCAAGGGTTCTTACACTTTTCTAGAGCAGATTAACTTTTTGAGAGCAACAGACACCTTGGAACCACCCACTATAGCTTACCTAGGTTTTGTTGGCATTTTTATGACCAGGGAAAGAAGTTTTCAAGGGGAACTAAAGAGCTAGGAGCTAGACCTGTCCTGCAATAATATCTTCGGTCCTTCTCTCCACTATTTCCTTCTTTCTTACCCCTTCTTAGCTCCCCAGACCAGTGGAAGGTATTCTTTGTCTTGTTCAGACCTGAAGTCTCAGTTATTTATTTATTAAATCAACATTTGATAAGCTCCTTTTAAGGTGGCACATAGCATGCTGAGTCTTGGGAACATACATTTGGATAATTCAGGATTGTTGCCTTCAATAAGCTATAGTAGGAGAAATAACCTCATAAACACTTAATGAGGTCACAGTGTGAGAACTGCTAATAGAGCTTTGTGCAAGAGAGCCTGGGTCGGAGTAGGAAAATCAGGGCAGGCTTCTCAGAAGAGGTGACAGCTTGAGTTGGCCCTTGGAAAGCAAGTAGGAGTTTCGGAGGGTGACAAAAAGAAGCAGAACAAAGGCATTCTAGACATGTTCAATGATAGGTTGTATTAGTTATCTAAAGCTGCATAATAAATGACCCCAAGGGCTGGCCCTGTGGTTAAGTGCGCACGCTCTGCTACTGGCGGCCCGGGTTTGGATCCTGGGCGCGCACTGACGCACCACTTCTCTGGCCATGCTAAGGCTGCATCCCACATACAGCAACTAGAAGGATGTGCAACTATGACATACAACTATCTACTGGGGCTTTGGGGAAAAAAAAGGAGGAGGGTTGGCAATAGATGTTAGCTTAGAGCTGGTCTTCCTCAGCAAAAAGAGGAGGATTAGCATGGATGTTAGCTCAGGGCTGATCTTCCTCACAAAAAAATAAATAAATAAATGACCCCAAACTTAGTGGCTTCAAACAGCAATAATCATTGCTGGTGGAAATGCAAAATGGTACAGTCACTTTGGAAGACAGTTTGGTGGTGTCTTACAAAACTAAACATGCTCTTACCATACAATCCAGCAATTGTGCTTTGGGTATTTACCCAAAGGGGCTGAAAACTTATGCCCCCACAAAACCCTGCACATGGATGTCTCTAGCAGCTTTATTCATAATTGCCCAAACTTGGAAGCAAGTAAGATGTCCTTCAGTAGCTGAATGGATAAATAAACTGTGGTACATCCAGAAAATGGAGTATCATTCAGTGCTAAAAAGGAATGAACTATCAAACTGTGAAAAGACATGGAGGAAACTTAAATGCATATTACTAAGAGAAAGATGCCAGTCTGAAAATGCTACATACTGTCTTATTCCAATTATACGATATTCTGGAAAAGGCAACACTATGGAGACAGTAAAAACAGCAGTCTGGTGGAGGATGTTGATAACAGCAGAGGCTGTGAATGTGTGGGGGTAGGAGGTATATGGGAAGTTTTCATAATTCTCCTCAATTTTGCTGTAAACTTAAAACTGCTCTAAAAATTGTCTGTGTTAAAACAAGACAAAACAAACAAAAAAATCTGACAATAGTTATGTCTTATCACCCATGATTTCTGTGGGTCAGGAAGTTGGGGATGGTTGACTGAGTAGTTGACTCAGCATCTTTCATGAAGTTGTGGTCAGAAGTCAGCTGGGGTTGCAGTCATCTGAAGGCTTGACTGGGGTTGAAAGACCCACCACAAAAGTAGCTAACTCACATGGAGGACGAGTTGGTACTGGCTGTCGGTGGGAGGCCTCAGTTCTTCTCCATGAGAGCCTTTCTACGGGGCAGCTTAAATGTCCTCACAGCAAGGTGGTTCGCTTCCTCCAGCCTCCAGAGAGAGCAATCAAGGGAGCAAGGCAGAAGCTGAAAAGCCTTTCATAACCTAGCCTTGGAAGTCACACAACTTCACTCCTGCTGTATTCTGATGGTCACACAGGCCAGCCATGATTCATTGTGGAAGGGGACTACACAAGGGTATGAATATTAGGAGAGGAAGATTGTTAGGGGCCATCTTGGATGCTGGCTACCACATAGGGCACTGTATGTAACTGATGTGGTGTACTTGGGCTATAAACAGTTAGAAATGAGCCTGAAAGTTATTTACGGACTAAATTGTCAAGGGCTAAGGAGTTTGGCTTTTAACTGTTGGTAATAGGGAAATGTTGAAAGTTTTTTTTTTTTTTTTTTGTGAAGAAGACTGGCTCTGAGTTAACATCCATTGCCAATCCTCCTCTTTTTGCTGAGGAAGATTAGCCCTTAGCTAACATCTGTGCCCATCTTTCTCTATTTTGTATGTGGGATGTCACCACAACAGGGCCTGACGAGAAGTGTGTAGGTCTGCACCTGGGATCTGATTCCGTGAACCCCGGGCCACTGAAGCGGAGCACGTGAACTTAACCACTATGCCACCGGGCTGGCCCCCAAAAGGTTTTTAAGAAGGCACCTAGAGGGTTGAACTGTCTCTTCTTATCTGAATTTCACAGCAAGAGCTGTCCAATATGTTTAAAAGAGCCCCCTGATGCCCTCTGCTTTTTCTTTGGGCTGTTTGAAACTGTATGTAGATTTACACACATCTCATTCTTTCTCTTTGTGTTGGATTGCCTTTTGGACACTGTGTCATATGTCAGCTTGGATATTCTTCCACTACGTAAAATGTAATCTCTTTGTATCAGTTGGGATACTCGTGGTTGCAAATAAAAAATTCAACTCAAAATGACTTAAGAAATGAAAATAATTTATTGACTCATGCAACTGGAAAGCCCAGTGGTAGAGAGGATTTCAGGTGTGGTTTGATCCAGAGTTTCACATTTTCAAGAAGTAACTGGCTCTGTTTCTACCATGTGTTGATTCATCCTCAGGTGGACTTCCTTCACAGTAGCAAAAATGGCTGTAGTGATTCCAGGTTTTACCTTACACTGGAAAGACAAAAGCATCTTTATCCTCAGATCCACTTTGATTGGTCTGGCTTAGGTCACATGCTCATACTTGAACCAGTCGCTGAAGTCAGGGGTGTGGAATATATGGATTGACCTAGCTTAGTTCACATGCTCCACCTTTGGAGCTGGGGGTGAAGTCGCCAAACCGCATAGTCCTCCAAATAGAAATTGAGAGTTGCTGGGAAGAGGGAAATCGGCTGCTGAGGAGGCAACCACAAGTGTCCAACACAGAATCAAAATTGTGTGGTTCATCTAAACAACATTACCGAGCCTCAGTTAAGTATAGTGTTGGGCTCTGGATAGAGCTAAGAACAGGACACAGTCACTGCTTTCAAAGGAGGCACGGTATATAATCCCCCGAGAATGTAAGCTCTCTGAGGGTAGGGAATTTTTTCTTTTGTTCACGTCTATATCCTCAGAGCCTGGAACAGCACCTGGCACATAGCAGGCAATAAATATTTGTTAAATAGTACTCAGTAAATATTTGTTAAATGAATAGTCTGGGGAAAAGACAGACATATATGGAATTCACCACACTGTATGAGATATATTTCTGGCTCTAGGGACTTTAAGGGAACTGTGATCTGCTCTTTCACTTCTCCTCCTTCTCTTCTTCCCTCTTCTGATTGCAGCTCCTCCACAGTGAGAGACCGGGAGGGAAGACTTGGAGAGATGTCAGAGGGTTCCTTACTTGCCTGGCTGCCCGTTGGTGGTTGAAGGTGCCCCTTGTCTCACTCTAGTGCAGGATGGGTCCATCTCTTGCTCATGGTTCTCAGGATCCGAGGTTCAAGGTGTTCCTATTCAGTATTGAATTAATAGAAAATTTAATGAACCTATAAGATTTTGGATAAAAATTAGCGCAATGAGAAATGTTCCTGGGAGTGATATTTAGCTTACGGCCCCCTTCTCCGCTAAGGAACTCCTTGGAGAGGAGGATGCCCGCCTCACTTGGCCTCTCCAGGGGGCTATGCCCTAGCCCTGTCTCTAACCTGTGTTCTTTCATGTGAAACCATGAATTCCCCATCGCCCTGTTTCTTGATCTTATTTAAGCCACAGAAAACTTTTCTGGAGGAAAGCTGTTATCCCTGCAGCCTTTCCCCAAACCCCAAGGCCTGTGAAGCCCTGAATATGGAGGCCCTGAAGTTGAAGGTGACAGTAATGACAGAGAGTCAGGTCAAAGATCAGAGTTACTTTGTCAAACTCTACAAGATGTTTTATCCAGAGGGTGTTTAGCGTAATGGTGATGATAATGTGGCAGAGGGAGCTGGTTGACTCCTCGTATCTGTTTTCCTCTTCTTCTTTTAGTAATTCAACTCCAAATTTTAGCTAGGCACATGGCTACTTAGAATAAAGATCACATTTCCCAGGCTCTTCTGCAGCTGTGTGTGGCCATCTGACCAATGAGATGGGAGGATAAATGATGTGTGCAACTTTCGGGCCACACTCTTAAAGGAAAGAGGCACACCCGCCACATCCTCTCTTTATTTTTCCTGCTAGCCGGAAGGACACGGTGGTGGGGCATCTTCGATGAGGTGAGTGAGGACAATACCCTTGGGATGACAGAGCAAGCTGGTGGAAGGAAGCTGGCTCTCCAACACTGTGGAGCTTCTATAACTTCCGTGTCAACAGGACAGTCTGGTTTAAGCCTCTGTGATTTTGCATCTTATAGCAGTTGAACCTCAGCCTCAACCAATACAAATTACCATGTGTCAGGGACATCCTACATGCCAGGCACAGTGTTAAACTTTTCACGTACATTATTAAATTTAATCCTTAACAAAATTTTTCGTTAAGTAGTGCATCAGTTAGGACCTTTTGGGCAAAAACAACAGAAATGGACTCTGGCTAACAAGTAACAAATGGAATTTATTGGAAGGAAATAGGGTGGCTCACAGAATGGAAGGGAGAGTTGAAGAAACAGACTCAGAGAGGACAGAAACCGTGGCTTTGGAGGTCTTTCCAGGAGAAAGATAGAAACCAAATGTTAATTTTCTATCCTTGCATCACTGTGCTCAAAATTCAAATTAAAAGGTAGAGAGTCCATCTGGCCTAGCTTTGGTCATGAGGCTACCCATTTAGTTCAGGAAGGGTAAGGCACCTTAACTTACTGTGACTTCTTGTCTCACCAAGACTGTATACAGTGGTGGAGAGGTAACTGGCCAAGGGGGAGTCGGGTGCCTCTGGCAAAAGAAGAGAGGAATGGATGCTGAGTGGCCTAAAAACAACAGATGTTCACCATGGGTAAGTAATATGATTTCCAATTATATTATAAGGAAAATGAGGCTCAGAGAAGTGAGTTAACTTGCCCAAAGTCACACAGCTTGTAGAAAGCAGAGCTAGTGACTAAACGCAGGTCAACTGCCATGCTCTTAACCATGATGCTGTGTGGCTTCCAGTGACTAACTCAGACCAAGTACATTTATGTTTGACTCTCCAATTGGCCTTCTACTGACTCATGTTTCTTCTAAGAGGATATAAACATGGATCTAATGGGAGCCCTATTTCCCTGTTGAATCTTGGCCTTACCTGGCCACAAATTGGGGGTGTACTTTGACAACAGAACGAAAATTTGAAGTTGGGATTATGGAAAATCAGAGAAATGTGGTTGTCATCTCTACAGGCTGCTTCATCCTCCACACTGCCCTGCAGGACACAAATGGTTCAGACAGTGATCAAAGGGCCTCTGGCATGTGAACACCCTCCTCTCCTCTTGTGGCCTGGGAAGAACAAAACTCCTAATTGCCCCCACCCTTTGAGTCCACCAACATGGAATACAAATTGTGAGAAGAACAGCTGTAATCCTCGCTGGCTTGATTGCAAGGAAGAATAGAGACCTGCCTGAATTTCTACACAAAACTGGGGCCTTGGTGTGAAGATACATGGGCTCAGGTGTGAGGATGTGTAGGGACTGGACTAAAAAGTGGAAAGCACCCCCAGAACTCAGGCTGCTCCAGGGCTCGCGCTCCACTTCTCTCTCAGAGGCTGTGTGGCCCCCTCGCAGTATCTTTGCTCCTCTCTGTGAATAGACTCCACTCCCTTTCTGTTACCTCTACTCCTTCATAACTTAGTTTGCTCCAGGCATCAGTTCCACATTCTAGGCAGGAGGTTCAGGGAGGGGAGGAGTCAGGCTCTTTGTCTGTCAGGGTTTTCCCTTACATCTCATTGGTCAGAATGAGGTCACATGGTCACTCCTAGCTTCAAGGCGGTCTGGGAAAGCTTGTAGGCAGCTTTTCCAGTCTGTCTATTGGAGAGAGGCACAGGAGATGGAGCTGGAGTTAACCTGCTAAAGTACCTGCCCCAGGGTGGTTGAGATGAAATTTATAAAATGGTTTGAAGCTATAAAGCACTCTACAAATGTTGGCTTCAAAATAGAAGGCATGTGGTACAACCCATTGGGAGAGTGATTTGACAGTGAATTTGAAGAGTCCCAAAGTGTGCACTTAATTTGTCCCAGTCATTTCATCTTAAAAATTATATCCAGAGAAAAGAATTCCAAGCAAGCAAAAAGCTGTATGTAGAAAATTATTTAATGCAGCGTTGCTTAAAATAGTAAAACAGTAACATTTCTCAACTTAATAGATACATTATACCCGTTAAAATTATGAGTACATGAAATATTTGTGCTAAATGTTATATGACAAAGCCTTGTTACAGAATTAAACCTACCCTTTCATGACAAGTTTGTAAAAGATATCCGTGCTGGAAGTGAGTGCATAAAAGCTGATATATTATTGTGGTGGGACTGTGTGTTGTTTTTTCTTGTTTTCTTTAATATTGCCACAATACTGTTGGTTAATAACTGTATAATTAACACAATTGTTAATATTTAATACAATTGGGAGAAAAAAATACAATTACAGTGGCTTCCTAGGCCTGGCTCAACTTCTCAGGGGTTGAACAGAGTCAGGTATCTTAGGACACATCTGACCCACTGTCCAGAAATGACCTGGCCCATGGAGTTGGGGAGAGATTGCCCTTTGACATTTGCATCCACCTCTTCACCGCTAGAAGCAAAAGAATCCATATAAAAGAGTTTGTGGTTCTTCTGTTCTTCTCCTGTGAAGGAAGTTGCACTGTCCTATCCCAGGAATTGGTAGTTTTCTCCTCTGTCCTACTCAGATCAGGCTCTGAGCTACTTCTGCTTTCAAGGATGGGAAGCAGGAGGAAGTATTTCAGGGGTGGTGGCAGTACGTTGCGTCCCTGCCCTACAAGTGACCACTGGCCAACCATGCTCTTGGTGTGATCTTGGTGGAAACTTCCAAGACTCACATGAGACCTATGGTGGGACTGTTTCTCTGACCTGCCTGACATTTGGCCACCTGCTTGGACAACTGGAGGAGCAGGTGAGGTCTAGAATGCTTCCAAGTGAGCAACAGGCAACTTTGAAGCCAACATACCCTGTATGTGTCTTTTGGGCTGTGCTAGATGTGTCATTTGTCAACCCAAGACACAGTGGGTAGAATAATTATAGCTAATGTTGACTGAATATCACTACGTGCACTTTGACATCTATTGTCTCATTTAATAATCATAACAACCCCAAGAAGTGAGTACTACTATTACCATCATTTCCCAGACGGGGACAGTGAAGTCCAGAGAATAACTTGCTTTAGGTCACACACTTGTAGAGCTAGGATTTTAACCCCCCATAGCCTGGCCTCAGGCCCCAGAGGCTTAACCAGATTGCTGAGAATGACATTCAGGTGGAATCTTTTTTTGGCAATTCAATGTACTGGAAAACAATATTTTGTTATTTGCACTTCCCAGAACCTTCTCAGGCGTGTAGATCCTGTGTGGCCAGTTCCTTTGCATGTGGGGGGTCAAGCAAATTGGAGGGGTTTAGACAGAGGTAAATTGTCTGTGTAAGCGAGGGAAAGAGATCTGGAGAGCTGGGTCTGGGAGATTGTGTTGGGAATAGAGGAGCCATGATCCTGGGTGCTGTGCGGAGTAACAGGAGATGAAGGAGGCCCTGCTACCTTCATTCTCTTGAGAGCAAAGCCAGAAAAGTTTGGGAGAAGAAACATGGCAAAGAGGATTTGTGAAGTTGAGTATAGAGAGTCATGTGATACAAAACCCACTTATTAGAGTAGGTGAGGGAGTGAGCCCTGCAGACATCTGGGGGAAGAATAGTCCAGTCAGAGGGAACAGCCAATGTGATGGCTTTAAGATGGAAGTGTGCCTGGCATGTGTGAGGAACAGCAAGGAAGTCAGCATGGCTGGAGTGAAAGGAGCAAGGGGTCAAAGAAAAGGAGGTGAACTCAGAGAGGTAAGGGTGGGGACTTGGGATGGCAGATCACACAGGGCCTTGTAGGTTATGGAAAGGACTGGCTTGTCCTTCTAGCTAGGTGAGGAGCCTTTGTAAGATTTTGAGCAGAACAGCAGTATGATATATCTTGTGTTTTGAAAGGCTCACTCTGTCTCCTGTGTTGAAAACTGACTTAGGGAGAGAAGTAGAGAAGCAATGGGGGACAGGAAAGGCCTAGTGCCGTAATCCAGGTGGGATGGTGGTGGCTTCCACAATTTTGATAACAGTGGGTGGTGAGAAGTGGCCGTATTTTGGACATATTTGAAGGTAGAGCCATAGGATTTCCTGATGACTTTCAGTCTGAGAAAGCAGAAGGCCACTGTTGCCATAGACTGAATGTGGGGGACAGCTCCACCATGGAGCCCTGGCCACCTGGCTATACCACACAGACCACACAGGCAGAGGCTTGAACCACAGCTTGTCTGAGTTTTGGCAGAACACCGGTGATCTTTCTGGGACAGAGAGGATGGAAAGCCTGTGGGGAGCGGCTCTGGGGCCGTCTCCCACTTGCCTTCCTACCTCCCTTAGGATGCCAGTTTTTCTGTGGTGCCCCAGGTTCTAACAAGGTATGAGTCTTTCTGCCTCACCTTCCCCCCACTCCCAGCCCCCAGTAGAGCTACAGACTAAAACTGTTTTGTCTAGAATATAGCCTCCCTTTTTTCAATGTTATCTTTTTTGATGTGTGGGACAAGAACCATGGGGAAATCTGGTTTTGCTGTCTATGTAAGTAATAAACTGAGCCTAACAGTGGCTCATGGTATCTTTACTGGTCGAATCAGCGAGGGCTTGGCCTGGCCTAGCCTTGTCTTGTGTGCTTGAGGCTGAGATGGGGCAAGCCGAGGCAAGAAAGATTGGGAGCGATCAGGGGTTCAGTTTTAGACATACTTGGTTTGAAGTGTTTGTTAGACACGGAGCGGGCAGTTGGATATCTGAGTCTGGAGGTCAAGAGAAAGGTCTGGGGTGGAGACATAAACCTAGGCATCATCAGCATATAGATGATATTTATAGCCCTGAGGCCACCTAAGGACAGAGTATAGATAAAAAAGATGCCCATCAGAATGGCTATTATTAAGAAGATAGGAAATAACAGGTGTTTAAGAAGATGTGGAGAAAAAGGAACTCTCGTACACTGCTAGTGGGACTGTAAATTGGTGCAGCCACTGTAGAAAACAGTATGGAGATTCCTCAAAAAATTGAAAATAGAAATACCATATGATCCAGTGATTTGACTTTTGGATATTTATCCAAAGAACAAGAAAACACTAATTTGAAAAGATACACACACCTGTATGTTCATTGCAGCATTATTCACAATAGCCTAGACTTGCAAGCAAGCTAAGTGCCCATCGATGGATGAATGGATAAAGAAGATGTGGTATATATACATAATGGAATACTATTTGGTCATAAAAAAAATGAAATCTTGTCATTTGCAACAACATGGATGGACCTTAATGTTATTATTCTAAGTGAAATAAGTCAGATGGAGAAAGACAATTACTGTGTGACTTCACTCATATGCAGAAGATAAACAAACAAACAAACACATAGATACAGAGAACAGATTGGTGGTTACCAGAGGGGAAGGTGGTGGGGGGAAGGGGAAAGGGGTAAAGGGGCACATGGGTCTGGTGATGGATGGCAACTGGACTTCTGCTGGTGAACACGATGTAGTCTATACAGAAGTTGAAATATAGTGATGTACACCTGAAATTTATATAATGTTATTAACAATGTGACCTCAATTGAAAAAAAAAAAAAAGAGGCCCAAGGACCAAGCTCTGGGATCCTCCTATGAGGTGGGGAGAAAAGGAGGGAATTGGCAAAAGAAACTGGGAGGAGGGGGGAGCGTGAAGGAGAACCAGGAGTGTGGAGTTGTCCTGGAGGCCAGCATACAAAATAGTTCCAGGAAAGAGTGAGTGGTCAAATGTCAGAGGCTACTGCTGAATCACTTAAGATGAAGATGGTGAACTGACTTGGGTGTTAACCACGTATCCTTGGTGACTTTGACGAAAACAGTCGGTGGAGTCGGGCGTGGGGTGGGGCAAACGCTTGATTGGAATAGGTTCAAGGGAGAGTGGGAGGAGCAGAATCCGGTACAGCAAATATAGACAACTATTTTGGAAACTGTTTTGCAACAGGAAAGCAAAAAATGAGGCAGTGGTTGCTGGGGGAAGTAGGGTCAAAGAGAGTTTGTTTGCTTTTTCATTAAGAGAAATATATTATTTCCGATGGGAATATCATATTTCTGTATCTACAGTGGTCCTTCGGTATCCATGGGGGATTGGTTTCAGGACTCCCCGTGGGTACCAAAATCCACGGATGCTCTCACTTTAGTCGGTCCTCTGTATCCGCGGATCTTCCCCAGGTCGGTTGAATCCTTGAATGCGGAACCCGCGGATACGGAGGGCTGACTGTACACTCAGTATTCTTTGCATTGGCCTTATGTAGTATTTATTCCAGAACCAACACCATACTTTTTAGTTACTATGGCTTAAGGGTATTGCTTTGATATGGCACGTCTGGCTGTGGAATGGGATGATGTAATAAGGTATGTTTCATAGTTTTCTAGGCTATTCTTGTGTGTTTTGTCTTCCCGGTGAATTTTAGAATTAGCTTGTCAAATTCTATGATAATTCTGTTGGGTGAGATTGCACTGAATTACTGAGTAATCTGATGGAGAACTGACATCTTTATAATGTTAAACCTTGTCATCCATGAATATGGCATGTCTCTCTGTTCTTTTATGTCTTTCAGGAAAGCCTAACAGTTAAAAAAATATAGTTCTTACATATTTCATGTTACATTTAGGCCTAGGTGTTTTATAGCTTTTTGGTGTTATGAATGGAGTTTTTCCTATTATATTTTCTAATTAGAAAATTAGTCAGTCGGGCCGGCCCTGTGGCTTAGCAGTTAAGTGCGTGCGCTCCGCTGCTGGCGGCCCGGGTTCGGATCCCGGGCGCGCACCGACGCACCGCTTCTCCGGCCATGCTGAGGCCGCGTCCCACATACAGCAACTAGAAGGATGTGCAGCTATGACATACAACTATCTACTGGGGCTTTGGAGGGAAAAAATAAATAAATAAAATCTTTAAAAAAAAAAGGAAAAGAAAATTAGTCAGTCTTAGCTGAATAAGAAATGGATTAGATTTTTATATATTGATCTCACTGAACAAGATTAGTTCTAACAAGTTGTCAGTTAATGGTTTTGGATTTTCATACTTTTTTCAAATGATGACTTTTTTACCCATTGACCCTGCCTCAAACAGGAAATAGAGTTATGATTGGATGTTACTGCTGCCCATCATTTTCGCTCTTAGGGAGGCAACAAAAAAATTAGAACAATTCTTTCCTTTGAAGTGGTTCCCCGGCTGTCTACAGAGTTGGGCTGTGGGTTGTGTGCATCCAGATTTACTCAGACTCAAAGAGAAAATAATTGTACCAGTGTAATACTGAAATCTTGCTTTATATTGACTTTGGTAGAGAACAGATGGGCAGTAAAAAAAAAATTGACAAGTATAGAGAAGTAAAATTTTCTTCTAAAAGCTTATTTTAAAATCTTTTCAACAAATGGAACTGGAAAATTATTTGTTCATATAGACAAAAACGAAATTGGATTCCCTATTTCACACCACACACAAAAAAATCAAAAATCAAAAACCAAAAAAAAAGCTCTACACAATGTCAGAAATTAAATGATGGAAGTAAAACAGGTATTTGAGAAGAATATACTGGTGAAAAAATTTTTTCTAACTTTGGAGATTTCTTAAGCAAGTTACGGAAAAGGCTACCAATAAGTTTGGCCACATTAAACATAAGAGCTTCTTCCCAAGAGAAATGACAATTGTAATTAGTAATAGCATGTAACTCATAGTTTGAACATGAGTATCAGAAGAGATTATGTGTGGGAAAGTAACTTACAAAGTGCTAGGCAAATGGTGATTGTTTTACTGAACCAAGTGGACTCATCTCCCGGTGAGTTAAATAAGACTCTACACCAGTGGAAGTTGTCTCACAAAGTAAAGTGTATTTGCAGCAAACAGAAGGCCATGAGGAATCATTTCCAAAGTCATGGCCTTCTCGAACAAAGGGAAGCAGGAACTTTTATTTTGGTTGGGGAATGAATGTTCCAAAAGGCAGAGGCAAGTATTCACTTGCACAGGCTCAGTTGGAGAACATGCTTCCACATAATGAGGGCTAAGCAACTCCTGGAGAGATCTTTGCATTAAAAATAAGGCAAAGGTCATGGGCATAGCTCTTGTGGTGAGGCCTGATCAGTTTCAGAATGGTTGGTGGTTACATCTCCTTAACATACAAAAGGAAAAGAAACAACTTTTGGAAAAACTGTTAATTGCTTCCAAACGCACCTTTGAGTTTCTTGAGGCACCTAGTCGGTGATAATTGTTTTTACCTTTGAATCCCCCAGCAAGGTGCCTATGTTCTATTTAGGTTGATTTATGTTAGGAACACTGGTTCACTCAAATTACTTCAAGTTTTGAAGATTTTGTAGGTAGTTCACCACCAATCACTAACGTTTTCCTCTATTTCCAGATACGGGAGACAATTCCACTTCCCTGCCACCTGAAGTTGGGAGTGGACATATGACTTCTTTGGCCAATGAAATGTGAGCAGAAGGGATGTGTGTCGCTTTTGGGTGGAAGCATTTAAGAACTTGTACACAGTTCTTTGTTTCTTTTTCTTCTGCCTTGATGATCATGGAGTCACATGTTGATGTGGAACTTGGATGCCGTCAAAGCAGACGGGATTTCTGAGATAACACATGGAGGATAATTGCTTGGGAGAGTTTCTCAGACCTGTAGTGAATTTTGGACAAATAAGAAAAAAACTTTCGTTGCATGAGGCAGTGAGATTTTGGTATTGTTTGTTACTACAGCATAACCTAGCCTATCCTTACTGATACAGAAATCCACAGTCTGGATGGAAAATACATCTGAATTTCTAGTTCCTTAAATTGTAAAGTTAGGATGTTGATTTGAGATCTTTCTTATGTTTTAATGTGTTTATAGCTATAAATTTTCCCCTTAGCACTGGTTTCACTGTATCCCATAAGTTCTGGTATGTGCATTTTTGTTTTCATTCATCTCTAAGTATTTTTTAATTTCCCTTGTGATTTCTTCTTTGACCCATTGGTTGTTTAAGAGTGTGTTGTTAAATTTTCGCAAATTTGTGAATTTCCAGTTTTCTTTCTATTATTGTTTCTAACTTCATCCCACTGTGGTTGGAAAAGATACTTTGTATACTATCTATCTTATAAAATCTATTGAGACTTAATTTGTGGCCTAACATATGGTCTATCCTAGAGAACATCCACATGCACTTGAGAAAAATGTATATTCTGTTGTTGTGTAGAGTGTTCTGGATATGTCTCTTAGATCTAGTTGGTTTATTGTGTTGTTCTAGTCCTCTATTTCCTTACTAATGTTCTGTCTTATTTCTCCCTTATATTCTGTCAATTTTTGCTTCATATATTTTGATGGTCTGTTATTCTGCATGTAAAAGTTTATAATTGTTATATCTGCTTGCTGTGTTGAACCTTTTATTAATATATAATGTCCTTCTTTGTCTTTTGTAAATTTTTTTTGATTTATAGTTTATTTTGTCTGATGGTAGTATAGCAACCTGCTCTTTTCTGATTACTATTTGTATGGAATATCTTTTTCCATCTTTTTTCTTTTTTTTGCTTTTATTTTTTAAATTTTTTAATTTTTGTTTTTTTGGTGAGGAAGATCAGCCCTGAGCTAACATCCGATGCCAATCCTCCTCATTTTTTCTGCAGAAGATTGGCCCTGAGCTAACATCTGTGCCCATCTTCCTCTACTTTATATGGGACGCCACTACAGCATGGCTTGACAAGCGGTGCTTTGGTGCATGCTGGGGATCCGAACCTGTGAACCCCGGGCTGCTGAAGCGGAGTGCATGCACTTAACCACTGCACCACTGGGCCAGCCCCCATCTTTTCATTTTCAATCTGTTTGTGTCTTTGTATCTAAAGCGAGTCTCCCATAGACAGCATATAGTTGGATCATGTTTTTTAATCCATTCTGCCAATCTCTATCTTTTGATTAGAGAGTTTAATCCATTTACATTTAAAGTAATTAGTGATAAGGAGGTACTTACTTCTGTCATTTTGCTGTTTATTTCCTATATGCCTTATAACTTTTGTATCCCTCATTTCCCACATTACTGTCTTCTTTGGTGTTTAGTTGATTTATTTTTTGCAGTGAAACATTTTAATTCCCTTTCATTTCCATTTGTGTATATTGTGTATTTGTTTTATTTGTGGTTACCACGGGCATTGCATTTAACATCTTAAACTCATAAGATTCTAATGTGAATTGTACCAGCTTAACTTCAATGGTGTACAAAACTCTGCTCCTTCACAGCTCCATCCCCATCCTGTTTCAGTTATTTATGTCACAAAATTACATCATTATACATTGTGTGACCAAAAATATATACTAATAATTGTTTTTTAAAATACGTTAGTCTCTTAAATTATGTATAAAACAAAATATGGAGTTAACAAGCCAAAGCTACAATAATACTAACTTTTAGACTAATAGTTTTAAAAAAATGCATTAATCTCTTAAATCACACAGAAAACAAAAAGAGGAGTTATACACCATTGTTAAGACAATACTAGCTTTTATAATTGTATGTATTTACCTTTACTGAGGTCTTTATTTCTTCATACAACTTCAAGTTACTGTCTAGTGTCCTTTCATTTCAACCTGCAGGATTCCCTTTAGCATGTCTCTCAGGGCAGATCTAGTGGTAATGAACCTCCTCAACTTTTCTTTATCTGAGACTGTCTTGATTTCTCCCTCACCTTTTGAAGGATCATTTTGATGGATATAGGATTCTTGATTAACAATTTTTTTCTTTCAGAACTTTGAATATACCAGCCCACTGCTTTCTTGCCTCCAAAGTTCCTGATGAGAAATCTGCTGAAAGTCTTATTGAGGACCCCTCATATGTGATGATTTGCTTCTCTCTTGCTGCTTTATTTATTTATTTATTTTTTTGTGAGGAAGATCAGCCCTGAGCTAATATCTATGCCAATCCTCCTCTTTTTGCTGAGGAAGATTGGCCCTGGGCTAACATCTGTGCCCATCTTCCTCCACTTTATATGGGACACCGCCACAGCATGGCCTGACAAGCGGTGCGTTGGTGCGTGCCCGGGATCCAAACCCGGGCTGCCAGCAGCGCAGCGCACGCACTTACCCACTATACCATGGGGCCAGCCCAACTCTTGCTGCTTTCAGGACTCTGTCTTTGTCTTTGTCTTTTGACGGTTTGATTATATGTCTTGGTGGGAGTCTCTTTGAGTTCATCTTTCTTGGAGTTTCTTGAGCTTCTGCAATATTTATATTCATGTCTATCATAAAATTTGGGAACTTTTCAGCCATATTTCTTCAAATAATCTCTCTGACCCTTTCTCTCTCTCTTCTTCTGGCGCTTCCACAATGTATATGCTGGTCTACTTGATGGTGTCCCATAGGTCCCTTAGGCTTTTTTCACTTTTCTTCAATCTTTTTTTTTTTTTTTTTTGGGAGGAAGATCAGCCCTGAGCTAACATCTGCCAATCCTCCTCTTTTTTTTTTGCTGAGGAAGACTGGCCTGGGGCTAACATCCATGCCCATCTTCCTCTACTTTATATGGGATGCCGCCACAGTATGACTTGACAAGCGGTGTGTCGGTGCGCGCCCGGGATCTGAACTGGTGAACCCTGTGCCGCTGCAGCGGAGTGCGTGCACTTAACCGCTTGTGCCACTGGTCTGGCCCGCAATCTTTTTTTCTTTCTGTTTCTCAGACTCAATAACTCCAATTGTCCTACCTTCAAGTTTGCTGATTCATTCTTCTGCCTGCTCAAACCTGCCTTTGAATCCCTTTAGTGAATTTTTCATTTCAGTTCATGTATTTTTCAGCTCCAGAATTTCTTTTTGGTTTCTTTTTATTGATATTTCCACTTTTTTCATACATCATTTTCTTGACTTTCTCCATGTCTTCCTTTAGCTATTTGAGCATCTTTTTTTTTTTTTTTAAAGATTTTATTTATTCAGTTTTTCCCCCCAAAGCCCCAGTAGATAGTTGTACGTCATAGGTTCACATCCTTCTAGTTGCTGTACGTGGGACTCGGCCTCGCGTTGGACGGAGAAGTGGTGCCTCGGGGCGCTCCCGGGATCCGAACCCGGGCCGCCAGCATCAGAGCGCGCGCACTTAACCGCTAAGCCACGGGGCCGGCCCTATTTGAGTATCTTTAAGACAGTTGTTTTAAAGTCTTTGTCTAGTAGGTCTGCTATCTGGTCTTTCTCTGGAATGGTTTCTGTTTATTTTTTTCCTTTGAATGGACCATACTTTCTTGTTTCTTTGTATGCCCTGTGATTTTTTTCTTGAAAACTGGACATTTGAATCTAATAATATAGCAACTCTGGAAATCAGCTTCTTCCCCTTCCCCAGGGTTTGCTGTTATTTTTTATTTATTTTTATTGTTATGGGCTGTCTCTCTGCCAGGGATCAGCTTAAGGTCTTAAGATCTTAAGTTCCTCTTAGGGCATGCATGTTGACTTTCTAAATTCTTCTGTGTATGTGGTTGCTTTTGAATGTCCTGGTTCTTAAATGTCTGGCTCCCAAAAGGATAAAAAAGAGGAAAATGAAGGAGGCAAAAAAAGCACCAGGCCTCTAAATCTCCTGGAAGTTGCTTCAGCCAGAGGTGGAGGGGCTTGCACAATGGGTAGGGGGTCCAACAATGGCTGCCTGCCTCTGTGTCTGAACCTCTGAGATCAGAAGCTACAATCAACAATCAGAGCACTGATCCTTGATATTTCGGGGATGGGGTCTCATTGCCCACTCTGGTTACCACAAACTGCATCCAGGTTGCTCTGTGAATGCATGCACAGGTTCTTGCCACAGGGCTGTGGGGGTATGGGGGATTGGTGGCTGCTCCAGTGCTAACAGCCAAAATAGACTGAAATTAGCCACAAATCATTGGGTAGACTTTAGAGCTCCTAAATGATTACATCAGACAGATTCTGCCAGTACAATTGCTGTCTAGGCAGGGAGAAGGATTCCTGGTCCTTCATACTCTATCATCTTTCTAGAATTCTCTCTCTGATTCAATTAATTTTTTGGGAGGGGTCTCTATTATGAACCAGGCACTGTTTTGTGCACCGCAAATAGACAGGTGAGAAAGACAGACAAGAATCTCTGTTCTCATGGAGCTTATATACTCTAGTAGAGGAGCCAAACAATAGAAAAACTAAATAAATATATAATGTAATTTCATGTAATGAAAAGTGCTATGAAAAAATATTTGAGTATCTGTAGCAGACACTGTAGTTGCCCCATTCATGTCCCATCAGCGTTTAACATTCTCATGCAAGCTGGCCAGATTTATAGCTGCCAGTACCTGCAAGTGTTTGCATGAGGGCTCTCTCTGGCTCCTGGAGCCTTCTCTGCCTGGGTCAGGGCAGGTTGGGAGCACCAGAGAATTAGGGCTTTCCCACAGAGCACACCTCAACTGATAGCTGATGTGAGTTGTGGATAAGAATCTACGCCCCCTCCCCTCAGGCAGACAACTCTGAGGCATGTTCTATGCTGGCTTCCAGAGTTCCTCAGTGTATTGAGCTCCAATTGTCCACAGCAGTACCTTGTTTTATCACACATCTTTTAGGGGCTTCTTCCTGCCCCTGCTTCCCCACAAGTGTTTCCTGAATCACCTCCCAAGTAAATTACTTGCACTTGAATCCTTGTCTCAGGGTCCATTTATAGGGGAACCCAAGCTAAGATTTTATCAAGAATTGGGGTGGGGGGCTGGATGGGAGGGAGTGGCTGGAAGCCTGTAGATAGGTGCCCACCTGTGTTCATCTGGTCAGGTGCACACCTATTGGTGGATCATTGAGAAAGACTCTGTGGGTTGGATAGCCATTCTGAGATTTTGCCTGTGCCTTTACAGACAGTGGGCCCTTGGCTACTGTTTGAGGCAAGGAGGGGCCCCGATATCTGAGTTCTAGCAGCTTCCTGTGGTGGTCAGAGTGTGAAAGCTTTTACCAAAACAACCCAGCTTATCCATTAAATTACTCCCCCACACCCCGATGGTATCTTTTCATCCTCTCATCCTCGGCCTTCTTCCTCTTTCCTCAGCCCGTTTTTTTTGCTATCAAGTGTAGGCACTTTGTTGTTTTAAGCTATTTATTGGTGTTTTTCTTTTCTTTCTGATTATAAAAGTCATTCAAATTTTTTTTATAAAAGTTTTAAATACAAAAAATATATAGAAGAAAATTAAAATCGTCCTGTGGCAGCTTCAAGTTGACCACAAATTCTTTGACACACCTCCCATTGAGAGGTAGGATCTATGTCCCCTCTCCTTGAATATAGACAAGCTCTGCCACTGCTGGACCAAGAGAATATGGTGGAAGTGACTCTGTGACAGTTTCCAGATCAAAACCTTAAGAGACTGGAAACTCTCAATTCTTGTCTCTGGGAACACTTCCTCCTGATATCTAACCACGCTGATGTGAGAAGCCCAGGTCACATAGAGAGGCCACAGGTAGCTACTCCAGTTGACAGCCCCAACCGAGCTCCCTGCCTGCAGCCAGCGTCAACTGCCTGCCATGTGAGTGATCCATTTTGAAAGTCCAGCCCAACTGGGCCTTGGGTGAGTCCATCCCCAGTCACGATCTGACTGCAACCAAATGAGATCCCCCAGTGAGTACTGCGGAGGCTGGACAACCCACAGGACCATGAGACAATAATAGTTGCTGTTTTAAGTCACTAAGATTTGGAGCGGTTGGCTGTGAGGCCATAGATGACTGGAACACATCCATAATCCTATCATCCGGAGATAACCACTATTAACATTTTGGTTTTCCTACCCACGCATATGTTTAAACAGGTCATTTTAAAATAAAATGTGCAGAATTTTTATGGAATTTTTTCAGAGAGCAAACATTTATTTGCTTTGGTTATTAAGAAAGTAGAACTAGGAGCAAGAGAAAATGTGTTGGAGATAGAGTGAAAAAATGATTGGCTTGGGGATCGCATTAGCAGTCCCACTCAAGGTACGGTTTGGTATTCTCTATATTTCATGAAAGTGTGCTCCGTGTCTTTGAAAACAGGTTTCGAAGTGACTAGACATGATGGAATATAAGGATGTATCCCAGAGTGGACATCACTCAACCATTCCTCTGTTGGATATTCAGGCTGTTCTAGTTTTTCACCATTGAAAACAACGCCGCAATGAACAATCTCGTACATACATCTTTGTACTCAGCTATTACTTAGGATAAATTCTTGGAAGTGAGAATTCCTGGGTGAAGGGTTTGAGGCTTTTTTTTTTTAAAAAGCAAAATAATATTCAAAAAGCACCAGGTTTCTCTGTACCTGAGTTGTCCTTATTGACCGCTACGAAGGAGGCCAGGTCTGGCTGAAGGGTGCTCCTGTTTCCCTGGGCAGGAGGGAAGGACATTTTGCAAAGTACACTTTCAGGGGCACACAGGCTGTGACCTCCCACACTTGCTTGATTTGTATTGATGTTTAGAACACACCTTCCAGGAGGCAGGCCCTCCGTCTATTCGGCTTGCCTTTCATAGTGCTTTGGCCAACCTAGCAGCAGGTGGGCGAACAAAGAACACCTTTGGGATAGTGACCTTGATGGTTTGGGCAGGAAGCTGGGTAGGGAGGGAGCACAGGCTCGTGTAGCCCCAAGAGGAAGGTCAAGCAGGGCTGTGTGCTCACTGAGCCCCCGCCCTCTTCCTTTGGGTTGCTTACAGACTTCTGCCTCCTACTTCTCTTTTTCTGGCCTTTTTGGCTTTGGTGGCTTCCTTCAAGTGGCTCTGTGGTGTGTGCAGCCTCCTGGTTCTGCTCCCTCCAGCCATGACTCACAGAGTCCTTCTGTTAACAGGTGCGCCAGGGCTCTGGGCGGGCCCTCAGGGTGAGGAGAAGGGGAACTTTGGAGTCTGTGATTGCAGAGAAAGGGTGCAGAATATCTAGGATTTAGACTAGGGGATTTGGGGAAGGACAAGAGATTCAAGAGGAAGCAGAGAGTAGAGCTAGACCAAGGTGGGATGACCAGAGAAGCTCGGACGAATGACAAGGGGGGTTCGGCTGGCCCTTTTACTTTGCAGGTGAGGAAACTGAGGCCCAGAGAGGTGAAATGACATGCCCAAGGGTGCTCAGCAGGTACTAGATTCTCTTCTCAGGGTGTTTCTTCTTGGATTCCACCTCACCACCTCCACTTTGCCTCCAGTTCTATTTTCCAAGGACCCAGGTGTAAATGTTTGTTGAATGACTGACTGATCAAAATCCTTTTATGCCTGTGTTTTGTGGTGAATGAGCCAAAGAGGGGAAAGAAATGTTTGCGAGTTGCATAGGATGGAAATTGCCTAACTGAGAGTCTTTGGGAACTTGATTGTCGGGCAAATCAGCAAAGTAAGAACACAGGGTGGAGCTCAGAGAGGGGCTGAATGCACCCCACGATGGTGGTCCTTAGGCTAAAGGTTAGCATACTGGCCTTGGGCTAAGGCAAGGATTCCACCACCTGTTTGACCTATGTGAGCCAGAGGTCGTAGATGAGCGTTTATAATTGATTCATGATAGGGAACACTAACTTTGAATCCCAATGATGTGAAATGTTATCTTCCCCAAAGAAGTCCATTTGTCTCCTTAGTAAATTTGTATTACAAAAAAATTATACACAATTATTATATTTTGAATTTTCTTAATGAAAAATTTGTGGAAGTGCATTTTCTCTTTTGTTATATAAGTGCCTGCACGTAATATACTCTATTTGCCTCTTGGCCCATAAAGCCTAAAATATTTACTATCTGGCCCTCTATGGAAAAAGCATGCTGACCTCTGCCCCAGGCTATCAGAGCTGGACCTGGGAGGCAGACATCTCGGTGCTGGGTTAGGGTGAATCCTGGCAGGAAGATGCAGGCACAGAAGGGCAAGCTGCTTTTTCTTTTTTTTTTTTTTGTGAGGAAGATCAGCCCTGAGCTAACATCCGTGCTAATCCTCCTCTTTTTGCTGAGGAAGACCAGCTCTGAGCTAACATCTATTGCCAATCCTCCTCCTTTTTTTCCCCCCCAAAGCCCCAGTAGATAGTCGTATGTCATAGTTGCACATCCTTCTAGTTGCTGTATGTGGGACTCGGCCTCAGCATGGCCGGACAAGCGGTGCCTCCGTGTGCATCCAGGATCCAAATGGGGGCCGCCAGTAGCAGAGCGCCGGCACTTATCTGCTAAGCCACGCCGGGCCCAAGCTGCTTTCTTAACCATCTCCTTATCTCCACCTGACCCTCACTCCCTTGTTCTCCCTCAGCCTTGGCCTTATGTCATGGGTTCAACCTGGACACTGAAAACGCAATGATCTTCCAAGAGAACGCAAGGGGCTTCGGGCAGACCGTGGTCCAGCTCGAGGGATCCCGGTAAGGGCACAGGTGGAGAGCCGGGTCTCATCCGCTCTTCCTCCAAAACTTGTATTTCTGAAAAAAAAAAAGTCGCAATTTCCTTGATTTGTCTTTTTCTTGATTTATTTTTTGAATAGGTAATACAGTTATAGGGTTCAAAAGATACAAAAGAGTGTAATAGTACAAAGGTCCTCCGCACGCCCCTCCCCACAGTTCCCTTCCCGGGGGGGGGGGCGGGTCTGGTACCTGGTGTCTTGTTTGTTCTTCCCAAGAGATCCTCCGCTATATACCCCTCCGCATTCCCCTGACCCCATCCCGCACACAATTTGTAGCACGCATTATACTCAAACCACCGCCGGCTGCCTATTTTTATAATGCATTTTATTGACCTCGCCGCACCTCCCGCCCCCGCCATCGTCATTTATCGTTTATGGCGGCTTTGGAGCCAAAATGGCAGAATCCAGAGGCTGCGGCAGAGACTACACAGCCTGCAAAGCCTTTACGGAAATAATATTACCTTTCCAGAAAATGTTTGCTGGCCTCTGCTCTACACTGTCTTTTGCATTTTTTTTTTCTTAATAGAGCTTGGTGATTTTACCAGATAAGCTTATAAAGAGCTTACTCATTCTTTTTGATGCTTAGATCATATTCTGTTGTTTGGAGGTACCATAATTTACGTTTCTATTACATTTAAATCTCTTCTTAATGGACATTAGGTTGTTTCCAAACTTTTGCTAAACAAACAGTGCTTTTTTCTTATGTGCAAGGATATTTGGAAATAAATTCCCAGAACTAGGATTGCTGGATCAAAGGGTACAAATGCATATGTGATTTTAATAGATTTTTCCAGATTACTCTTTATAGAGGTGGCAACAATTTACACTTATACCAGAAATGGACACACCTACTTCTGCACCCATTTGCCTACCCAATGTGTTATCAAACTTATTGATCTTTGCAAACTGAATAGGTGAGAAATGGTATCTCAATTTTGTTTTATTTTTTTATTATTTATTTATTTTTTTGTGAGGAAGATCAGCCCTGAGCTAACATCCATGCCAATCTTCCTCTTTTTGCTGAGGAAGACCAGCTCTGAGCCAACATCTATTGCCAATCTTCCTCCTTTTTTTTTTTTTTTTAAGATTTTATTTATTTATTTTTTCCCCCCAAAGCCCCAGTAGATAGTTGTATGTCATAGCTGCACATCCTTCTAGTTGCTGTATGTGGGACGCGGCCTCAGCATGGCCAGAGAAGCGGTGCGCGCCCGGGATCCAAACCTGGGCCGCCAGTAGCGGAGCGCGCGCACTTAACCGCTAAGCCAGGGGGCTGGCCCCTCAATTTTGTTTTAAATTGCACTTTTCAAAAATGAGAGACGGGGCCGGCCCGTTGGCATAGCGGTTAAGTTCATGTGCTCTGCTTCGGTGGCCCGGGGTTCACAAGGTTTGGATCCCGGGTGCGGACTGATGCACCGCTTATCATAAAGCCATGCTGTGGCGGCGTCCCATATAAAGTAGAGGACGATGGACACGGATGTTAGCCCAGGGCCAATCTTCCTTACACACACACAAAAAAATGAGAGATGTATTTCCTTTTCTGTGAACACTTTTTTCTTATCTGTTGCCCATTTTTCTGTTGGGTTATTGTTTTGTTTTTGTTATTGGTTTGTGGGAGCTCTGACTACATGGAGGAAAGGGGCTGGGGTACGAGATGCTCATCTCCCTCCCCCCACATGACTCTTTGACTTTTGACTTTGCTTAGGATAGTTGATCCCATGCAGAAATTTATTTAAAATGACTGTGTGGTTGAATTTATTCACTTTTTAATGACGTCTGGGTTTTGTATCATTCTTAGAGAGGCCCTTCCCCCTCCAAGATTTAGAATTTTCACATTTTTTTCTTTGCTGAGTCTTCCTCCTATTTCTGGGAATTGGAGAATCTTGTAAGGGTTGGCTCCCCCACTTTCTTCTGGGTGGGCAGAACTTCCATGGTCTTCTCTCCCGACAAGTTAGAGTTGTCTTTTGTCCCGGTGGTGATCTGTTCCCACCTCTCCCCCCAGGGTGGTGGTTGGAGCCCCCCAGGAGATAAAGGCTGCCAACCAAACAGGTGGCCTCTACCAATGTGACTACAGCACGGGCAGGTGTGAGCCCATCCGCCTGCAGGGTGAGTTGCTGCCCCTCCCTGGGACCCAGGGCTTGGGTTCCACCTGTGCGTACACCTGGACTCCACAGGCATTCCCTCTGTTCTGGAGGTCTGTTCAAGGGGGTCTGTGGTGGGGGGCCCAGGGGTCCAGCTCCCCAGCCTCTGTGCTATATGCAGACTCTACCTCAGACACCCTCAGGCACCCCCTCCATGTTCCTTCCCCACGACCTAGGTGCCCCCTTGACCTGTCAGACCTCTGTGTCTCCCAGGTCACGGTGACCCCTGTCCAGCTCTTACATAGTCCCTTTCAGCCCCCTGAGGGTGACCATGTATATATCTGTCCTCAGTCCCCCCGGAGTCTGTGAACATGTCCCTGGGCCTGTCTTTGGCGTTCGCCACCAACCCTTTTCGGCTGCTGGTGAGTTGCCCTGGGTCTCAGGAGGGAAGGAGTCCTGAGGGAAGGAGTTGGGGATCCAAGGCTGCCGGGGCTGGGTTCTTGTGGAGGGTGGAGATGCTGAGGTGAGTGGACAGGAAGCAGGGACAGGCCCTCCCACCTGTACCCTGCCCCCCAGGCCTGCGGCCCCACCGTGCACCAAACCTGCAAAGAGAACACCTATGTGAATGGCTTCTGCTTCCTGTTTGGAGCCAACCTATTGCAGCAGCCCCAGATGTTCCCAGAGACCCTCAGAGGTAGGTCACCTTTGGAAGAGGGTACAGATGGGCAGCATGAGGGTGGGGGCAGGTCTTGGCTGGGGACTGCTCATGGTCTAGGGGGAGACTTAGAGGTCTAGGTGCGGGTGGATGAGGGAACTGGTTCCAATAGAGAGAGAGGCTGGAGGAGGGAGATGCTAGGGTCTTGCACTTTAAGAAAAGTCCTGATACAGCCACTCATCTTTGTGAGTTGATGTCCCAACCATTGTCCTTAGAGTAAGTGCCTGAGTGTCCTGACCATAGCCTTTGAGGCTCTAGATGGTGTGGCCACTGTCCACCTCTCCAACTTCTTACCCATCCCTCTACTTCAGTCACTGTGCTCCAGCCACTCTGGCTGCCCTTCTTCTCCAACAACCACAACAAGCTGTCCTTGCCTCAGGGCCTTTGCACTTACTGTTCCTTCAGCCTGGCATGCTCTTCCCCCAGATCTCAGCCGACAACACATTATTGTCATCACAGCTCAAATGTCACTCCTTCAAAGAGGCCTTCCTTGAGTGGCCCTTCTAATCATTCCCACCATCACTCTCTACTGCATTGCCTTACTTTACCATTTTCATATCTATACATACATATTTTACTTGTTTCTTTTTTTGCTGAGGAAGAGTGGCCCTGAGCTAATATCTGTGCCCATCTTCCTCTATTTTATATGTGGGATGCCTGCCACAGCATGGCTTGATAAGTGGTGCATGGGTCCACACCTGTGATCTAAACCTGTGAACCCCGGGCCACTGAAGTGGAGCCTGCGAACTTAACCACTATGCCACAGGGCCAGCCCCTTTTCCTTGTTTCTTATCTGTCCTTTCTTCTGGAACAGAGGCTCCATGATAGCAGGGATATTGTCTAGCTTCTGCACTGCTCTGTGCCCTTGTATGTATTGCAGCTTAACAAATTGCCCCTGAACTTAGCAGCTTAAAACAGCAAGCTTTATCTTTTTTTTTTTTTTTTTAAAGATTTTATTTATTCAGTTTTTCCCCCCAAAGCCCCAGTAGATAGTTGTACGTCATAGGTTCACATCCTTCTAGTTGCTGTACGTGGGACTCGGCCTCGCGTTGGACGGAGAAGTGGTGCCTCGGGGCGCTCCCGGGATCCGAACCCGGGCCGCCAGCATCAGAGCGCGCGCACTTAACCGCTAAGCCACGGGGCCGGCCCTTTAATTATCTTATAGTTCCTGTGAATCAGGAATCTGGGCACGGCTTAGCTGGATGCCTCTGCCTCAGGGTCTCTCATGAGATTGTAGTTAACTTGTCAAACTGGAGCTGTGTTCTCATCTGAAGGCTTGACTGGGGGAAGATCCACTTCTAAGCTCACTTACAAGGTTGCGGGACTGAGGGCCTCGGTACTCACTGGCTGTTGGCTGGAGGCTTCCCTCAATTGCTTGTCACATGGGCCTCCCCATAGAGCAGCTCAAACATGGTAACTGGTTTCCCTCTGAGTGAGTGACAAAGAGTGAGAGAGCAAAAGAGAGTGGGCACCCAAGACAGAAGTCACAGTCTTTTTATAATCTAATCTCAGAAGTAACAGCTCATTACTTCTGCCATATTATGTTCCTTTGAAGTGAGTCAAAAAGTCCAGCTCACACTCAAGAGGAGGGCACTATGCAAGGATATTATTACCAGGAGGTGAGAATCTTGGAGATCATCTTGTTGGCTACCTACCACACCCCTGTTCCCCAAACATTTGTTGGTTGAAGGAGAGTGAGTGAGTGAATGAATCTTTTTTTCAAGCTACTTTCTGCCATTGATTTCTTCAACTGCTTGGCCATCTTTCCTTGTCTCCAAGTCGGTTCTGGAACCAAGGGAAGACCTGTCTTCCTTTCATGGTTTTTTTTTTTTTCTTAAGCTCTGCTCCTTTGTACTTTACTCTCAACAGATAATGTTCCCTCTTTCTTCACAGAGAAAACCAAGGCTGCCATGCATGAACTCCCTACACTTTCCCTTTATTCTTGTCCAAATTTCCACGATGGCACCACCCTTGGCAGTGTCTCACCGGTTTTAGAGGAAGACCCATCTCTCCACCTTTCCATGAGTAATTCTTCCATTTGGGCTTTTGAGGCTCTTTCACATCACCAACTCTGGGGCCCGCATCTTCAATCACTCATTCTCTCCAGGAGCTTAAATTTCTCCACCTCCTTCAAGTGTAAACATGCTCATGCTACCTATATCTTAAAAACAATCAACCGCCAAATTTGATAGTAATGGAAATAACTTTCCCTCTGTCTGGACTCTTCCCCATCTTCCGCCATCTCTCCTTCCCTTCACCACCAAACTTCTTGAAAGGGTTCTCTCCCCTTGTCTCCATTTCCCCCACGTCAGGATTCTTCACCCTGTGACATCTGGCTTCTGCCCGCCTGTTGTACAGAACTTGCTCTTGCAAATGGCATCTGTGACCTTCTAAATGCTAAATCTCTTTTCTGTCCTCATGTTCACTGACCTCTCCGATGTGACCTGCAGATCGCCTCTTCCTTCTCCAAACACCTGGCCTCAGACATCTCTTCCCCTCCCTTCCCCTCTCCTCCCTTCCCCTCTTGCCCTGTCCCCTCCCATTCCTTTCCCCTTGCTTCTCCCACTGTGAGGGCCTCTGCTAAGCTTTATCCCCCAGCCTTCTTCCTCTGCCTTTCTTGCCTGGGGCATCAGGTTACAGCTTTTATTCTTGCCCATCTGTTCTTCCTTCCTGATCACACCCAGTTCTGTGGCTTCAGCTCCCAACCCTACATTTCTCTCTTTAGTCCTCACTCTCAGGAGTTCAAGATTCTTCTTTTAAAAACATTTTCATTTCTTTTAGGGCCGGCCCAGTGGCTTAGCGCTTAAGTGCGCGCACTGGCGGCCTGGGTTCGGATCCCGGGTGCGCAGCGATGCACCGCTTGTCCAGCCATGCTGAGGCCGCGTCCCACATACAGCAACTAGAAGGATGTGCAACTATGACATACAACTATCTACTGGGGCTTCCAGGGGGGGGAAAAAAAAAAAGGAGGAGGAGCGGCTATAGATGTTAGCTCAGAGCCGGTCTTCCTCAGCAAAAAGAGGAGGATTAGCATCGATGTTAGCTCAGGGCTGATCTTCCTCACACACACACACACACACAAAATTTTCATTTCTTTTAAAATAGATAAAACATGCACTTGGTTCAAAATTCAAAAAGCACTAAAGGATATACTGTAAGAATCTCTCCTTCTTGGGTCCTCCAGCTTCCTGTTTCCTTCCTGGGAGGCAGCCACTGTTACTAATTTCTTGTGTCTTCTTTTGGAAATAACTCCATGTCTTACAAATATATCCATATCCATATTCCTCACTTTGTGCCACAAATGGTAGCATGCTGTACACACCGTACTGTACCTTGATTCTTTTTTTCAATACTAGAATCCCTGTTTTTTTTTAATAATTTTATTTATTTATTTTTCCCCCCAAAGCCCCAGTAGATAGTTGTGTGTCATAGCTGCACATCCTTCTAGTTGCTGTATGTGGGACGCGGCCTCAGCATGGCCGGAGAAGCAGTGCATCGGTGCGCGTCCGGGATCTGAACCCGGGCCGCCGGCAGCGGAGCGTGCGCACTTAACCGCTAAGCCATGGGGTCGGCCCCTGTACCTTGATTCTTTTCACTTAACATATATTGGAGATTTTCAAAAATTTTTCTGGCTGATCTTTGTATATTTTCCATGTAAATGTTAGAATCTGCTTATTTATTTAAAAAACCACCAATAATATTTTTGGGTAATTTTATTTTATTTTTTTCAATGATCATACAGTAAAATTGACCTTTCTTCTTTTAGTGTACAGTTCTATGAATTTTAAGATATGTATAGATTTGTGTAAACAACAACATAAACAAGATACAAAAGAGTTCTCTTACCCTCCTAAAAAATACTTCATGCTATCCCTTTATGGTTAGTTGCCTCCTCCCCCTCCCCCTGAGCCCCTAGCACCCACTGATACTGTTCTCCATCACTATATATAACATATAATTGTATATTAAAAACTATATTTATCTTTCAAGAATGATACATAAATGGCATCGTAACTTTTTCATAAGTGGGTTCTTTCACTAGCATAATGCCTTTGCGATTCATCCATGTTGTTGTGTGTATCAGTAGTTCCTTCCTTTTTCATCGCTGAGTGTATTCCATTGCATGGATTTACCACAGTCTCATTCACCAATTCATCCATTCACCCAGTGAAGGATGTTTGGGTTGTTTCCAATGTTTGACAATCATGAATAGAGCTGCTAGAAACTCTTCACTGCTATGGCAATCTTTCTAAAATACAAAACAGATCACCTCACTTCCTTCTAAGAACCTTCGGTGGCTCCCCACTGCCTAAGGGATAAAGTCAAATTTCTTTTTGGGAAGGCCTTTCCCAACTGTTCCCTGCTTAATGTCATAGCCTCATCTCCATCCCCATCACATAGATTTACCCTAGGAGTGCCATTTCCATTCCTTGATTCTGCCAGAATCCTTTTAGGCCCATCCCCTTTGTATTAGTCAGAGTCTCAACTGGAACAGACAGCACACCTCAGTTAGGATAATTTGAGGAGAGTTTTTTTGTTTTGTTTTTTTTACAAAGGCACTAATTATAAAGGTGTGGTGGGGTCTAAGGGAACTACAAAGTATGGTCCAGGAACCCTGGGCAAGCAGCAGCAGCAGAGCTGTTACCACCCCTAGGCTGATGGGACGAGGAGAGGGAGAAGTCACCAGAATCTGGAAGGAGAGAGCATCGTGTGAAGTGGGACTCCTTGAGAAGAGCAGTGATCTTCTGTTGAGGGACACAGCTGGCCCAAAGCAACCTTGCAGGGAGGGAGCTGAGGGGAGAACACTGTGATCTCACTCTCCTCCCTCCCTCCAGTCTCCTGTTGAGAATGCTAATTGAGCAAATCCAACTAGAAGCCAGAGGGCAAAGGAGCCTTGTTGATGTGGTCCATGTGGGCTGACTTCCTGGGTGGCAGAGCAGAATGGAGGAGGGTAGTGAGTGGATTTGGGGCTGGGGGCAGAAAGGAGGAGGACATCCAGCATACCTTTGTATGTGTTCTTCCTTTTTCTCTGTAATTTATTTCTCCTTTCGTATTTCTGGCCAATTATTTCTCATTCTTCATGAGCCAGCTCTGATATCACCACTTTCCCTGACTCCTTTGGGCAGAGTTAACCAGATTTTTCCATACCACTTTGTCCATATTTTTATTTAGCTTGGAGCATGGGTTGAATCTCGTTTACCTTTTATTCTCATTGCTCAGCAGAGAGCTGACACGCACAAAATAAACCCCAAGACTCTCGTTCTTAATCAATTCATGCTCTTTTTCCTTTTCCCCAGAGTGCCCTCAGCAGGACAGTGACATCGCCTTCTTGATTGATGGCTCTGGTAGCATCACCCCAAGCGACTTTCAGCGGATGAAGGACTTTGTCTCAACTGTGATGGATCAATTCGAAAAGTCCAGAACCTTGGTGAGGGGCAACGGGTGGTTTAGGGAATAGTCCATATAAGGCTGGCAGTACATGGCAACTAGGCCACCATTTTCCCCTTCTACTTCAATTGCAGACATTGCCAAATTGCCAATCCATCTTGGTTTTCTTTCCCGATTCTCTTTCCTGCCGTGTCTGGATGCAGTGTCACGATTCTTCCAGCCCTCCATAAATAGGCAGCTCAGACTAATTGATAGGGGTTGGCATGGGAGATGAAACTCACCTGTCCTCTCTGGCTGAGTTCTAGTACTGAGAAGTGGGAGCTGATGGCAGATCTCTGTTCTGGTGAGGCAGAAGGATTGGGGGCAGTGAGAATTGGGAGATTGGAGTGTTTCAAGATTTATGTAGGGCTTGCTGGGAGATGGTGGAGGGGGAGGAGAGGCACCTTCTCCAGTGTAACACCAGGTGCCTCTGCCCAGTTCTCTTTGATGCAGTACTCTGAAGACTTCCAGACTCATTTCACCTTCAAGGATTTCGCTAACAACCCTAACCCGAGAGCGCTGGTGAGGCCCATAAGACAGCTGTTTGGGAGGACACACACTGCCACAGGAATCCTCAAAGTAGTGTAAGCTCTTCCCTCTTTGCTTAGGATGGAAGGAGGAGGTGATATTTTCAGCTAGGTTTTGAATGATGAGGGGAGTTGTTTAGATAGGGATGGGGTAAAGGGTATTCCTCGTGGAGGGAACAGCATGAGTAAAGGTTTGGAGGAGGGATTATGCGTGGTATGTTCATGAAAAAGCAAGTTGTAAGTAAAGATGGGACTAGAGGGGGGAGGAGAGGAGAAGGCTGGAGGGAGGCTAGAAAGATCGGTTGAGGCCAGGTCACTATAGGCAACTGAAGAGCCAGTGGAGATCCACTGAAAGTTTTAAGCAGTGGGGAGATGTCACCACATCTTGTTTTGGAAAGTTCACTCTGTGTGTGTGTGTGTGTGTGTGTGTGTGTGTGTGTGTGTAGAGGTGAGGGTAGGGTTTGGTACAAAAGTGCAGGAAGATGAGCTGGAGAGCAGTTGCAGTGTTCCAGGAGAGGTTCGATGAAGGCCCAATTAAGCTTCTTTAAAAAAATGTTTTTTAATTTAAAAGGGATAATACTCAATTGAAAAAAAATCAACCTATGCAAAAGTATATTAAGTCAGTGAAGGCTTCCTTTCCCTCCCTCTGCTGCTGCCTTTCCAGGTCTTGGGGCAGCCACATCTCAGTGTTCATCCCATGGGATCCCAAGCCCCTCCTAGACAGAGCTCAGCTGCCTCTGCGTCTGGGACGCCCACATTCCCTCCCAGGCACTGAGAGTATCTCTGTCTGCTTGCGTTTTACTTTGTCCTTCCTTTTCCGCTGACAGAAAAGAACTGTTTCACAGCAGCAGTGGAGCCCGGGAGAATGCTCTTAAGATCTTAGTTGTCATCACGGATGGAGAAAAGTTTGGCGATCCCTTGGGTTACGAGGATGTCATCCCTGAGGCAGACCAAGCGGGAGTCATTCGCTATGTCATTGGGGTAGGAAATGAGGCTGTCCGCCTGATGCTTCTGTGGAGGGTTTCCGGTTGGATATACCTTCCCTTCAATTTGCAAATATCGATGAAATCAAAGTGGGGCACGGATCACTGCTAGCCCGTATGTGCTTGTATTTGTTAACTATCGTCACAATGATGCTGTGTAACGAACTATCTCCCAATTCAGTGGTTTAAAACAGTAAGTGAGTCTGTTGGTCAGCTGGGCAATTGTGGTCTCAGCTGGGCTCCCTCGTGCGTCTGTGATCAGCTGCAGGTTGGTTGGCTACTCTGCTGATCTTCGCTGGGCTCTCTCCATTTCTGTGGGTTGCCAGCTTTGTCTGCTGGACTGGAATGGCAGGAACAGCTGGGATAATTTGGCTCTTCTGCTCCCAGTGTCTCATCCTCCAGTGGGCTAGCCTGGGCATGTCCTCATGGTGAAGGCAGAGGAATAAAAGAGCAAGTGGAAATGTGGCAAGCACCTTTTCTAGCCTCTGTTAGCATCACATTTGATAACATCCATGGGCTAAAGCAAGACACATGGCTCAGCCCAGAGACAATGAGTGGGGCAGATTACTCTGCCAAGAGTAGGAGGGCACAGCAAAGTTGTGGGAAAAGGGCTTGGGTACAGGAAGTGGTAAAGGGTTGGGATCATCAGTGTAATCAAACTACCACAGTACCTTGTGTGACATAGAAAAAGGTACATGGGGTGGCAGGTAGGGAACACCTTCATGTAAAGAAAAAGGCTCCCTTTCTCTGGGAGAGGCCAACCCCACACCCTCCTGGGTGTGTCCAGCAAATGGACAAAAGGCTGGGCTTCAGCCCCCAATTGCTCCCTTGACAGAATGCCTTGTGCAGTGTACAACCTGCTCTACTATAGTTGGCAGCCCTGTCCCTGGGGCCTTCTGGTGTATTCCCTCATTTGACAAATATTGTTTCAGATTCCTTTCCTGAAGAATTTTCTTTGCTGGATGAGACTTCTACCCCTAGACAGTGTCTGATTGAGCCTCTGTTCCTTGGTAACAGGTGGGAGATGCCTTCAACAGTGAGAAATCCCGCCAAGAGCTTAATACCATTGCGTCCAAGCCATCTCGTGATCATGTGTTCCGAGTGAATAACTTTGAGGCTCTGAAGACCATTCAGAACCAACTTCAGGAAAAGATTTTTGCAGTCGAAGGTGAGCTAGGGTTCTGTATTCCTGGAGCAGCTCCAGAGGCAGCCCATTACCCCAAAACGTATTCCCCTCTAGAAACTAGAACCTCCTAATCCTTGGTATTCTCACCCTCATCATCAGCTCTCTCTCCACTTCCTCCAGTTTCCAGCAACTCGGGCCTCTCTTGGGCAATTCCTTTGAAATTGAAGGATCTAGACTTTTATCTCTAAATTTGCAAGTTTTGGCTATAGGCTGAAAAATTGGAGGGTAGCGGAGCCAAATCCCAGACAGTATTTTTCCAAAAATTTGGATGTGTTGCCAACATTTGTCTGTTTGGTTCACTGCTGTATCCCCAGTGCCTAGAATAGTGCCTGGTATATAGAGGGTGCTCAATAAGTGTTTGTTGAATAAAAGAATTTAAAAATTGAGGGAAGGTTCATATACAATCTAGATTCATGGCTTCTTTTGAAAACTTGGAAGATCAGATACCTTGAGGGCCACATTACCACTTGGCAAAAAGTGGCTGGAGCCGAATAGCCACCATCCCTTTAAAAGGGGCATATGCTGTCTAGTTCAACATAGCTTCTATCTGAATCTCTTTGTCTGGCCACCATAGTATTTGAGTTTCCAGCTCATTCTAGGCTCTTCTGCTTTCTTTTTTTTTTTTTTTTAATTTTATGTATTTATTTATTCCCCCAAAGCCCCAGTAGATAGTTGTATGTCATAGCTGCACATCCTTCTAGTTGCTGTATGTGGGATGCTGCCTCAGCATGGCCGGAGAAGCGGTGCGTCAGTGCGCGCCCGGGATCCGAACCTGGGCCACCAGCAGCAGAGCGCACGCACTTAACAGCTAAGCCACAGGGCCAGCCCTCTTCTGCTTTCTTTAATGTAGAAAGTTCTCCTCCTCACAGGTACTCGGACAGGAAGTGCCAGCTCCTTTGAGTATGAGATGTCTCAGGAAGGGTTCAGTGCTGCCATCACCTCTGTAAGTGGTCCTTCATTAAATTGGGGGGAGGGGGCAAAAAGAAGGGAGAGAAGAGGCACAAGGGTTTGGAGGCTCTTCCTTGTGATGGGTACTTGTTGGGAGGTATAGCAGTGGACCTTTCTCCCTTCCGCGTCAATCCTGTTTTTTTTTTTTTTAATTGATGTCTTAGTAGTTTGTAACTGTGAAATTTTGGTTGTACATTATTGTTTGTCAGTCACCATATAAATGCATCCCTTCACCCCTTGTGCCCACCCCCCAGCCCCCTTGCCCCTGGTAACCACCACACAGTTCTCTCTGTCTGTGTGTTGGTTTATCTTCCACATATGAGTGAGATCATGTGGTGTTTGTCTTTCTCTGTCTGGCTTATTTCGCTTAACATAATACCCTCCAGGTCCATCCATGTTGTTGCAAATGGGACGATTTTGTCTTTTTTGATGGCTGAGTAGTATTCCATTGTATATATATACCACATCTTCTTTATCCAATCATCAGTTGAGGGACACTTGGGTTGCTTGCACTTCTTGGCTATAGTGAATAATGCTGCAATGAACATAGGGGTGCATAAGTCTCTTTGGATTGTTGATTTCAGGTTAGTTGGATAGATTCCCAGTAGTGGGATAGCTGGATCATAGGGTATTTCTATTTTTAATTTTTTGAGGAATCTCCATACTGTTTTCCATAGAGGCTGTACCAGTTTGCATTCCCACCAGCAGTGAATGAGGGTTCCCGTTTCTCCACAACCTCTCCAAAGTTTGTTGTTTTTTGTCTTGGTGATTATAGCCATTCTAACAGGTGTAAGGTGATATCTTAGTGTAGTTTTGATTTGCATTTCTCTGATGATTAGTGATGTTGAACATCTTTTCATATGCCTATTGGCCGTCTGTATATCTTCTTTGGAGAAGTGTCTGTTCATTTCCTCTGCCCATTTTTTGATCGGGTTTTTTGTCTTTTTGTTGTTCAGTTGTATGAGTTCTTTATATATTGTGGAGATTAACCCCTTGTCAGATATATGATTTGCAAATATTTTCTCCCAGCTGGTGGGTTGTCTATTCATTTTGATCCTGGTTTCATTTGCCTTGTAGAAGCTCTTTAATCTGATAAAGTCCCACTTGTTTATTTTTTCTTTAGTTTCCCTTGTCTGAGTAGACATGGTATCCGAAAAGATTCCTTTATGACCAATGTCAAATAGTGTATTGCCTATATTTTCTTCTAGGAGTGTTATAGTTTCAGGTCTCACCTTCAGATCTTTGATCCATTTTGAGTTAATTTTTGTGAACGGCGAAAGCAGATGGTCTACTTTCATTCTTTTGCATGTGGCTGTCCAGTTTTCCCAGCACCATTTATTGAAGAGACTTTCCTTTCTCCATTGTATGTTCTTAGCTCCTTTGTCAAAGATTAGCTGTCCGTAGATGTGTGGTTTTATTTCTGGGCTTTCAATTCTGTTCCATTGATCTGTGTGTCTGTTTTTGTACCAGTACCATGCTGTTTTGATTACTATTGCTTTGTAGCATGTTTTGAAGTCAGGGATTGTGATGCCTCCAGCTTTGTTCCTTTTTCTCAAGATTTCTTTAGCTATTCGGGGTCTTTTGGCGCCCCATATGAATTTTTGTATTCTTTGTTCTATTTCTGTGAAGAATGTCCTTGGGATTCTGATTGGGATTGCATTGAATCTGTAGATTGCTTTAGGTAATATAGACGTTTTAACTATGTTTATTCTTTCAATCCATGTGCATGGGATATCTTTCCATTTCTTTATGTCATCATCGATTTCTTTCAATAATGTCTTATAGTTTTCATTGTACAGGTCTTTCACCTCCTTGGTAAGATTTATTCCTAGATATTTTATTCTTTTTGTTGCAATTGTAAATGGAATTATCTTTTTGAGTTCTCTTTCTGTTAGTTCATTATTAGCGTACAAAAATGCGACTGATTTTTGTAAGTTGATTTTGTACCCTGCAACTTTGCTGTAGTTGTTTATTATTTCTAATAGTTTTCCAATGGATTCTTTAGGGTTTTCTATATATAAAATCATGTCATCTGCAAATAATGAGAGTTTCACTTCTTCGTTACCTATTTGGATTCCTTTTATTCCTTTTTCTTGCCTAATTGCTCTGGCCAAAACCTCCAGTACTATGTTGAATAAGAGTGGCGAGAGGGGGCACCCTTGTCTTGTTCCTGTTCTCAGAGGAATGGCTTTCAGACTTTCCCTGTTGAGTATGATGTTGGCTGTGGGTTTGTCATATATGGCCTTTATTATGTTAAGGTACTTTCCTTCTATACCCATTTTGTTGAGAGTTTTTATCATAAATGGATGTTGAATCTTGTCAAATGCCTTCTCTGCATCTATTGAGATGATCATGTGGTTTTTATTCCCCATTTTGTTAATGTGGTGTATCACGTTGATTGATTTGCGGATGTTTAACCATCCCTGCATCCCTGGTGTAAATCCCACTTGGTCATGGTGTATGATCTTTTTAACATATTGCTGTATTCGGTTTGCCAATATTTTGTTGAGAATTTTTGCATCCATGTTCATCAGTGATATTGGCCTGTAGTTTTCCTTCTTTGTATTGTCTTTGTCTGGCTTTGGTATCAGGGTGATGTTGGCCTCGTAGAATGTGTTGGGGAGTGTTCCATCTTCCTCTATTTTTTGGAATAGTTTGAGAAGGATAGGTATTAAATCGTCTTTGAATGTTTGGTAAAATTCTCCGGAGAAGCCATCTGGTCCTGGACTTTTATTTTTTGGGAGATTTTTGATTACTGTTTCAATCTCTTTGCTTGTGATTGGTCTATTCAGATTCTCTATTTCTTCTTGGTTCAGTTTTGGGAGGTTGTATGAGTCTAAGAATTTATCCATTTCTTCTAGATTGTCCAATTTGTTGGCATATAGTTTTTCATAGTAATCTCTTATAATCCTTTGTATTTCTGTGGTGTCCGTTGTAAGTTCTCCTCTTTCATTTCTAATTTTATTTATTGGAGCCTTTTCTCTTTTTTTCTTAGTGAGTCTGGCTAAGGGTTTGTCAATTTTGTTTATCTTCTCTAAGAACCAACTCTTTGTTTCATTGATCCTTTCTACTGTTTTTCTGGTTTCAATTTCATTTAATTCTGCTCTAATTTTTATTATTTCTCTCCTTCTGCTGACTCTGGGCTTTGTTTCTTCTTCTTTTTCTAGTTCTGTTAGGCGTACTTTGAGGTTGCTTATTTGGGATTTTTCTTGTTTGTTAAGGTGGGCCTGTATTGCTATGAGTTTCCCTCTCAGGACTGCTTTTGCTGCATCCCATATGAGTTGGTATGGCATATTTTCATTTTCATTTATCTCCAGATATTTTTTGATTTCTCCTTTAATTTCATCAATGATCAATTGGTTGTTCAGTAGCATGTTGTTTAATCTCCACATCTTTGTCACTTTCCCAGTTATTTTCTTGTAGTTGATTTCTAGTTTCATAGCATTATGGTCAGAAAAGATGCTTGTTATGATTTCAATCTTCTTAAATTTATAGAGGCTTGCCTTGTTTCCCAACATATGGTCTATCCTTGAGAATGTTCCATGCACGCGTGAGAAGAATGTGTAGTCAGCTATTTTTGGATGGAGTGCTCTGTATATGTCTATTAAGTCCATCTCATCTAGTTTTTCATTTAAGTCCACTATTTCCTTATTCATTTTTTGTCTGGATGATCTATCCATTGATGTAAGTGGGGTATTAAGATCCCCTACTATTATTGTGTTGTTGTTAATATCTCCTTTTAGGTTTGTTAATAATTGCTTTATGTACTTTGGTGCTCCTATGTTGGGTGCATATATATTTATAATTGATATGTCTTCTTGGTGGAGTGTCCCTTTTATCATTATATATTGCCCCTCTTTGTCTCTCATTACCTGTTTTATCTTGAAGTCTACTTTGTCTGATATAAGTATGGCAACACCTGCTTTCTTTTGTTTGCCATTGGCTTGGAGTATTGTCTTCCACCCTTTCACTCTGAGCCTGTGTTTGTCTTTAGAGTTGAGATGTGTTTCCTGGAGGCAGCATATTGTTGGGTCTTGCTTTTTAATCCATCCCGCCACTCTGTGTCTTTTGATTGGAGAATTCAATCCCTTTACATTTAGAGTGATTATTGATATATGAGGGCTTAATGTTGCTATTTTATCACTTATTTTCTGGTTCTTTTGCATTTCTTTTGTTTCTCGTCCCGTGTGTTTCGGACTACCAATTCAGTTTGGTAGTTCTGTCTGATGACTCTTTTAGTTTTCTCTTTATTTATTATATGTGATTCTGTTCTGATTATTTGTTTAGTGCTTACCTTGAGGTTTGTATAAAAAATCTCGTGGATGAGATAGTCCGTTATCTGATGACCTGGTATTTCCGTAGACTAAGTCAATTTGATCCCTTTCCTCTTCCCCTTCTAAGTTATTATTGTCACAACTTATTCCATCTTGTGTTGTGAGTGTGTGTTTAAAGTGATGAGGTTATATTTATTTTTGGTGTTTTCCTCCTTTGATCTTTGATTTTGGTATTTAAGTGTTTGCTAACCTATTCTGATAGAGAGCTACTATTTTTTCTGATTTTGTCTACCTATTCTTCTTCTTGCTCAAAGCTTTGTATTCCCTTGCTCTTTTTTTTGCAGGCATGAAGGCCTTCTTGAGCATTTCTTGTAGTGGGGGTCTTGTGGCCATGAACTCCCTTAGCTTTTCTTTATCTGGGAAAGTTATTATTTCTCCATCATATTTGAAGGATATTTTCGCTGGATAGAGTATTGGCTGAAAGTTTTTGTCTTTCAGAATTTTGAATATATCGTTCCACTCTCTCCTAGCCTGTAAAGTTTCTGTTGAGAAATCTGCTGAGAGCCTGATGGGAGTTCCTTTGTATGTTATTTTTTGTTTTTGTCTAGCTGCCCTTAATATTGTTTCTTTGTCATTGACTTTCGCCAGCTTTACTACTATATGCCTTGGAGAGGGCCTTTTCCTGTTGATATATTTAGGTGATCTATTGGCTTCATTTACTGGTATTTCCAGCTCCTTCCCCAGATTTGGGAAGTTCTCTGCTATTATTTCCTTGAATAAGCTCTCTGTTCCTTTTTCCCTCTCTTCTCCCTCAGGAAGACCTATAATTCTTATGTTGCATTTCCTAATTGAGTCAGATATTTCTCGGAGAATTTCTTCATTTCTTTTTAGTCTTAGTTCTCTCTCCTCCTCCATCTGGAGCATATCTGCATTCCTATCCTCAATAATGCTAATTCTTTCCTCCATATTGTCAGCTCTGTTCTTTAAAGATTCAAGATTTTCCTTTATCGCCTCCATTGTGTTTTTCATCTCCAACAATGCTGATTGGTTTTTCTTAATGGTTTCAATCTCTTTTGTGAAGAAATTCTTGATATCATTGAATTGTTTATCTGTGTTTTCTTGTAATTCATTGAGCTTTTTTATGATAGCTATTTTGAATTCTCTGTCATTTAGGTTATAAATTTCTGTGCCTTCAGGGTTGATTTCTGGGTGCCTGTCATTTTCCTCCTGGTCTGGAGATTTAATATATTTTTGCCTCATGCCTGCTGAATTTAGCTTGTTTCTCCTCATCCTAACAATATCTGGTTGCAGTTTCCACCTGCCGCCACTGGGTGGGGGTCAAGGGCTGTGTATTCTGAGACCACTGCAATTCGCACGCACTCTGGCCCACTGGCTCAGCTCAAGTGCCGGCTGTGCGGGGGGGGGGGGAGGGGCTCTTTCTTTTGCCTCCTTCTTCCCTTGCTATCTGCTCTCTTGGGGTGCTCAGATGTTGAGGACACCCCCACAACAGTTCAGACTCCTCTGTGTGGGAGTTTCCCACAGGCTGTGAGAGAACTTGGAGAGCAACAGTTTTCCTGCAGAAGGCCCCCCCTCCCCCCTCTCTGGGAGCTGTGCGGACCCAAGTTGCTGATCGGCTGGGGATGGGGAGGATTTCTCCTTACCTCTCCCCACTTCCTCCTGGGGCTCCAGCACGGCCACTCTCAGATGTGTGGCTGCGTGGGTCTCTCAGACTTCCTTTTGTGTTGTGTGAATGTCCTTTGTTGGTATGTGAATGTCGTTTTTGTTGTATCTTATCCGGGGAGAGTTTACAGGAAAGCTCACTCCGCCATGATGCTGACGTCACTCCTTGTTCTTTTTTTTTTTTTTTTTGAGATATAATTGATGTGTGACATGGTATTAGCTTCAGGTATACACCATAATAGTTTGATATATGTATATATTGTGAAATGATTACAATAAGTCTAGTTAACATCTATCACCATGCATAGTTACAAATTTATTTTTCTTGTGATGGGAACTTTTTTATAAACAAACTTTATTTATTTATTTAGTGAGGAAGATTCTCCCTGAGCTAACATCTGTTGCCAATCCTCCTCCTTTCTTTTTTGCTGAGGAAGATTGGCCCTGGGCTAACATCTCTGCCCATCTTCCTCTAGTTTGTATGTGTAATGCCTGCCACAGCATGGCTTGATAAACAGTGCATAGGTCTGCACCTGGAATCCGAAACTGCAAACCCCGGGCCACCTAAGTGGAGTGTGTGAACTTAACTTCTACACCACTGGGTTGGCCCATGATGGCAACTTTTACGATCTACTCTCTTCGCAACCTTCAAATATACAATACAGTATTATTAACTATAGTCACCATGCTGTACATTACATCCCGAGGATTTATTTATTTTATAAGTGGAAGTTTGTACTTTTTGGCCACTTTCACCCCCTGCCCCCACCTCTGGCAACCTACCAATCTGTCCTCTGTATCTGTGAGCTTGTTGTTTTTTTCTTTTTAGCTTCCACATATAAGTGAGATCATATGGTATTTGTCGTTCTCTGACATATTTCACTTAGCATAATGCTCTCAAAGTCCATCCATCGTGTCGCAAATGACAAGATTTCTTTTTTATGGTTGAATTATATTCTATTGTGTATATATATATACACATACAGTATATATAGATTATTTTATAATTATTTAATGTATTTTATAATTTATATAATATACTTTATTATATATAATTTTATATATAATTCTCTATATAATTATATATGGATTATAAAATAATCTATATATACACACAATGGATTTTATATACATATAGAATATATTTTTGTATTTATATATATCACATTTTCTTTATCCATTCATCGATTGATGGACTCTTAGGTTGTTTCCATGTCTTGGCTGTTGTAAATAATGCTGCAAGGAACATGGAATGCATATATCTTTTCAAGTTAGTGTTTTCATTTCCTTCAGATAAATACCCATAAGTGGAATTGCTGGATCATATGGTAGTTCTATTTTCAATCTTTTGAGGAACCTCCATACTGTTTTCCATAGTGGCTGTACCAAAATACATTCCCGCTAACAGTGTAGAAGGGTTTCCTTTTCTCCACATGCTTGCCAACACTTGTTGTTTCTTGTCTTTCTGAGGATAGTCGTTCTAAGAGATGTGAGATGATATCTCATTGTAGTTTCGATTTGCATTTCTGTGATAATTAGTGATGTTGAGCACCTTTTCACGTACGTGTTGGCTATCTTTATGTCTTCTTTGGAAAAAGGTGTATTCACATCCTCTGCCCATTTTTTAATTGCATTGTTTGTTTTTTTGCTCTTGAGTTGTTTGAGTTCTTTATATATATATATATATATGTATATATATATTTTTTTATAGGCTATAGTCTACTTTATTTATTTTTTTTACATTGGTTTATAACATTGTATAAATTTCAGGTGTACATCATTATACTTCTATTTCTGCATAGATTACATCATGTTCACCACCCAAATACTAATTACAACCCATCACCACACACATGTGCCGAATTATCCCTTTCACCCTCCCCCCTCCCCCCTTCCCCTCTGGTAACCACCAATCCAATCTCTGTCTCTATGTGTTTGTTTATTGTTGTTATTATCTACTACTTAATGAAGGAAATCATACGGTATTTGACCTTCTCCCTCTGACTTATTTCACTTTGCATAATACCCTCAATGTCCATCCATGTTGTCACAAATGGCTGGATTTCATGGTTTCTTATGGCTGAGTAGTATTCCATTGTGTATATATACCACATCTTCTTTATCCATTCATCCCTTGATGGGCACTTAGGTTGCTTCCAAGTCTTGGCTATTGTGAATAATGCTGCAATGAACACAGGGGTGCATGTATCTTTATGCATTGGTGTTTTCAAGTTCTTTGGGTAAATACCCAGCAGTGGAATAGCTGGATCATATGGTAGTTCTATCCTTGATTTTTTGAGGAATCTCCATACTGTTTTCCATAGTAGCTGCATCAGTTTGCACTCCCACCAGCAGTGTATGAGAGTTCCCTTCTCTCCGCATCCTCTCCAACACTTGTTGTTTCCTGTCTTGTTAATTATAGCCATTCTGACGGGCATGAAGTGATATCTCATTGTAGTTTTGATTTGCATTTCCCTGATAGTTAATGATTTTGAACATCTTTTCATGTGTCTGTTGGCCATCTGTATATCTTCTTTGGAGAAATGTCTGTTCAGGTCTTTTGCCCATTTTTTAATTGGATTGGTAGTTTTTTTGTTGTTGAGATGCCTGAGTTCTTTATATATTTTGGAGATTAAGCCCTTATCAGATGTATGGTTTGCAAATATCTTCTCCCAATTGTTAGGTTGTCTTTTCGTTTTGTTGATGGTTTCCTTTGCTGTGCACAAGCTTTTTAGTTTGATGTAGTCCCATTTGTTTATTTTTTCTATTGTTTCTCTTGCCCGGTCAGACACGGTGCTTGAAAATATGTTGCTAAGACCGATGTCGAAGAGCGTACTGCCTATGTTTTCTTCTAGAAGTTTCATAGTTTCAGGTCTTACATTCAAGTCTTTAATCCATTTGGAGTTAATTTTTGTGTATGGTGTAAGGTAAGGGTCTACTTTCATTTTTTTGCATGTGGCTATCCAGTTTTCCCAACACCATTTGTTGAAGAGACTTTCTTTTCTCCATTGTATGTTCTTGGCTCCTTTGTCAAAGATTAGCTGTCCGTAGATGTGTGGGTTTATTTCTGGGCTTTCAATTCTATTCCATTGATCTGTGTGTCTGTTTTTGTGCCAGTACCATGCTGTTTTGGTTACTATAGCTTTGTAGTATATTTTGAAATCAGGGAGTGTGATACCTCCAGCTTTGTTCTTTTTTCTCAGGATTCCTTTAGCTATTCGGGGTCTTTTGTTGTTCCATATAAATTTTAGGATTCTTTGTTCTATTTCTGTGAAAAATGTTGTTGGAACTTTGATAGGGATTGCATTGAATCTATAGATTGCTTTAGGAAGTATGGACATCTTAACTATGTTAATTCTTCCAATCCAAGAGCACGGAATATCTTTCCATTTCTTTGTGTCTTCTTCAATTTCTTTCAGCAATGTTTTATAGTTTTCCGTGTACAGCTCTTTCACCTCTTTGGTTGAGTTTATTCCTAGGTATTTTATTCTTTTTGTTGCAATTGTAAATGGGATGGTATTCTTAATTTATCTTTCTGCTATTTCGTTGTTAGTGTATAGAAATGCAACTGATTTTTGTATGTTGATTTTGTATCCTGCAACTTTACCATATTCGTTTATTACTTCTAAAAGTTTTCTGGTGGATTCGTTAGGGTTTTCTATATATAAAATTACATCATCTGCAAATAGTGACAGTTTCACTTCTTCCTTTCCAATTTGGATCACTTTTATTTCTTTCTCTTGCCTGATTGCTCTGGCTAGGACTTCTAGTACTATGTTAAATAGGAGTAGTGATAGTGGGCATCCTTGTCTGGTTCCCGTTCTTAGAGGGATAGCTTTCAGTTTTTCACCATTGAGGATGATATTAGCTGTGGGTTTCTCATATATGGCCTTTATTATATTGAGGCACTTTCCTTCTATACGCATTTTATTCAGAGTTTTTATCATAAATGGATGCTGTATCTTGTCAAATGCTTTCTCTGCATCTATTGAGATGATCATGTGATTTTTATTCTTCATTTTATTAATGTGGTGTATTACGTTGATTGATTTGAGAATGTTGAAGCATCCCTGCATACCTGGAATAAATCCCACTTGATCATGGTGTATAATCTTTTTAACGTATTGTTGTATGTGAGTAGCTAGTATTTTGTTGAGGATTTTTGCATTGATGTTCATCAGTGATATTGGCCTGTAATTTTCTTTTTTTGTGTTGTCCTTGTCTGGTTTTGGTATCAGGGTAATGTCGGCTTCGTAGAATGAGTTAGGGAGCTTCCCCCCCTCCTCAATTTTTTGGAAGAGTTTGAGAAGGATAGGTATTAAGTCTTCTTTGAATGTTTGGTAGAATTCAGCAGGGAAGCTGTCTGGTCCTGGACTTTTATTTTTGGGGATGTTTTTGATTACTGTTTCGATCTCCTTACTGGTGATTGGTCTATTCAAATTCGCTACTTCTTCTTGATCCAGTTTTGGAAGGTTGTATGATTCTAAGAATTTATCTGTTTCTTCCAGGTTGTCGAATTGGTTGGCATATAGCTTTTCATAGTATTCTCTTATAATCTTTTGTATTTCTAAGGTGTCTGTTGTAATTTCTCCTCTTTCATTTCTGATTTTACTTATTTGTGCCTTCTCTCTTTTTTTCTTGGTGAGTCTAGCTAAAGGTTTGTCAATTTTGTTTATCTTTTCAAAGAACCAGCTCTTGGTTTTATTAATTTTTTCTATTGTTTTTTTGGTCTCTATTTCATTTATTTTTGCTCTGATTTTTATTATTTCCCTTCTTCTACTGATTTTGGGCTTTGTTTGTTCTTCTTTTTCCAGTTCCTTCAGGTGCATTGTTAGATTGTTTATTTGAGATTTTTCTTGTTTGTTGAGATAGGCCTGTATTGCTATAAACTTGCCTCTTAGAACCGCTTTTGCTGTATCCCATAAATTCTGGCATGTTGTATTTTCATTTTCATTTGTCTCCAGGTATTTTTTGATTTCTTCTTTGATTTCTTCATTGACCCAGTCATTGTTCGGTAGCATTTTGTTTAATCTCCACATATTTGTGGCTTTTCTGATTTTCTTCCTATAGTTGATTTCTAGTTTCATACCGTTGTGGTCAGAAAAGATGCTTGGTATTATTTCAATCTTCTTAAATTTATGGAGACTTGTTTTGTGGCCTAATATGTGATCAATCCTGGAGAATGTTCCATGTGCATTTGAAAAGAACGTGTATTCTTCGGTTTTTGGATGGAATGCTTGGTATATATCTACTAGGTCCATCTGTTCTAGTGTGTCATTTAAGGCCAATGTTTTCGTATTGATCTTCTGTTTGGATGATCTATCCATTGGTGTAAGTGGAGTGTTAAAGTCCACTGCTATTATTGTGTTACTGTCTATTTCTGTTTTTATGTCTGTTAATAATTGCTTTATATATTTAGGTGCACCTATATTGGGTGCATAGATATTTACAAGTGTTATATCCTCTTGTTGGATTGTTCCCTTGATCATTATGTAATGCCCTTCTGTGTCTCTTTTTACAGTTTTTGTTTTAAAGTCTATTTTGTCTGATATGAGTACTGCTACCCCAGCTTTCTTTTCATTGCCATTTGCATGGAGTATCTTTTTCCATCCCTTCACTTTCAGTTTGTGAGTGTCTTTAGGTCTGAAGTGTGTCTCTTGTATGCAGCATATATATGGGCCTTGTTTTTTTATCCAATCAGCCACCCTATGCCTTTTAATTGGAGCATTTAGTCCATTGACGTTTAAAGTAGCTATTGATAAGTATGTACTTACTGCCAGTTTTTAACTTTTTTTTTCTCAGTGTTTTAGTAGTCCTTCTCTGGTCCTTTCTTCTTCTATACGGAATTGATGGTCTCTTTAGTTTGACCTCTGTCTGAAAGCTCCACTCTTTAACTCCCCTCCTTCCTCCTTTTATGTTTGTGATATCATATCTAACCTCTTTTTTGTGCATTTGTATCTATTACCCTCTTATCATGGAAATAGATAATTTTTCCTATTTGTGGTCTTCTCTTTTCCCCTTAAATCAGTCCCTTTAACATTTCTTGTAGCACTGGTTTCTTGGTGACAAACTCCTTTAATTTGTGCTTGTCTGGGAAATTTTTGATCTCTCCTTCCATTTTGAATGATAACCTTGCTGGGTAGAGTATTCTTGGCTGTAAGTTTTTTCCTTTTAGCACTTTAAATATATCATGCCACTCTCTTCTAGCCTGTAAGGTTTCTGCTGAGAAGTCAGCTGATAGCCTTATGGGGTTTCCTTTGTATGTAACTTGACTTTCTCTTGCGGCTTTTAGGATTCTCTCTTTATCTTTAATTCTGGACATTTTGATTATGATGTGTCTTGATGTCGGCCTCTTTGGGTTTATCTTGTTTGGGGCTCTCTGTGCTTCCTGTACCTGGATGTCTGTTTCCTTCCTTAGGTTAGGAAAGTTTTCATCTATTATTTCTTAAAATAGATTCTCTGCCCCTTTGTCTTGCTCTCCTCCTTCCGGGACACCTATAACATGGATGTTAGTGCCCTTGATGTTGTCCCAGAAGTCCCTTAGACTGTCCTCACTCTTTTTAATTCTTTTCTCTTTTACCTGTTCAGCTTGGGTAATGTCTTATAGTCTTTTGTCCAGCTCACAGATCCATTCTTTTGTATCCTCTACTCTGCTTTTGAGTCCCTCTAGTGAATTTTTCATTTCCAGTATTGTATTCTTCATTTCTGATTGGTTCTTTTTTATATCTTCCATTTCTTTGTTGACATTCTCACTGAGTTCATCTATTCTTCTCCCCAGATCAGTGAGCATCCTTAACAATCTTTGTTTGAACTCTCTGTCAGGTAGGTTGCTCATTTCTGTTTCACTTAGTTCCTTTTCTGGGGTTTTGTCTTGTTCCCTTACTTGGAATGTATTCCTTTGCCTCCTCATTTTGCCTCTTTCCCTGTGCTTGTGTCTACATATTAGGTAGGTCAGCTACGTCTCCTGCTCTTGGATAGGTGACCTTAAGTAAGTGATGCCTTAGGAGGCCTGCAGTGTGCTTCCCTCAGTTCTCAACGTTCCAGGGGTGACCCCTATGTGGGCTATGTGTGTCCTTTTGTTGTGGCCTGTTTGCTCTCCCTGTAGGCGCCCAGGGAGGCCGAGTTATGCTCCTGGCCAGCTGTTGTAATGCTCAGCTGCTTGTAGTTGTTGTGGGCCCTTCAGTCTCTTTATCAGGTGTGGGGAGCCCCAGCACAGTTGGCTGCAAGTTCTAATACCACATCTGTGTTGCAGTATTTCTTTTAAGTGAGTAGGCCCCCAGCGTGGCAGGTTGTTAGGCTCAGGGGCTTACAATTGCTATACGCCTCCAGCCTTTAGGTCTCTTGTCAGCTCTCTGAGGATTGCAGCTGGATGGGGCTGGCCTCAGGCATGGGAACACCCAATTGTTTCAAGCTGTGGAAGGTGGGGCAAACCCCCTATGTGGGTCTTTGAGAAGCACAAGTCTTCTGCAGCTGACAAGCCCTGCCGCCCACAGGTCCACACACACAATCAACACAGTCCTGCCCCGTGTGTGCACCCCGACCTCCCGAAGCGGACCCAGTCTCTCCACGGCTGGATCCCCACACACTCCACCACCGCCCCACACTCTCCACCCACTCCTTGTGCCCACCCTGCCCCACTGAAGTCAGCTCAGTTGCCAGGCTGCAGAGAATCCAGTCACCAATCTGTGCAGGCCCATAAGTTGCCTGAGGGCTTGTTGTTGGGTGGGGCCAGTCTCTAGGGTGGGCTGCCTGCCCTGGCTGAGCTGGATTAAATCGGTGCTTTAGTGGGTGGAGCAGACCCTGGGCTAGCAGGCCTCAGGGAGAACTCCAATGGCATCTGTGTCAGCACACCCACACCAGGCCACAACAATGGCCGCCACCAATGTCCCAGTCCCTGGAGAGGTCTCACTTCTCACTGAGATGCACTCAGGGCCTATTAGGTGAGTCTCTTTTCACCAAAGCACTGTGCACTGATTTTAGGTTGCTTTCTGAAACGGGTGAGTTTGCGTGTGGGCCCTTTAAGAGCCGGTTTTAATTTCTTTGTGAACCAGCTTTTCTGGGGGTACTCCCCAATGTTTTAGTTGCGGGCAAAGTCAGATATTATGCCACTCGTCTGGATTGTGCTGGGTCCACAAAATGCCCACAGCTGGGGCGCTCCCCGGCTGGGGCCCCGCTCCTCCAGGGAGGGCTGCGTACCTGTGGGCTGCTCCCAGGCGGCCATGATGCTGGCGGCTTGTGAAGGTGGCATTTTTCCTCTCCAGAAGGGAGTTTCTGTCTCTTCCACCTCAACTAGGATTGTCCGTTGTTGCAGGAGTTCCTCCTATGCAGTTTTCAGTTCTGTCTCAGGGGTAATTTTTCCACGAGTAGTTGTAAATTGGCTGTGTCCGCGGGAGGAGGTGAGTTCAGAGTCTGCCTACGCCGCCATCTTGACTTCTTTCTCTATATATTTTGGATATTAACCCCTTATCAGATACATGATTTGCAAATATTTTCTCCCATTCCATAGGTTGCCTTTTTGTTTTGTTGATGGTTTCTTTGGCTATGCAGAAGCTTTTTAGTTTAGTTTTGCTTTTGTTGTCAAATCCAAAAAAATCTTTGCCAAGACCAATGTCAAGGAACTTACCACCTATGTTTTCTTCTTGAAGTTTTATGGTTTCAGCTCTTATGTTCAAGCCTTTAATCCATTTTGAATTGATTTTTGTGAGTGGTGTAAGACAGTGGTCCAGTTTCATTTTTTTGCATATGGCTGTCCAGTTTTCCCAACACCATTTATTGAAGAGACAATCTTTTCTCCATTGTATATTCTTGGCTCTTTTGTAATAAATTTATTGATCATATATGTGTGGGTTTATTTCTGGGCTTGCTAACCAAACACATTGATTTATGTGTTTATTTTTATGCCAGTACCATACTGTTTTGTTTAGTATAGCTTTGTAATATAGTTTATTTTTATTATTATTTTTTTAATTATATTTATTTAATTTTAATTTTTTTTTTTTTGTGAGGAAGTTCATCCCTGAGCTAACATCCATGCCAGTCCTCCTCTTTTTGCTGAGGACGATTGGCCCTGAGCTAACATTGGTGCCCATCTTCCTCCACTTTATATGGGATGCTGCCACAGCATGCCCTGACAAGCGGTGCATCAGTGCGCACCCGGGATCTGAACCCAGGCCGCCAACAGCAGAGCGTGAGCACTTAACCGCTACACCACGGGGCGGCCCCCATAATATAGTTTTAAATTAGGAAGCATGATGCCTCCAGCTTTGTTCTTCTTTCTTAAGATTGCTTTGGCTAATCAGGGTCCTTTGTGGTGCCATACAAATTTTAGGATTGTTTGTTCTAGTCTTGTGAAAAATAGCATTGGAATTTTGATAGGGATTGCATTGAAGCTGTAGATTTCTCAATCCTGTTCTGTCCTCTTTCCCAGAGTGGTCCTTTGCTGGGCGCTGTGGGGAGCTTTGACTGGGCTGGTGGAGCCTTTCTGCGTACATCAAAGGATAAATTCACCTTCATCAACACAACCAGGGTAGATTCGGACATGAATGATGCTTACTTGGGTAAGTGGAGAGGGCGGGGTTACTCTAAGATGGGGCCTGGATCTGGCATAACTCAACTAGTGTAGATGTTATTGGATCCTTCACAGGCCCTTGAGATAGTGTTAAAGACAGAAATTTCAAAATTTCATTTTACTTATGTTAACAAAGAAAAATGTAGTGCAGGGCCCAGTTACCCCAACCTACCAAGCATGGGGCTGCCCCATTGCCCCTACTCAAGGGATAGGCCTGCTAGAGGGGGCAGGGTCTGTGAGGGAAAGCACTTCTCCTCTTAGATCACCATCTTCAGGTTATGCTGTTGAAGTCATCTTGCGGAGCCCAGTGCAAAGCTTTGTTATGGGGGCGCCTCGACATCAGCACACTGGCCTGGTGGTGATGTTCAAACAGAATGCTGGTGCCTGGCAGACCAACAGTCACATCAAGGGCAGCCAGGTGAGTGCAGAGCATGTGGAGCATGAATGTGCAAACAGAGGCACCCTGGGGGCTGAGAGATTCCACAGTGAGCATCACTAGGTGCCACGCTTAGCAGAGTTCTGTAAAAGAGCCTTCAGAGGGCTTTGAAATGGAGAGTCATGGGATCAGCTTTGCATTTGAGAACACTGCATCCTCACTTTTCTAACAACAATAATTGACAACACTTGACCAGTACAGAGCTCTCTATCTGCCTGTGCCCAGAGCTGGTATTTGACCAGTATATAACCAGTATAGCCATATTAGATATTAAAATATTGAAATAATTCCATATCTGTTGATGAATAGCTGCTTCCCTGAGATGCCTTCTCTCTGCCACCAACATGCACTCTGGCCCCTTCCCCAGTACCCTTTGAACTTTCCCATGATCCAGCAACTATCAGGTCAGGCAGGGCACCTTAGGAGACCTCTAGGACCTTGCTCCAGCTAAGTGCCTGGTCAGTGCTTGAGCAGTCCCAGTAGTTCTATATTTTGAATATTACCTCTGCAAAAGCAATATGATTGCGTCTTGTGTGGGGCATCTTATGTGGTGTGTGAGGGAAAACTCTAGTCAGAGTCATCTTTGCAAATTCCTGAAACAGGACTGCACCCATGATATTGTGCCTGTAGTTTTGTGTGTATTCCTTTAATTGTCATCAATGGTTCTCTTTGGCCTGCAATTAATGTACCATATGTGGATGAAACCCACTTTGCTCTGATACCTGAACAGCTTGTCATAATTCTTTGCCAATAGTCAAATTCTTCATATGGTCTTTTCATAGGTTTTACCAACACATATTGACCATTGATGGCATCAGGGCCTGGCACATATAAGGTGTGAGATGGGGGAGATTGTTTAGGAGAATTCCAAGAAGTCAAGTGTGAATGTGATGCTACTTCTCTGTTTGTATGTGTGGTCCAGGATCACATGGGGAAGACTGGCTGGTCAACTCCCCACCACACACAGGTATTACACATGCAAATTACAATAAATACTTAAGTATTTGAACGGGGACAGTGTAGGTGTTATGAGAGCAAGTGGGAGGGGCACCCACAGAAGCGCATTAGGGAAGGCTTCCCAGAGGAAGTGACAGTGAAGGTGGAAGAATTAGAGAAGTGAAGAGTGGGGAAAGAAAAGGGCCAGAGGAAGGAGCGAGCATGAGACAGAGTTCAGGGTGTGTGTGTATAGAGGTGGGGGGAGCGGTGGGAGAAAACACTGGGTAGAAGGGTAGGAAACAGATACATTTCAAATCTATCCACTCCTTCCTTTTCTACTGCCCTCAGCCTAGTCCAGGCCATCATCACCTTTCTTGTGAGTCCAGCAGTAGCCTCTTTATTGGTCTCCCAAAGTCCACTCTTACCTCCCTCTAATCCGTAGATGGGGGGTAAACTTTCTAGATGAGAAATTGTATCAGTCTTCAGTTTAAGACCGTTTGTTGACTATAGACCAGTATCCAATAAAGACTTAAAAATGCTCAACAAATATTAGAAAATTGAATCCAGAAATCTGTGAAAAGGATAATACATCATGACCAAGTGTGGTTTATCCCAGGAATGCAGAGCTTTTTCAATGATCTTACAAAAGTAGACAAGCTGATTCTAAGGTTCATATGGAAATGCAAGGGATCCAGGATAGCCCTGAAAAAGAATGAAGTTGGAGGACTCACACTTCCTAATTTCAAAACTTACTACAAAGCTACAGTAATTAAGACAGTGTAGTACCAGCTTGAGGATAGACCAATGAAATAGAACCAACAGCCTAGAAATAAACCCATACATCTATGGTCAATTGATTTGCGACAAGGGTACCATGTTCATTCAATGGGGAAAAATACTCTTTTCAACAAATGATACTGGGACAACTGGGTATCCACATGCAAAAGAACAAATTTGGACCCCTACCTCATGATATACAAAAATTAACTCAAAGTGAATCAAAGACCAAAATGTAAGAACTAAAACTATAAACCTCTTAGAAGGAATCATAGGTGAATTTTTGTAACCATAGATTTGGTAACGATTTCTTAGATATGACACTGCAAGGACAGGCACGTAAAGAAAAAAATAGATAAAGTTGACTTCATCAAATTAAAAACTTTTGAGTATCAAAAGGTACTATCAAGAAAATGAATAAGGCTGCAATGAACACAGGGGTGCATGTACCTTTGCAAATTGGTGTTTTCAAGTTATAAACCAATGTTATTGCAATAAACAAAAAATTAAAAAAAAAAAAAAAAGAAAATGAAAAGAATGGGAGAAATTATTTACAAATTATATATCTGATAAAGGTCTAGTATTTAGAATATATAAAGAACCCTTACAACTCAACAATAAAAAGATAAATAACCTAATTTAAAAATGGACAAAGGATTTGAATAGACATTTCTCCAGAGAAGATATACAAATGGCCAATAGGTACATGAAAAGATATTCAACATTATTAGTCATTAGGAAAATGCAAATCAAAACCACAATAGAGATACCACTAGCACGGCCGTGTAAAAAAAATGAAAAATAACAAATGTTGGTGAGGTTGTGGAGAAATTGGAACCCTCATACATTGCAACCCACTATGCTGGTGGGAATGTAAAACAATACAGCTTTTTTTGGAACACAGTTTGGCAGTTCCTTGAAAAGTTACATATTGGTTTACCATATGATCCAAAAATTCCACTCCTGGGTGTATACCCTCCCCCAAAATGAAAATAAGTTTTCAAACAAAAACTTATACATGAATGTTCATAGCAGCATTATTCATAATAGTCAAAAGGTAGAAGGAACCTAATGTTCTTCAACTTATGAATAGATAAACAACATGTGGCATATCCATACAATTGAATACTATTTAGCCATAAAAAGAATGAAGTATTGATATATGCTACAACGTAGATAAACCTTGAAAACTTTATGCTAAGTGAAAATAGCCAGTCACGAAAGGCCATGTATTGTTTGATTCCATTTATCTGAAATGTCTAGATTAGACAAATCCATAGATCAGAAAGTAGATTAATGGTTGTCAGGGGATAGAGGGAGGGGGGAAATTGAGAGTGACTGCTAACAGATAACAGAGTTTCTTTCTGAGGTGATGGAAATATTCTGGAATTAGTGGTGATGGTTACACAGCATTGTGGATATACTAAAAACCACTAAATTTTGTACCTTAAAATGGTGAATTTTATGTTATGTAAATTTTATCTCAATTTTAAAAAGCTATTCTGAGAAAAGCAATTAATGTAATTCATCATAATAGCAGACTAGAGAAGAAAAACCATAATAATCTTAATAGATACAGAAAAAGAATTTGACAAAATACAAGTCCTTTCATAATGTTTAGTTCTCAGCAAACTAGAAACTAAAGGGAACTTCCTCAACCTGAGAAAGAGCATTTACAAAAAAATCTACAGCTAGCATAATACTTAAAAGTAAAAGAGAATGCTTTTCTCCTATAATTGGAAACAAGGCAAGAATATCCACTTGCACCATTCCTATTCAACATCATACTGGAAGATGTAACAAGTGCAATAAGGCAAGGAAAAGAAAAAGAGCTGACAGAGTGGAAAGAAAAAAATAAAACTGTCTCTATTTGCAGAGGACATGATTGTTTGCATGGAAAATCCCAAAGATTCTACAAAAAAGCTACTATAACTAGTATGTTATTTCAGTAAAGTCTCAGGATACAAGATCAACTGTATAAATTACATCCTCAGGATAAAAATCAGTTGTATTTCTATACTAGCAATGAACATTTGGAAATTAAAATGAAAAAAAAAAGTGCCATTTACAATAGCACCAAAGACTATGAAATACTTAGGTATAAATCTAACAAAATGTGTACATTATTTGTATGCTGAAAACTACAAAACATTAATGAGAGAAATCAAAGACCTAAATAAATGGAGAGGTATACTGTGTTCATGGACTGGAAGACTCAATATTGTTAAGATGTCAGTTCTCCCCAAGCTGATCTATAAATTCAACACAATCCCAATCAAAATCCTAGAAGTTTATTTTGTAGAATTGACAAATTGATTCTAAAATTTATTTGGAAAGTCAAAGAAAGTAGAGTAACCAAAACAGTTTTGAAAAACAACTTAGATAAATACCATTAGGTATTTAGTGGAGGATTCATACACTCACTGCCTGATTTCCAGACTTACTATAAAGTTACAGTAATCAGGACAGTAAGGCATTGGCAAAAGGATAGACATGAAGATCAGTGGAACAGAATAGGCCTGAGATGGACTGACACATAGTCAATTGATCTTCACTAAAGTCATGAAGACAATTCAATAGAAAGTTCAATGGTGCTGGAACAATTGGACATCCATGGTAAACAAAACAAAACAAAAATCTCTACCCATATTTTGTACCATGGTCTATAAAGGAAAAATTTATAAATAAGACTTCATCAAAATGGAAAGTTTTGGTCTGTGAAAGACACTATCAAGAGAATGAAAAGATGAGTTGCAGAGTGGGAGAAAATATTTGCAAATTTTCCTTATTTTTAGTTACATGTCTGACTAAGGACATATATCCAGAATATATAAAGGACTCTCAAAACTCAACAATAAGAAATCAAACAATCTGATTAAAAAATAAGCAAAATATTTGAACAGACACTTCACCAAAGAAGATGTGTGGATGGCAAATAAGCCCAGGAAAACATGTTCCATGTCAATCATTAGGGAAATGCAAATTAAAACCGCGATGAGATAGTACTACACACCTATTAGGATGGTTAACATAAACAAGAAATAAACTGACAATATCAAGAACTGGCAAGGGGGGTAACAGCTAAAACTCACATTCATTGCTGTAGGAATGGAAAGTGGCATGCCTACTTTGGACAGGTTTGTCAATATCTTAAAAGTTTAACATGCAGTTACCATACCAGCAATCCCACTCCTAGGTATTTACCTAGGAGAAATGAAAACAGATGTTTGCATGAAAACTTGTATGTGAATGTTTCTAATGGCTCTATTCATAATTGCCCAAAGCTGGAAACAACCCAACGTCCCTCAATTGGGGAATGGATAAACAAACTGTGGTATATCCATACAATGGAAGACTAATCAGAAATAAAAGGAGTGGATAACTGATACGTGCAACAACATGGGTGAATCTTAAATTTGTTATTCTAGGTATCTGAAAGGCTACATACTATATAAGTCCATTTATGTAACATTCTGGAAAAGGCAAAACTATAGGGATAGAAAACAGATCAGTGGTTGTCAGGTGCTGGTGATTGAGGGGAGAGGTTGACCACAGTGGGGCAGGAGGGGATAATTTGGGTGTTTGATATTATGGTTGTGGTGGTGGTTACATGAGCTCATGTGTTTGTCAAAACTCATGAAACTGTACACTAAAAAGGCTGAAATTTATTGTGTGTAAATTATACCCCAATAAACTTGACCTAAAAACAAAAAAATCCTGTTGACTTTAGGATGAAGTTTAAATGCCTTCATTGGGCTGTCAGTGAGGCCTCCCTCACTGGTGTGTGGGGCAGAAATCAGATTGCAGTGAGTCATGTCTTGATGCCCCCTGCGCTTTTCCTTCCTAGAACTTGCCCCAGTTTGAGACTGCTTCGTACATCTCCCTGTTTATCTGTTGCTATTCCCCTCCGCTCCACCCTGCTACGCTGAGAGCCCGGGAAGGCACTATGTCTCTACTACCCAGCCTCCTGCTCGGCGAATAGCAAGCCCTTGTTTGTTGAACGAATGAATAAATGAATAAGTGGATGATTAAATGGATGAATCCTGTGGATGAATTCTACATATTGACATTGAACATACTTTAAAAATCCTTTTAAAACGTAGACATTTTTTCTCAGTATAACACAAGAAAATTTCTGTAGCAATCATTATTTTTAATCTAAGCTTGTTAATTCCTTATTAGTCAGACTGTCAGCTTTGATTTTGTACCCCTCTAAAGACTTCCAATATATTGAAAGTGTATCCTGTCTGCTCTTCTAGGCTTTTCTGTCTGTATTTTCCAATCCAACTTCTTCACTGTCTCAGTCATCTCCCTGGAGCACCGTTTGGGGGTAAATCCTCACCCACTGCCCATCAACTCTATAATATGGTCCTCTAGCTGGCGGCACATTCAAATGAGAATTTATCATGAATCATATAGAGTATTGCACCCACTTCAGAGGGCTTTCCCAGCAGGCATGGTTTTTCTTCATAAGAAGAAAACCCCTACACTCTGCGTTAGGTGGGAAGATGTGTGTGATCTTGGTCTCATCTCTTTCAGATCGGCTCCTACTTCGGGGCCTCCCTGTGCTCTGTGGATGTGGACAGAGATGGCAACTCCGACCTGGTCCTCATTGGGGCTCCCCATTTCTATGAGCAAACCCGGGGGGGCCAAGTGTCTGTGTGCCCCTTGCCCCGGGGGGTGAGTGGCTGATGAGACCTGGGCTGGGTGGGGCCTGGGTGTGGGGTGGAGGGTTTGCCTGAGTTGGGGCCTCACACTGTTTTTGTTCTGCAGAGGGGTAAGTGGCAGTGTGAGGCTGTTCTCCGTGGGGAGCAGGGCCACCCCTGGGGCCGCTTTGGGGCAGCCCTGACAGTGCTGGGGGATGTGAATGGGGACAAGCTGATGGATGTGGCCATTGGGGCCCCAGGAGAGCAGGAGAACCAGGGTGCCGTCTATCTATTTCACGGAACCTCACGACGGGGCATCAGCCCCTCCCACAGCCAGGTGAGGCCTGGTCACTGTCCCCATCACAACAGTGGCCTCTTTACTGATCTTTGCCTTCTAATTCAAGGTTCCTACAGCCGCCAGATCAATTTTCCCAGTACTCCTTTTTAGAACCTTCAAAAAGAATTGCACACACTTCACAGAAACCTCAAAGAATCCTCAATTCTAGATTAATTCTTACCACACCTATAGGGGGTACATGGGGGCATCATCACCCCCACTTTACAGCTGAAGATATACAGGCTCAGAGGTGGTAAATGACAAGCTGGAAGTGTTGGGATCTAGGCTTTTCTTTCTTCCAAATCTCAGTCTTGGTAGAGTGACCAATATTCCTGGTTTGCCCAGATCTGCCCTGATTTTAGCGCTGAAAGTTGCATCCCAGGAAATCCGTATGGTTGGTCACTCTACTGAGGGTGTCCACACACACACACACACACACACGCACCCCACAGACTTTGGAATTAAAAACAAATGCAAAAAGGATCATGCTATCCTATTGTTCTACTGTTTGCAATTTTTGCTTGTTTTTTCCTATGATGGGGCTCGGGGTGACAGTGTTTGGACAAGCAAACAAACTGTGGATCTCCCAGCTACCACATCCTACATAATTTCAAAACAAAACTTCCGCCCAACAGAATACAATACATTTTTCTCAAAAAAATGTGAGGTATTGGAGGGTATTATGTTAAGTGAAATAAGCCAGACAGAGAAAGACAAACACCACATGATTTCACTCATATGTGGAAGATAAACTATCACACAGACAGAACAGTTGGGTGGTTACCAGGGGGAAGGGGGTTGGGAGGTGGGCACAAGAGGTGAAGGGAGGCATTTATACGGTGACTGACAAATAATAATGTACAACTGAAATTTCACAATGTTATAAACTATTATGACAACAATAAAAAAGAAAAAAAATTGAGGTATAATGTACATGCACTAAACACACAAATCTTAAGTGATTAAGTTTGACATATCTGTGAACCTGAGTAAACACCACCTAGATTAAGATACAGCACATTTCCAGTGCCCCATGCTTCCTCATCCTTCCTTTCAGTTGACAATATCACTTAAAAAAATTGTGGTAAGGCCGGCCCTGTGGCTTAGCGGTTAAGTGCGTGCGCTCCGCTACTGGGGGCCTGGGTTCGGATCCCGGGGGCGCACTGACACACCGCTTCTCCGGCAATGCTGAGGCGGCGTCCCACATACAGCAACTAGAAGGATGTCCAACAATGACATACAACTATCTACTGGGGCTTTGGGGAAAAAAAAAGGAGGACGATTGGCAATAGATGTTAGCTCAGAGCCGGTCTTCCTCAGCAAAAAGAGGAGGATTAGCACGGATGTTAGCTCAGGGCTGATCTTCCTCACACACACACACAAAAAATTGTGGTAAAATATACATGACATGAAATTTACCATCTTAGCCAATTTTAAGTGTATACTTCAGTAGCGTTAAGTACATGACAAAATCACTTTTAAAATTTCTCTTTAATTTATTATTTGGCTGTTATTCTTTCAGTGTTACTCTTGCACATAGATTAAAGAGTCAAAATAGTTCTTAAAGGCTTGTCAGGAAAAACAACAATTTCCATACCACACTGGATTTCCTCTTCATTCTCCCTTCTCTTGAGGAATACACTTTCAGCTCTTTCAATGATTCTCCATACTTCCCAACGACGTGATTATTTTGCTGCTTCTTGATTTTTGTTTTAGCGTTGACTTCCCACCATGGGAGGTGAGGACTGAGTTCTCTCTCAGATCCCTGTTGCCACATATTCACATACCTCACCCCCCACTCCTCATATTTACATGATAATTTTGGTTTGATCAATATTTAGTGTTTGCATTATCCTGATCATGTAAATGAGATTCAGCAGAGACAAATAGTACACTGTGTCACTTCTTCCCTGTGTAAAACTTTTTGTTTTCCCTGGAAAACCCAGGTAATGAATGGAAACTTTGAGTCTCATCTCAAGGCCATGGTCTAAAGATGAACATTTACCCTAATTCTGTGGGAAGCTGTGGGAGATGAGACTTGAGTGGAGCCCAGAGAACCTCTCCTTGGGTCACCCTGGGTGACTGAGTTACACACTTCCCTATTCTTTTCCACTCCCTTTCTCCCCTCCTCTTTTCTACCCTCAGCGGATTGCAGGCTCCCAGCTCGTCCCTAAGCTCCAGTATTTTGGTCAGTCATTGAGTGGGGGCCAGGACCTCACAATGGACGGACTGGTGGACCTGGCTGTAGGGGCCCAGGGGCGTGTGCTGCTGCTCAGGTGAGAACTTCTTTTGGAGCACACCAGATATCTTCCCTTTTAGGAGTGGCTTTGCCATCTGAAGGCCCCTGATGGCTCTCTGGTGTCCCTATAGGTCCCAGCCAGTGCTCACAGTCGAGGCGACCATGGAGTTCACACCTACGGAAGTGGCAAGTAATGTGTTTGAATGTCGTGATCAGGTGGTGAGAAATCAGACTGCTGGGGAGGTCAGAGTCTGCCTCCGTGTCCACAAGAGCACACGGGACCGGCTGAGAGAAGGTGAGGCTTGGTGGGTAAGTCTCAAGAGAGTAAATGACTGGGGATGTTGATGGGTGGCCCAGCGCAGTCTTCCCAGCCTTCTGGCAGTCCAGAGCAAAGTTCTCACAAGCTCTGACAGCCTTCTCCAAGTGTGGCTGAAGTGAGCAGGAGATTCCCCTGCTGGCGGGGGAGGCCCAGCAGAGCCCACCGAGTAAGTGAGCATGTGGCACTCCCTTACTTTCTCAGTTCTCCAGAGAACCAAGGGCTCCACACCTGTGAACTAACCAGGATTTTTTTAAACTGAGAGATAACTCATTTAAAGGGGTGGTTGAATTGATGAAGCTAAACACAAATTCACGAAGCATTCATACGTGCATTTTATTACAACTAGCCTGACTTCCTCTCTTGTCTCTATTCTCAAAGAGTGGCGTTGTGGTTGGGGTGTGGGAATAGTAGTGGTGGAACTAGAGAGAAACAGGGTGAGGGGGAAAATTAGGTTTCTAGCAGTAATCTCACTGGGCTGAGGAGACAGCAGAGTTTGGGGCAGCCAGCATGGCTAGAAATTGAAAGCAAAGTCTTGGAGAGTAGAGAATTGCAGAGAAGGTGCCCCAAAATCTACATAGAAATTCCTCTCAAGTCATTGACTGACTCCTAAGTGATGCATATCCAGATCAAAACTCCAAGAAACTCAGTAGAAGACAGCAACTGGAGAATGAGAGTTGAGCAGAAATTCAGCAACTTCCCAGTGCTGGGAAAACAGAGATTTGAGAGGAGTTTTGGTAAACACTTTGGTCTTTCCACTGGGACAATGTCCATTGAACCAGCAACCAAGAAACAACAGACAATAGAAATAGACCCACAGGTGATTCAGAAATTAGAGTTATCAGATAGGAATTTTAAAAAGAACTATAATTAATATCTTTAAGAAAAAAGAGGAAATGATGGAGAACTTCAGAAAAGACCCAGAATTCACAAAACAGAGTCAAATGGAAACTCTAGCACTGAAAAATACACTGAATGAAATTAAGAATTCAATAAATAGATTTAATAGCAGATTAGAAGCAGAACAGAGAATTAGTGAACTGGAAAGTAAGTCAATTGAAAGTATCCATATTAACTCACAGAGAGAAAAAAGGATGAAAGATACAGAAAAAAATCATAAGAAACATATGGGATATAGTGAAAGAGCTATAAACACATAATTGGAATTCCAAAAGGAAGAGAGAGAGAATTAGAAAGAAGCAACAGTTAAATAAATAGTGGTAAAGAATTTTCCAAAACTGATGAAAGACATCAAGATTTTTCACCAAATCAAAGCAGGATAAATATAAAGGAAACCATACCACAGCACATTACACCAATGTACACAACAGTATACTTTGCACCGTACCAAGGTACAAGCTGCTGCAGACCAGACACAGAGAGAAAACAGCTAAAAGCAGCTGGAAAAATATACTTAATTTTCTAGTAGGTAACAGAATAGCTACGATTTAGTTCTTGAGCACTTACTATGTGGCAGGCACTGTGCTAAATGCTTTATAGGCACTATTTCATTTCATTTTCACCACTGGGAAGGTACAATTATTATCTTCAACTTAAAAACAAGGAACTGAGACTCAAAGAGGTCAGATAATGTGCCCAAAGTTATACGGCTGGGGAGCAGAGGAGCTGGGCCTCAAACCCCTGTCTGTCTGACTCCAAAGCGGGGCTCCTCACCACCATGCTGCCCTACCACTTCAGGAGAGATCCAGGGCATCGTCACATACGACCTGGCTCTGGACCCAAGTCGCCAAAAACGCCGGGCCGTCTTTGATGAAACAAAGAACAGCACACGCAGACAGATACAGACCTTGGGGCTGAATAAGAAATGTGAGACTCTGAAGCTACAGATAGAGGTGAGCAGACAGTGACCACATTCCTGGGTCTTTCAAGCATGGGGTAAGCTTGGGAAGCTGAGGAGGGCAGACCCCCAAATCCCCACTATCTCTCAGAATTGTGTAGAGGATCCAGTGACCCCCATCGTCCTGCGCCTGAACTTCTCTCTGGTGGGGAAGCCCTTGTCCTCTTTTGGGAACCTCCGGCCAGTGCTGGCTGTGGACGCTCAGAGATTCTTCACAGCGTCGGTGAGTCCTGGAGTTGGGGTCCTGCAGGGGTGTGGAAGGGACCAGAGGTCAAGATTGTTGAAGCTCATTTTATTTCCTTTCACATAATTTTATTTCAATATTTTATTTTGTTTCATTTCGCATTTCCTTTCCTTTCATTTTATCATATTCTATTTTTTGCAGCTTCCCTTTGAGAAGCATTGTGGCAATGACACGATCTGCCAGGATGACCTCAGCATCACCTTCAGTTTTGTGAGGTGAGTTTCTTTTCTCCTTGCTACCTCCAAACCCACACCACGACCCGGTGCTCTGTTCTTCTCCTGGCCCTTGAGGGAGCCGGCACAGAACGGCTGCTTCAGAGGTGTTTGTGTAGCTGTCCCATCCATTGTCTTCTCTGTCTAGGTGTCCACGCCTCCTTCCCACCTGAGCCCTCAGCACCTCATGACCTGTCTTGTTCCCCCTACAGCCTGAACACCCTGGTGGTGGGTGGTCCCCGGGAATTCAATGTGACAGTGACTGTGAAAAACCAGGGTGAGGACTCCTACAGGACTCAGGTCACCTTCTTCTACCCGTCTGGCTTGTCCTATCGGAAGATGTCAGGGATCCAGGTAGCCAGATGCTTCTCAGGCTCTGTTTGACTTTACTTTCCCCGTCCCCATGGCTGGTGTTGACATCACCACCTCTGCCTCCCTTCTTTTCCACAACCAGCTCTCACAGCGATCCTCGTGCCTGAACTGTGACTCTACCTCCACCGAAGAGCCTGGGGCCTTGAAGAACTGCAGCTGCAACATAAACCACCCCATCATCCCAGACAACTCTGAGGTCAGGCTGCTGCTCCTCCTCACCTCCTCTCCTTTGTCTTCTCCTGAATTCTTCTCTTCCTCTTTTTTCAAAGTAAGGTTCCTTTGAAAAACAGCGTTGTTGAGATATAATTCAGGTACCACACAATTCACGCATTGAAAGTGTACAATTGAATGGCTTTTAGTATGTTCACAGGGTTGTGCATCCATCACCACGATCAATTTTAGAACAATTTATTACCCCAAGAAAAGACCCTGCTCCCCTTAGCCATCAGCCCCAGTCCTCCCATCTCTCCCAGCCCTAGGTAACAACTTTCTGTCTCTATATTCGCCCATTCTGGACATTTCATATAAATGGAATCATACAGTATGTGGTCCTTTGTGACTCTTTCACTTAGCACAATGGTTTCAAGGATCGTCCATGCTGCAGCACGTGTTAGTACTTCATTCCTTTTTAGTCCTGAATGATATTCTGTTGTATGGTGCTCAGCATTTTAATACCCATTCTTCAGTTGATGGACATTTTGGTGGTTTCTTCTCTCCTGTTCTTGTCCTTTCTCCCTCTCCAGGTCACCTTTAATATCACATTTGATGTGAACTCTACTGCATCTCTTGGAAACAGACTACTCCTCAAGGCCAGTGTGACCAGGTGCGCTGTGCCTGGCCTCCCACAGGCATCCTCCCCTTTGAGGCCCCAACCCCCTGCCCTGGGTGGACTATTGCCCTCTCCCCACTGGTTGTCCCTTCAGCTCATTCATTCATTCAACAAACACTGACTGAGCATGCACCATGTGCGAGGCATTGTGCTCAGTGCTGGTGGGACAGCGATGGACAAGACAGCTGTGGTTCCTGCCCTCACAGAGGTTATAATTTAGTGGCAAAGACAGATGGGAAAGCTGGCGACTACAATAGAGTCAGAAATTAGCTACGTCCAGTGTTCTTGGGAGCTTGGTGTTCAGAGAAGATTCCTGAAGAAGATGTATTTAGGCTGTGAGTTAGCCAAGCAAAGGCTTGAATTGAGGGTGGGCATGAGGACAGAAAGAAGTAAGTGTGTACCAAGCAAAGCCTGGAGACTGGAAGATCAAGGCTATGTTTCACTGTGGTCTAAGCACATGTTACAGGATTTAGGGAGCTGGTTAGATATGGGCTGTGTCATCAAATGACTGATGGGTGCTATCAGGAAATTTCCAGTTTAATCTGGGAGTGATCACAATGACATGCTAGAAAGATCACTCTCCAGGAGGACTGGGGATTGGGGTGGGAGTAGTTTTGAATTCAGGGACCGGAGAGAAGTGCTGCAGACATCCAGGTGAGTAGGGATGGGCCTGGGCTGGTAGGGGAGGAGGGAGAGACCAGTGGTGTTTAGGGTGCAGAGAGGACAGGGCTTGGCGTTTGGTTGGAGGTGGGGGGTGAGGGAGAGGGAGAAGGAAAGTCTGACTCTCGGTTCTGAAGAGCTGGCCCTAGCTCTCTGTTTCCCTTCAGTGAGAACAACATGCCCAGGACCAACAAAACTGAATTCCAGCTGGAGCTGCCTGTGAAATACGCTGTCTCCATGGTGGTCACCAGGTGCCGGTTTCCAGGGCTTTAGCTCTGCCTTCACCACTGGGTTGGACATGGCCCGTTGTGTGCCTGTGTGTGTGCGTCTGTGCACATGTGTGCCTGTGTGTGTGTCTGAGGGTATGTGCGTGTGTGTGTGTGGCCCAAATGCACACAGTGTATCTGACACACATGGCCCCTCTCCTGCTTGCACCTTCTCAGGGCTGCGTTACCCATGTGCCCATTCACCCCTTACACGCTTAGCCCAAGACCCCCTCCCAGGACACCCCTGATGTCCTGTCACCTCCTGCCCCTTCTTCTTTCTCTCATCAGCCGTGAGGTCTCTACCAAATATCTCAACTTCACAGCCTCAAAGGACATCAGCCGCATTATAAACCATGAGTATCAGGTGGGGAGCTGAGAAGGTGGACGGGGCGGGTGGGGGGCGATATCCAGAGGATGGGAAAGCAGAAATAATGACGGGAAACATGCATCAGGTGCCTCCTATGTGCCAGGCTCTGTTCCAAGCTTGCTCTCACTGCCTATACAGCAAGCACGCACATACTTATGTATGTGTGTACACACATGTACATAATTAACTCATATTACCTTCATAATGACTCTGTGATGGAGGCACTATCTTTACCCCCAGTTTTCAGATGAAGAAACGGCTTTGGAGAGGTTAGCAGAACATGCCCACAGTTTCAACGCTACTAAGTGGAGGAGCCACTACTTAGGATGGGCCTGTCTGGCTCTTGAACGTGTGTTTAACTGCTACACTCTACTGCCTCCCACAAAACATCAAGAGGGGGATGCTTGGGTCTGTGAGGCCTTCTCAGTGGTACTGGGCTGTTGTGAGTGGGCAGGCTGACTCTAGTTGCTGGTGGGAGCAGAAAGGCCAGAGCCCTGATAGCCGCCCTCCCTCCCTCCACTGTGCAGTTCAAAAACTTGGGGCAGAGGAGCCCCCCCATCAGTGTGGTCATCTGGGTCCCCATCCAGCTGAACCAGGTGGCCGTGTGGGACCACCCCCAGCTTACCTTCTCTCAGGTAAGCCAAGCTGGGCCTGAGGAGTGGGCCCCCCTCCTCCTTCCACAGCCCTGGCTTTCCTAAAATCTCTGTTTCCTCTGCTGGATTTTGGAGCCATATCTGACCTCTCCTGGACCTAGGCCATCTTGCCCTCCTTGAGGGTGGACCCAGGAACCCTCATTTCTCTCTCTTATCACCATGAAACTCTTTCCTCAGAACCTTTCCAGTACGTGCCACACCGAGGTGAGGGAACCTCCTGTCTCTGACTTCCTGGCAGAGCTTAAGAAGACCCCAGTGCTGGTGAGAATAAGCCTAACCCTAGCCTCCGGGCCACACGAAGACTCAGTGCTGTCCCCTTGTTGGTGCCCAATACTGTCTTTCAACCGAGTGGGCTGAGTACACGAGGTGTTTTCTGCATCCAGCTTTCTTAGTCATCTCTCTCCTCTCCTCCCTTCCCCAGAACTGCTCCATTGCTGTCTGCCAGAGAATCCAGTGTGACATCCCGTCCTTTGGCATCCAGCAAGAATTCAACATCGCCATCAAAGGCAACCTCTCGTTTGACTGGTATATCAAGGTACATGGGGTCCTAAGCTCAGCCAGACACAGACATGATACTTCCGAGGGCCCACGGGTCCAGCTCCCATCCTCTCTCTCCCACAGACTTCGCATAACTACCTTCAGGTTGTGAGCACAGTGGAGATCTTGTTTAATGATTTGATATTTGCCCTGCTTCCAGGACAGGAGGAATTTGTGAGGGCTCAGGTATTTGTCTCAGACACAGAGGGACTATTGGAGGGAGGAGGGGAGGCTGGGCTTGTGGAGATCTCTGGGCAAAGAGTTAGAGAGAGAGGGGTGGGGAGGAGGGGTGAGGGCTGAGGTTAGGGACATAGGGAGGGATTAGTCATTGGGTTCAGGGAGTGCACAAGGTCTGACTGGGGAACCCCCAGAAATCCAAAGTCTATGTCCCCTGACGCCCCTCGCCCCCACGCCAGACGGAGACGAAAGTGGAGCCGTATGAAGTGCATGACCCTCTACCGCTTATCGTGGGCAGCTCGGTGGGGGGGCTGGTGCTCCTGGCCCTCATCACTGCCGGATTGTACAAGGTACTCCCCGTGGCCTTCCTCCTGCCCGCCCCCATCCCCCCGCACTGCTTCTCACTCCGCTGCTCATTACTGGGTTTGACTCCCAGCGGTGCTGCCAGCTGTGTGACCTTGGGCAAGTCGCAGAGCTTCAATTTCTTCAGCCGTAAAATGAAAATATAAATACAGTCATGTGCCCCACACAATGTTTTGGTCAGTGATGGGCCACATATATGATGGTGGTCGCATAAGATTGGTACCATATAGCCTAGGTGTGTAGTAGGCTATACCATCTAGGTTTGTGTAAGCACACTCTGTGGTGTTCACACAATGAAATCGCCCAACGATGCATTTGTCAGAACGTATCCCCGTCGTTAAGCGATGCATGACTGTAACTATTTTGTGAGGGTAATTGGGTTAATATATATAGAGCACTGAGAATGGTCCCTGGTACAGAGTGACCACCATATAAGGAGTAGTTCTTCTTCTTCTTATATTTTTTTCCTCCCTTTTTTTCCATCCCAATATCGATGCCATCTCCCTCCATGCCCCACTTTTCCCAGGTCTCTTCTACACTCTGCCGCATTACTCTTTGCACCTCTTGGTCCCTCTGCCTCCGCTCCTTGTCTGCATGCCACCCCCCCACCCATCAGCTTCGGTGGCCCTTACTCCTCTGTCTCTGCCCCTACAGCTTGGCTTCTTCAAACGGCAGTACAAGGACATGATGAGTGAAGCTTCGCCATCCCAGTAACGGCTCCTTCCCCACTGAGTGGCCTCTCCTGCAGCAGGCAAGACTTTGGTTAGACCAACAGCAGGTCCCCAGACTGCTGGACAGACACATCCATTAGGAGAGGGGGGCGGTGATGTCTCACTCAGGAAAGACCTGCTTGGGTTTCCATTCGTGTGTGTGTGCAAGTGTGTGCATGAGTGTTTGTGTGAGTTGTGTGTGTGACTCAGATGTCTCTTGCATGGGGACAGGTGCATTCAGCACAACCTCTCAGGCGGAAGGGAATTGCTTGGGCTTCTTTGTGTGTGGGTGAAGGTGCCGTTGGGCCTTCCTCTGGGACAGAGGTGATGGCAGCTCTTGTGGGTGAACAGAAAGGGAGATGCAACAGATCCTCTCCCTGCTGGAGGAAGTGAGACCTCCTATTGTGAGTGAGCACGCAGACCTGCAGCAGCCTGTGCAGCTGGGACTGAGACCACATGGAGAAGCCGTGATGGAACCAGGATCTGGTCAGCCAAGAGGGGCCTGTCCAACTCATTCCACACTAGAGCTAAATACGTCCAATGAGCAATGATGCACCTCCCTTTATCCATTTATTTACTATTTTAATGTTACTCTTATTTTTTGAATGGATAAAACTATCACAGTACAAAAATCAAAGATGTGCAGGGGTGTGTGGTGAAAAGTCTCCCTTCCATCCTGGTCCCCCCGGCCATTCAAGTCCCTCCTAAAGGACAGTCAAGATTATGTGTTTTTGGGTCACACACACACACACACACACACAAGCTTTTTTACACAAACGGTAGCATATGTCATTTATACTGTTCTGCCTCTTGCTTTTTCATTAATATAGCTCAGACATTGTTACATATCAAGACTCAAAATACTTTTTCATTCTTTTATACAGCTGCATAGTATTCCATCATGTGGGTGGATTATAATGCATTTAACCAGTCTCCTTTCGATATATTATTTCCAACCTCTCACAATTACAAATAATGGTGAATTAATAAACTGAATATATATCATTTTTGCATATGTGTAAGAATAATTTATAGGATATATTCCCAGAAGTTTAGGTTCTCCTAGAAGCAAAGCCAAGATAAGAATTTGAGTGAAAATTTATTTAAGAGTGGCCCCAGGAAATACCAATGGGGAGGGATGTGAGCTGGGGAAGGGAAGGCAGCCATGTGCTCAAGGGTGTGTTATCAACAGAGGTACCATGGTGAGCCCCTGGACCATAACCCCATGGGGAGTTCTGGGAGACAGAGTAGAATGCACACCTCGGCATTGTCCTGCCTGAGGAGAGAAGGAGCTGGAGTATGTATATACCAATTCCACGTAGTTATTGGCTGAGGGCTGTTCTTGGGAGGGAGTGGGGGTGGTATTAATTCCCTGGCACTTCTGGCCAGCCCTGAATGTGGGCAGTGGGCTCTGGTGGCCAGAGAAAGGGATATAGGTGCTGCCAAGGAAGTCTGACAGGGAGTATAGCCCTGGCAAGGCCTACAGGGATCCAGGCAGGGCACCAACAGCACTTGCTACCAAGGGTGTGTGCAGGTCAAGTTTTGATAACTGCATCTAGGTAGCCCTCACTTCTCAAGGGGGTACCCCCAGTGCCCATCTCCCATACTTTTGCCAATGCAGTAACCACTACTCTGGCTTTAGCATGCATCCTATCTAATTCTCACACCAGTCTGCCAAGTGGGCACCACTTGCTGTTTATAGTATCTGAATGTCACTTATGAGGAAACTGGGGCTTAGAGAGATCATACCGAATGCCTGACGTCATACAGCTGAGAAGGGAGTGGAGCTGGAATTCAAACCCAGCTCTTTCTGGCTCCAAAGCTTTTCTCTTTTACTGTCCTGATGGCCTCAGAGGAATGGCCCTGCAGCAGGCCTGAGGGAGGTGTGGGGAGACAGAGCCTGTTACTTAGCTGTTATAATATTTGGTGAACCATATGAAATTGCTGACACATTTGTTGACAAAAATGGCAATGTCATGCGGTTCACTGAAATACAAGAAAATTATGACTTAGAGGGACATATGTTCCAGATGTGATAGGAAGGAGAGAGAACTTATCCTGCTTGGGAAGGTGAGGGAAGGGTCCCCAGGGGAGGCGACACCTGACTCAAGTAGGGGCAGGAGTTTTCCAGTCAGAGGGCAGCACAGGTGAGGCTAGAAGCCTGGGCAGGAGCTTACCCAGAGTGAGGAGTTTCAGTTTTATTCACAGTGCAATAAGATGTCATCAAAGGGTGACTAATGAGACAATGGCCCTTTGTATCCTTGGGGGTGCCACAACACATGTCACCTTTAGATGGTTCTACACAATTTCCTCTCCTGACTTTAAAATGGGTTAAAAATGGTTTTCTTCTTCCTTGGGTTCAAAGACAAAAGACCTCAATATCTCTAGAAGTTCTTAATTGACCCAGGAAAGGAGGGGGCCTCTGTATCTGCAGGCATCTGTCCCTGAATGGGCAGTTAAGGTCCTATGAGCTCAGAGTCCACATCAGCAGTTTTAAATTGGGAGCTTGTGTAGAATTCAGCCAGATAGGAGCTTTATGATGGGTTAGAAAGTAAATCATTTCTAGTGACAAATTACCCTAGCATGACCACAAAGTTACTAATAAACAGGGCCATAAATCTCTGGTGATAAGCAGCCAGACCTAGGAAGATCTGCCCTTGTTTTCACTTTGTGGGGTCCCTTGCTTCAGAATAAATTCCTTCAGTCTCCTCCCTCCTTTGCATACTTAGTAATATGGTTCTTATCTGGGCCACTATGAAAGATTGTTATAACTATGACCCCCAATGAAGTCCCACTCCTTTGCAATGTGACATTGCTGCTCCTCTCGTCTAGTGATGGGGCGCATCACTCCACCCCCTGGCGTCTGGGCTGGTTTTGTGGCTTCCTTTGACCAACAGAATGTGGTAGAATTGATGTTGCGTGAGTTCCAGAATCTAGCTTGTAAGAAGCACTGCAGCTTCTGCTCTCACCTTCTCAGCACCCTGAGACCACCATGCTGAGACCTGTCTAGCCTACTGGAGAACGAGTAACCACGTGGGGGTGACAACTAGGCCCACAGCTGACAGGCAGCACAGCTGCGTGCATGAGGCCATCATGGACCTTCCAGCCCAGTCCAGCCACCGGATGACTGCAGCCACAGGCAAATCCAACAGAACTGCCCAGATTGTCACTTCACAGAACTTTGAGAAATAATAAATTGTTCATGTTTCAATCCACTTTGTTTTGGAGTGGTTTATTATGCTGCAATGCATAACTAATATAGCCCCCCAGTTAAAGAGCACATTTCCCAGTTTCCTTTGCAGCTAGGGATGGCCAGGTGGCTAGGTTCTGGCTAATGAGATGTGAGTAGAGTAAGTGAACTACTTTGGAGTCAGGTCCTTTGAGAGAAGGAGTGTCTTCCCTTTATCCTTACCATCTCTCCACCAGCTGGAGTGTGAATGTCATGGTGCACCATTTTGGACCTTGCAGATGAGGGCAACACCCAAGAATGCCAGAGTGAGACAGAAGGAGCCTGAGTTCTAACTCTGTGGAACCACCACGTTAGCCCTGGATTTCATACTGTCATACTGTTATAGAAGAGAAAAATGAACACTGATCTTGTTTAAAACACTGGTATTCTGAGCCTCCAATACAGTAACTGCCCCTGTGTTGTAACTAATACCACTACCTTCCCAAAGGTTCTGTTTTCCTACTTGGTCCAAGAAGCTAACCTTGTGGTAAAGCCTGAAGGCTTCTTGATGGTGCTTCTACCCAACTCCTAGCATTTCAGTGCCCTCCTTATCACAACTCATGATATGGTTGGCACCCAAAATGGAGGGCCTGGGAGTGTCCCCCTCTATCCATCCTTGGGATGGTCACGGGCTTTAGTTATGCTTTCTCCATCTGTGGGACCTTCCTGATGAGCCCACTTGGTTTGATCTCCAAGGATTTATCTTCAACCTCTGAGAGCACCAAGGGGAGGGTCTATCCCTCTATTTCTTCCTTCCTGGTGACAAAATGACCTGATAGAGAAATTAACTGACCTGTTTTCCCTGATGCATGAGAAAGATGCAGGAGAAAGTTCCTAGGCAGGCATTTCCCCTCCCTCTCTTGAGAGATTACCCAGAGATGTGTGTCCTGATGGTGTGGATTGCCCTTTCCCAAAGAAAGCTCACAGGCTTTTTTGTTTTTTTAATCCTTAGCTCGTAACCACTTACAGTTTAGAAAAGAGATTTCAAACTGGCAATTCTTGGGCCAAATCCAGCCCTCAGGTTTTATTTAGCCCACATCGTTTTATTTATTTGTTTTTGATTAGTTACTGACATTTTAAAATTGAGAGATTTCTGAGAGAAATCCAGACCTATGGTTTCTCTTGAAAAATGAGGGCGTTGGGCAACATGAGGCTACAGCAAGGCTGAGCCACCTTGTTAGGCAGGATGTGGCTCTCAGGTTCACTCCATACAGCACTCCTGCCTGAGGCCAGGGCCGTGTTTAAGGTGACCTTTGAGCCCCTGCGTGATATGGCCCCTGCCTACCTCTACAGCTCACCTTCTGCTCCTGCCCGTCTGTCTCCGCCTCGTATTTCTCAAGTGCACCATATTTAGGGTGACCAACCAGGACCCTTTTGAAAGTGAAACGGAGTGTGATTAATAATTACACTGGGATGTCAGGCCTACACACGACCTGTCGAGGACAGATCAGGATGTATCTGTGTTCCCTACATTCCCTTTCATTTCCCAGCCTTTGCCCATGCTGTACCCTCCACCTAGAACTCACTTCCTCTCCTCCTTCGCCTGATTCTGTCTTAGCTTGAGTGTTAGTTCCTCCAGATCCTCCCGAGTCCCTAGCTGAGAGAAGCTCCACCTCTCATACGCTGCCCCAGTAACCTGTGTTTTTTCCCCTGGACACTGTCCACTCCCGGAGGGCAGGAACCCCGAGGACGATATCGGGAACATGAATGTATGTGTTGAGTAAATGAACGAGTGAATGAATGAAGAGGCTGGGTTTCCCAATTTCCTGTTATCTTTGCGCCCTCTACCAGAAGACAGAGCTCTCCAAAATCTGTTTCCCTACATCCCAACACGTTTCTTCAGCACTATATCGTATCTGACTATATGTGACTACTGCACATTTTCTAAATCCTGAGAGACTGAATATGTAAATGGACAATGGGCAGACCATATATAGAAACAGAGCTCTGACCCCAATCTGCAGCAACCAGCCCAGGGAACCAACTCATTTACTAACCAGGAGACCAGCCTGCTCTCTATGAGTCACACTTGTAGGTGGTCAGCTACTATCTCTAGCAAATGGTCCAGGAAGCCAAATAAGAGCCCCTGTAATAATTGGCTCAAAATGACCAGGACTCGATTAATAACTCACAGCTTCCCTAATTTTTTGTCCTTGTCCTAATTTTAGGACCAACCACAGAAAGCCAAATGTGCTCTCCTAACCAATCACAGGATGTTCTCCTTCTAGTTAGCCCACCCCTAGCTTTCCCATACCTACAGTCTCCAGTTAGGGCACATCTGAATCTTTCCATTTTTTCTGCTGTAAAACTTATCCACTCTTCTTCCTGCCTTTCAGTTTCTGTCCAGATGCAAGTGATAGTGTCTGACTTTCTTGCTAGAGCAGGCTCTGAATAAATAGACTTTGCTGTTCTCATTTGGTTGGTCTTCGTTTATTTCCACAATCCTCTGGTCCAGCGACTGTGATAAAAAATAAATACAGCTGTTTTCTTTCCAGTTTCTCTGTGGGCATTCCCATTTTGGCACAGACTTTGACAAATGATTGCTGAAATCGTTCCCCTTATCTGTCCCCATCCTCTGCTGCCCATTGAAGTTCCAGATCCCTCTGAGTAAACACGAATTGAATGCATTGATTGCCAGGTTCTCCATACATACATTTGCCTGTTAAGAACAATTCTGCTATCAGGCCAAGGCTAAGATATAGAAGCTGAGTGCCATGACCCAGCCTTACCCCTCCTGTCTGGAATTCTCCTTTCCCTAATTCCCACAGTCATCTCCAGCCCAGCCCCTCTCAGGCACAGCCCCTCTTGGCCCACGTTCTCCATGAGACACTGGATGTCTGCTGTTCTGTGCTCCCACCCCACCTCCCTAGGAACCTTTTGCTCCTTCATTTTGCCCTAAAAAGAGATTAGGATGAAACCATCCTTGGGGCCGGCCTGGTGTTGTAGCGGTTAAGTGTGCACGCTCTGCATGGGAGGCCTGGCGTTCACAGGTTCGGATCCCAGGCGCGCACCAATGCACTGCTTGTCAAGCCATGCTGTGGTGGCGTCCCATATAAAGTAGAGGAAGACGGGCACGGATGTTAGCTCAGGGCCAGTCTTCCTCACTCCCGCCCCCTCCAAAAAAAAAAAAGATGAAACCATTCTATAGTCGCTAGATGCTGTCTCTGCCCCTCCGAGATCCCTCTACTGGGTTAACACCAATTTCGCAGTTGCTGTGTTGGCTGCTAAAGGCTCACAACTGCCCCCTTCTCTGGAGAATCGTCCTCGGCTGAACAGGAGCGGCCTCTGTCCCTGGGTTTGGGAGAGGGTGGAGGAGCAGCCAGCGGCCAACGACCGACAGATGCAGCAAGTGCCAAGGACCAGACCCCGGCCTTAGGGGGGGACCTGTTCTGTGGGGCAATTCCTGCCGCAGAGCACCCCCTGGGATCAGGCTGAAGCTAGATGCCAGTCTCATCATTTGGCTTCTCTCCCTGCTCCATCCTGCTTCCCTCATCCCCTTCTCCTAAGACCCTCCTTCGACAAACCGCCAGCACCCAAATTCCCCCCTCAGATTCTGTCTAGGAAACCAGACCCAAGGCAATTGCCATTATAAAGAACTCTCTGGCCCGTGTGTGGTTTCGTTTTCTCTATGACCCTTATCGCTATCTGAAAACAAGGTCGAGTTATTTGTGTCCCTTCCCTGGCTACAAAGCCTGGCACTGAGGAGTCGCTCACTGGATACTTACTAAGGAACGATTGACTGATGCTTGTCTTGCAGTAGCCGCAAGAGAACTTACCCCCTCTGCGTTTTCAGAAACGTATTTATCTTTTTCCATTTTTTAAGGGAGCTGACAGCTTTTTACGAATGCTAAATCTTGTACAAACTTGGAAAGGGGAAGTGGGTATATGTATGTGGGGAGAGAGGGGTGACCTTCTGGGGACCTCGGCAGTCCCTGGTCAAGAAGCCTATGACAGCTTTCAGCTTTTTCCCCACGTTGCTTAAACAGGCTGCCTCCCCCAGCTCACTGTATGCTTAGGCAGGGCAGCTTTGGAGAATGAAAGGGGCGCTGGTAATACTTATTCGGGACAACAGTTGGAAACCAGAACCCGCAGTCACCCTGTGCTTAAGGCACCGTCAAAGTCGAGGCATCAACAAAAGGAGGGAAAATTTTTTTGAAAAGGAATATCGAAGTAATCATTGGAAGGAAAACCAGCCCTGTGAAGACCTTTCTTGCACTTACTTTTAAAATTTAGAATTGTGTTTATTTTGAATTACAAACTGAGAGAGGAGGAGGCGGAAAGCTGCAGTCTTCTTAGGTTTAAGGGCGTCTTGGCCTACATGCCACGGTTCAGGTGGAATCGGCCCGTTGTTCATGGTTTTTTTTTTTTTGAGCTAGACTCTAGTGCAGTCAGGGCTGGATAAGTCCTATCCTTAAGGCCAATCCAGTTCTCATGAAATTCTTCACACCTGCCCAGTGAGGTGGATATTGTTGTTCCCATTTTGCAGAAGAGGATACTGATGATCAGTGAGGTTATGGTGACTTGCCCAAGATCAAGCAGTCTTCCCACAGCTTGGGCTCCAGCCCAGATCTGTCCACTCACTTCTGTGGGCACCTGGGAACTGAGGGCAGCACTGTGGAGTCTTCAGATGGAAAGCATGAGTGTTCTCTCCGAGAGAAACCCAGAAGGAGATAAGGCCCGTCACTAACACTTCAGACTCACTACCCCTGACTCTGACCACCTTGTTTCTGCTCTCTTTCCCTATTTCCCAGTCACTGGTCTTCACTTCCCCTCTTCTCCTCTGTCTCTATTTCACAGAATTTAAGTACAAATTAAGTACTATGGGGGCTGGCCTGGTGGCGCAAGCGGTTAAGTGCTCACGCTCCGCTTCGGTGGCCCGGGGTTTGTGGGTTCTCATTCTGGGCGTGCACCGACTCACCGCTTGTCACGCCATGCTGTGGCAGTGTCCCATGTAAAGTAGAGGAAGATGGGCACAGATGTTAGCTCAGGGCCAATCTTCCTCGGCAAAAAAGAGGAGGATTGGCATCGGATGTTAGCTCAGGGCTAATCTTCCTCACCAAAAAATAAATAAATAAATAAAAATAAGTACTATGTTCTTATTCTGGCTAAATCACTTGGCTAAATCACAAACCTTTAGCTCTCTCAGAAGTTTTGTCAATGGATGTACATGAGCCAGCTGGTGCTGCTTTCGTCCTCTTCCCTTCACTCGTTGCCTCATTTTCCTTACCCACCAGATACATGTTCACTGTGCATCCTGATGTCCCTCTGCTTTCCTCTTCTTATCTCCTGTGGCTTTCTATTCAACCTAAACAAATCCCTGTTTTATCCTAAATTTGCCCCAATTCAAGTTAGTTTGCCTCCTAGAAAGACTGCTTCTGCCATGTTCTGAGGCAGCTGTCTGATTTATGCAACTATTGAGCAGGCCTCAGGGTGATCTGGGCTGAGCACTTGGTCCATTGACTTCAAGTCTGTGCAGCCTCCCCTTCACCCACCCATCCATCCACCCGCTCACCTGTCCATACACGAACTCATCTACCCTCCCACCATCCGTCCATCCATACACCCAACAGACGTGTACGCCCCTGGTTGTGTCTACTGCAGGTCTAATGTGCATCCTTGGAGAGACAAGGAGAAATGAGTAACTGCTCTCAGTGGACTCTCATCGAGAGGGTGTCACCTTTTATTCTTCACCAAGGAAGGCTGATTATTAACTCTCCCCGTGCCCTCAGCTTTTAACAACTGCAGCAACAAACAGCAGCAAGTGCTCTTTCCCAGGCCCATAACTGAGCTGCAACAGTGACTGAGATTGGAACTATTGGATCTTCTGTACAAAAAGACTCGTGCTCGTGCCTGGGATTAGCTCTGCCATTCTTTAGCTTCTTTCCTTCACCGAGTATTGATTGGGTGCTTCCTATGTGTCAGGTGTTGTGCTGAGTGCTGGGGATAAGGGGGTTAGAAGGACATAGGCCCTAGATTGAAGAAGTCTATAGTCCCTACCCCAGTCCCTGGCACATCAAGGCATTCCATGTTTTTGCTCCAACCATCTTCTTCTGAGACTCACCAAAGCAGAGCTAATCACTTCCTCCCTTGGGTCACTCAGGTCACTTGGGTCACCGTGCTGTCTAGTAAAACTTCGGATTCGAATGCATCAGAATAGTCTCCCTTGTAGGGTATGATCTCCTGGAGCACTCACACCCTTTCTTGCTTGTCTTGCTTTCCCAGCAGACTGCCCACAGCCTGGGTCATGTGAGCAGCTCCTATGTGGGATGAATGGTTGAATGAACAAATGCTGCCCAGGCAGCAGGTGGAGTAGAGAGGAGGAAGTAAGATCATTAACAGTGCGATTAAGACTCCAGTGCCGTGGCCGGCCTGGTGGCGCAGCAGTTGAGTTCGCGAGCTCCGCTTCAGTGGCCCAGGGTTCACAGATTCGGATCGCGGGCGGGCCGCTTGTCAAGCAATGCTGGGGCGGCGTCCCATACAAAGTAGAGGAAGATGGGCACAGATGTTAGCCCAGGGCCAATTTTCCTCAGCAAAAAGAGGAGGATTGGCATTGGATGTTAGCTCAGGGCTAATCTTCCTCACCAAAAAAAAAAAAAAAAGACTCCAGTGCCTTGAAACTTGTGCTCACTTTGTACTAGCTGGGCAGCCTGAGGCAAATGACTCAACTTTTCTGTGTCTCAATTCTGCATCTGTAAAATGCGGATAACAGCAGCCCCCTCCTCATAGGGCTGTTGTGAGGATTCATTGAGCTAATAGACACAAAGTGCACAGTGATTTTAATGTTAGTATTGCCACAGCTCCTTTGTTCTGTCATCAAGAGGTTGTTACCCTGTGCTTGCTTCTCCTTTCTGTGAATTAATGAATGAAAGCTCGACCAATGGAAGGTCTGTAGGGGGAGCTTTCACGCCTTGTCATACGTCCTCAATTATTCCAAGGAGGAAAAGATGGAAGCTTACATCTCCGACAGGAAGGTGTTTACTACTTTACTATACAGCAGAAGGAAGGAAGATTTCTCTTCCCACCTGGCAACAGCCCAGCCAATGAGAGACTGTAGCAACCCAACCAATGAGAAATCTTAACATTTGGGCTCCCAGTTTCCTCCAAAGGCTCTTTGTTTATTACAGCCCCTCCTTACTCCCCCTTTTCCTCTATAAAAGCAAGCCCCTTCCTTTGTTTCTTTGGATTTGCCTATGGTCAGCCATACCCTGCTTATCGTGAATTGCAATTCTCATGGCTATTCCCAAATAAACTTCTTTTGCAGGTAAAACAACTGGCCAATTTACTTTCTGTTTTTTTTTTTTTGTAAGGAACATCACCCTGTGCTAACATCTGTCAATCCTCCTCTTTTTTTTTTGCTGAGGAAGACTGGCCCTGGGCTACCATCCATGCCCATCTTCCTCCACTTTATATGGGACGCCGTCATAGCATGGCTTGCCAAGCGGTGCATCGGTGTGCGCCCAGGATCTGAACCGGCAAGCCCCAGGCTGCCGCAGCGGAGTGCGCGCACTTAACCACTTGCGCCACTGGGCCGGGCTCCCAATTTACTTTCTAAGTCAACATTTCCATGTCCCAAGCTTCTCAACCATTGGCTAAAACCCTCCAGGATTCCCAAATGATCCATCACACCAGAAGTCCATGCCCAGGGATCCAGGTGTGCAGGGAGAACCAGATGATTTGGAGGGGAGCCTCTGCCTGAGTACCTCTGCATGTGTGTAGAATTAAAATACATTCTGTTTTGAGAAATTTTGAGGGTGGAGTAGGGAATTGTCCTTCAAAGACAGAGAAGTGAGACAGATTGCATGTAGCAAGAGGAAGGGCAGAAACTTTAGGGGAAGTTTATTCAGGCCCCATGGGTGAGCGGGGGCGGAGGGTGTGGAAATGGACTGAGAAATCTGAGAGTTTCTGCCCACCAGATTTCTGTTCTCTTCTTCTCGTGGAAAAGAAGCAACCCAGGAGACAGACCCCAAATTATTTACTTCCACTTAGCTCAGGCAAATCAGACCTGAATTAAAGCACCTTCTGTCCTGGTTTCTCCACCCTCCGCCCCCACCTCCAATGTATGGCAGATCAGATGCAGTTCCTCCTGCCCCACCACCCTGCCAGAATCTTCTTCAGTCAGTACCTCTAAGCTCAGGGACAGAGCAGAAACTTATTGAGTCAGGAATGCTGGCAGTGGTAAAGGCTGGCTCCTCTCCAAATTTCCCCAGATCTTCCCTCTGCCGTTGATCTCTTCCCACAAGCTCAGCCTGGGCTCTGAGCACTAGGGGTGCCAGATGGACAGAGCTGGACGTGACTGACTCATGGCCAACTGGGCTGAGGAGATGGGTAACTTGGGTGTCCACCCTTTCCTTGCTTATATCATCCCCTTCAGCTGCCATCCTTTTTCTGGAAATGTCACAGCCATGATTCATTGACATGGGGCTGTGAGTTTTAGACACCCTAAGGTCCCCGGCTGGAGCCTCACTTCCCTTATCTGTAAAATGAGTGGGTTGAACTAAGGATACATCTTGGTCTACACTTTTATGATCTAAGTTATCCTTGCCAAAGGTGAGGTGTCTTACCTTGGCTTTTCTCTGAAGTGTTATGGAAGTGCGTCAGGCAGCTTGAAAGAAGAGATGGAGTCTTATTCTTCCAGCATTCTTGTCTTGTCCACCCTCACCCACCAAGGGTGGAACCCAAGCCTGAGGAAAGGGAGCCATGGAAAGGCTAGGGGATTCAAGGCACCTTTGAGGGCTGGGGCCCTCTCTGGTACTCGCCTTGTCTGTAAGACTAGCCTTGAGTTTCCTAGACTTCTTCTGGCTTGAGTCACTTTCAGCTCATCTTTTATCTTCTTTAGAGTCTAGCCACTTCTTCTTTCTCCTTATTGGGATTTTTTGTCATCATTTCCTTCTTGGAATTGAACACCCCACCCTCTCTTCTCTCTCTCAAATTTTCTTCATCTCGGGAGAATTTCAGGGCCTTTCTCCAGCCATATTGTGTCTGAGGTCTCTTCAGGGCTGCCTACCTCCAGGTGATACTGCTGCCCACATTCCTCAGCCCCAGCCCCTCCCCCACTATCCTGGCATGGCCCACGCTAGGGTCACTGCCAGCCTCTGTTGCCAGATCCTAGGCCTTCTTCGTTTCTTACCTCATTTGATGTCTGGCAGCCTGTGACATTGTTTACACTCTCTCCAGGCTCTCTAGGCTGCCTTCCACAAGGCCCTTCTCTCTCCTGGGTTTCCTTCTCCCTCTTTGAGAACCCCTCCCTTCTCAATCTTCATGGGCTTCTGCTCTGCTGCCAACATTGGCATTTCCCTGGGACCTACTCCAGCTCCATTTTTCTCTTCCCTCTTCACACTCCTACCAGGATCTCATCCAGCACCTCTGCTGAAGGTTTTAAAACTCATCTCCAGCCCAGACTTGTCTCCTGAGATCTGCCCCACATATCCAACTGCCTCCAGGACATCTCCTCTTGGAAGCCCTTCAGGCCCCTCTTATCTAACACAATAATCCTCACAGCATGGTAATGATAAGAGCCAATAATTAAAGCTCTTACACACTCTTCTAAGCATTTCACATTGACTAACTCAACCTTCCCAGCAACAATAGGAGGTGGATACTTTTATTATTACCTTTATTTTGCAGATGAGGAAACTGAGGCATAGAGAGGTTGAAAGAGCCAAGCTCTTAAACACTATATTTTGGTTTTCTTAAAACTAAAATTGGCCTAACGCACCTCTCCTCCCTTCCTCCAGTACTCTCTAGCTCAGGACCATCACCACTGTCCTCTCCTCAGGGACCAGTCTGCCTCCGGTCTATTCCCATGGCCATTAGCTCATTCCACAGGCCCCCACCATCTGCCTCCTGACTGATCTGTCTCCAGCTAGTTTCCAAAGAAAGCATGCCCCATACAGCCCCTCTTTCTAGCCTTCTAAAACATAAATTTGAAGATCTGTCTTTCCAGTTCACTTCAGTGCTTCCCTCTACCCTCAGCATAAAGTCAATATGCCTGAAGGTGGCTTTCTGGGCAGGGGGACTGCTTCCCCTTCTCTCCTGCCCCACTGCCCTGACCTCATCTCTTGCCGCTTCCCACCTCCCACTCTCTGGTTTCTATCACTGATTTTCCCAGAGGCCCTCCTGTCTTGTGCTTCTTACACATTTGGCTACCTCTTCTGAAACACGTTCCCCTATAGTCAGTTGTCTTCAAGACTCAGCTCAAGTGCCACCTCCTCCAAGAAGCCTTCCTGGAAATCCACACCTTCCTACCCTGGGTAAGGCACCCTGTGGTCAATGGGCTTCCCCTCATAGTGAGACTTGCTGTTTACACATTCGCATTCTCCTCTGACCCCAGGGCTGGGGCCTTGTGGTTTGTGTTTTCTCCCTCTGCTAACAGAAGTTGTGCATAATCAGCCTCAAATTAGGCTTATTGAATAAATGAGTGAACATCCATTCTGTACTCCTCCTAGGAGCCAGATGCTTGACTCCCTGGCCCAGAGGTTTCCAGATCAGAAGTGGAGGGTTCCCACCAAGGTCTCCATTAGGGCCCTGACCCCACCCTGGCATCTGCCCCTTTCTTCTGCCCAGGCTAACTGAAGTTTCAAGGTCAAGGGATCCTGGGAGAGGTGGAACAGGGCAGGGGATTTGCATCCACACAAGCCTAGACTGGTGAGGCAAGAGAAGCAAGCCAAGTCATCTGTGGTTAGAAAGACTCTTAGACCTGAAGTGCATGGGCTGCCTCGGCCCCTTTCTTTGCTTATTTTAGTTAGTTGTATTCTCCACCCTCTACTTCTGAGTCATGCTGACAACTTCCCTCCCTGCCTCCAGCCCCCTGACCACCTCTCTGCTCGCTTCCTCCTTTGGCACCTTGGTCCGGCTGTGCCTCCAGTGGCTAGGAGCTCAGAAGAACATGTCTGACCTTCCAGTTATGACCAGGACCAGGACATCTCTCCTCCTGCTGATGGGTAAGCTGGGGAATCTGATGAAAGAGGAAAAGGGGGTTGGGGTCCAGGTAATGGAGAGAGCTGAGAACGCACATGTTTTAGACTAAGACGTTAGGGGAGGGATCTGGAGTTACATAGGGTTTGGGGTCTTTAGTTTGTGGAGGGAGAGAATACTGATGAACCAATTTGGCAGAAGTTCAAGAGATGCTGGAAGAGATGCCGGTTGCCTGGACAACCCAGAGATTTCTCAAGCAGGCAAAACAAGTCAACCTTGTGTTCTGTCCACAGGGTCCCTTTGGCCCCAAGTTTTCTTGGACTCTCCCTCCTAGGAACCCCAGGGGTGGGGGTGGGGAAGGAGCATCTTCAGAGCTTGTGTACTGCTCTGTGGAAATGGAGAATTGAAACTTGCCAGCAAGCCAGGGTGAAGTGCTGTCTCTGGACTATCTGAAGGGGAGAAGCAAGGCCGAGGGAGGTCTGAGCCTGGGAGTCCAGAAGACCAGGAGACGCTGGGACACTGGGCCTGGAGAGGAGAGCAGGGGGCTGGGGGCCAGGGAGATAGAGCAGGAGGAAGACCCGTCTCCAAAGCTTCTCTTCTCACTCTTCTCCTCAGCCTTGGCTTCCTCTCTCTGCTTCAACTTGGACACGGACCAGCCAACAATCTTCCACATGGATAGTGCTGGCTTTGGACACAGCGTGGTCCAGTACGCCGACTCTCGGTGAGGCCCGGGTGGTGACTGGCCTCTGGCTCTCAATGCCTCTCGCTGCACAGAGTCCTGTTCCTCCCCATGCCCTTCCCTATATTCACAAACTGTCTTCTCTGTCGGGTAGGGCAATTCCCCCAAGGTCATGAAGAGCTGGACTGAAAGCAGGCGCTGCCTTGCCATCTCAACAATCACAGCTAATGTTTATTGAGCACAGCGCCAGGCGCTGTGCCAGGCACCCTTTAGTGGGCCATGATTTAGTCCTCACAACAACCTTATGAGGTAGTAATCAATCATTCAACAGATATTTGTTGAGCATCTTCTGTATGTCTCAGGAGCCAGGCATACACTAGAGAATAAAACAGACAAAAATCCATCCCACTGGAGCTTAAATTGTTGTTAATCTCCAGTCCACAGATGAGGAAATGGAGGCTCAGAGAGGTGAAGTCTGACTCCAGTGTCCACACTCTTAACTGTAGTGTTCTTTCCCCCCAGGGTGGTGGTTGGAGCCCCCCAGGAGATAAAGGCTGCCAACCAAACAGGCGGCCTCTACCAGTGTGACTACAGCACAGGCAGGTGTGAGGCCATCCGCCTGCAGGGTGAGTCGCTGCCCCTCCCCGGGACCCAGGTCCTGGCTGCCATGATCTGGGGGCCTGAGCGGAGCATAGGAGACCCACTTCCCAGCTTCAGCTCTGTCTGCAGACCCTTACCCTCAGACAGGCTTCCTGACCCCCTCAAGGCCTCCTTGCCCAACATACCCCTGCCCCCCGTAGCTTCACCAAGACCTGAAAGCCCCCTTGACCTGTTAGATCTCCTTGTCTCCCAGGGTTGAGGTGCCCCCTGCCCAGATCTTACACAGCTTCCTCTGTCCTGAGGGTGACCGTGCAAATATCTGTCTCCTTAGTCCCCCCAGAGGCTGTGAACATGTCTCTGGGCCTGTCCCTGGCGGCTGCCACCAACCCCTCTCAGCTGCTGGTGAGTTGCCCTGAGTCACGAGAGCATCCTGAGGGGAGGAGTGGGGACCTGGGGCTGCTGGGGCTGGGGTCTTGACTAGGGTGGAGGTGCTGGGGTTGGAGGGTGGGACAGAAGCAGGGAAGCCCCTCCCACCAGCCCTCTCTGTCCCCAGGCCTGTGGCCCCACCGTGCACCATGCATGCAGGGAGAACGTGTACTTGACTGGGTTCTGCTTCCTGATGGCCTCCCCATCCTGGCAGGCCCAGAGGCTCCCTGCTGCCCTGCAGGGTGAGTGTTCGGGGCCACCTTGTCCTTTGAGGAGCCCACTCATGGCTGACTAGGGGTGCAATGGGGCCAGAGGCACTCTTGCCAGAGTGGATAAAAAAAGCAAGACACGGAAAAAAATATTTACTGGATGGTGTAGTGGCTCTAAACACGGGCTGGGAGTCACCGCCTGCTTCCCCAGTGCCCCATCACCATCCCACTGCAGGCCTTTTCTATGACCTTAGCCTCTCTGAGCCTCAGTTTCTTCGTCTGTCAGATGGGGATAATAACACACTCAGCGCTGAGAATAACATGAGATGATCCATGGCCAGGGTTTAGGACAGTGCCTGGCATGTGGTGAGGGCTCAATTAATGCCAGCTGCTATTATTTTTAGAGAGAAGGGAATTTATTTCCACCCAGTGCACCCTGGGGTATAACCAATTGGTTTGTGCAGCAGCCTGGGAAAGGATGATGACGGTGCAGACACTAAACAGTGTGTATGTGTGTGTGCGTGCATGTGCATGTGTATAGATGCAGGGATGTGTGTGCCCGTGTAAGCACACGTGTGTGCACATGCATGTGTACGTGCACATGTGTGCACGCACACGTATGTGTGCGTGTGTGTGTGAGCGTGTGTGTGTGTGTGTGTGTGTGTGTGTGTGTGGAGGTTGAGACATAGGATCTGGCTTCCCTTGTGCTGGTGAGGATGGGAGATGAGGTGGAATGTGAGCTTTTCAGATCCAGCCCACAGCAGACCAAGGCCCCTCCCTGGTTTCACATTCACACTCAGGCCCTTGGAGAGATGGACATCCGGCCACTGAATGGGGCTCTAGACTTCACCCCCAGGCGCCTGGGCTCCCATCAGAACACCCAGGACACCACTCTACCTGGTGGGAGGCCTTTGGGGCAGAAAGGGGAAGCTGGGAGCTAGGAATGGAATGGGGTCTCCTCTCTGGGAGCTGGGAGAGCTTCCTCTTCTGAGGACAGATTCTACACTTATCCAGAAGGGGAGTAGGGGCCTGTATTTATGCTGAAAACAGAATAGGGCCAGTGTGTGGCTGTCAACATGGGTGACTTAAAAATATTTAACAATGGGCTGGCCCCCTGGCCTAGTGGTTAAGTTTGGTGCACTCTGCTTCGGTGGCTCAGGTTCGATTCCTGGGCGTGGACTTACACCACTCGTTGGCAGCCGTGCTGCGGCAGTGACCCATGTATGAAATAGAGGAAGATTGGCATGGATGTTAGCTCAGGGTGAAGCTTCCTCAAGCAAAAAGAGGAAGATTGGCAATGGATGTTAGCTGAGGGCCAATCTTCCTCAGCAAAAAAAAAAAAAAAAGTACAGTTTGGCACTCACCAATGAAGACAGACCCTGGCCAGGGGCAAGAGCAGGGTCCTTTCATGCTGGATCATGGGGATGTTGGGGGAAGAGGTGGGGTAGGGCCGAGGGGGAGGGGCATGGACAGCCAAGGTAGAAGGAGGGCCCCTCAGCTTCTTACCATCTGGATTGGAGGAACTTGCACTTTTTTTATCAACCAGGCTGGCTGTGCAGGTTTGAGCAGCTGAATCACAGATGTAGCCTCTTTAGAGATTTTAGGAGATGGAAGGGCCCTGTTCTAGGTCGGGGTTAGGGAAGCCACTGTGGGGGTGAGGGGGTTAGTTTTGAGTCTAGGAGGCTGAGGTCCTGGGCTCTGACTCTGGCCTTCCCGATGGTGCCACCTCCTTCCCCAGAGTGCCCGAAGCAGGATCATGACATTGTGTTCCTGATTGACGGCTCAGGCAGCATCAACTCCAGAGATTTTGCCAAGATGCTGAACTTCGTGAGAGCTATCATGAGCCAGTTCCAGAGACCCAGCACCCAGGTGTGCCCTCGGGGGAGGGAAGGCGAGCGTGCAGGGCCTACTGGGGGAGGCTGGTGGGAGGAGCCCCAGGGGTTCTGGTGGGGTGGCCTTGGCCCCCAGCCCCACGTTTTTTTTTCCAGTTCTCCCTGATGCAGTTCGCCAGCATATTCCAGGTGCACTTCACCTTCGAACTCTTCATGCACAGCTCAGACCCACTAGACCTGTTGAATTCTGTACGCCAGCTGAGAGGGTACACTCACACAGCCTCAGCCATCCGAGAGGTCACGTGAGTCCTGACTTCTCCCACACCCTTCCCCAAAGCATCTCGTCTTCCTTTGGGCCTCATCTAGCTCCATGAGAAAGGGACAGATGAGGACCAAAATTTGTCTGTGGTCTCCTGGCCAAGCTGGGGCCCTCCGGATGGGACCGGGGCTTCCCAGAGGAAGTGGCATCTCCTTGTTCTCACACAGGCACAGGGACTAGCAGCAGTTCTGTTCACAGGCCTCAGGACTCTCTTCTTTCCTGACAGAAAAAAACTGTTCAGTGCCCAAAGTGGGGCCCGAAAGGATGCCTCCAAGGTCCTCATCGTCATCACCGATGGGCGGAAACAAGGCGACCCCCTGGGTTATGAGGCTGTCATCCCCATGGCTGAGGCGGCGGGCATCATCCGCTATGCAGTCGGGGTAGGATGTGGGATGCCCTCCAACCACTTCCTCCCCTTTCTTCCTCTTAAGGCAACTTCCCCCTCAAGGACAGAAACCCCAGCTCCCTCAGCTTCTATTACCTCCAGGGGGAAAACTCTATTCCAGCCTGGGGGACCCATGATCCTTTTCCCTAAACTCCTTGATGCAGTCTGAACCGCATTTTTCTCACCTGTACATCGGGTGTAATAATATTGACTTTGCTGGGTTATTGGAGGATATCAGCACCCAGCACACGGTAGGCATATTAGATTTCTGATAATTTTCATGGAGTTGGTCTTTGTTGGGGACAGGTGGGATCGGCTTTTCAAGGGCTACAATCCTGGAAAGAATTAAATGACATTGCGTCGAAGCCCTCCCATGAACATATATTTACCGTGGAGAACTTTGATGCTTTGAGAGACGTTCAAAACCAATTGAAAGAGAAGATCTTTGCCATTGAAGGTAAGTCAGAGATGAAACTACTCACTTGAGAAACCTTCACCCATAAACTCTTTTCCTTCTTGAACCCAGACACCCGTGTCATGGGCACTAACCCTTCCCTTTCAGTATTAGTCTCCAACATTAGATCCTCTTACAGCTGAGGTGTACTTCTTGGACCTGGCAAAGCCTGTCTTTCCCCCTGGAATCTAAGTGTCATGCCTTCACCTAGGTACACAGACCCTAAGCAGTAGTTCCTTCGAATTGGAGATGGCCCAGGAGGGCTTCAGTGCTGTGTTCACGCCTGTGAGTGGGGCACTTTTCAGGCCACTGATGTAGAATGAGGGAGAGAAGGGAGGAGGGAAGGCAAGGGTGGGCATCATGAGTGAGTGGGGTCAGCGCAGGCATTGTTCTGGAGTAGGCTGTCGTCTCACTCTGGCCTGCTCAGCCCTGGAATCCTTTCCTCCCAGGATGGGCCCGTTCTGGGGGCTGTGGGGAGCTTTGGCTGGTCTGGAGGTGCCTTCCTATACCCCCCAAATATGAGCCCCACCTTCATCTACGTGTCTCAGAACAATGTGGACATGAGAGACTCTTACCTGGGTGAGAAAAGGCTGTGGTTGGGGGACAGGTGGGGGATGAGCTGCCTGGGGGGGCAGGAGCCCAGGGGAGGGGGCTAGAGGGAAAGCCTTTGTGCTGAGGCCTGGCCCCCTCAGGTTACTCCACCGAGCTGGCCCTTTGGAAGGGGGTGCAGAGCCTTGTCCTGGGGGCCCCCCGCCATCAGCACACCGGGATGGTTGGCATCTTCACCCAGGTGTCCAGGCAATGGACGCTGAAGGCTAACGTCACAGGCACCCAGGTCGGTGTGAAGGAAGCCGAGTGGAACATGACGGTGGCAGGGTCTCCAGGGACAGAGAGGGGGGAGACGCAGGGGGTTTGGGGCCCATGGGGGGAGGTCCTGGTGGCTGGGTAGAGGCGGGTCCTGGCCCAGAAGGGGTTCCTCCGGCAGGGGCAGGCAGGATGACTTCAGGCTCTGCCCTGCAGATCGGCTCCTACTTCGGGGCCTCCCTGTGCTCTGTGGATGTGGACAGAGATGGCAGCTCCGACCTGGTCCTCATTGGGGCTCCCCATTACTACGAGCCAACCCAGGGGGGCCAGGTGTCTGTGTGCTCTTTGCCCCGGGGGGTGAGTGGCTGGTGAGACCTGGGCTGGGTGGGGCCTGGGTGTGGGGTGGAGGGGTTGCCTGGGTTGGGTCCTGACACTGGTTTTGTTCTGCAGAGGGCTAAGTGGCAGTGTGAAGCTGTTCTCCGTGGGGAGCAGGGCCACCCCTGGGGCCGCTTTGGGGCAGCCCTGACGGTGCTGGGGGATGCGAATGGGGACAAGCTGACAGATGTGGCCATTGGGGCCCCAGGAGAGCAGGAGAACCAGGGTGCCGTCTATCTATTTCATGGAACCTCAGGACCGGGCATAAGCCCCTCCCACAGCCAGGTGAGGACTGGTCACAGATCCTGTCCCTACAACAACCTCCTTTTGCTTCTCCCCATCTTCTACACTGCACCTGGAAAATTCTCCTTTAGCTCATCTTACCTCCTTTGCCAGCACTGAGCACCTTGTAGGCAGCAAGCAAAATCTGCGGAATTTGAGAAATGAAAACATTGACTGGTAGGTTCCTTGCTTTGTGTGGGGACTTGATACTTAAGTGGGTTCTCCACCCAGACCTTTTAATCCCGCAGCAGCTTTACAAGGTACATAGGCCAGACGTTAGCAAACCCATCTTACAGGTGAAATCTAGGGCGCGGAAGACATAAGTGACTTGACTTGTCTAGGGTTTATAGTGGATCAGGAATGGTAATTAGGGAGGTTCCAATCTCCTGACTGCTAACCCAGTACTCGGTCTCTTGGTGGCTCCCTGTTGCCAATCAGTTTAGGTCCGGCTGCTCAGTCTGCCTGTCCACTCACTCCTTCATCCTCAGATGTTATATGACTTTCTTCTCTCCTGCCGTCAGTTATCCTGCCAAATGCCCAAATAGGCAGGAGCCCTTCAACTAATGCGGCAGAGACCCTTGGCAAAAGTCAAAGAAGCCCCCATTGAAAGACAGGCAAAGGATCTGAATAGACATTTCTCCAAAGATAATATACAAAGGACCAATATGCACATGAAAAGATGTTCAACAACATAAGTTGTCAGTCATCTGCAAATCAAAAGCACGATGAGACACCACTTCACACTCACTAGGATGGCTAGAATCATAAAGACACATACTAACAAGTGTTGATGAGGATGTGGAGAATTTGGTACCCTCATACACTGCCGGTGGGAAAGTACGATGGTGCAGCTACTTTGGAAAACAATTTGGCATTGCCTCAAAAAGTTAAACAGAGAGTTACCGTATGACCCAGCAATTACACCCAAGAGAATTGAAAACATATTCTACACCAAAAGTTATACATGAATGTGCATAGCAGCATTATTCATAATAACCAAAAGGTGGAAACAACTCAAACGCTCATCAACTGATGAATAGATAAATAAAGTGTGGTATACCCACACAATGGAATTTTACCCAGCCATAAAAGGAATGAAGTACTGAGACATGCTACAACATAGATAAACCTTGAAAACATTATGCTCAGTGGAAGAAGCCAGTCACAACAGACCACATATTGTATGATTCCATTTATGTGAATAAGTAAATCCATAGGGACAAAAAGTAGATTAGTAGTTGCTGGGGGCTGGGAGTAGGGGGAAGTGAGGGACAAGGGGGTGACTGCTGACGGGTATGGGGTTTCTTTTTGGGGTGATGAGAATGTTCTAAAATTGATTTGGTGGTGGTTGCATGACTCTGTGAACATCCTAAAAACTACTGACTTGTGTACATTAAAAGGGTAAATTATACAGTATGTGAATTATGTCTCAAAAAGTTGTTGGAAAAAAATGTCAAAGACAATCTGTGCAGTTTTGTCACTTTGCAGCTACGTGATCGTGGTCATTACTTACCTCTCTGTGCTCAGTTTCCTCATCTGTAAAATGGTGATAATCGTAGAGTCAACCTCATTGGGCTGCTGCTGTGAGGATGAAGACATATATAGCACATACATACACGTGTGCCTAGCACATAATATGTGTTATATCATTAAATCCATTATTGTTAATACAGTTGAACAACTGCAAGGGTTCTAAAGAACTTGGAACTTTAGGAAGAGAGTGAATGCCTTTTCTGAGAATAACAAGAGGCCACCTGTTGTCATGAAACTACATTCAGTCCACACCAACTTATTGATCTTCCCCTGGCTGCAGCAGCTTAGAGGCATATTTCCGTAGACCCCCAATTGCAAATATCACTTGAGTTATACCCACAAAGCCTGACTCCAAGAGGAGACCTTTCCAGATTCGCTGGCCCGCCGTGATTTTCCTTCTTCCCTCCATGACATATCCCACCACATACTTGACTGGGAAGGACTTGCCTTGTTCCCCATGGGCCCATACACCAATGTGAGGATATGGCTGTGAGATCAATTTCCCAGAGCGTGAGGCCACTTGACTGTGTTTGTACTATTTCTACCCCCTTCTTCCTTTCTTTTTTTTGTGAGGAAGATCAGCCCTGAGCTAACATCCGATGCCAATGTTCCTCTTTTTTTTTTTTTTCACTGAGGAAGACTGGCCCTGGGCTAACATCCGTGCCCATCTTCCTCTACTTTATATGGGACGCCTCCACATCGTGTCTTGACCAGTGGTGCGTCGGTGTGCGCGCGGGATCCGAACCTGCGAACCCCGGGCCGCCACAGGGGAGCACGCACACTTAACCGCTGCTCCACTGGGCCGGCCCTTCCTTTCTAGACTCTCTTAGTAATTGGTAAATTTCTCTTTCATTTTATTATTACTACTCTTAATGTCTGCCAGTCCCAGTAGCACCCAGAGTTTTAAAGGGCACATTCTCCAAGGAATTGCTCCTCATTATAGGAGCGATGGAAATAAAAGAGCAGGGACCTCAAGGGGCGTGTAGAATCTGTGTATGGGCGCTGCCACTCCAACTTGGCCCCTCCTAGTCCTCTGAAGAGACAGGATGGCCATGGGGAGCAAAAAGGGGCCTTGGGCATGAGGTCAGAGGATCTGATTTCAGGTCTGGAGTCAGCCTCTTAAAGGCTGTGTGGTCTTGGCACTGTCTGTGAAGTGGGAGGTGGGCCTGGATGAGCTCCAAGGTCCCTTCCAGCCTTAATACTCATCATCATAAGTAATTGACTAGTGACCATATTCTAAGTGCTGTTCTAGGAACTATATGAATTAATTCATTTACTACTCATGGCTGAACTCTGAGGTATTATCCCCACGTGAAAGATGAGGAAACTGAGGCACAGAAAGATTGAATCCTGGCCCAAGGCCTTATGGCTCATAAGTGGAGGAGCCAGAATTGGAACCTGAGACTAACTAGATAAGCAACGAATGAAGCAGGTCACCAGGCCAGTCTTTCAATCGCTACTTCTTCATTTATGTCTCAGGACTCTTTCCTTTTCTCTAGTCGTCATTTCCCCATCCCCACCTCCTCTTTTTAGGCACTTCTTGGCAACATCTTTTCACTACTTACCTCTTCTTTCTGTCTCCCACATTCCTACCTCCTTATTCCTCTTGTTGCTGATTTCCAACTTGTTTCCCTCACCTCTCAACCCGGCTTGCCTTTCCCTCTCTGGCCAGCGGATCACAGGCTCCCAGCTCTCCCCCAGGCTTCAGTATTTTGGGCAGTCGCTGAGCGGGGGTCAGGATCTCACCCTGGACGGACTGGTGGACCTGGCTGTGGGGGCCCAGGGGCACGTGCTGCTGCTCAGGTGAGACGCTCCCCAGGTGGTCCTAAGTCCACATGGGACACCAGCTTCCCCACTCCCCATCCCATGTTGTCCTCCCGGGACCAAGAGCCTGTCCTCAGCTCAGTGTTCTATCCACAGGACTAGACCTGTGCTCAGGGTGTGGACGAACATCCACATCACACCTGCAGAGATTGCCAGGTCTGTGTTTGAGTGTCAGGAGCAGATGGCCTCTGGCCGGGAACTGGGTGTCGCCAATGTCTGCCTTCGTATTTATGAAACCCCCAAGAACCGGCTGGGTGAGTCCTCTCCTCTCCAGCCCAGGACATCCTCACCTCTGGAGTCCTCCAGCTTAGGACTCCTGTCTCCTGCCTTGCCACTTGCCCACCTGAGGAGTTCCTGGCTCTCTCAACCCTCCCCATCCCTTACTTTCCCCTACAGGTGACCTCAAAAGCTCTGTGACCTTTGACCTGACCCTTGACCCTGGCCGCCTGAGTCCCCGTGCCATCTTCGAGGAGACAAAGACCTGGAATCTGACTCGTGTCCGAGTGCTTGGGCTGAAGCAACACTGTGAGGCTGTGAAGTTGCTCCTCCCGGTGAGGGGACCTCGGAGTCCTGGGGATGGAGGCAATTCTGAGGCTGGCAGTGGGCTGGGCAGGGAAAGAACAGGGTGTGTTCTGGTCCTTGCTGTGGCTCATCCGCAGCACGGTACCTGGCATGCAGGAGGTGCTTAAAACTTGTTAGCTGAATGAGAGAGCGAGTGACTGAATGAATGGATGGGTTGGCTGCAATCGCCAGAAGCTACACAGCTGGATTTCAAGAAAGAGAGTTGCTTCAAAGAACTATGGGGTGGTGGGCAGGGATTCTTTCATCGAGCCGCTCCTCTGAGACAGGCCCCATCCTAGGTGCCAGGGAAACAGCAGTGGACAAAACAGCCTGTGCCCATAGGGAGCTCTGGGGGAAGACCAAAAACAATCAGGTTCCTGGATAATAGATGTCAGGTAGCGATGAATGCTATGAAGAAAGATAAAGCCAGGGAGAGAACAAAGAAGGTGTTGGGAGGCTTCTTGGAGCAGGTGAAGTTTGAGAAGATGCTGAATAGAGTGAGTGAGCCTGTGGGAGGCTGGGGGAAGGGAGTTCAAGGCAGATGACAAGCACAGCAGAGGTTCTGCACGGTGGGATCGTAGCAATGAGCGTTTATAGAGTGCAGGTAGGTATCGTTGTTACCCCATTCCACAGATGAGGAGATGGGACACAGCTAATGAACGTGAGGGTGCTTTCCTTAGTCACCTGCTGTCTTCAATGTCCATCCTCTAGGCCTGTGTGGAGGACTCAGTGACTCCTATCATCTTGCGTCTCAATTTCTCCCTGGTGGGCGAGCCCATCCCTTCCTTCGGAAGCATCCGGCCTATACTGGCTGTGGATGCTCAGAGATACTTCACGGCCTCTGTGAGTCCCCGTGTTGGGATCTTCCAGAGAGGGTGGAGGGTGTGGACTCCAGACCTTAGGGAAAACCCGGCTTTGCCTTCCCTCTCAGCTCCCCTTTGAGAAGAACTGTGGAGCCGACCATGTCTGCCAGGACGACCTTGGCATCTCCTTTGGCTTCTCAGGGTGAGAAGCCACCTTAGACCTCCTTAGATCTGCCCTGGTCCCCCAGCCCCCTCCTGGAACCTAGAGCTCCTGCCCCGGCCCTCACTACCATTTCTATCCTGTGCTCGGAAACCAGACATCCTGTCCCTCGTCTCTCCCCGACCTCCCCGCTCTGTGTTTCATCCCCAGACCATTTCTAGCCCCAGTCACAGAATCCTGCCCTCTATCCCAACACCTAGCTTGAAGACCCTGATTGTGGGGAGTAACCTGGAGCTGAACATGGAAGTGACAGTGAGGAATGATGGCGAGGACTCTTATGGAACCGCAGTCACCTTTTTCTACCCTCCAGGGCTGTCTTATCGACGTGTGGCAGGGGTCCAGGTATTATTCCCTTGGGGGAGGAAGTGGCTGACCACTGGGGATCAGTAGACTCCTGTGTGGGGTTCAAAGCTCAGGCTGGGGCTGCCATCGCTTAGCAGCCTCTCATAAGCCAAGAGGTCTGGGCTGCTCATGGTTGGATGGATGTGGTTGTGCTGTCGGGGACTTACCTGGGTGGGCTCAAGCTGTGTTCAGCTCTAGGCATTGCGTTTTAAGGGCACTGGCTATCAAGAAGGAATACCCAAGAGGCTGTTAATGTGGAGAAAGAGGGCACCCTGCTTTAAATTTCTTTGTATTCCACATCATATCAACATTCCTCTTTTAAAGAAAAACATAGGGCCGGCCCCGTGGCTTAGCGGTTAAGTGCGCGCGCTCTGCTGCTGGCGGCCCGGGTTCGGATCCTGGGCGCGCACCAACGCACTGCTTCTCCGGCCATGCTGAGGCTGCGTCCCACATACAGCAACTAGAAGGATGTGCAGCTATGACATCCAACTATCTACTGGGGCTTTGGGGCAAAAAAAAAAAGGAGGAGGATTGGAGGAACAATAGATGTTAGCTCAGGGCCAGTCTTCCTCAGCAAAAAGAGGAGGATTAGCATGGATGTTAGCTCAGGGCTGATCTTCCTCACAAAAAAAAAAAAAAAGAAAAACATATCTTAGCCTTCAAATATTTTAAAACACCATTCTGTAGGAGTTGAATTTATTGGTTACTCTAGATCAGGGCTTGACGTACTTTTTCTATAAAGGGCTAGATAGTAAATATTTCACTTGTGTGGGCCGTGCAGGGTCCGTCGCATCTACTCAACTCTCCTGTTGTAGGGCGAATGCAGCCATTGACAACATGTATATGAATGAGCATGGCTGTGTTCCAATAAAACTTTATTTATAAAAATTGGTGGTGGGCTGTTGTTTGGCAATCCCTGTTCTAGAAGACAGAACTAGGACTGCCCGGTGTCAAAGAGAAACAGAGATTTAACAAAGTTTTATTATGAAAAATGTTAAACACTTGCAAAAGTAGAGAGTAATTCAACAAACCTCCCCAGAACTTATCACCCAGATTCAACAATTAGCAACATTTTGCCACATTTGTTTCATCTGTTTTTTTTTTTTCCCCCTTTGCTGAAGTATTTTAAAACAAATCCTATGGGGCCGGCCTAGTGGCGCAAGCGGTTAAGTGCGCGCGCTCCGCTGTGGCAGCCTGGGGTTCGCCGGTTCGGATCCCGGGTGCGCACAGACGCACTGCTTGGCAAGCCATGCTGTGGTGGCATCCCATATAAAGTGGAGGAAGATGGGCATGGATGTTAGCTCAGGGCCAGTCTTCCTCAGCAAAAAAAGAGGAGGATTGGCAGATGTTAGCACAGGGCTGCTCTTTCTCACACACAAAAAAAACAAAAACAAATCCTAGACCTCGTGCCATTGTGCTCCTCCCTATTTTGCTAGATAGTTCTGGATAGTGGGGATATCTTATATGACCCCAATGCCATTATCACACCCAATGAAATGAATGATTCCTTCGTATGGGGACTATAATCAAATTTCCTTAATTGTCTCAAAAATATCTTTTTACATCTGGTTTATTTGAATCAGCATATAAACTAGGTCCACATGTTACATTTGGTTGGTTGGTCTCCTATGTCTCTCTTAGGCTAGTATTCCCAATGAAGACACATTTTGATTAGTCTGAAGGAATGCACTGGGAATGGCAAGCTCCAGAGGCGTGAGGGGTGAGCGCCCTGTCATTGAAAGTACTTCCAGACATATCAGCCAAATGCAACGTGTGGACCTTCGTTGGATATTGATCTAAAAATGAGCTATAAAATAACATTTTTGGAGACAATCTAGGAAGACTGAACATGACCTGGATATTAGCTGATATTTAGGAGTTGTTAGTTTTGTTGGGTGTGATTTGTTGAGTCTTGTGGTTATGGTAAAAAATACCCTTATCTGTTGTTGGTATACATTGAAATATTTCTGGGTGAAACAATATGATATTCGGAATGTGTTTTAAATTATTCAGAAAAAAAAGTGGAGAGCAGCTGAATGAAACAAGAGTAGGCAAATGTTGATAATTTAAGCTGAGCGATGGGTACATGGGGGTTGATTTATCTAGTCTCTCTACTTTTGAGTGTGTTTGAAATTTTCCATAAAAAATTCTTTTAAAAAATAATAAATAAAAAAGGGGGAAACTCTAATAAATCTGGGATTTCTACATTAGGAGGAAGTTTGACCAGGTAGTGTCCAAGGATTTTGTAAAACATAACCTTAAAATAGATTCCAGGAAACTCTCACTACTTCATGGAGTCTCTTTGGAACACTAACAGATGCTCACCTGTCTTTTTTCAACTGTCCTTGCCTAGAGCCAGCTGCAGCCACACTCCCCACGCCTAACCTGTGACAGTCCCCCATCCAGGGGCCAGGGCACTCAGAGCACTCGCTGCAGCATCAACTACCTTGTCTTCCGCCAGGGCGCCCAGGTCAGCCTTGCTTCTGCCCACCCCCACTCCTCTGCTCCTACCCTGTCTCAATCCTTGGTGACCTCCCCCCTGTTCCTGCCTCTTTCTCAGATCACCTTCATGGTCACCTTTGACGTCTCCTCCAAGGCCATGCTAGGAGATCGGCTTCTTCTGACAGCCAATGTGAGCAGGTGAGCTGGGCCAGGCCTGAGGCAGCGCCCCTTCACGCCCAGCCTCCTCCTCTGGAGCACTTGTCAACCGAGATCCTTCTGTTTCTTCAGTGATAATAACACCCCCAGGACCAGCAAGACCACCTTCCAGCTGGAGCTCCCGGTGAAGTACGCTGTCTACACCGTGATCAGCAGGTGCCAAACCACGACCTCAAAAGCGTTCTTCTCCATCACTCTGGTGGGGCTGGGGGAGATTCTCATTCCTGGCAGCAGCTAAACATCTGGGATATTTAGGTTTCATTGCCACCCTTTCAATCAATAGATGATACTGCTAGCTGTACTTACTCATCAATCATCTAGTGTTTATTGCAGACTAGCTATGATAATAATAATTGTGATATTATTATCATACTTCCTACATTTAATAGAGGCTATAGTTCTCAGAAGGCTTTCTCAAAAGCCCAATATTGTCCTACATTCCCTAAGAGATATGAGACATGTCCCTGTCTTCAAGGTTCCTACAGCCATAGCGGGGAGCAAGGTTACCACGATCCAAGGCAGAATCTCACCAAGGGCCTGGCTGTGCTTCTGCACCCCGAAGCTGTGTGAGTTTCCCAGGAGGCTAGGGCCTCCTGTCAAAGGAGCCTCAGCTAAGGGTTAAAGGGTCCACGGCATTTGACTTGGCCCTTGGCATTTGGGCAGTACAATTCTTCATTGCTAGGAGTAGATTTACACCCTACAGGGCTTTTAGAACCACTACTCCTCCTTTTCCCAGTCCCCTTTGGGAAGGATAGGGAGAAATGACCTGCCTGCTGCAGAGGCTGGATATCAGGGAGAAGCTGGATGAAAGGAAAATGCCCTATAATGCTGCCCAAGGAGGGATAGGCGAGGTGTTTGAAACCAAGGAGTCAAGTCAAGTGTTTGAGCAGATGCCTTCCTTCAACAAATACCTTCCTCGCATTTGCTATGTTCCAGACGCAATGCTGTGGTTGTTTTCCATACATTCATTTGATATTCAGCAAAGATTTATTGAGCTTCTATTATGTGTAATCAAAACCGGATGTAAACCCTTGCCCTTGTGGGATGTGTGCATTTGTGAGGTGTAACAGGCCCATGTGGCTTAGCCTGCGTACATTCCTCTGCTAGTTCGGCCCACGTGACTCACTGGATGTCTTCCTCCTGCCTAGAGTTTCACATGCTCATTCACATCTTCATATTGTGGGCTCTCGGCAGCCCAGCCAGGTGCATGCTCTGAGCTTGCTTGCTGGAGTGTGCACTGGGATTAGCACACTTCCTTGCAGGGCACTCACAGGCAGGGCACACCACATCTAGTCGTGTGTGGCCCTACAGCATAGCTGTACTCTGCAGATGTAACCCTGTGGGTGGGGGCACTCAGAAGGTCCCCCAGGATGAGGCTGGGGCACTTTTGGGGAGTCCCGCACAGAAGAAGGATGAGACTTCAGAGTAGGAGTGGTGGTCTAGAATTTGGACTGTGCAGGCAATGGACAGGTACCCAAGGAGAGGAGCAGGGAGGGGCAGAAGTGAGACCAGCTGCTCGTGTGAGGGGCCAGGCTGGCCACTGAGTCTCCAGGCATGGGCCTAGGCAGGCCTCAGAAGGCATTGTTACACTGAAACCCAGTGAAGAATCTGCTGTTGGGCCCTCCTTCACCTCCAAGCCCCACCCCAGAAAAGCCAAAGAAACAGGAGAGAAGGGCCCCAGGGAAGGCCTGTGAAACACCAGACAGGGGCAGTGTCCAGTAGACATTTGTCAACAGCATCAGCCTGAGTCTTCCTAAATCTTTGTTGTGTCCTACATGCCCATCCAGCATCCTCCATGCCTGTGAAGGGCTGAAAGGAAAACTGAGGCACAGAGAGGGCAGGCCCTGGCCCCTGCTCCCCTAGTGAGTCAGTGGCATAGCTCTCAGTCCCTTTCACTCCACCCTCTGCACAGCCCCCTTGGCACTTTCCTCTGTTGGCACCTTCTGCCAGCACCTTGCACCTAGCTGGAAGCGTAGCCCTGGTCCCTACACCCTCTCATTACCCCAAGTTAGCCACAGACCTCATTCTAGGCCACTCCAAAGCCCCAGTGACCCCCGTCTTGTCATGCTCCCAGCCAGAGCCTCTTCAGGAGGCCCCCATAGAACTTCAAATCTACCCATGCCTCTTCTCTCCCCAGCCATGAACAATCCACCAAGTACCTCAACTTCTCAGCCTCAGAGGAGAAGGAAAGCAGCAGGGTCCAGCATAGATACCAGGCAAGTGATGGTGACTCAGGAACGTGGGCTGGGGCAGGGGCCCAGGAGCCAGAGATTGGCGGGGGGGGAATGTGGGGTTTGGCATGGTCTTTGCCCTCACTGCCCTCTGTGCAGGTAAACAACCTGGGACAAAGGGACCTGCCTGTCAGCATCAACTTCTTGGTGCCTGTGGAGCTGAACCGAGTGCCCGTGTGGACAGAGGTGGAGGTCTCCCACCCCCAGGTACTCAAGGACTGTGTATGGCTCCTCCACTAATACCCTTTACCTGGATTCCCTGTCCCTCATGAATCCCTGACGGCCCCCCTGAGGTGCTTGCTCTCTGTCTTTTCCTAGAACCCATCCATTCAGTGCCCTTGGGAGAAAATAGCGCCCACAGAGTCTGATTTCCTGACCCACATTCAGAAGAATCTTGTGCTGGTGAGGAGAGCTCTGCGCTGTCCCCCACTTTAAGCCAGACATCAGAGGAATTTAATTCAGGAATCCCTGTTACGTTCAGATGGCCATCTGCTGAACGTCCCTCCTGAATTCTGATGTGGCTGCTCCCCTCAAATCAGACAGTTTAATGCTGTCTTCCACCTTCAAACCCATCTTTCTCTGGCCTGGTGCTACTTCTCTCTCCCTAGAACTGCTCCATTGCTGACTGCCTGAGCTTCCGCTGTGACATCCCCTCCTTCGGCATCCAGGAGGAACTTGACTTCATCCTGAAGGGCAACCTCAGCTTCGGCTGGGTCAAACAGGTGTGTAGGTCTAACAGCAGAGTCCCTTCCCTGGGTTCAGGTGGTAGTTGATGTGTCTGTGCTCATCCTCAAGCCAGGACATTTCTCAAACTCTGAGCCTTCCCAGAGCTAGTTCCCCAGCTCTCCCCCTCTCTTTTGCAGACATTGCAGAAGAAGCTGTTGGTCGTGAGTGTGGCTGAAATCACATTCGACAGATCTGTGTATTCCCAGCTTCCAGGACAGGAGGCATTTTTGAGAGCCCAGGTAGTGGTCGTGTGGTAGGCAGTGATCAGGCTGGTAAGAGGGCTCCTGCTGCTAAATCTGTGATGCTGGGTGGGAGGCTTGCAAGCCTGGAGGGAGGGCTTGTCCCTAAACCCATGAATGCTTCTGTATCTCACCCCTTGGAGCAGGGCCTGGGGAAGGAGGAGTGGGAGTTAAAGACTGGGGAACCTGGGAAGAGACTGAGACAGCAAGAGGCCTGATAATTTCTGGTGGGTCACCTTCACTCCAGATGGGGATGACGCTGGAGAAGTATGAGGTCCACAACCCCATCCCCCTCCTTGTGGGCAGCTCTGTGGGAGGACTGCTGCTTCTGGCTCTCATTACAGCTGTACTGTACAAGGTGAGTGTTTCATCCCACTCTTGACACCAACAGCATTTGATTCCACTCTTTCTGCAGTGTAAGAAAGAGCTTACCTTGGAGACAGATGCACATTCTTGCCAAGTCACTTCATTTGAGAGATCCCTTCCCACCTATGACATCACCAGTCCCCAGCTGTCCCCCGTGTTTGTGGCTTCCTATCTGATTCTCAGGACTCCTCTAATTTCTCTCCCTTTCTTTTCCACTCTTCTCTGTCTCTCTACATTTCCCTTGACAGCAGATTATAACATAAAAGCACAGCCCTGGATTTGATGTTGACACCACCGCTGCTTCTTTCTGTGACTGTAGGCAAGTGCCTTGTCTACTCTGGGTCTTGATTTCTCATTCTGAAGGTGATCTACCCAGCTCACAGAATTGTGGTAAAGTCTAAATGACACAATGTGTATAAAATTCCTAGTGCAGTGCCTGAACATAATAGGAGTTCCAGAAATGGTGATCCCTCTCCCTCCCACAGTCATCTCTTTTCCTCTTTCCACTGGACTTCCTGATTTTCTCCTCTTTCCTTCCCCACAGGTTGGCTTCTTCAAACGTCAGTACAAGGAAATTATGGAGGAAGCAAATGGACAGACTGTCCCAGAAAATGGGACATCAGACCCCCAAGTTGCGCAATAAGAAACTACCTCCTATTCTCCTTTGGATCTACTCTCTGAGAGGTTTCCTGGCCCTCTTACTCTCACCTAAGACAAGCCTGCGGGGGAAGAAATGTTCCATTAAAGGAGGCTGGGATCAGGCTGCTTTCTCCCTTTGGGAGGATTCAGCATGTTTGCATAAAGTGTCTTGCCTGGGAAAGGCCATTTGTCTTGTAAAGTCTCCAGTTGGAAACCCTAGGACAGGATCCCTGCTATGCCTCCTGGAAGACTTGACTTGGAATTTCTTCCTAGAAATATGTTGACAATAGCCTCAGGCCCTGGTCTCTCTTCCCCCACTAGCCACCAGTGATCTTTCTAAAATACAGTCCTGAACAAGCCACATATCCTCATCCATTTTCAGTGGCTCTCTATTACTCACAGGATAACATCTGAACTCTCTAGCTTGATGTTAGGAATCCAATTCCATTTCTAGAAGGTAGGCTTCAATGCACACACCGTGAGTTGCTCTGTGCCTCCCTGTCATCCCCATTTCTAGTAAAATACTGTCAGTATTAGGTCTTAGCTTCATCTTGGGAATCTCAGTCCATATTTCCCAAACGGAATTGAGAGTGAAATGTCTGCACATTGGAATTTGTAACCTTGGCTTCTAGCATTGGTCAGCATTGCTGGCTAGGAGGGAGGAGTGGAACCCCAGGAAGGGCACTGCCCCAGTGCGACTTTGGCTCAACCAGCTCCAGGAACTTTCAGAGATCAAGAGGCCCAGGTCACTTCCATTTTTTGAGGTTCCAAATATAGTAAGTGAAGAAATGCCAGAACATTATTATAAAAATTGTGTATTTTGAATGTTTTAAAATTAATAAATTAACATATTGCACAAAAAAGATGTATGTACTTTTATTGGGAAATATGTTAAAGGTCTAAAATTAAGGCGTTTTATGGATGTGAGTCCTGTACAATGACACTCATGGTGTCCCCTAATCATGGTGGACCCTGAACATCCCTTTATTTGGGGGTAAACTGACCTTAATCTACTCACTCCATTCTCAGGGCTTTCACTGATGGAAGTTGATGGGGCTGTGGGTGGGGGACAAGGAGAAGGGGCAGCTCTCAGTGGCTGTTCTCTCAGCTGGAAAGGTCATTGCAGTGAACCAATACACAGATGTTTCTTACAAATCCTGGGATGTGGTGAAGAGGACATTATTTGCGTATGGTTATCGACTGAAGGGCACTTCGAAGTCCTAGATCAGGGACCTGCCGCTCCCAATAAGCTCATTCTTGCTGTTATGCCACTCATCTCAGCATAAAGCTCAAAATGGTGTCTGGCACTGAGCTGAGAACCAATACATAGCAGACCATTCCCTTCCCTGGAGAGATCCCGCTGCTGCTGCCACCACCGTGATGCTCAGGCCACGTTGATGTTTTAGTTAGAAAAACAGAAGGGGGAGGCAGTTGACCCTGTGATGTGAGGGGAAGCTGGAAAGTGGCCCTTCTCCTCCACCCCAAAATATCTCCCCCATCCACCATCATAGGGTCCAAAATGCCTTTGGATTTTGAAGCTTTGGAGTCTCCAGAAAAACCAATTATCACGCAATAGCCACAAGTAGGGCTTCAGATTAGACTTTATGAGAATCCATCTTTACAGTGTTGTTTCTTTTTTTTTTGTGAGGGAGATCAGCCCTGAGCTAACATCCGTGCTAATCCTCCTCTTTTTGCTGTGGAAGACCGGCTCTGAGCTAATATCTATTGCCAATCCTCCTCCTTTTTTTCCCCCAAAGCCCTAGTAGATAGTTGTATGTCATAGTTGCACATCCTTCTAGTTGCTGTATGTGGGACGTGGCCTCAGCATGGCCGGAGAAGCGGTGCGTTGGTGCACGCCCGGGATCCGAACCTGGGCTGCCAGTAGTGGAGCGCACGCAATTAACTGCTAAGCCACTGGGCCGGCCCTACAGTGTTGTTTCTTAAAATGTGTTCTATGAACCACTGGTGGTCTCTGTTGGTCTCCTAAGTGCTAAGTTTTAGAGAAAGAAAGCAAGAAACACTTTTAAACCCATAGATCTCACACATTTGAAACTGGTGACTTTCACAGATATCCTGCTATAACCTTAATAATTGTGTTTTTAAAGTTGTCTATGGACTCCAAGGAGTGCAGTGGGCTCTTGTCTGACATGCAGGCAAGAGGTGCTGTTTTCACACAATTTTCCTTTGTGAGTTATTGCTTAACATTCATTATATTTGCATTTTTCAGGGTTGCTTTTGTGTTGTATTATATCCCCAAATAACAAAAATAGATCAGTGGCTCAAAAATTATTCATCGAAGCATGAAAGTTATGATTAAAAAAATAAAACATAATTGCTCCAACTAGAATAATGTCATCAAAATTAAAACTGAATGAGATTTCCATGCACATTTAATATAGGGATGTAGGAATGCTGGGGTGAGTGATTGTGAGCCAAAAAATTAAAATATACCTAGAAAATATTATACCATCTGAAAACAGGTGGTGTGCAGCTATCTGCACAGGTTGGGTCAGCTATCTATTTGTTGCTAGGCTGTTGTCCATTATGAAACTTTGTCAAATAGTGGCATAAGCTATCAAAGCTTTTGTGCCATTTTCAAACAGAGCATTATGACCTCTTCACATAGGGCAACAGAGATCTTGTAGAACAACTGCAACATATCATTTTCCCATCTTAAGTCAATTAATTTTGTCGTTAAATACAGAGAAGACAGCAAAACTACAGTGGCATAAATCAAAGTTGCTCTTATAGCAAAAGCAGGTACGAGTCATATAATTGCCAAGAAGCTTATAAAACCAGCAGTGAGGTTAACGTCCGTATTAGAAGGTTGCTTATGGCTGCAAGTAACAGGAGACAATCAAACTGCATAAGGAGGTACAAAAGGCCTTCACACAAGAGGTCCAGATACAGTCGTTAGTTAATTCAGTGACTCAACAATGACATTAAGATGCGGCCATCATTGCGATGCTTTGTCCTTAGACTATCCCCTCATCGTTGCAAGATGGCTGCCATAGCGCCAGGCATTTTGTCCTCAGATAACAGTGCCCAAAGGCAAGAAGTGCAGTTCATTGGAGGAGGTCATTGAGAGAGTGTGACCACCAGCTGACCTGAGAGCTGGACCTGGGCAATCAGATGCTCCTCAACCCCTCCCCTGTCCTTGGAATGTATGCTCTGCCCACCGTTCCCACAATAGGAGCCATTTTCAAGGACGCAGCCTTGAGGGGAATGTGTTGTTAAGACCATCTGGACTGAACACCTGACTGAACCCAGTTAAGGCCTCTATATAAACTTTTAAGATTATGGCAGGTGGGCACAGAGATCTATTGTCTTGTGGCCATCCAAGACAAGCCTCGTATGTAACTTCCTTGCTTATTAAAGCTGCCACCTACCAATCTGGAGTGGTCTGCCTCTTTCTTCAGTCTCTTCTTGCCCTCTGTGTATGGTGGCCAGTTTTGAATTTCACCCTAGGGAGCTCCCAAGGTTGCAAATTAACAACTGGTGAGCCAGCCAGAAGACCAAAGAAATGGGCCTTGGGAAAGAGGCATCTGTGGGGGAAATCTCGAGTTGGCCATAGACCTCTGTGTGAGGAGGGGTGGCCCATGTGTTAGATGCTTGGGGACCACCATGTGAGTACAGGGACGCCCTGAAAACGCTGGCTGGTTTGATTCACTTGTTTGAGGAACTGCACAGAGTGCCTGGAGGCAAAGAAGGGAAATGAATGGCTGTTGTAGTGGACTGGCCTCTACTGTGGGCAGTTTGGCTGGCGCAACCAGAGGCTAAAGCTTGAGTTAGAAAGTTGGAAGAAGACTGAGGTTAGAAAAGGATGCACTGCTACAGAACCAGGTTCATTTTGCGCGCCACATGATTATGTCAATCACCCTGACAATGAGTTTGCAAAGAGAAAGTATTTAATCACAAGGCGGCCAAGCGAGGAGGTGGGAGAATCTGCCTCCTGAAAAAGGGGGCCTAAGGGATATTCACGGGATAAGGGGGTGGGGTGGTCTGAAGTGTGAGAACAGATGATTGGAGGTAAGGAGGCGTGAGGTAATTGATGCTCTGCGCAAGTGTAGCCAAGCTTCATGCCTCTTCATATAAAGCATGTTCACAAAATGACAGCAGCCTCATCATTTCAGGGAGGAGTTTTAGCTCCTTGACCTCAAAAACATCATTTGTCAAGCATTTGCGCAGGCCCGGTTGATGGCTTGGTGGTCTCTACTGGCCTGAACTAGACAAGGAGTCCTAATTCCTGAAAAACAGCTCAAACATCCATTACCATGATGACCCAGGCATCAAGGAGACGTTATTTAGAGGAATCTAGTGGGAGTCTGATAGTGTATTGCCTAAGCAGCACAGTTAACAATGGGTGGGTGAACAACTAAAAGCTATAATTAGTAATTGCAAAAAAACTTTAGCTACTAGCTGCTAACTGTTTAGCACTGTCAGTGGCTAACTGTTTCCCAGTTTCAGTGGGGTGGTCCACTACTGTGCTAGCTTTGGGGCTGGCAGACAAGGTGGGAGAGCAGGATAATAAGTTGGAGTCCTTAGCGTGCCGCTTTGCAAAGCTGGGGTGGTGCTAGCTGCCGCAGAGTAAGGTCCGAGTGCTTGTGATAAAGCCTGATTGAGATGCTAAAGAGGTAAAATCCCTGGGAAAGTGAAGAGAGTGAAGAGGAGGATGTTGTGGTTATTGACAGTAAAACGCAGGAAACGCCATGTGCCATCTGACACCTAGTACGGAGAAAAGCGAAAGCATAGCAACAACGACCTCAGCCAGCAGGGCAGCCCCTGATCCGGGAAGGATTCATGATGAGAAAATATATGCCCGCTGAGCTTATTGATATAGCTGCCAAGTTCCAGCAAAAGGCCAGGGGAAGTACCCAGACAAGGTTAGTGAGGCTATGGGATATGGGGGAGGGGGGCGTGGTGGGGGAGAGCAATGGCATTTCTCTTAGAGGGCAGGAGGCAGAGAAAATGAGCAACATAACCACACACCCTGCCCTCTGGTAGTGCCTGCATGGTGCTTGGGGGATTCAAGGTACTTGTTCCCTTATAGATTGGATTATTCTAGCCTGCAGGAAAGCTTGGCCCAATGAGGGGGATCTCCCTGAGCATATGGCACCCTGGAAATCTATAAAGGAGGTACAATGAATCCTTAGGGAGTTCAGAATGAGACAGGCCATCTACATCCCTGTCTTTGAAGGCTCTGGTCAGGCCACATTCACTGCAGGAATGAAAGCCAAGATACCGTAGTCCACCCCCTGCACCTGGTATGGAACGCTGATATCCATGCGGAGCCCAGCCATTGGACAAAACATTTATGATGTTGGGTAATCTATAGCTGATTATGGGAGACTGACAAATTCCAGGAATGGTACAAACCGTGGGAAAGACTCAAGATAGACAGAGAGCTAGAAAAGCCAAAAAGCTATCCCAATCAGCTGTAAAGGGTCTGGTGAAAGTAACCCGGAAGCAAATGTGGTTTGACTTCATTGTTGTGGGACTCCACCTGAAAAGGTAGACCACAACCCAACACTGTGTTGGTCAGCCTGTGGAGAGCCTTAAAACCTGAACAACAGTTCAGATCTGCCCCACCTGCCCCTACCCTCCCTGATGCCCCACTTGCTCCAGCAGAGGCCTCAGGGATACAGTACTCTTTGGGGTGGGTGCCTATCATGCTCCGGGTATAGGATGCAGGCCAAGATTGCCTTCGGGTGAGGGCCATTGGAGACTATCGGAGGCCTCATGTTGAGCTCACTATTCACTGATCCTCCAGAAGTAAACCAAAGATGATGGCTCTGGTTGACACCAGAGCCGAATGTTCTCTAATACATGGTAACCCTCAGAAGTTTTCTGGCCCCCTCAGTGCCATCGATGGTTACAGAGGGCAAACAGTTATGGTCAGGAAGATCCCTTTGACACTGCAAATTATGTGTTCTCCCCCATGAGAATATGAGGTTTGTGTCTCTCCAATACCAGAGAACATATTGGGCATTGATATCCTACAAGGTCAAACTCTGCAAACTTCTATTGGTGAATTCCACCCCCAGGTTAGAGTAATCAAACCAGTGCTGAGGGGAAACACCAACTGGGAACCAGTAAGCCTGCCGCCCTTGTGAAGGCGGTAACTGTCAAACAATATAAATTGCCTGGAGGGGGCATAAGGAAATAAGAGAATCTATCCAAGAATCACACTGGGTGAATATTGTATGCCCTGCCCATAGTGCTTTCAATAGCCCAATACGGCCAGTAAAAAAGCCAGATGGTTCACGGCAAATGACTGGACTACCGAGAATTGAACAAAGCCATCCCCCAGCCAAGCGGCTATGCCCAACGTTGCCACCATCTTAGATACCTTGGTCATGGTCCTAGGAGTGTACCATGCTGTGCAAGACTTAGCAAATGCTTTTTGCAGTATACCCCTGGCTGCTGAGTCATAAGATCAATTTGCCTTCATGTGGAAGTGGCAACAGTGGACTTTTCGAATGCTTCCCCAAGCTTACCTGCACAGCCCCACAATAAATCATGGGATGGTAGCCCAAGATCTGTCCATGTTCTTCCCCACCTCGGTAAAATGGGCCCATTACATTGACAATATAATGTTAACATGCGAAGACTTGCCTTTGCTGCAGAATACTCTGCAGTCTTTGCTGGAACATCTGTGAGGAAGAGGATAGGTGGTGAACCCACAGAAAATTCAAGGCCCAGGAACTGCCACAAAGTTTTTGGAAATTGTATGGTCACGTAAGACACACATTGTCCCAGAAACTGTGATTGACAAGAGGCAAGCCTATCCAACCCCTAAGAATGTAAAAGAGAGACAAGCCTTTATAGGGATTTTTGGGTTTTGAAGGACTTTTGTTCCCCACCTGGCACAGTGCCTCCGTCCGTTATACTGCCTGGTGAAGAAAGGGCATGTGTGAGATTGGGTATCAAAACAACAGTTGCCTTTGAAAAAGCAAAAAATACTAGCGAAGCAGATTAAAGCTCTGATGTCTGTGACTCAGGAAGGCATGGGTTGGGTGCTGTGGCAGAGATAACAGAAGGAGAGAGTACCCCTAGGATTTTGGTCCCAGCTCTGGAAAGGGGCAAAACCCAATATACCTCCATAGAGCAACAGCTCCTAGCAGTGTACACAGTGCTCCTCCAGGTAGAGCCTCTCATGAAGGAACAGAATACCGTGGTAAGAACTTCCCTTCCTATTAAGGGGTGCCTCATACTCCCATGTTGACTAAGTGCCATGCTTATTTGCAGCGGAGGAGCACCCTGTTCACTAACCCACTGTCTCTAGAAATGCGGGTGCTACTAGGCCCTGTAGAGAGGGATTGGGAGACATTCCCACTGATACCTGGTATACAGATGGGTCTAGTCGGGGCAACCTGTCCACCTGGACTGCAGTCGCTATTCAGCCCAACACTGACACCACCTGGATGAAAACAAGGACAAATTGTAGCAGCCAGTGGGCAGAACTCAGAGCGGTTTGGCTGGTGACCCCTCATAAGCCCTGGTCGTTAACCCTTTGCACTGACGGTTGGGCTGTTCTAAAGGGATTAACCCTATGGTTTGGACAATGGGAAGCCAAGGGGTAGATGATCATGAATAAGCCTTTGTGGAGTCAGGATACGTGGAAAGGTTTGGGTTCACCTGCAAGGTCCTGAGGCAGTCCTCACTGTCTTCCACATCCCAGCTCATACGGCACTGATGCCCCCAGGCAATAGGGGAGCTGATGCCCTACCTTGGGTACAAGCCCTAGCAACTGACCCTTCAGTAGATACAGCAGATTGGGTGCATAGAGAACCGCCACTGTAGCACCTGGTGGGATGGAGTATTGCCAAGGATGCCAGATTGCCCTTGAAATACAGTGACTTGGTTAACGCAGTAACAGCATGTTCTGTGTGTTCTAAACAACACCTAAGGCAACTGCCAAAGGAGTCTGGGGCTATCCACTGGAGCTCCCAATTGATGAGTGATTGGCAAATTGATTACATTGGCCCCCTTCCTCCTAGTGAGTGTTCTAAACATGCCTTGGTTTGTGTGGACACTGCATCCAGCTTAACTCAAGCTTTCCCCTGTTGCCATGCAAACCAGGCTGCCACAATTAGGGGATTAGAGATGCTGAGTACCATGTATGGATACCCTCATTGAATAGACAGTGATCAGGGGTCACATTTCAAAGGTTATGATGTGCAAGACTGGGCAAAAGAAAATGACATTGAGTGGAGATTCCATCTCCCCTATAACCCATAAATAGCAAGATTGGTAGAAAGAAAGAGTGGAATATTAAAGCAGCAGATTAAACCAAGTGAACTAAAGCACTGTCCCAGGCTTCAATACATTTGAATGACCAACCAGCAGGGCCCGTTGCCCCATATGCCAGACTGGGGACCCCTGCTGAGACACCCAATGCCATAAAGGTATGGAAGTCACAGGAAGAAACCATTGCCTTGACTCTCACTGTGGATCAACGTGCTGTGCTGCTGAGAACACCAAGCCCCATCACGCCTGGGTGAGGCATTATCTACTGGAATTGGCAATGGGATGTCCCACTGGGATGGGTGAGTGACTTTGCACCCCTGGGTGAAGGGAAACTACTCAATCTCCCCCGGGGTCCCGTTGTCCTGCTGTAAGACGGACCTGTTGAAACACACTATATCTAGAATGGAACACATACCATTGGAAGAGGGGAGAAGATGGGGGTCCTGGTCTGGCATATCCCGCCTCTAGTCCATCTCCTCACACCTGACAGTGCTGCTTTCCCCAGCCAACATGTGTGGTATGCACAACCAGGTCAAATTCCTAGAGCTGAAACCACATTAATATCTAAGGATAAGGCCACAAGTATAATTGTTATAGAAGGGGAAGATCTTCCCACACAATTTCCTACTAAATATCTATCTTTTTGAACTTAGACCTCTACTGCTCCTGTGGTATGTGGTCACAGGACGGGCACCTGATGGAAATATCTTTCTCCAGTGGGCCCACTTATATGCCCAGAAAAGGAATCAATCCAATCATTGAGTATATGGGCAGCTGCTCCTCTCTAGCTCTTCAGGATTGCCATGATGGGTATCACCACTCCAGGGAGGGGCTTGGAAGGCCCTAAAGCAGTATATTAAAGAAGAACAAGCTAGGACTAGTACTCTTAATTCCACTGATATTACCAATACTGATCCAGAAACCTGGCTTGTAGCAAAAACTATCAGTAACGCTGGGCATGAGTATTTTTTTTCCTGTCAATCAAACTACACAGGCAGCCCATCAAACTGCTAACTGGAAGAGTCCTAAAAACACCACCATTAGAGCCATGGGTGACTATGCTCAGATTTGGGATGAGTTCACGTGGTTTACCCTGAGTTATGAACATGTGAGCACCCTGGCAATTCTATGTTGGGAACAGAAAAATCACTCTAAACAGAATGAACCAATTGCACCAGGGATATGGGATGGATATCACTGGAACTTTGTAGTCATTCTGTCACATGAAAGGATAGCAACTGGTTTGGCACTGATTGATTGCACTGCCCAGGTATTTATTGGGTAGCCCCAAATGGGACCCAATAGTTGTCTGGCACAAATCTTTGGCTGTGGCTTCCACCTGGGTGGTTGGGCCGCTGCATCCTGGGTTTACCCTGGGCACAGGGCAGAATCCACCCCATGGTAACAAAAATTGCCAACCTCCCTCTCCTCAAGGCCAGATGGGCATGTTCTGTTTTCCACTGGTGTGATCATTTGTCCACCATTTTGTTCCCTTCATTGGCCTGGAGGACATCATTGCACACATAGAAGTCCTTACTAAACTCACTCAGCAAGGCTTAGATGATAGCTGACAAAGCCTATCTTTATTGAACATAGAAATGTCTCAAATGAGAAAAGGTGTCCTCCAAAGAAGAGTGACTTTGGGCGTTATTACGGCATCACAAGGAAGCACTCGTGTCATTACCCAAACACATCGCTGAGTGTTCATACCTGATGAGTCTGCTAATATATCATCTTTATTAAATCACATGAAGACATAAGTGAATGCCCTGAGTGATCCAACCCCCAGCTCATGGGACTTAATAAATCAGTGGTTTGGATCATGGGGCTCTTGGTGAAAAAAATTATGACTTATTTTGGGAATCGTTATCTTGATCTGTATTTTCCCTTGCATGTACCTCTTACTTTTGTGGTATCTGCCTCCAGTGCAGCCAGATAGCTGCCAAATGAGTCACCTCCGTGCTGGTGAAACCCCTTGCTGACTGCTTAAGGCACATTGCAGAAGAGGGGGACACGTAAGATCGCAAGAGCTGGTCACAAGGGGTGGAGTGTTGGAGGAGGTCATCAAGAGGATGTGACCACCAGTTGACCCACGAGCTGGACCCAGGTAATAGGAGGCTCTTCACTAACCCTCTCTCCTTGGAATGTGTGTCCTGCCCACTGTTTCCAAAGTGGGAGATGTTTTCAAGGATGTAGCCTTGAGAGAGCAAGGTGTTGTTGAGACCATCTGACGATATACATGAGTAGAACCCAGTTAAGGCATCTATATAAACTTGCAAGATTTTGGTGAGCAGGTGCAGAGAGATTCTACTTGTCTTGCAGCTGTCCGAGACAAGCCTCGTATGTATGTAAATTTCCTTGTTTATTAAACCTGCCACCTACCAATCTGGCAGAGTCTGCCTTTTTTTCTCTCTCTTTGCCCTCCATATACTGGGCCCAGTTTCAAATTTCACCCGGGGGACTCCCAAACTTTGAACCAACACGGTTTCTCTTCATATCTTTATATATCAGGAAGGTAAACCTTTTTCATAGATTCTGATTTCCCCTTAGGTCTCATTGACCGGAACTGAATCAAATTCCATTCCCTGATCACATAGAGCGATGAGAAAGTGAGCATCTGCTTTTTGCAGGCTTAATAGTAGAGGTATCTGCGACAGCCAGGAAGAAGGTGGCAGGGCTAGCGTCTGTTGGGTAGGCTACTCGTAGTGTTTGGCAAACGTTATGCTTGAAGAATAAGCTGTTGGCAAAGTTCCTTTATCAAGGGACAGCTTGGACATTGTGTACACAGTGGAATAGCAATGGCTAACTCCTGTGTGGCAGAGTAAACATGTCACTTTACACTTAGATTCAGTCACTGATGTGGGAAGTCTGAGGCAGCCCTAGGCTCTTTGCAGTGCGTATATGGGGAGAAGTGCTTGATGATTTTTTATTACCGATACTCCAATAACTGAAAAGAAGATTGGTTGTTTGTGTGTAATTAATGTTCATCTTGTGAGTGGCAGAAAAGGGGGTGGGATCATTGCTGATGGAGCACCAGCTTAAAGTGGCTAGTCTACACGCACTTTATTCGCAGAGGTGGGGGGAGTTAACAGTATGCCCTTCCCCCTTGATTCAGTGCTGAAGGAGAGAGAGAATAGTGAATCTGATTAAATCATGGCCACTAGGTATTCATCTTTGCAGTGCCGTATGGAGAAATAGGTAAGCAGGGGATCACTTTCATACTAAAGCAATGTCAGGGAGAAATATGGTCACTTAATTTTTTTTTTTCCTGTGAGGAAGATTGGCCCTGAACTAACATCTGTGCCAATCTTCCTCTATTTTTTGTATGTGGGACGCCGCCACAGCATGGCTTGATGAGTGCTGTGTATGTCCACGTCGGGGATCCGAACCTGCAAACCCTTGGCTGCTGAAGCGGAGCAGGTGAACTTAACCACTACACTACTGGGCTGGCCCCAATTTAATTTTGATTTTTATTTTAAATTGTGGTAAAATACACATAACAGAACATTTCCCAGCTTAACCACTTTTGAGTGTACAGTTCAGTAGTGTCAAGTATGTTCCCATGGTTGTGCAACCATTACCACTGTCCATCTCCAGAACTCTTTCACCTTGCAAAATTGAACCTCTGTACCCATTAAACAGCAACTTCCTATTCCCACCTACCCCAGTCCCTGGAAACCACCATTTTACTTTCTGTCTCTATGAATTTGGCTATTGTTAAGTACCTCACATAAGTGGAATCATAACAGTGTTCGTCTTTTTGTAACTGGCTTATTTTACTTAGCATAGTATCTTCAGGTTTTATCCAGATTGTAGCAGGTGTCAGAATTTCTTCCTTTTTTAATGCCAAATAATATTCCATTCACATTTTATTTATCTATCAATGGACACTTGGGTTACTTACACCTTTCAGCTTTTGTAAATAATACTGCTATGAACATGGGTGTACAAATAACTCTTCGAGATCCTGCTTTCAATACTTTTTGGGTATATACCCAGAAGTGGAATTGCTAGATCACATGGTAATTCTATTTTTAATTATTTGAGGAACCACCATACTGTTTTCCATGGCAACTGCACCATTTTACATTTTTACTAACAGTGCCCATTGGTTCCAATTTCCCACACCCTTGCCAACACTTGTTATTTTCTGTTTTTTTTTTTTTTTTTGTGAGGAGATCAGCCCTGTGCTAACATCTGCCAATCCTCCTCTTTTTTTGCTGAGGAAGACTGGCCCTGGGCTAACATCTGTGCCCATCTTCCTCCACTTTATATGGGACACCGCCACAGCATGGCTTGCCAAGCAGTGCGTCGGTGCGCGCCCGGGATCCGAACCGGGGAACCCCGGGCCACCGCAGCGGAGAGTGTGCACTTAACCGCTTGCACCACCGGGCTGGCTCCTTTATTTTCTGTTTTGTTTTTTACATTTCCCTAGTGATTAGTGATGTTGAGCATCTTCTCATGTGCTTGTTGGCTATTTGTATATCTTTGGATATACATATATTCACGTCCTTTGCCCATTTTTTTTTTTTTTTTGTGAGGAAGACGCCCTGAGCTAACATCCGATGCCAATCCTCCTCTTTTTTTCTGAGGAAGATTGGCCCTGGGCTAACATCGTGCCCATCTTCCTCTACTTTACATGGCACGCTGCCACAGCATGGCCTGACAAGCAGGTTTGAACCTGAGACGTGGCCGCCAAAGCAGAGCGCGCGCATGTTAACTGCTGCACCACCGGGGCGGACCCTAAATATTTCTTATTATAAGTCACAATATCACAGTCCATCTCCTGGATGTGGATCCCTTACAGCAAAACAATCATAAAAGTCAAAAGATACTGGCACATTACTAGAATCCCATTTAGTCACTAATAACTATCCAGTCCATCATCATATGGTATGAAAATGTCTCCCAGGGTGAGGCCACTCAGGTTTGCAGCTTCCGTTCAATCTTGTCGGGTTCCAAAAGCAGTCTCGGCAATACATGGCTTCATCCTCTCAGACATCTGGTATAATCGAGCTGAGAGACAGTGTCATCTCTAGCTCTGAGCCTCTTTCAAGGCGTTAATGTAGTATTGGATCTCCCTCATTACAAACCCATTTATTCATTCTCTTACCCTCAGCTACTATTTTTTCCGTCCTCATTTATATCCCAAATTTTCCCATCTTTGGAAGAGATGAGAGGTTCGGCCACTGTGTTGGTCTAGATCGCAGCAGCAACACTAGTCTAGCAAGCACCTCCCCTCAGTCCACTCCTGTTCACATAGGGTGAGGGGACACAGGTGCAGAACCAGTGGGCTATCTTTAGCACCAGGCAATAGAGCTGCATTCACTGTTAGCCCCAATTTTGCCAGATGGGGTGAAGGCCCATCCTGCCCCATCAGGCCCTTAGGAATTCTGACATAAAGGTTAAAAACACAGTTATAGTTTCTTGCTTAGGAGTCATCCCTGCTTCCAGCCCTTGTAGTTGCAGCCCTGGTCCTGTGACCACTGCATCAAGTAGGGGCGAAAAGGAAAAAAGTTGAGGTGATGCAGGGAAGAGAGAATACCAGCACCTTCTCCCACTCCTCTTCCCCAGATCCATCAGAAAAACAGAGAAATCTATCCAGTGGGGACACTCCTTTAGCCCCACTCATGTTCGTGTTGAGTGTGGGCACACACTCCTGAAGGTGTGTCAGCCAGCCCTTCATGCCTTTATTTCCCCTTTTTAGACAGCCAATGTTTTAATTGCCTGTTCCAATTCTCTATCAGACTAGTACTCTGAGGAGGATCTCTCTCTGCACCATGTTGGACATTATAGGCTATAAAGTGAGTCCCTTGGTCTGAAGAAATGATGGTCGGCCATCCAAATCGCTGCAATATCTTCTGTTCTGGATCTTTCCTAATACTCTGAGCATTTGCATCTACCACCCGGTAAGCAAAGCCCAGTCCCGGGTCAGTGTCTCTTCCTGTTGGGACCCATATGTAGCTCCCGAGGGCTACCAGCATCAGTTTCACTTGCCAGCTATGTCCAGGGCCGTCCCCCAGGGAATCTGCCACATCGCCATCTGCAGGATCTGTCTCTCTCGCTGGCAGACAGAAGAGTTCTTCTTGGCATTTGTGCCTCAGAGGGTGCAAGAGGAGCGTGTCTGATTCAGCCCGTCTCTGCATTGCGGCAGTGCCCCCATGTCCACTCATCTCATGGACCCACGTGGCCATCCCAAGGGAGCACACAAGGATGTCTGCTTGTCCATTCCAGTCACCTTCCAAACCTGGAATGGAGTTCTTCTGATGAGCATCGACATCTCCTACTTTAATGCACCCTCTAATTTCCAAAGGGCCGTTCCCCATACGGGCATCCCTTTAATAGGCCAGGTTTCCACTGACCTCCTGCCAGGCTGTTGGCCATTACTCATGAGTCAGTAAAAACCCAAACATAGGAGCTTTTTACCACTGTTCAATTCTCCCACCACTGCTGGGAAACAGCACGCAATTCAGCCCACCAGGCTGATCTGTTTTTACCTTCTTGGATCAGAGTGGTGGCCTTCCAAACAGAATGTTGTCCATTCAGTGTGGAACTGCCGTCCACCAGCCAAGCAGCTCTTTGTCAGTCAAGAGCTGCTTACAGGGCACTGTCCACGTGACACCAGAATCCAGCAGCTCCTCACACGGTTCCAGAGTCAGTCCTAGGGGAAAAGAGGCTCCCTGCTCACGAGTATCTCCTCCTTGCATTCTCCCTATAACAAGATCCTGTATAACCAATTTCCATTTTGTTGTGGAATTTTTCTGGGCACCACCATCCCCATTAGAGTGTTTCAATTTTCTAGTCTGAAGTTCCAGTAGCCATTGCTGGGAGGTGCTCACAGGCTTTTGCCATAGGCCCCAGCCTGTGCTCCACATAGGGCCATCGCACAGAGAATTTGTCCCTACCAGCACTCCAGCTTCTCTTCCACACTGTGTGGGTCCGGGCAATCTTACTGGTTCCCATTTAGCATGGGCAATCACCATTGCTTGAAGGGTGGATTTACATACCTTCTGTTTTACAGTGTTAGGTAGAGGAAACCTTCCCCAGCGTGATACAATATCCATCCCCATAATACAGTCAGGTAAAACAGATGCAACCACTTCACACAAAGCGTGTTCAAACATACTGTCAACCTACAAAACCAGAAACCCGTTTAAGAGGCAAAGCGTTTACTTGGGATCAAAGAATTGCAATTCGGGGAGCACAGATTCAGATAGAAACCCAAAGAATGTCCTGATTACAGGAGAGGCACTAAGGGTTTTTACAGGAAAAAGAGAGGAAGATGAGGTAAGTTGTATTAGGGAAGAGTTCATTCGTGCTAGATGAGCTAAGGCTAGGTTTCTGGTTCATAGATTGGCTTGAGATTCGGTCATCAGGCAAAAGGCTAGACTTGTTCTTCATTGATTGGTTAGTGATTCAGTCATCAGTAAAGTTCAGTTTCATCAGTTCTTACAAACAGGATATTCTTGTCCTTACTGACTTCTTGGAATGTTGGTGGCTTGGTTCAGTTTGGAAGACAAAGAAAACAAAATGTGCAAGGCAATTCCTCTGAAATGGCTACCCTGGCTCTATTTTAATATGTCTCTACTCATGCCATCTTTCACAATACCAATTCTCCTACAAACTTTTACCTTTTTCTTTTTTTTTTTTGTGAGGAAGATCAGCCCTGAGCTAACATCCGTGCTAATCCTCCTCTTTTTGCTGAGGAAGACCTGCTCTGAGCTAACATCTACTGCCAATCCTCCTCCTTTTTTTCCCCAAAGCCCCAGTAGATAGTTGTATGTCATAGTTGCACATCCTTCTAGTTGCTGTATGTGGGACGCGGCGTCAGCATGGCTGGAGAAGTGGTGCGTCGGTGTGCGCCCGGGATCCGAACCCAGGCTGCCAGTAGCGGAGCCTGTGCACTTAACCTCTAAGCCACAGGGCCGGCCCCCAAACTTTTACCTTACCTCCATCAACTCTTACTTTCCTAACCGTAGCCTCTATTAGGACTTCATCTACAGGTTTTGGTCTTACAATACTGGTAGGGGAATTGTTCCCCAGCCAGACATAATATGCATTCCCATAAAACATTCGGGTAAAGTTGACATAACTTCTTTGCATAATATCTGCTTAAACATTCCAACTTTCATAATCCCATCAACCATTACATTTTTGCATTCTCTCATTCTAACTGTAGCCCGAGTGAGGGCTTCACTGGTGGGTTTTGGTATCACAGTTCATGGGACTCCGGTATCAAGGAGTCCTGGAGACTTCTCTTCCCCACCCCCTGACCATTTTACTCACTCTTGGGCAAAAGGCTTTGGGTCTTCAGGGAGGGGTTGAGCCAAGGGACCCCTGCCCTTTTGCCAATCTTTAACCTGGTTAATCTGCCTAACCATTGCCCAAGCGATTGCTGGTCAGATTTCTCATTGTAAATTCTGCTTTCCGGCTTTTTAAATTTCTCCAAAATCATCTAAAGATTTCCCCCTGCTGGGACGAGTCCCGTGACTCTCCCCTTTCTGTTTCCTCCTTGTTTCCTTCCTATCAATATTTGCTTTATTCACCTTATTTCTTAATAGCCATTTAAAAATTTCCACTTTATTGGGAAGTCCCGTGACTCTCCCCTCAGCCTCTTCCCATTCTCTTGTTAATTAAACTAATGTTTTTATTAGCATCTGTAAGACCCATGAGACAGCTTCCCAAACAGTCCCTCAGTTTCCAACCTTGAGGTAATGTGGGGTGCCCATGTGAAAGGGCCCCCTTAACCACAGCATTTACCATCACCTGGGTAACGGGCATATTTAGCGGGTGAATATCCCGGTCATCATAAAGCCGGTCCCACGTGGCTTGCGTATGAAGCATATCAGCTGCTTTATCTGGCGTATTTCACTTGGCATTTGTAGAAGGAGATGGACAGTCCCAATTCTCAGGGTAAACAGACCTTAATGGTGGCTTTTATCCAGTCCACCAGGCTGGCTATTCCCCTGGGACTAACCTCCTGATATCAGCTCAATACAAAGTTGACATAAGGGAAGCCATATGGTAGAAAAGAAACCATATTGTAACTTTGGATGACCTTTGACTAACTCTGGACTTTATGGCCCCTCCCAGCTGCTGTAAGTTGATAACTTTGTTCTTCTGAGTTCCTTAGGAATGTGCTGACCCCTGGGCAGAGAGTCTATGCTGATAGCCATCATCAATGACAACTGAAAGTTCAGGGTAGAGGGCGTTGTTCCAGTCTCTGATGCATATCAAGTAAAACAAAAAGACTGCCAGGAACTAAGACCAGATGGATGCCCCCACCCTGAGACCAGCTGCCTTCCCCACCCAGAGACCAGCCTCCTATATAACTGGCCTGTAGTCTTTGCTCTGTAAGACGGCTTTTTTTGGATATCAGTCAGCCATCTTCCCTCTTGCTAGCAAGCTGTAATAAAAAGTCCTTTCTTTCCTACCACCTTGCCTCTTGACTATTGGCATATCTTGCGGTGGGCAGAGGAACCCCCTTGGGCAGTAACAATTTGACGACCCAGATGGGATGTTAAGTCCTGCTCGCTGCCAGCTGACCTCGGACGGGCAACCTGTTGGTAAGTCCCTAGTGGCTGGTGAGGCTCTCTTTGTCTCAGGGAACCGCCCTTCCTGCTTTCCCATACCGACACCTGCTGCCTCCTAATGCTGATTGTGGTAGGAAGAGAAATGGCTACATCTAGTGAGTTGACAGGCTCAATCTGGAATAGGGTAAGTCGCATTGAGGACGCTCGTGAACGTTCTTCCCCTCCATCTGGGGTCCTTCCACTTACAGCAGGGCCATCTGGGGTCCAATAGGACTGTCTGGGAGCTCACTTGGAGTGGGAACAGTTATAGGACTTTATACCCCAAATCTGGGAACTAGTTCGCTGGTGTCTGGTTTTTCTGTGTCTGTGTCCGTGTCTGTGTCAGTAAATAGCTTAAAATTGGCTGTTTGAGGACTGAGTTTCTGGGTGATCGTAACAAACTCTCTACAAATTACCTTGTTTTTTATGGCCACCGTGGGAAAATTCCCCTAAAATGGAGATAACTGTAAACAGCTGGCAAGATAACCTGGGATAATTTAAAGTTAGAGTGGCCAGTTTGGGCTCCTTTTGAACTTTGGAATCGAGAAAGATTATTTCCAAAGAAAATCGAAAAAATTATTTTTTAAATAATTTTATTTATTTATTTATTTTTTCCCCCAAAGCCCCAGTAGATAGTTGTATGTCATAGCTGCACATCCTTCTAGTTGCTGTATGTGGGACGCGGCGTCAGCACGGCCGGAGAAGCGGTGCGTTGGTGCACCCCCGGGATCCGAACCCGGGCCGCCAGCAGCGGAGCACGCGCACTTGACCGCTAAGCCACAGGGCCCGTCCCGAAAGAAATCTTTAAAGAGTCAAAGGCTCCACCCCTGGGAGCTCTCCTCTGGTTTCCAGGCCTGATCACCCCGGTGACACCAAGAGAGGGTCCTCTCTTGCTGGTTCTGGTTTCTGGTCTCTATTAATCTGTTTGGGCACCTGGAGTGATTCCAGGTTGGCCCGTGGGTCATTTGACTGACAAGGCTGCAGCTTCTGGTTTTGGAGAGTCCACGCTCCACCCCTGGGAGCTCTCCTCTGGCTTCTGGTTTCAGAGAGTCCATGCTCCACCCCTGGGTACTCTTCTCTGGTTTTAGGGCACCTGGAGTGATTCCAGGTTGGCTCTGGGTCATTTGACTGAAATCTGGAACCCTGTTTTGTCTCCTGTCAAGAACCTGTTGAGCAATTTTTGGCACCTACTGAGTCAGTTATGGGGACAGGAGACCTGTAGTTTATTCTGTAAACTGTCCTGCCAGGGTTGTGTGCCCCGGCATGGGAACTGTTGTTTGTGTGACCCTTATCTTGATAATCCTTGGGAAGAGGCCATGAGGGAGAGACCTTATCCCCTCTTTCCCTTCTTTGTCTCATTCGTCACCTCCTCTGTTGTCACCAAGTAGAGGTTAAGTTCAGGCTGGACCCGAGCAGAACCTGGACCTTCTGTAAAATCAAAAACTTGAAAACCTTTGCCAGGGACATAACTCTCAACCCCAGCGTTGAGAGCCCTGGCCCCCAGCCTGCTCCGGGCTTTTGCTTCTTGCCTCCCTGGCTTGCCTTGTGCTGGCTCAGGGACTAAGTGCCCGGGCTGAGTGGGACTTGACTAAATCTTATAGCTATATTGATGCCTGCAGTGGGGCTCTGCACCCTTCTCTGGGCCTGCTGTCAGTGGGACACTGGCTTTACCGCCATGGGGAATGTCCCAAGCATCCCTAGAGACTCACCCCTTGGGTGCATTTTAACTAGTTGGAAACACTTTCAACTGGATGGGTTATGCCCCAAAACTCCATCTTGGAGAAAACATGGGTGGTTTCTCTGTGCCTCCGTGATATAGTTGGACAGGTAGATCAACCTATAATGTCATTTGAGTTACAACCCAATTTCTGAGAAATCAAGAGCAATTGTCCTTAAAAAATCTTTGTAAGATTGGAAATGCAGCTGTAGAGGCAGTTCAGATTCCACCCAGTCCCTTTATCTCAAAAAGGATTATCGCCTCAGGAACTAAGACCAGATAGATGCCCCCACCCTGAGACCAGATGCCTCCTCCAACCAGAGACCAGCCCTCTATGTAACTGGCCTGTAGTCTTTGTTCTGTAAGTTGTTTTTTTCAGACATTAGTCGGCCATCTTCCCTCTTGCTAGCAAGCTGTAATAAAAAGTCCTTTTTCTCCTACCACCTTGCCTCTTGACTATTGGCATGTCTTGTGGTGGGCAGACGAACCCCCTTGGGCAGTAACACTCCTGTGTGTCTGGGTGACCTATAGCCGTTGGTGATTGCTCCATAGGGAGCTGCGGGTCCTACACCAGCCCAAACATGCTCTTCCACTCTGCAGCACCCAAAACCAAAGACACAGCCCCCAACTCATTACCCTCACTGTCCATTTTAGTGAAGGTCCCTCAGGAAGCTGATGATGATACCAATCTGCAAAATGCAACAACTCCTTCACACTGTACCCCCTGGTTTCAGTAGTTTCTTGGTTTTGTTCTTCCCCCGCATTGACTATCTTCTTGGTGACCAGAGGTCTTAGAGGTACTTTCTGTTGTCCCTGCACAATTTTTAGATTGGGGGGCTGCTTTGAGGCTAGTGGCCCAAGCTCAGACTCACTGAAATCTGAGCTGAGTTTAGCATCAAGGCCCAAAACAACTTTCTTTTACTTTCATTTTAGCTATTACGGATAACAATACCCAAGGGATTGTATGTTTGGCATGCTTCTTATTATTTTGCATTTCCTTACATATTCAACAAGCCAACTCCTCAGGAGTCGAGTTTACTACCATTTCTAAATTCTATTGGTAAATTTTTCCTTTAGTAACCGATCACAGCACAGCTGCAATTCCATAGTATGGGTGACTAGGGGAGCCATCCAGGGATCAAAGTTTCTTCACCCCTGCACTTTTATCCTTTCTTTTTCCAAACCACATGTTTCTGTGAGCCAGGGCCATTTTAGCAAACCCCACTCCTGACACAACTAAGGATTCTGAACACCCCAATTCCATTGAGGGATGTGTGTGTGTGTGTGTGTGTGTGTGTATGTGTGTGTGGTTTTCCCCACCACCAAGCAATTCTCTAACATAAGCAGGCTGCCCTACAATTCAACTCAATTTTGATACTATCTACTTGAAGATAGCATCAGAATCCATAGGTTAAGGGTTCAATTCTACAAGACTACCTCCCACTCCCACTTCAGAGGCCAATTGCAAGGCCAGGTTATCACCTGTGCTTCTGACTGACCGGCTATAGATTGGAGGTTCCAGCCACCCCTCCTCCTTGGGTTTGGTTAATTTGCTAAAGTGGCCCACAGAACTCAGAGAAATATTACTTACTAGATTATTGGTTTATTACAAAAGGGTGTAACTCCTGGAAGAGATGCATAGGGCAAGGCATGGGGAAAGGGTGAGAGCTTCCATGTCCTCTCCAAGAATGCTACTGTGGGGGAAGAGGGAGAATCCCCCTCTGCCCTTTCCCTTAAGGTTCTTATGGCTGGCCAAATAATTAACAAGATAGGTTAGCAGGAGAAAATAATACCAAGTTTAATAACATGTATACATGGGAGAAACCAGGGACACTGAGTTTCTCAACACAATAGCAGAGATTCTCGTCTTAAATACCATCTTCAGCTAAAGACAAAGGAGGATGTTGGAGGTGTGGGGAGTCAGTTACAGGAGATTACCACTAAAGCACAGTAAACACGAGTAAGGTTATTATGCAGATTTAAGGCATCACCTTCCACATTGATAAGTTTCTAGAAATGAGGTCATCTCCCCTCTTCCCAATACAGAGAGGGAGATACCTTTACAAATGGAGATTTCCCTTTTAAATGTAAATGCTTGTCTGGCAACTCCTTGCAAGGCCATCTAGAGAATGTGGCCAGAGAGACAGAATTTTTGATAAGATGGGCTTGTTGGTGCCTTTCCTATTGTAACATCTATTTTACATTATATTACAGCCATCAGATAGTAACTTCTTCCTGGAACAGATCTTCTATGTCAAATTCTCTAGACAGTTAGTGGGGGATGTCAAATGTCCATCAGAGAAAACAATCAAGATAAAGAGTTATATTTCAGGGTGGCCAAATCTTGATCTCCCACACTACTCTCCCTAAATCTCCACATGTTTACCAACCCAGATGCTCCCTGAATCTTGTCCCTTTGGGCTTTTATGGAGGCTTTGTTACATAGGCGTGATTGAGTAAATCATTGGCCATTGGTGATTGATTCAACCTCTAGCCCCTGTTCCCTCCCAGAAGATGAGGAGGGTTGGGACTGAAAGTTCCAATCACATGGTTGGCTCTACTGGCAACCAGTCCCCATCCTTAGGTACTTTCCAAAAGTCATCTCATTAATGTAACAAAAGACACCTTTATTGCTCTCATCACTTAGGAAATTTCAACAGGTTTAGGAGCTTTGTACCAGAAATGAGGATGAAGACCAAATAAATATTTCTGACTATAAATTACAATATCACCAGCTTTAAAAAAATTTCCTGAGAGTTGGTGGTTCTCCTAAGTGTGGAGACCTCATTAAGTGCCCTGAGGATGTCCAGAGTTGAGGCACATCACCTACAGCAACTGTCGGAGAAGTCCAAGCCTTGGCAGCTTCAGCACCGGGCTTGGGAGAAAGACACTTTCATGGCAGTGTGTGGTTTTTGCAAGTACTTGAAAATCTTTCTGCAATTTGCCCTTATTGTTCTTTAAAAATGAGTGGAAAACAAGAAACTTTTGCTGAGACAAGTGATAATACAATTGAGGCAAAGTTGGAAATCTTTTTAGTTGCTGAAATCAGCAAAATGTTAGCCTCAAGCCTTGCTTATGAAGGGAAGTCCAAAATTAAAAATTATGTAAGAGGGGCTGGCCTGGTGGCGTAGTGGTTAAGTTCACACGCTCTGCTTTGGCTCCTGGGGTTCGCAGGTTCGGATCTTGGGTGCGGACCAATGCATCGCTCATGAAGCCATGCTGTGGCAGGCGTCCCACAGACAAAACAGAGGAAGGTGGGCAAAGATGTTAGCCCAGGGCCAATCTTCCTCAGCAAAAAGAGGAAGATTGGAAACAGATGTTAGCTCAGGGCTAATCTTCCTCACCAAAAAAAAAAAAAGGATTATGTATGAAATGTGGTATCATTCAAGATTGTGTCTAAAAGATGAAGTGTGGTGAAGATGGAGGAAATGAAGAGGTCTTTAAAATTTGGATTGAGGAGAATCGTTAAAAGATTATTTTGTGGTTCCAAACACAGAGAGTCATTCACAGAGCCACAGAACTGATGACAGGATGCTGTTTGTTACAGATCCCTTAGCAGGAGAGGGAGAAAGCTATTGCCCAACTTGGCCTTGACAATCTTTGCAGAAAGTAGATAAGTCTGCCTCAAAGTTAGTAATCACAACCTTGGGCCCCGTTCCCTACAAGGGCACCATCAATACCTTTCCCAAGTGTCTAATTAGTTTCTTCTGTTCATTAAATATCAGCTCGAGTAAACTGAGCTAGAATTTTTGTTTAGAAAACTATTTTATATTGTCTATACTTATACATTCAATATACATTTTAAGTGTTTTAAATAACTGTCACATATATACTTAAACTAATTTATGCCATAGTTAGGGATTTTGTCATATATTCTAACCGTCTAAGTCTATTCCTGGGCTTTCATACATTGGATTTCTTTTCACGTTTCTGGGAAATATTTAATTATGCTTAACTGTGGAATATTGAAAACACACAGAAAGTTACAGAGAGTAAATAACAACCCCTCATTTATTTACCCCTCCCCAAATTAACAAATGCTAAAATACTAAGTGTTGAATCTTAAAATTAACAAATGTTAGTTCCCTCCCCACTCCACCAGAGGCGATCACTCTTCTGATTTCTATCTTCATAGATTAGTTTTGCCTGTTCATATGAAAGGAATCATACGTTATGCATCCTGGTGTCCGGCTTCTTTCACTTATGATAGGTTCAGATTCATCCATGTTGTTACATAGATCTGTTACCTATTGCTGACTAGTAAGTCCATTGTATAAATTTACCAGTTTGGTCATCTGTTCTCCTCTTGATGGCATCTGCTTTTTCAAACAACACTCTCACCTGTGCCGTTCCTCCCCCCACCCCCCCCAACACTGCCATCTGAGGCTGTGGTCTCCCTCTCTCCAGGCTCACATCCATGTAGTGGGGCCTCTATAGCCATCTGTTCTGCTCCTTCCACTCATACGCAGCCTGGCTTCTGAGGCTACCAGGGACCTATCCGAGAGCTACCAGGACCCCCTGGGTACCAACTGGGCCTCAAGGGCTGGGGGAAGGTGGTCTTCTGGGACAGCCAGGCCCTGAAGAAGGAAGCCAGATCCCTGGAGGTGATGATGGTGGGAGAGTATGGGGGATCCTCCCCAAGGGTGTCTTTGGCCTCCTGACCCTGCTTCTGTTCTATGATTAACCAAAGACTTCCTCATTGTGCCTTCCTCCCACCCTTCGGGGCCCTGAGTCATTATTTTAACTCTCCCCTGAGACACTGAGCACCTTTCAGTGCTCTGTTACCCAGCCCTCTGCTTCTCCAATGCACCGCTCAGTGGTGGCCTTTGGATTTATGCTCCTCCTGGGTGGTGAGTGTGGGTCCTCAGGGCTGGGAGAAGCCTTGGTGGGGGGTCTCTTTCTGGTAGGGCAGCCTAGTGGCTGGTGGTCAGCTCATACAGCTCTCAAGAGGAGCTGAGGGCAGGGAAGGGAACTAGTGTCCGGTCGGGGTTTGGTATGGAAGGAGGAATGCCCTGGAATCTGGGAAGGGGCATGCCTGAGCTATTCTCTTGGCAGCAGTGGGACATGGGCTCGTGGGTTATGCTTGGGCGGAGGATGAACTGCCTCTCCATGTTCTCCAAGGCCTCCATCTTCCCTTCCTCCCGTGGGGACCCTGGAGTGGGTGCTGTGCGGGTGAGAGGAGTCTGCCTCAGCACCCTGGGAGAGGAAGGCCACAGAAGTCATTAGGGAGGGAAAAGGTTGGATAGCATCTCCTTGTCCTGCATTGCCCCCAAGTCTTTTTTTTTTTTTTAATGGTTGTTTTATTTATTTATTTTTTTTGTGAGGAAGATCAGCCCTGAGGTAACATCCGATGCCAATCCTCCTCTTTTTGCTGAGGAAGACTGGCCCTGAGCTAACATCTGTGCCCATCTTCCTCTACTTTATACGGACGCCGCCACAGCATGGCTTGACAAGCGGTGCGTTGGTGCGTGCCCGGGATCCAAGCCAGTGAACCCCGAGGCACCGAAGCAGAGCGCGCACTTAACCGCTACACCATCTGGCTGGCTCCCCCCACCCCCTCCAAGTCTTGATTTCAGGTAGGCTGTCCCACCGCTGCCAAGAGAATAACCCAGAAGTTGAAAACTGTATCGGGACCACATTTGTGTGTCATTTAAAAACATCAGTCGTTTGTCAGTTAAAAATCAGATTTCACACAGAAATCCAGATTTCCAGCTTCTCTTGAGAAATGAGAAGGGCTGGCGGCTCTGGGTACTAGAGCCTGGGAACGGCTCCCTCCTTTAGAAGGGCCACAGCTCTAAGTGCCCATCATTCCTGGTGCTCACACCCACCCAGTTCACTCACTGAGGTCACCTGCCTGGACCCTGAGGCACTTGGGTCTGAGACCCTTGGTGTCCTGCTACTTGTCAGATCATAGGGGCTGCTTTCAGACTCAGAAACAGAAGGATTCTTTGAGAGGAAGACGTAGGACGTGAGGCTCCCTTGCATCTGGCCATTGTAGGGTCCCGACACCCTAAACATCTGGCCTCTTCTCAGAACCTCTGGTTCAGGTGTCTGGACCGTCCCTGTCACTGCCTGGTCTGATGATTGACCTCCTTAGAGCTTCCCTACTCTTGGATTGGAGTTGACTCCTCAATCCAGAGACAGCTGGGAATTCTAAGAGGAATGGGGAGGAAAGGTGGCCACTTGGGAGCAGGAGAGTCAGAAAAGGCCCTTGAAATGTAGAAGTCTTCCCCTGAGGCTTTCAAGCTTAGCCACCAGGGAGGGGCATGTGGTTGGTCAAGGATCAGGAGAGTGGGTTGGAATCCTGGCTGTGTCAGTGACTTGCTGTGTGGTTCTGGGTCAGTCAACAAATAGTAATTAGTCACCTGCCGAGGGCCAGGCATTGCACAGGCACCGAGACAAGACAGATGCTGTCCTTGGCTGTCAGAGCCTGGTGCCAAGGGATGGGGACATAGCAAATACGTAATTATAAACAATTAATCACAGAGCTCTAAGGCTGTTCCCCAATCTGGACCTTAGGGTCTCTGTATAATAAAAAGATGGAGCAGGACAGCCTTTAAGTTGGGTGACCATACGTCCTGGTTTGCCTGGGGCAGTGCCAATGTCTCTGGTGTCATTATTAATGGTACCCCATTCATTCTCAGATGGTCCCAGTTTAGACAGTAAGTTGTAAGGTCACTTTATCTTTTTTTTTTTTTTTGAGGAAGATTGGCCCTGAGCTAACATCTGTTGCCAATCTTCCTCCTTTTTTCCCTTTTTCTCCCCAAAACCCCAGTGGATAGTTGTTTGTCATAGTTGTACATCCTTCTAGTTGCTCTATGTAGGGCGCTGCCTCAGCATGGCTTGATGAGCGGTGCGTAGGGCCGCGCCCAAGATCTGAACCAGTGAAACCTGGGCCGCCGCTGCAGAGTGCGCGAGCTTAACCATTATGCCACCGGGCTGAACCCCGGTCACTTTATCTTTAAGAGACTTTCCTGAGCTAACATACCAGGAGGTGACTGGCCTAATTTCAAATGGTGGATGTCTTTTAAAGTGTCCTTGACGGGGCATTTCTCTGGATTGTTGCCTTTTGCCTTGTGGTTTGATTCTTTTCGAGGGAGGGAGAGAGAGGGGAACCACGCAGATGGCAAATCAGGAAACAAAGAAGAGAACACCCTTCTCCAGGGCAGATGGGGAACCAAGGCTGGGGTGGGGTGGGCATCAAGACCCCAAGCAGCCAGGGGTCCAGAGGAGAAGGGGCTTCTCTGACTGCCCCTCCCACCCCACCTCTCCATATTCCTCAGTCCTGGCTTCTTATGGATTCAACTTGGATGTGGAGGAGCCCAAGGTCTTCCAGGAGGACGGAGCTGGCTTTGGGCAGAGTGTGGCCCAGTTTGGCAGATCGAGGTAGGCCCCCCCGACTCCCTCCACCTCCATCCCCTCAACCTGTAGGCTGGTGGCTGCGTGTGACACACCCGGGAGGTGTCCTGGAGGAAGGGCAGCATGGGCAATAAGCCTGACCACGACTCCTCCAAGGCCTTTGACACTACTAACCCCAGGAAGGGCCACAAACTCTGGGCAAGACACTGCCTTGGGAAGGAGGCCTTGAATCTGCCCTCCAAGCAGGGGTGGCTTTCCGGCATGTGACAGCGCAGTCACCCTTGCGCTGGGGCTCTGGCACTTGCAGTCTCCCTCTTGAAATTATTAATGATTTCATCTTTGCAATCGTGTTTTGTAAGTAAAGATGCCCCACCCCACTGGGGGCTTACAGCCTTGGCTCACATGCGGCCCAGCCTCTTACTGCCTCCCAGGGAAGGGTTCTCAGCTGCCCGGCCCCTGCCCCCTGCCCAGTGACACTGGCATGAGAAAACCCCCTGGGTTTCCTTGGGCCCTTCCTGATCCCCCAACACTCAACAAATCCAGAGATACCCACTGTCCTTTCTCCCTCGCCATCAATTTGTGTTCAGGCCCTATTTCTTAAAAAATGAGTATAAAATTATTGATTAACCACTGGTCACCTGTATTTACAAGAAAGTAAATACTGTATATTGGATGATATTCTGATTGCTACAAAGTTATTGTTTTTCCTGGTTTCTGCTGAATCGTAATCCAAATACTGAAAAGATTGAGACTACATGTAAGGAATGGGTTGATGTAAAGAAAAACATGTAGATCAATAGTTTAAGACTAAGAGTTTGGTTACCCATCTATGCCAGCAGGTCCCAAACTGCGACATCTCCAGCCATCTGCTTAGGTTTTCATCAGCAAGTCTAGACACACAGGGATTTCATTTTCCCAGGAAGAAATGGCTCTCTAGAAGGAAACTTTAAATGCCAATTTAACAAGACTTCCTTAGCTAATTAACCAAAATACACCGGTATTTGTCTAGTTTTCTCATCTGAGTGGAGCGGTTGTTGCTAGTGATAAAATTTTTCCAATATTAAAAAATTCTCTCCCCTCAAGGTTTTGCAAACGAAGTGTTGCATTTATGTGACTAAAGATAGAGATATAGATTCTGATACAGCTGCTTTAAATAGTCCAATTTAAGTTGTTTATATTATATTTAATTTGTCCAATTAACTACGGAATCATCTATTTGTTTTGAAAGCTTATGGCTTCAGAAATTTTTCTTTTTTTTCTTTTCTTCTCTTTTATTTTATTTATTTTTTTGTGAGGAAGATCAGCCCTAAGCTAACATCCATGCCAATCCTCCTCTTTTTGCTGAGGAAGATTGGCCCTGGGCTAATATCCGTGCCCATCTTCCTCTACTTTATATGGGATGCCACCACAGCGTGGCCTGACAAGTGGTGCGTCAGTGCGCGCCCGGGGTCAGAACCCGGGCCTCCAGCAGCAGAGCGTGCACTTAACCACTATGCCACGGGGCCCGCCCCAGTAAATTTTTCCATTTGACTTGAGGTGATGTTTCTTAGGTGGCTCAGAATGATGGCAACCCAGAAACAAATGTACTTACCCATGGTTGAGGAATGTTGTTTTTGTTTTGAATAGTTTTATTTTTGGTGAATGTTAAAACCAAACCAAACCAAACCTAAACCATCTGTATACATAAATATACATATATTTACATATATACACACACACACGCACGCACAGAAATAAACCAAAAGCCCAGCATGGTCCTTCAGCATCTGTGGCTTAAACACAGGCCCTGGTGTTTGAGTAGCCTCACAAGTGGCAAATGCCAGGAGTGTCCCTCACAAAGTCTCGCCTTCCCGTCACACAGTGGTACTTCCTTGCCCGAAGCGCCTTGTGCCCCCACCCCTCCTGCAACTGTATGTCACGGTTGTGCCTTCAGACTCGTGGTGGGAGCCCCTCTCGAGGTGGTGGCAGTCAACCAAACAGGACGCTTGTACGAGTGCATGGCTGCCACAGGCCGATGTCAGCCCATCTCGCTGCACAGTGAGTGACTTGACCCAGGACCTGGGCCCTCAACCCTCCTCCACCGGAGTGCTCGCTCCTCAGCTCCGGCCTGGTTTCCTTCCCTAAATAAGAGTGTGCCCGTGAGTGTGACCATGTGTGTCTGCCCTCTTAGCCCCTCCAGAGGCCGTGAACATGTCCCTGGGCCTGTCGCTGGTGGCCTCCACCAACCTCTCCTGGCTGCTGGTGAGTTTTCCTGGGTCACAGGAGGGTTGCGAGGGGAGGAGCCAGAGGTGGCTGGGGCTGGGGGAGAAGAGGAGGGGTGTTCTGGAGGCTCCCTTGCTCACACAGGCCTCTGCCTCCAGGCCTGCGGCCCGACAATGCACAGAGCCTGTGGGGAGAACATGCATGCAGAAGGCTCCTGCCTCCTTTTGGACTCCCACCTGCAGGTCATCCGGACAATCCCCGCTGCCCTGCCAGGTAGGTCCCTTAAAGACAGCGATTCTGCGTGGAGCACGTGCTGGCACTGAGGAGTGGGCAGAGCTTCAGGCCTGGGTCTTGGCCTCCTGTGCCCATGGTTCCTTCCCAGAGGCCTCAGCAAGCCCAAGAAGGGCTAGGAACATGGTCTGGCCCGGCAGGGAGGGCAGCTCATGGCAGGAGCCCTAAACTGTTTGCGGGATAAAAGTTCTGATGGGGCAGAAGCAAGCCCCAGTGTGCTGGCTGCGGGAGGTGTGAGGGTCTCAGAGTTGCCAACAGGTGCAGGGACACTTCTTGGGCTTTCAGAGGAAGGGCCTTGGCTGGTGAAAATGTGTGGTGAGGATTATAGATCCAAGGATCCAAGAGGGAGGCAGTTCGGATGGTTCACTGCTAAGCTGCCAGGACGCCCAAAATAACTCCTCCCCTTCTAAGGGGAGAAGACACAGGGCCGTGGAAAGTGTGATGCACAGTTTTACCAGCACTGATGTCTTCCACTGAGAATGGTGCCTGAGGACACAGCAGCAGCATCTCTCTGAGAGCCAGTCTGCCTAAGTTTGTCTTCTGTGTCCTTGGGCAAGTGGCTTCATTCTCTGGGCCTCAGTTTCCTCATTGGTAAAATGGGGCTTAATAATCGAGGTCGTTACAAGAATTAAAAGACTTAATATATATGTAAAATGTTTAGACCCCTGCCTGACACATAATATGTGATAGCTGAGGACCGTGGGTTTGGACTAGGAGGAAGATATAAACTGCCCTGTCTGTGGCATCAGAGGGGGAAATGGACCCCAACTGAGGGCTGGGTGCTCAAGGTGCTGACTGAGAACAATAATTTGGACCTGAGAAGCCACGATGCCAGGTGTGGTGGGCTTTTAGCCAAAGATGAAGCAGCAGCAGAAACACCCCTAGACCAAATTGTGAGAGCAGGGTCTATAGAGGGGACAGGGAGAGTGGAGAAGGGATGTCCAGGACTCAGGAGTACCATGCTCCGATGGGGATGTCTGCGGCCAGGGTAGGGACTGTGGCATTTGAACACTAGGAGGTAAATGTCTTCTCTTAGATGTCTCCAGGGCTCGTGGGGTGGAATGCCTGATGAAAATGGGACAGAGGCAGGTGTAGACCTGGGCAGGTGTGGCAGGTTTGTGTAGAAGTGGAAGGGACCGTGTGCCAGGCAGTGCTGGGTTCCTGGTGTGCATCACCATGTTGCATCCTCACAAGATCCTGGGTGGTGGGCAGGATGATCCCCATTGATCCCCTCAGAGAACTGAGGCACAGAGAGGCGAGTTCCCACTGTTAGGAGGCGGCAGAGCCCAGAGCTTGAGCCAACCTTGCCTCATTGGCTTGGTCCTTTTTCAGACGGCGCTCAGCTACAGTCAGGCGCCTGCTGTTGGAAGCCCAGTAGCCACAGTAAAAGGAGCAAGAAACAGAAGTGACATTACGGAGGAGCTTGCCACAGGCCTGGCCTGAGAGAGGATGTGGGGGGTGGTTTTGTGACACAGCTAACAAAGTGGGCACAAGTGCAAGATGCGGTGACAGAGAACTCCAGCTACCTAGCTATGTGGGGATAACGGGTAAGAAGGGGAGCACTCGAGGGCTTCTCAGCCTGCGTGTGGCTGGCTGCATTTCCTAGTCATGGACCAAGCAGGGAGGGAAGTGATCTTCCATTTCTCAGCAGCGGTGAAGCGCCAGCTGGTTGAGTAGGTGGGATGGGGGAGGAGCGGGGAGCGAGGAGAACGCCTTTTGGCTTTAGCGGCCGGAGGCAGCTGCTACCACAGTTCAGCCTCACACCTCAGCGCTGTGATGGCCTGATCTCCCACCACCCTGGGAGCAACACAGGATGTGGGGTGCTGGTGGAGGCACCAACTGGGTCCTGCACACAAGCCACAACCCCTCACGAGAGTCTGGGAACAATCTGAAATGTCTTATTTGGTTTTGTACATATGGTGTGTCTTTCCATTACGGTGTGGACTCCACGAGGGCAGGGATGGTATCTTTTTTTTTTTAAGTTATAGTCTTAGATCAGATTTTCCCAGAAGCAGATTGAGGCTCATTTGGGAATGTTCTCGGGACCAGTACCTGTGAGAGTGTGAGGGAAGCAGCACTGGGCAGAGGAGAGAGTGGATGGCAAAGCGATCAGAAAGAACAGAGGCCTCAGTCGACCCACGGGGAGCTTGGAGTGTGGCTGGATACGAGTTGCTCCCGGGAGCGGGAGGTGTAATCGTGGGCAAGGCAGCTGCCTTTTGACTGGGGTGATGCGCGGGGAGAGAGTCGGCTGGGAGCCATCGACAGCAGACTCCCTGCAGCTGGGTATCCGTGCCTCCATCCTGATAGGGGTGGGTCTTGGTGGCACACCCCAGCATCCCTTGCAGGTGTGTCCTTGGGCCTAGAACAATGTCTGGCATGTGGTGAGAATGGTGATAACAGCTATCCCTTATGCGAGGGCAGGCCCTAAGCACTTTATGTATAGATTAATTCTTTTTATTCTTGCAACGATCTCATGTAGTAGGCACTGTTATTATCCGCATTTAATGTGGATGGGGAAAGCTGAAGCCCAGCGAAGTTATGTTAACTTGCCTGCATTTACCACTAGTAGGTGGTGGGGCTGGGATTTGAGCCCAGGTACTCTGGCTCCAGATTGCACACTCTGAACCACTTTGCTAAATTGCCTTCCCCTGGGCTCTACGGCACCCCTAGAGTGTGTAGTCAATAAATATTTGCTGACTAAACGAATGAGGAGCCCACCCAGCCCCTATCCTCTACTTCTTCCTCCCCTTTTCCAGGCCTTGTGGGAGGAGGGGAGCAACAGGGACCCCACTGAGGGGAGAAGGGGCTGGGGCAACAGATTTGGGTCTCCTCTGTGGATGGTGTTGGAAACCCCTTGGGAACTGATCCCTATGCCAAGAATGGCCCCCTGACTGTGTGGAACAGGAAGGGTTTCTGGGCCCCAGGAGATGGCTAGGACCCACATGTGCATCTCTGACCCCTCCCTCCGTCTCTGCAGAGTGTCCAGTTCAAGAGATGGACATCGTCTTCCTGATCGACGGCTCTGGCAGCATTACCCCAAATGACTTTAAGCAGATGAAGGATTTTGTCAGAGCTATGATGGACCAGTTTGAGGGCACCGACACCCTGGTGAAGACTGCGCCCCCGAGGCCTGGGGAGTGCGGTGGGGGCGGGTGTTCCTCTGGGGAAGGTCAACCTGGGAGGGGGCCTGGCATCCCAGGGGGTTGGCTCAGTGGATCTGTGCCAACATGAGGCTAGGGTCCATGGTCAAGGTATGGTCCTGGAGGTTCCCCCATGGTATTTAATTCGTCCCCACATGCCACAGGAGATACAATGTTTCTGCTGTTTTGTGGGAAATTTGACTGAAGATAACTCGGCCAAATAATTGCTGATTTTTTAATTATGTTTTCCATGTAACTCATGATTTCTTTATCTTATTATTTTATTTCCCAGTAATTAGTGGATATGTATGTACAAATTCTTACGTAAGGAAATATAGCCTATAAATTGATTTCATGTGTTATAAAATTTAAAAAAGTCTAAGTTTAACAAATATTGCAGTTGGCAAGGTTATTCTTTGTAAATTACGAAAGAAACATTATTTGGTTTCCATTTTCCAGTTTTCTTTTGGGGCCAAATTTTTTTCTGGGTTTCAGTATATTATTTGTAGGGCCTCAAAAACACATGGGACATGGTTTGTAAATCCAAAATTATTCCCAAATTAAAAGTTTACTATAAAGCAAGTCCTGAGCCCTAGGCCCTCCTCTTGGCCTTCGCAGTTCTCGCTGATGCAGTACTCAAACCTCCAGGACATCCACTTCACCTTCTCCAAATTCCAGAGCAGCTCGAGCCCTCTGAGCCTGGTGGATCCCATCCAGCAACTGATGGGCCTGACGTACACAGCCACGGGCATCCTGACAGTGGTGTAAGCTCCCTCTCCTGCTGCCTGCGGATACGCTGCCACATGGCTTCCTCATGCTGGTCTGCAGCCCCTCTGCGAGGCTGAGGGAGGCTCTGGGGAAAGGGACTCAAAAGGGAAACGCAGGGGCTGCAGGCAGAGTCCTCCCGGGAGTGTTTCCGGGCCCCTTGCTCACTGCGTGCCCCCTGACATAGGATGGGACTCCTCTGCACCCGTTTCCCCTCTGCCTGGCCTTGGATTGGCTGGACCCTGAGCCCACCTGGGGCAGCAGGGGCCTGGGCTTTGCTTCAGACACGTCTGGGTTCCCCTCCTGGCTCCCTGCTTGCTACCTGGGCAACCCTGGGAGTTACTGACTCTTTCTGAGTCTCAGTCCTTCAAATGAGGATAAACTCACAATGCGGTTAGAAGGATTAAATGGGATAACATAGGTGAGGTGCTTCTGCTCAGCAAGTGCTGGATAATTGGTTGGGATTTTATCCAGGATGGTGCAGCCTCTCTTTACCTCCTGGCGGGGACTCAGGAATTGTCGCCAAGTGTCTTCTTTGTGCCTTTCTCCCCACTCACCTCCCTCCCTCCCCTCATTCCTCATCCATGGGTGCCCTCTATGTTAACTGGGTGCTTGCTATGTGCCTGCCCAGCATTGGGTGCTAGGTGGTCCATGAAAAAAATGGCTTAGGTGGTGGGGCCAGAACAGAAGAGGATGTGGTTCTCGTGGGAAGGAGCTGGGCTGAATGTCTGGGATCTTTGACTACCTGCACACCCCTGGGTGCCTCGCTGGGGGTGGTGCTGAAGGAATGCTGAACAAGGATGCTCCCACAAAATGCACCCTCTTTACTTCTTGTGTAGCTTTTCTGCCTTGAACACTGGCCCCTTGGGACTGGACAAGCAGGAAGAAAGTCTCTCCCTTCAGTTGAAAGTCACACTGGAGTGGCGTCCCTTCCTAGCCCATGAGGCTCCTCCTAGTGGTGGGTGATGGTGTGACCATCCTGCTCCCCATCTCCCAGCACAGCAGCCTCCCCGCTCCCCAGAGCCAAGCCCATCTCAGGGCTGGACTCAGCCCCTTCCTGCCACTGACTATTTTTTTTTTTTTATAGAAGTTTCATTACAAAAAAGACAAAATGGCAGTAACATTAAGGAAAGTTTTTTAAAAAAGAAGTATTACCTCTAGTCCCTTTAGCCAACCACCTCACAGTATTTTAGCGACAAGAAGGGATAAAGACAAATGAATAAATAAATCCCACCTGCAAAGCACAGTGTCATTTCCATCTTTGTCTTTGTTCAGACATATTTTATATAGTCATAATCAGGGCAACAACTTTTTTTCCATCCAGGTTATATAAACCTGTTCCATGTTTCTCTACAGCTTTTGTTGTTTTCCTTTGAAATGGTTGTGTGCTTTTCCACCAAGGGGCTGGGTCATGATTTGCTAAACCCTTTCCCTAATGTTGGACATTTAGGTTGTTTCCAGTATTATATTTGGCGTGTGTGTGTTGTTTGGCATGTGTGTGTGTTTATTCTGAGTTTGTAGAACTACATGAGCATATAGTTACTTTTTTTTGGTGAGGAAGATTAGCCCTGAGCTAACATCGGTTGCCAATCCTCCTCTTTTTGCTGAGGAAGACTGGCCCTGGGCTAACATCCGTGCCCATCTTCCTCTACTGTATATGGAGGATGCAGCCACAGCAGGGCCTGATAAGCAGGGCGTTGGTCTGTGCCCAGGATCTGAACCTGTGAACCCTGGGCCACCGAAGTGGAGCACATGAACACAACCATTATGCCACCAGGCCGGCCCCTATAGTTAGATTTAATCATTTGTAACAGCTGCCATAGATATAATGCTTACTTGTGGGCCATTCAGTGTTGTAAAAACTTGACCTCATTTAATTCTCAGAATAACCGGACACTGTCTCAGATAGCTAGTGTTGCCTAACAAACAACTCCCAAGTTTAGCGGCTTAAACAACAACTCTTATTATTTTTCAAGATCCTGGGGCTCAGTTGGATGGTTCATCTGCTGTCCTTGCGTAGCGTCTCTAGTGTGGCTGTGGTTAGGTAGCATCTGAGGCTGGAACATGAGAGCTTCATTCACATGGCTGCTGCCTTGGCAGGACTGGCTGGAAGGCTGGGCTCAGCGGGGATGGGTGGGCCTCTCTCTCCAAGTGGTCACTCCATGGGGTGCCTCCAGCAGGGTAGCTCGACTTCTCTCGTGGTGGCTCAGGGCTCCCAAAAGTGTGAAAGCTACCTAGGCTTCTTAGGCCCATGACTGCCATGGTGTCATCCATTGCATGCTACTGATTAAAACAAGTCATAGGCCAGGGGCATCATGGGAAGAGAATCAGTTGTGGCTCGTTGGGGGCCATCTTTGGAGACCAGCTATGGCACAATTGTTCTTCTCATATTGCATGGAGAGAAGCAGAGGTGCAGAGAGGTAAAGTAACTTGCCCAAGGGTGTCTGACTCCAAAGCTTCTACCCTGACCCATGCTGCCTCCTGGGAATGAGGTTTCGTAGTGGATGGAATTATAGGAACAAGAAATATGAGTACCTTTATTATTGGTCTTACTAATTATTGTCAGTATGACTTTCAAAAAGGGCTGAATTGATTTCTTAACATGCTGGCAGAGTCTGAGGGCACCAGGACTCCCCAATCTCTCAAGATTAGCTTCTAGCGCAGCAAATGATTTCCTTCCAGAATCAATGCCATCTCAGTAAAGTCATCTCCCTTTCTTCCCTGACAGGAAAGAACTATTTAATAGTAAGAATGGGGCCCGCGAAAGTGCCAAGAAGATCCTCATTGTCATCACGGATGGGCAGAAATACAAAGACCCCCTGGAATACAGCGAAGTCATCCCTCAGGCAGAGAAAGCTGGCATCATCCGTTATGCCATTGGGGTGCGTCCTCTTCCTCGTGTCTCCCCCAGACTCAGCCTGCGCCTCACCCAGGCAGAAAGGCTGGCAGGCTCCTCCTCCTCAGCTGCCTCTCTGTCGCAGGTGGGAGATGCTTTCCAGGAACCCACTGCCAGGCAGGAGCTGGACACCATTGGCTCAGAGCGCTCTGAGGACCACGTGTTCAAGGTGGACAACTTTGCAGCACTCAGCAGCATCCAGAAGCGGCTGCAGGAGAAGATCTTTGCAGTCGAGGGTAAATGGGGAACAAGCTTGGGTCTTGGAATTGAAAGGGCCCTGACCCATTGTCCTCCACAGTCCTGAGTGTCCATCCCTATTCACAGCTCACTCGAAATTGTTCCCGGAACCCAAGTCCCAGACCACATTCTCCTCCCTCTGTTCTGAGTCCTGTGGTCTCATGGCCTCTGGAAGCCTAAGTGACCTGTTTCCCCACAGGAACCCAGTCGAGGACAAGTAGTTCCTTCCAGCATGAGATGTCACAAGAAGGCTTCAGTTCAGTACTCACAGCGGTGGGTGGAGCATGTGCTTGGTCAACAGATCTCAGGCACCAACCCTGGGCCAGCCCTGGGCTGGGAGCTGGGGCCCAGATGTAAATAAGAAAGCAGACCCTGTCCTCACGCTCACTGTCCAGTGGGGGAGAGACATACAGGCAGTGTATGTAGGTGCTGGGAGCACAGCAGAGAACAGGACAGTTGAGGTTCCTGCTCTCATGGAGCGCATATCTAGTAGGAGAGATGACAAACAACAAACAAAAGACTTTCAGGTTCTGCTCAGTGTTGGGAGGGAGAAAGAGAGGTGATCAGAGGAGGCCTGAGGAGTAACAACAGAGGCTGAATGATAAGAAAGGGCCAGTCCTGGAAAAATCTGGGGAGAGACTGCTCCAGGTAGAGGAAAAGGCAAGTGCAAAGGCCCTGAGGCAGGAATAAGGTTACTGCGTTAGAGAGCTAGAAGGGCCAGCATAGCTGGAGCAGAGTGAGCGAGGGGCAGCGTGGAAGGAGAGGGCCAGAGAGGGGGAAAGGGCCAGACCATGCAGACCAAAGAAATGACAACATGGCATGACTTGTCTGAAAGTAGATGTGTGTTCAAAATATCCAGAGGGATTTTGAGGGGTGAGCAAGGGGGCAGTAGAAATGAAACAAGGTTTGTTATGAATTGATCACTGAAGCTGGGTCATGGGTACTTATGGGTTCATTATACATTTCCTTCTGCTTTTGTATACATTCTAAATTGTCCATAATCAAAAGTTTAAAAAGGCAATAAACAAAGTACACAAACGATGAAACACCCATTGCTCCCTGAGGGAGTCGAGGAAGGACCTCACAGAGACACCTGTCTTTGAGGTTGACTCTTCCAGTGAGGAGTGCCAGAAAAAGAGAAGAAAGAGAAGTGTCCAGGCCAAAGGCTTGATACATTTTGGAACCGAGGGTAACTCCACAGATTTGGTTGGGAAGGATCCTAGATGCCATCCTAAGGGACTTGGGATGCCATCTTGGTTTGCCAGCAGGATGGTGCCACACATTTGGGTTTGAGGAAACCTAACTTGGGCAGTAGAAGGTGGAGCAGAGGAGAGCAAGCTAGGAGGCAGAAGGGGCAGTGGGTGAGAGGCGATGGGCTTGACTGGGACAGTGGCAGTGGGGATGGACTGAGGGAAATAAGGAGTCAGGGACTCAGAGGCTGTGGTGAGGGCTAGGGAAGAGGGAGTAGGAGAATTCCAAATCATGGAGTTGGCGTCAGGCATTGCTCTGGAGTAGGCTGTCGTCTCACTCTGGCCTGCTCAGCCCTGGAATCCTTTCCTCCCAGGATGGGCCCGTTCTGGGGGCTGTGGGGAGCTTTGGCTGGTCTGGAGGTGCCTTCCTATACCCCCCAAATATGAGCCCCACCTTCATCTACGTGTCTCAGAAGAATGTGGACATGAGAGACTCTTACCTGGGTGAGAAAAGGCTTTGGTTGGGGGACAGGTGGGGGATGAGCTGCCTGGGGGGGCAGGAGCCCAGGGGAGGGGGCTAGAGGGAAAGCCTTTGTGCTGAGGCCTGGCCCCCTCAGGTTACTCCACCGAGCTGGCCCTTTGGAAGGGGGTGCAGAGCCTGGTCCTGGGGGCCCCCCGCCATCAGCACACTGGGATGGTTGTCATCTTCACCCAGGTGTCCAGGCAATGGACGCTGAAGGCTAACGTCACAGGCACCCAGGTCAGTGTGGAGGAAGCTAAGTGGAACATGATGGTGGCAGGGTCTCCAGGGACAGAGAGGGGGGAGACGCAGGGGGTTTGGGGCCCATGGGGGGAGGTCCTGGTGGCTGGGTAGAGGCGGGTCCTGGCCCAGAAGGGGTTCCTCCGGCAGGGGCAGGCAGGATGACTTCAGGCTCTGCCCTGCAGATTGGCTCCTACTTTGGGGCCTCCCTGTGCTCTGTGGATGTGGACAGAGATGGCAGCTCCGACCTGGTCCTCATCGGGGCTCCCCATTACTACAAGCCAACCCAGGGGGGCCAGGTGTCTGTGTGCTCTTTACCCCAGGTCGTGAGTAGCTGATGAGACCTGGGCTGGGTGGGGCCTGGGTGTGGGGTGGAGGGGTTGCCTGAGTTGCGTCCTGACACTGGTTTTGTTCTGCAGAGGGCTAAGTGGCAGTGTGAGGCTGTTCTCTATGGGGAGCAGGGCCACCCCTGGGGCCGCTTTGGGGCAGCCCTGACAGTGGTGGGGGATGCGAATGGGGACAAGCTGACAGATGTGGCCATTGGGGCCCCAGGAGAGCAGGAGAACCAGGGTGCTGTCTATCTATTTCATGGAACCTCAGGACCGGGCATCAGCCCCTCCCACAGCCAGGTGAGGCCCCCTGTCTTTGGCCTCTTCTAGTTTCACCTCCTTTTCTATGTCTTAGATTCACCTGATACCACCTCCCATCACTGGCCATGGCAGCAGCCATTCCCCTCCTTCTTTTAGTGATTTACTTCCCTGAATTTCACCAGGCCCAGCTAAGCACAAACTCTCTTTCTTCTCTCATTTGGCTCTAAACAGACTTCAATCTTTTGTGGGCAGCATAATAGTTAAGAGACCACAGGCCCCAGGTCAAATGCTTGGCCAGCCATGTTAACTGTGTGGCCTTAGGCAAGTGACTGATTTAGCCTCTGTGAGCCTTAGTTTCCTTCCATGAAACATTAAACGTTAAACCAGCTCCACAGGCTTCTTGTAAAGATAACTCAATGGGAGCACTAAGCACTCCATTCATCAAATATTTATGAATGAACATACAAATGATGAATAAATGAATCTATTTTATTCCTATTGTTATGCTTTAGTCATTAACGTGCACCCTCATGCTGAGGTGGGCCAAAAGAGCTCGGCTCTCTCTGTCCGGGGTCCCTGAGGTCCTCACTCTGCTTGCTTTCCGTTCATACCCCATCATCTCTCCTTTTCAATTTCTCGATTTAGATCTGCTTTCGTTACAGTTTCCTTTCCAGATCTCTCTTCTCAAATCTTTCCGATCACCTCTCCTTGACTTCCACTTCTTTCCCTCTCTGGCCAGCGGATCACAGGCTCCCAGCTCTCCCCCAGGCTTCAGTATTTTGGGCAGTCGCTGAGTGGGGGTCAGGACCTCACCCAGGATGGACTGGTGGACTTGGCCGTGGGGGCCCGGGGACACGTGCTGCTGCTCAGGTGACAACTCCCCCCATCCCACCCTTGCCTGCTGTGTGTCTGATTCACCAAGCTGCCCCCTCCCTTGTTCTCCTCCCAGAGGCCAGAGTCCTGTCCTCAGCCTCTGCATACGCCCTCAGGAGCCTGCCAGTGCTGAACGTGGGGGTAGCCATGAGATTCACGCCCACAAAAGTGGCGAAGGCTGTCTACCAGTGCTGGGAAGAGGTGCCCACCACCCTGGAAGCTGCAGACGCCACAGTCTGTCTCACTATTCACAAAAGCTCACTGGACCAGCTAGGTAAGTTTCCTCCCAGTGGACCCTGTCCTTCATTCTCCTAGAGGCCTCCAGCCCATCCTCAGGACAGAACGGGGCCAGGAATCCAAAATCTCACCTCCACATCCACCAGCTGCCGGTACTGGAAGCTTGGGTCCCTTCTCTCCCCCTCTTCCCACACCCAGGCCTGTAGGTTCTGGCTCCAGGATAAATCTGGAGTCTGCCCACTTCTCTCCACTGGTCCCAGCCACTGCCTCCCTTTAGATGGCTTCTCTTTCCTACCTACACTTTGAGTTGTTCTGGCATCTTTTCTTGCACCCTCTCACCCATTCTCCACATAGGAAGTAGAGTGATCAGCCCTAAAATGCAAATCTAGGCTCCTCACTTCCCTGCTTAACACCCCTCAACTGCTCCCTTCTTTCATTTATAAAGACCAAATCTTCCCCTACAACGGCCTTGCTGATTTGGCCCCTCCCTGCCACTCCAGCCTCACTTCATCCCACTCCCACTTACTCCATACACTTTTTGTAAATGTTCCAGCCTCCCTCTCCCTTCTGGTCTTAGCCATTGTTCCCACAGTTTGGGACTTTCTCCTCCCCACTCTTCAGCCAACTCCTGCTCATGTTTCAGGGCAGAGCTCAGAAGGCCCATTCAGGAAGGCATCACGGTCCCCTAGGTCTGAGGATCCCGCCCTTGCATTGCTCATGCTGTGACGTTATGCCCTACACGCTTGTCTCTTTTCCTAGGCTGTGAGCCTCACAAGGGCAGGCACCGTATTTCTCTATCTTCTTCTCCACATGTATCCTCAGCATCTCCTATAGTTCATGGCACGTAGAAAGTGCTCAGCAAATATTTATTGCATGAATAAATGAAAACAACATTTGAGATTCTCTTTGACTTTCCGCCTTCCATTCCCCCTTCCACTTCAGGTGATCTCCAAAGCTCTGTCACGTATGATCTGGCATTGGACCCAGGCCGTCTGATTTCTCGTGCCATTTTTGATGAGACCAAGAACCGGACTTTGACTCGAAGAGAAACCCTGGGGCTGGGGCATCACTGTAAAACCATGAAACTGCTTTTACCAGTGAGGACTTTGGGTTCTGGGAAGGGGGAAGTGAGGAGGAGCCCAGGGCCAGCCTCTAGCATCCCTTCTCTCTGCTGAGTGAGGTGGGAAGGGTGGGGAGATGGGGGCTAGAGAGAGGAAAGTTGAGGCCAGAGAACCGGGCTCCACAGCTTGGATGGGGCGCTGTCTGACAGCGGGGAATGGATGCCTTGGAGGAGAAGCCTCAGGGGTGGAAAGTAAGGGGAAGGATAGTGGGTTCTTGAAAGCCCTTTCTCTCTCAGGACTGTGTGGAGGACGTGGTGAGCCCCATTATCCTGCGCCTCAATTTCTCCCTGATGGGGGAGCCCAATCCCCCATTCCAGAACCTTCGCCCTGTGCTGGCTGTGGGCTCACAGGACCTCTTCATTGCTTCTGTAAGTCTTCTAATGAAGTTCCAGGGTTGTGCTGACTTTCACTGTGTCTCCATGTGCTTAAGAACCTACAGTGGCTCCCAACTGCCCACCAACCATATCAAGTCCAGAATGCCACCATCCAGTTACCAAGGCCCTGACTAGCTTGGACCCCTACACACATCCCAGCCGGTTATCCACTTTATCCCAACATAAACTCTTTGGTTCTCATTCTGCAACTCCTTCCCAACTTTTCTTATTCCTACCTCTGTGCCTTTGTCCACGTTGTATCTCTTATTTGGAAAACATTTCCTTCTCTCCACCTCAAAGATCTTCTCTGGTCCCCAAAGCCCCAGTCTTATCTCCCTCTCTTTTGAAAACCACACTCAGCATCTGTCACTTCTTCTCTGGCCTCCTAATCACATCATAGGGATACCATCCAAATATCACATGACTGGAATCCTAGCAATCTGCATCTACTTCTGTGGCTCTCTTGGAACTGTAGGTTCCTGAGGTACAAGAACCATGTCTAATTCACCTGTAGTTTCCACCTTTCCTAACCCCCCACCCAACCCAGAACCTGTCTCATTATTGACACTTAATAATGTTTGTTGAGTAGTTGTTCCAGTGTGAGCTGGATTTAACTCCTCAACTAAACTTTATCTTCCTTGAAGCCACGGATCTTGTCTTCTCTTTCTCTTATATTCTAACTGCCCTTCCCCCACTGTCCCCACTATTTGCCAGTGTCTAGCACAGTGCTGGGTGCAGGGGGGTGCTCAGTAATACTCAAAGTTGATGAGTGCTCCTAATGAGGGGGATTGGAGATGGATTAAGACATGGATGGGAGGAGAATATACTATTTTGCTGCAGCTCCCCTTTGAGAAGAACTGTGGGCAAGATCGTCTCTGTGAAGGGGATCTGAGTATCAACCTCAGCTTCTCAGGGTGAGCTCTATCTCCTTTCATATCCAGATACTCAAGCTTTTGGGACTCCCATCCTCGTAGGATGAGAAGTGCTTGTGTTGCCCTTTGGCTCTCCTTCTAACAAAGACATGATTTTGATTAGAATGTTATCAGCCCACAGCTTACGTGTTCCCACAGTCCTGCCCCCGCCCTTGAACCAATTCCAACCTATTTCCAATGGAGTCTCTTTCCCAGTCTTGTCCTTCCTCCTTCAGCTTGCAGACCCTGGTGGTGGGGAGCTCCCTGGAGCTCAATGTGACAGTGACTGTGTGGAATGAGGGCGAGGATTCCTATGGAAGCATGATCAACTTCTACTACCCAGCAGGGCTGTCCTATCGACGAGTATTAGGATCCCAGGTAAACAGCTCCTTTGGGCTCTAGTTGGCTGGGTCCTCTCCCCTGGCCTGGGTTATAGTAGGTTTCTTTTAATTCTTCTATGATGAAATATAAAAAACACACACATACAGAGAAAAGTGCATAAAGCACTTTTATGCTTTATGTATAGTTTAATGAATAATATTAAGCAAATATCTATACAAGTAGCCTCCAGGTCAAGAAAAAACACTGCTAGCATCCCCAGAAGCCCTGTCACTATGTGCCTTTCCTCATCATAACCTCACCCAAAAGTAATCACTATTCTGACTTTGTGATAATCAATTTCTTGTATTTCTTTATAGTTTTACCATCCAGGAGTGTATTCCTAGATAATACTGTTCTGTTTTGCCAATAGTTGAGCTTTATATGAATGGAAACATGTTGTATGTTCTTTTGTGTCTTTCTTCTTTTCTTCAATATTATGTTTGTGAAATTCATCCGTGTTGTTGCTTGTGGCTTTAGAATATTCTCATTGCTATATGGAATCTCTTTGTGTGACTATACCACAATTTATTTACCCATTCCACAGTTGATGGTCATTTGAGTTGTTTCCTGATTTTGGCCATGACCATTCTTGAGCATGTATCCTGGTGCACCTATGCATAATATTTGGAAGGTATATACCACATGTGGAATTATTAGATCATTGGGTATGTGTATCTTCAATTTTAATAAGTAAAGCCAAACCATTTTCACTTATTTACACTTCCATCAGCAGTGTCTGAGAGTTCCTATGGCTTTCCATCCACTCTTACACTTGGCATTGTCAGACTTTTTAATTTTTGTCAATCTGGTGGGTGAGTAATGATATTTCCTTGCAGTTTTAACTTGCATTTCTCTGATGAGGCTGAGCAACGTTTCATATATTTCCTGGTCCTTTGAATTTATTCTTTAGGAAGTGCCTATCCAAGTTTTTTTCTTATTCTTCTATTGAGTTGTCCATCTTTTTCTTATTGAGTTGTAAGAGTTCTTTACATGTTCTTGTTATTAGTCCTTTTCCAGTTATACATGTTCAAATATCTTTCCCAATCCTGCTGCTTGTCTTTTCAGTCTCTTTTAGTGTCTTTTAATAAACAGAATGTCTTAATTTGATTGTGGTTTATTTTTACTAATCTTTTCCTTTGTATTTAGTGGTTTTGTGTGTGGATCTTGTTTAAGAAATACTTCCCTACCCCAAGGTTATGAAAATATTCTGCTATATTAGCTTCTAAAAGCTATATAATTTTGCCTTTTTGCATTTAAGTCTTTAATCCAGTTGGAATTTATTTTAATGTATGGAGTGAGGTAGGGAATCCAATGTTTTTCTTGTTTTTTTGTGGTATGGGCCAATTTCCCCAGGACCATTTAATGAAAAATATGTTTTTTCTTTACTGCTCTGAAGTGCCACCACTGTTAGATATCAAGCCCATATATGCATGTGGGTAACTTTTTAAAATTCATTCTCCTCCTTTGGAAGAGACTCCATCAGCGCCCACTGCGCCTGGCATGTGAGGCAGTGCCTACTGAGAACAAGGGCCTGAGGAACTGCAGCTGTAGCATCAACCACCCTATCTTCCGTGAGGGCTCTAAGGTCAGTACTTCCCCCCAAATCCTTGTCACTCTTCTCCCTTGTCCTGACCCATTTCCTCCCCTCACTCCCCTATGACCTTCCCTATCCCCATTGCTTCTTCTTGTTCTCTCAGGGCACCTTCATTGTCACATTTGATGTCTCCTACAAGGCCAACCTGGGAGACAAGTTGCTTCTGATGGCCAATGCAAGCAGGTGAGCCCAGGCGAGGTATGATGCATCCCACACCCTCTGGTCACATGCCCCAGCCAGAGACTCCTCTCCTGGATTCCTTTCCAACTGGGCTCCCCTCTCTCTCTCTTTCTCCAGTGAGAATAATAAGCCTACAAGCAGCAAGACTACCTTCCAGCTGGAGCTCCCGGTGAAATATGCCGTCTACACAGTGATCAGCAGGTGCTTAATCCCCAGCCCTCCCCTTGGACCTCTGACCTTCTTCTAAGCCTAGTATCTCCTCCGGCAGCCCAGCTTGCTCTTTTGTGGTTGGGTATCTAAGCCAGCCCCTCTGATTCCTTACATGAGAATACTTGTGACCAGCCATCTATTTATACTATAATACCATATACCGAAATTCTTGCTTCTCTGATGAACTGGCCTGCTGATGAGACACACACACCTTGCCACCACCATGTACTTCCCACTCTCCCTCCAAGATGCAAGCGCATTTAACGTGAAGCCAGTCCTTTCCTTTGTGCTAAACACAAATGTGCTGAAGCAAAGCTACCAGACTGAGACCGAGGCTTCTCTGAGTACTCTGAAGCGGGGAGCATGTGCCCCACAGGATATGGTCTGTCACTACACAGAGGAAAGAAAAGGTCAGGTTTTCACAAAACTCAAAGGAGAGCAGAGATGTGAGAAACTGTCGGGAAGGTCACTAAGAGCCCAAGGCCGAGGCAGGCCACAGGAAAGGCAAGTGTAGGGCTGCTGGTCTGGGTTCTGAAGGTGGGGGGAGGAGCAGGGGTGGGCTAGGCTGGAGGCAGAGCAAGGAGCCCCACGCACCTGGCTAAACTCTAGAGGTTTAAAGAGTTGGTCAGAAGCTTATCATATTGCCATGGGACAGAGTTTGCTGCTGCTGCTGCTACTGTACAAATTTTTAGAGGAACTAGGGAGGGGAGGATCAAGCAATGATCCCCTTCCAAACTCCATGTGTGAATTTCCCCTTCTATCCTTGGGAAATACTGAAACTTATAATAAGAGCTTACAGTTATATATACTTATGATGTGGCAGGCATTGTTTTAAGTACTTTACATGTATTTACATGCATTTAATCCTCTAATAACTCTATAATATAGTTACTGTTATCCCCCTTTTCACTAACAAAGAAATCAAGAGGTTAAATAACTTGCCCTGTCATTTGGCTGGTAAGTGGCAGAATCAGGAATCAAACCCAGGTGGTCTGGCTCTAGAGCTTGTGCCCACGGTCATATACTACACGCCTCTGCAAGGGCAGGGGAAGCTGAATGATTTACTCAAATATGAAAAGAGGTTTAGAACTGGAAGGTTTTAAGGTGAGAAAACTGAAGCAGAGAGAGAAAGGGTTGGGGTGGGGAGGCAGGGGGAAGGCTAGCATACTAAGGGGAAAAAAAAATGTTAACATTTATGGCACTGCTGCAGACCTCATCACAACTCTATTATAGGTACGCACTATTATTAGCATCCCCATTTTAAAGAGAAAAAAACTACAGGGCTCCAGAGAGGTTACGCAGCTTGCCTCAAGTTACTCAGGTAGGAAGTGGTGGAACTGAGATGTGAACCCAGGCGGTCTGGCCTCATGTTCTTAATCATCAAGCTGACCGTCACATCTGGTGGGAAACTGGGGGGCCCACGGAGTTTCCGTATGGCTGGCCTGGCTTCTGTACACTAGTTGCTGGTGAAACCTGCAGGTCCCTCTGCTTGTTTGCCTGATTCCACTGAGACCTTAGATGTTAAGCTCTGCGAAGGCAGGGGTTATGGCTCATTAACTGTTGACTCTCTGGACCAAGCACACAGCCTGGCACATGGTAAATGTTTGTTGAAGGAGGCCATGGATAGATAGATGGATGGATGGATGGATGGATAGATGGACGGATAGATGGGTGGATGGGTGGAAAGCCACCTTCAGCCTGGAATATTTATGTCCTCTCCATGGGCTTGTGTTCATGCACTATATTCCCTCACATTTACTTAACTACCCCAGGATAGCCACATCCACTTTCTTCATTCCCATCATGGAGGGGCTTGCTCTCCATTTTTTCCTGAGTGATCCAGCCATCATTCCCTGGAGTCCTCTTAGGCTTATTTGTTCTGGCAGCAGCTTCTGCAAGCATTACCTGAGGCCAGGTAATACTAGACAAAGCAATGTGAACACCTTTTTCCCATGGGAAATGTTTAAATGTTAGAAGAGGTGATGTTTAAGGTGGGCCTTTAAGTGAAAATTTCCAGAAGGGGAGTGGGTAAAAACATTCCAAGCAGAAGAAAAAGCTTGAGCAAAGTCATGGTGATGTGAAAGAGCTGAGGTATCAAGGGACGATCTACCAGTTCTGTGTGACCGGGGCGAAGGACATGGGGGCAGAGGAGCTGAAGCTGAGGCTGCAGAGGCATATGGGGACCATCACTATTTCCCTGGGTCATCTCCTGGGCCCAACAGAGCACTCGGCAGCAGGCTGGGGCACAACTGAGGATGATCCCAGGGCTGTTTTTCACCAACAAGCCTTCTCTCTCCAGGCAGGAAGAATCCACCAAGTACTTCAACTTTTCAACTTCTGATGAGAAGAGCAGGAGAGAAGCTGAGCATCGATATCGTGTAAGAGGCCAGGGAATAGCCATGTCTGCCCTCCCATGGGGCTGCAAACATTGGAAGCTGGTGGAGAAACATGGAGAGGAACCAAGGGCTAGTGCCAGGAAAGAAGTGGGATTTGGGATGCTCCACGGACCGCAGTAATGTTCTGTCTCAATTTTCTGCAGGTGAATAACCTGAGTCAGCGAGATCTGGCCATCAGCATTAATTTCTGGGTTCCCATCCTGCTGAATGGTGTGGCTGTGTGGGAAGTGGCTGTGGTGGCCCCTTCACAGGTGCCTGCCTTTCCTCAATCTCCAGGGTCTGATCCCAGTGCCTCACAGCCTCTTACCAGTGAAATTTTGATCACTTGGTTGCTATTTCTCTCTCTCACTAGAGTCTCCCCTGTGTGTCAGAGAGGGAACCTCCCCAGCTTTCTGACTTCCAGACCCAAATTCCAAGGAGTTCCGTGCTGGTGAGAAAGGCCCTGGACTCCCACTGCAGGACCAGCTGTGCACTGGGGGATACAGGGAAAAGTATTGCCAGGTTTCAGAGCTATATATACGGCCTGTAATTGTCCATCTATTCCTCACCCCAAATCTGACAGACTTTATTTTCTCTTGTGGTGCCTCCCTAAGTTAAGACCCTGCTCAACTTCATTCCTCTCCTGTCCCTAGAACTGCTCCATTGCTGACTGCCTGAGGTTCCGCTGTGACATCCCCTCCTTCAGCATCCAGGAGGAACTTGACTTCATCCTGAAAGGCAACCTCAGCTTCGGCTGGGTCAAACAGGTGTGTGGGCCCAACAGCAGAGTCCCTCCCCCGGATTCAGGTGGCGCTTGATATGTCTGTGCCCATCCTCAAGTCAGGACATTTCTCAAACTCTGAGCCTTCCTCAGAGCTAGTTCTCCAGCTCTCTCCCTCTCTTTTGCAGACATTGCAGAAGAAGGTGTTGGTTGTGAGTGTGGCTGAAATCACATTCGACAGATCTGTGTATTCCCAGCTTCCAGGACAGGAGGCATTTTTGAGAGCCCAGGTAGTGACTGTATGGTAGGCAGTGGTCAGGTTGGTAAGAGGGCTCCTGCTGCTAAATCTGTGATTCTGGGTGGGAGGCTCGCAAGCCTGGAGGGAGGAAGGATGAAGGTCCCTGGGCAGGACAGTTGTCCCTAAGCCTATGAGTGCTTCTGTATCTCACCCAGGGCCTGATGAAGGAGGGTAGGGAGTTAAAAACTGGGGAAACCAGGAAGAGTCTGGGACAGCAAGAGGCCTGATACTTTCTGATCCCCAAATCAGATGGAGATGGTGCTAGAAGAGTATGAGGTCTATGATCCTATCCCCCTCATTGTGGGCAGCTCTGTGGGAGGACTGCTGCTTCTGGCTCTCATCACAGCTACACTGTACAAGGTGAGTGTTTTCATCCCACTCTTGACACCACCAGCATCCGACCCAAGCCCTCCCACAGACAGGATAGTACAGTGGGAAGAACTCAGTCAGTGGAGTCAGGCAGGCCTGGGCGCACACTTTGGCTCTGTCTTACTCACTGTTTAATGTCAGGCAAGTTGCTCAACCTCTCTGAAACTGTTCCCTAATTTTTGAAATGATAATAATGCCTACATCACAGAGTAGCTGAAGTGAGACAGAAATGAGGCCAGGGTACGTACACAGGCCTGCCTGACTACAGAATCTATGCTTTTCTGCTATAGATTGTGTGTAGAACCACTGTGCTCGGCACACAGTAGAGTCTCAGTACACGACAGCTGTTGTTCACATAAGCATTCTGGCACACAAATACAAGTCAGCTTAGTTCCCTTCTTCTCTCTCAGCTTCTTCCTACTCCCAACTTTGTTCCCTGCCCTCTTACCCAGCTTTTCCAATTTACTTCCCCTCATAGCTTGGCTTCTTCAAACGTCAGTACAAAGAGATGCTGCATAACAAGCCCGAAGACACTGCCACATTCAGTGGGGAGGATTTCGGCTATGAGGCCACAGATTTGCCTTTGTCGTAATAATCCATTTTCCTGTTTATCTCCGCCCCCATGGGCAGTCTTGCCTCAGACTACAAATCTACTCCCATGGGAATAACTTCTGCATAGATCTGGACTGGCCTGAGCAACTTACCAAGTGCTAAGCCACCTTCCCAAGGCATTGAAAGATTTTTACACTTTTACATAGCTGCCAGATGTCTTCAATGATGACCCACATTTACAGAAGCAGGCATGATGCCAGCATGAATTTTCATATGTATAAGAATTGTCACATTAAATGAAAATGATGTTTACACACATTTTCCTCGTATGAAAGAGCTCTAATTCAGGGACCTGAGTGCTGTTCTAAGAAAAGCTGGGGGAACCTGCTTGTGGGTATAGGAAATGTTCTCTCACTTTCTCAGGTGACTGGGGCCTGTGATCATTTTTTCTTAATGGTGCGGTGAGTCGTGTCAGGGGAGGAGGCCAAAGGAGGCTCTGTGTGTGTGTGTGTGTGTGTGTGTGTGTGTGTGTGTTGCGTGTGAGTTTCAGCATGGGCTGCAGGCTCCTTGGTAATGGCAAGTGAGCAGACTGTCCTAGAAGGTGAAGGAAATGTTCAGGGCTTCGTTTGAACCAATGTTCCCCTTGAATGGAGTCCCGGGAAGCTAGGAGAGCCAGGCTTCCAGACAGGAGCATCTGATTTCCCAAACTAATACAGAAGACCCATTAAAGGTGGTCATAGAGAATGCCTGAATTATTCCAAATCCAGAATTAGGTCAGGAAACCTCACACATAGGGCAGTAGATCCTATATTTGAAATCATGGTTGTCTCCAGATAGCTGGAATTCCCAGGTGCTGTCAATGTGTGTCAGGCAAAAAGTGGTACTTCAGGGTCTGCAGTTCTGTGTTCCCACAGGGCCTCTGATGAGCTGCCTAAATTTAAGTCATTTAATCTCTGAGAATCTCAAATTCCCCCTCTGGAAAAGGGGAACAAAAAGTATATCTTGTTCCCAGAGTTACTGTGTATGTGAAAGCCATTTACAGTCTAGAGCCCTAATTATTAATAGGTGAGAGAGAAGGAGCAGCAATCTCCTACCTGTTCATCAGGGATGTTCCCTCTAGCACCTCCCAAGTCAGGGCCTTAGAAGAGCACGTGCAGCGCCAGCTGCACTGTGCGCATGCGCTCAGCAGGAGCGCGGGGCTCCCCCCGCTCCCCCGTTCCTCCTACGTCCCCCGCCCCCCACCTCGGTCCTCCCGGCTCCCACCTGCCCGGTGGTCCCCATAGAGCCTGCCGACACACACAGCTTCCACACCTTTATTGCACCTGAGGGCGTCCGCCCAGGCTTCAGGGCCGTTCGTAGCCCGTAGGCAGAGGGTTGACTCTGGGATTGTGGAAGAGGGTGTGGTTGCCGTCTCCCCAGGAGAAGGGCTGTGGAGAGAGGGGGGGAGAGCGAGTTGTCAGCGCCGTCTGGGCCTCGGGGTCCCCCTGCACCCCCTTGGCTGCCCTCTCGCTCCCGTCCCAGTGCTGGGGACTTGTACCTTGGTGCGGATACGGAGGTGGTGGTAGGCGATGAACTCGGGGCGCTGGCGGTGGCCCGAGTGGAGCCAGGAGTTGAGGGTGCAGAGGGCCACGCTCGGGAGCGCCAGCATGAAGGTCAGGAGGCGCCAGGTGCTGGCTGCAGCGGGAAAGGCAGGGGTGAGAGAAGCTGGGGGGGGCAGGGGGAGTTGGCTAGTGGGGGTGTTGCCAGGACCCTGGAGGGCCCCAGTGGCGGGTTGGGGGGACAGGTGGGCAAGTCAAGAAGCCACAGGGTCAGGCCCCGGCCCCACTCACCTCCTGCCCCTCCGTGGTCTCCCTTGGCTGCACTGGCCAAGCCCCGACTCAAGGACCTCAGAGGGAGAGCCATTGCGGTGAGAGAAGCTGGGAACAGCAGACTGTCCTTTCAGTCTCCTTCCCTGAGGCCTAGGTTCTCCTCCCCTCTTTTTGGGCCAATCACCTGTTGAGTCTGTAACATGGGTGGCTATTTTTAGGGGTTTTCTATATTTAAAATGGGGCCTACTGGCATGAGGGCCTTCTCTCCAGACAGCTGCTATACTGTGCCTCTTATTTTGGTAAGGGGACATTTAAAACACAATATGCCTTTCTTTTTCCTGTTGCAGGGAACTATTTTTTTCAATACTCTATTCCCAGTGTCTGGCACGCAGTAGGCCTTAAATATTTGTGGAATGAATTAAGTGTCCTTTCAAATCTCAGTTTTTTCATCTGTAAAATGTATAATAATTTGTACCTTAAATGATGTTTATGAAGTTTAAGTAAAGTAACATAGGAATATGCCAGCTTAGAGTCTGGCACCTAACAGTAGCTCAGTATATGTATTAGCCACAGTTCTTTGCAAAGAACAGAACTCATTCTAAGTAGTTTTAAAAAGATAAGCAAGAGCCAGCCCTGATGGCCTAGTGGTTAAAAGTTCAGTGCTCACTGCTTCTGTGGCCTGGGTTCGCTTCCCAGGTGTGGAACCACACCACCTGTCTGTCAGTTGCCATGCTGTGGTAGCACCTCACACAGAAGAACTAGAATGACTTACAACTAGGATATACAAACATGCACTGGGGCTTTGGGGAGGGGGAAAAAAAAGAGGAAGATTGGCGACAGATGTTAGCTCAGGGTGAATCTTTCCCTGCAAAAAAAAAAAAAAAAAGATAAGCAATTGAAAATCTTAGGTAGCTCACAGTGTCCCTGGTGTGGCCAGAGAGGCGTATGATCTGTACCGCCAGAAACAAACCATTCTGTGGGCCAGCTGCAGTGAGACACCACCACAGTTCAGATTGCTGGATGCTGGATGCCAGAAACTTCGTGAGTGTTGCCCCGGAAAGCCAGATTCTTCCACCCTCCCCACCTCTTGAAACTGGATTCTTCATGAAGCTGGCATCTCTTCTGAATCAGAGAATCATGTGGGCACCAACTGGTGACACCTACGTCATTGCCTGTGTCCTGGCTTTGAGAAAGGCTGAGAAATTGAGTTCTAGCTTCTGCCTTAGGGAGGCAGGAATTGTATCTTTCGAGAAAATCTCCAAATATAGGAAGAGTATTCAAAAGATGCTGGGCAGCCACAAACTTGACAAATATCTACTGCCAAGTACATGTGTTATTTCAATCTGAAAAAATCTGACTACTTGGAGGAAAAAAAAGGGAACCTAGGCAGGCCTGTATCAACCCTCTACCAAAACAGGTCGCTAGAAAGCTGCAAGACAGGGCAGGTCTGCCTTGTTCACTGTTCTGTCCTCAGCACCAGCACAGAACCTGTTATGAAGTAGGTATTCTAAAAATATGTATTTAATGAATGCTTGAACCATGTTACTTTGGTTAACCCTATAGAAATGCCTTTTCAGAACTACAATCCAATAGGATGCCTCCAGCTTTGATCAAGAGCTGGTGTACCTGACATGAATTTAATATATGAGAAAAATGAATTTTATATACCTAATCTAAATATATAAAAGAAAAATGAGGAAAGTACATTTTAAGATGGGGCTCCATACCTTTTCCTCTTCTTGGTTCTAAACTGATCTTAGCTTCTACTTAACTTTCTTTGGCTTTTTTCTTGTTTTAGGAACCTCATTGAACAGTCAAACGTTATACAGTATTGTACAGTCAGATGTTACACAATGTTGTACAGTCAGATGTTATACAGTGTTGCTAAATTATTCCTGAGCCCTCAGTGAGCTATAAAGGAATTCTTGCTACAGTTGCTTTTTCCCAGTTGAACTTTGGAACTGCTGCTGAGAAGATGGGGCCTTTTTCTGGTTAAAGTTCCTTGGCATCTCCCTCCACACACAGTCCCCTCAAACCCCTCCCTACTTATGATTATGGCTCTTGGAGAAAACAGAAATAAAGAGGGGTGTTTTTACCTGAAAACTCCCCTCACTCCACTCAGTTCCCTAGGGATTCCCACCCCTTTGTCTCAGCTGGAAGTTCCCGCTAAGAACTTTTCTTGCTAGTACTTGGTGAGTGCCCTGAGGGCTGCCACCATCCTCTGTTGCTCTCGCCCTCATGTGGTGTGCCAGCCCATGTACCCAGAGACCTCTGTGAGGCAGTCTGCTTGTCCAGGCTGATCGTGGTTTTGTCTTAGCTGCCTCTCTGTAGAGGCAGTCAGAGCCAGCTCCTGCCATCTGTGTACCCATCATTGTTTCATAAGTTCTCGCTTATATAATTAATTAATTGAGTTGCTGCCAAAGCTTCCAGTTTCTAGATGTTTAGGTTTTTCTTTGCCTTAGGCAGAGGGAAGAACAAACTTACCAGTTGTTAAGTAAACCCCAGTGGGTAGCATCCCAGCCCCTTTTCAGACATTCCTCAGCTGTTGGTGGTGAAGGGTATTGACTCCGAGTCAGTTTCTCTTGTGCCGCTTTCCTGGGATGCTACATACCTTGACCATATTTTCCAAAGCAAAGATCAATCCAACATGTGATCTACTAAATGTTAATTTTGTTTATGGGTGCTCTAGGACAGAATATTTGAAATTGGAATTGTCCCAGAAAGACAACTGAACGATGATACAGGACATGGGTTAGCTATGGTGAATGGTAAAGGGAGTTGGAGATAAGAGAGAATCGGGGTAGAACCCACCAGTGGGCTAATGACAACAGTATGATAGGCTCTAAAGAGGGGCTATTAGCTCCCTCTGCCCTTGGAAGGGGCTAGAAGCTTGTTAAAATGGACATCTATTGTTTTGTGTCATCTGTCCAACATACGCATGCCTTCTTCTGATAATAACAACCCAGGTTTTCTTTGTGAAATCACCTCCACTCCCTCTCATTTTCAGTTCAGGTGGGGTTTACTCTCTCCTCCAGCTCCAAGAGGGGCCACATGATCCAGGCCTAGCCAATCAGAGCATTCTGTTCTCCTGGCCATAGTGATTGGTTTGGGAGGGGCGCAGGTCCATGAGTCTCAATGTTGGGACTTCTTTCTTGGACTATTGAGACACAGTAGTACTTCAGCCAGACTTGGAGTTGCTGGACACTCAGATTGAAGCCAATATTGAAGCCATTTTTCAGAGCAGACCTGAATGATGGGGAGAGATCTAGCCTTGTTAATATTATTTGAACCCCTGGATCAAGATGTGCCAGAATTGAGAAAGATCTGTACCCTTAGACTTTTCAGTTTCATGAAAGAACAAAAAGGCAGTTTGAGTTGGGATGTTAAGTCTTCATTAATTTCAAAACGTTTTCTGTGAAGCTTGTATAGCACATCTCTAAACTTTTACCAGCAAATTTTCAATTTCTGTTCCCCTGTACTGTGATCCATGTTTTATTGAAAGTTTTTTGCCTTCTTTTGTAGATATGATAGATATAAATGTCTTTAATAAACATTCTGGAATATGTACGGCTTTAATGAATTAAACTTAATGGGCTCTTGAAGTGAAGGGATCTAGTATTTATTAAAATGTAGTCAAATAAATTACACATTGAGATATAACCCAACTTGCTAAAGGTTTAATGGCTGAGTCTTTGTACTTTTATTTTCTTCTTCCATTTAATAATAGTGTAGTGTTATGTATCAAAATAAATCTATACGCAGGCCCTGTCCAGGGGCATAGTGGTTAAGGTCACACGCTCCGCTTTGGCGGCCCGGGGTTCGCATCCTGGGCGTGGACCTACACACCACTCATCAAGCCATGCTGTGCCAGTGTCCCATATACAAAATAAAGGAAGATGAGAACAGATGTTAGCTCAGGGCCAATCTTCCTCACTCACTCACTCAACAGATAAGTAAATACATAAATCTATATGCTGTGACCTGATTTCTCTGGAATATGTATCTAATGCTGAGACACTGAAGATTTTAGCTGAGCCAGGCACACTTGTGCTCAGTTGGCCGCACGACTGCTGTAACTCAAGCCCAGGCAGCAGTTATACCACGCCCCAGAGTTTGAAGTTGCTGCTTTCATTATGAGACCTTCATCTCATATCCTACGTGCCGTGTTCACCAGGCCAGCCGGTATATAAAGAGGCCCCCAAATGGTGACTTATTAATCTTAGATATTTTCTAAACTGGTATTTTGCCACCACAAATGCTGATTACTGAAAATACACTTGGAGGCCTGTCTGTACTATCAATGATGCTGAAAATTTGATGAGACCACTCTGACAATTTGTGGTGATCTCATTACTGCAAATGTGTGGATGAAATGCACTGGACTCAAGTAAACAGCACTGTTTTCATTTACTTTTCTCTGTTATCACTGTAGAAATAACCACGAATCATTGAATGGCAGGCGAATCAACGATCGGGGTGGTCACTTTCATGGTCACTTTGGTTAATTTTCCAAGTATGTCCACATTATATCTGAGGAGGACAACAAGGATAAAAGAAACCTGATGGGCCGGCCCCGTGGCTTAGCGGTTAAGTGCGCGCGCTCCACTGCTGGCGGCCCGGGTTCGGATCCCGGGCGCACACCGATGCACCGCTTCTCTGGCCATGCTGAGGCCGTGTCCCACATACAGCAACTAGAAGGAAGTGCAGCTATGACATACAACTATCTACTGGGGCTTTGGGGGAAAAAATAAATAAAAAAATTAAAAGAAACCTGAGTCTTAGCATAAAAACCTGAGCAACTGGAAGTGGTTCCTTGATTCGATTAATATTTACTGAGCACCTGCAGGGAGTCAGGCACTGTGTCAGGGTCTCTGTTCTCACGGAGCTCAGTCTACTGGGGGAGACAGGCATGTGACCAGACATTCTCGATGGTTCACAATGCCACTGCAGCAGTTACCACACCAAGTGTGATTGAGAGTTTGGGAAAGCTTTCAGTGGAGCTGTGGCTCACATGATCAGTAGGACAAATTTGGGGGACAGAAAAGCGGGGAGCATATTCTGGGCAGTTGAGGGAAACAAAACAAGTGTTCAGGCCCAGAAGTGTGAAGGGCTATGGCCAGTACAGCTGCAGAGGTTGGGCAAACCAAACTGAGAAGCCACGGATGCAGTGCGGAAGCATTTGAACTCTATTCTGTGGGCCATGTTGGGGGGCCGATGCTTTTAAGCAGGGGAGTGACTTCAGATTTAGTGTTGGAGTCTGGGGTTTAAGAGAGGAATCTAACTGGTGGATTCTATGGATGATGAACCGGAACGCGGAGACTGGAAGCAGCGGAAGCTGATTAGGAGTCTTTTGCAATAATCCAGGCAAATGATGACAAGGATTTGCACTCACGGCAGAAGAACTGGCAACAGAGAGGAGAGGGTGAACTTGAGAAAACTTTCTGAAGCAGAACAAATAGGATGTGGTGCCTGATGGGACTTGAGTTGGAGGTGCAGAGCAATGGGAGAAAAAGGAATCAAGGACTGGGGTAGCGAGCTTGGAAACTGGATATTAAGGACTTCTATGCCCTTTGAATTCTCATAGAGGAACTCAGTTTTTCTTCACTCTAATAGCACATTGTTGGGAAAACCAACAAATAATTTTTGAAATAACATTTTAAAAAGCATAAGAGAAATAATTTATTAATCACTGATATTAAGACATCACTTAATATTATCGTTGTCCATGCCGAGAACATACCCGCATTTCAGTAACGTACCTTTGCCTACCACCTCCCTAAATCCTTCTGTAAACTGTGAGGTTTGAAGATGACGAGTCAGAGAGTAACTATGCTGGAAGCTCTTGCCACAGTCAGTGCGGCTGTAGGGTCTCTCACCAGGCACAGGTTTCCTGTGGCCAGTGAGTTCACAGTCTGGGAGTGGTACCCAGCCCCCAATCTTCAAGGGGTTGTCTTGAGATTTCTCTAATTTAAGATTCTGGGCAATGTCACCTGAAGGGGTTTCTTGAGATTCTTTGAATCCACAAGTAGATGACACTGTTCTTGGGCATATCTCTTGATGTTCCCCATTACTGGGCCCATCCTCTTGAATAAGCTTGTCCTCATTCTTGTTCCCAGTTCCTGTGAAAGAAATTGGAGATTTCAGATTCCTGCACCATAATTCTCCCCAGAGAGGGAGAATAAACCACAGAAGACAGTTTTGCTATAAAACTGTAAAGGAGACTTTCCTTTCAGAATCAACTAGTCAGTGCTTCTTGATAGTAAGATGTAATTTAAAATATCACTTGGGGTTGTAAGAGTTTTAGTAGTCTTAGACTTTGTCATCTTCATCCTGAATGAAAGTGTTGCAAGGAAGGATCATTCATATTAGCCTGGAACATCTGAATACAAACCATCAAGAAAGGATCAACTTCAACAGCAGAAGGAAAGACATTATTGTTTTATTGGCTAAGGTGATTAATAGAAGGGAGGCACTCAGGTCAAGAAGATAATTAAACAATTTGCCACAAACAAGACTGGAAAGTCTAATTTTTAAAAGGAGGCTATAGGTAAACTTCTAATTTTAAATCTCAATAATCAAATTATCCAAGAGTAGAGTTTGCAATAGGACTAGTAAATATCCCAGTGGCTCATACAGAAGTATGCTAATTTTGTCTGTTTTTAGGCCTATCAAGCTTATTAGTCTAGATTTCCCATTACTTGGAAATGAGGACTAGGGGACGCTGCTTCTGGCCACTCTGAACCCCAAGACTTGATCCCTGGCCCTCAGTTCACCCCCTGTGCTCCCCCTGCCTGTGCTTTATCTGGCCCTGACCTCTCACCTGAGCTCCAAGCCTGCAACTCATGCTGCTCCTCAGATACTTCCCCCTTAATGCCCTGCCATCACTTCAGATTTAATATCCCTCTGCCAAGTAATCGCTGATTCCCAATTTCACTCTTCTTTGTCAGTGGCGTTAGTTTTCATTCTCTTGGACATCTAAGCTTGAAATGGTGAAACTTCTTTTGACTCATCTCTCTCCTTTCTTCCCTAGGAGTGAGCTACTGTTTAAAAGTGATGTGCTATCCTCAGTCACCAGGGAAATGCAAATTAAAAACCATGAGGAGTACCACTACGCACCCACTAGAATGGCTAAAATTAAATAGAATGACAATACCAAGTGTTGCCAAGGATGTGGAGCCACTGGTCCTCTCATACATTGCTGGTGAGATGTAAAATGGTCCAGCCACTTTGGAAAACAGTTTGACAGTTTGTTCACAGTAAATTAAATGTCCACCTACCACATGACCCAACAATTCTACTCTTAGGAATTTGCCCAAGAAAAATGAAAACACGTCCACACAAAGACTTTTTTACAAAGATGCACAGCAGCTTTATTCATAAGAGGGAAAAGCTGGACACAATCCAAGTGTCCACCAACTGCTGAAGAGATAAGCAAATTGTGAGATATCCAGATAATGGAATACTACTCAGCAACAAAAAGGAACAATTATTGTTACATGCAACAAATAGGTGAAATTATGTTAGATCAGAGAAGCCAGACATTAAAGAGTACATACTGTGTGCCATTTATATGAAACTCAACAATAAGCAAAACTAATTTATAGGGACAGAAAGCACATCAATGGGGCTGGGTTGGGGAGGGAGTGGCTAACTGCAAAGGGACATGAAAACTTTGAGGGGTAATAGAAATGTCATATCTTGATTGTGACGGTGGTTACACTAGTCTATGCATTTATCAAAAATCACCAGAGTGTACACTTAAAAAGGGTGCATTTTATTATATGTAACTTCAATAAAGTTGTCAGCACAAATATGCTAAGCTTTTTCCAAGATGTAGAGGGTGGACAGGAGTTATCGATGCTGATCGGCCAATTATGTTGAAAAGATTTTATTAAATTATAAATAAAACAGTAACAGTTTAAATAGCTAGCACTTATAGAGTACTTACTATGTGCCAGGTACCATTCTAAGAGTTTCCACATATTGATTAAGCCTCACAACTCTCTAAGATAGAGACTATTACCCCATTTTACAGATGAAGAAACAGAGGCACTGAAAGGTCCTAACCTTGCCAAAGGTCATCTATATGGTAAGTGGCAGAACCATGACCCAAAGGGTCTGGCTCGAGAGATGCCTCCTAATTTCTATGCCACCATGCCTTTCATTAAGACAACTTTGAAAAAGAAACCCCCTTTCCTCCATAATTCCACTTCCCCGAAGAAAAATATTTTCATGTTTGCATGTTTCTTCAGGCTTTGCCAACACGCCTACATATTTTAACTACTCTATAATCATAGTTTAGATACTAAGCAAGAGGCAACTACTCCAAGCAAAAGATGAATCTAAATTTGCTTTCTAAAAGGAAGATGTGCATTCTTTTTTAACTTATGAACTTTTCCTGGTTCATTCGTATTCTTTCATGATGATCATATTTTAATGGCTACACACAATTCTTTTGCTTAAAATATATTTTATTCATTTCCTTTATTATTGGAATATATCATTATTATAGATAGCGCTCTAATGAGCATCTTCATGCCACGCACAGAGCTTAGTTTTCCCCTGTTGAATCTCTTGTGTAGGAATCATCCCAGGAGCACAGCTGCTGCCTCATATAAGAAAGGGCCTCTGGCCTCCACAAGGCAGCTCTTTTAACAGTATGAACGGCTGCAGTTCAATTTGCTAGTGCCTGAGATTGGCCAGCCACAATGACCCCGGCCCATTCATGTTCCTGAAGGCCCTAGGAAGACCACAGCAGACCTGGCAACTCTCCTCTGGGAGTCAGCTGGGACGTGTTAGTGCAGTTAGCCCTTGTGACAATTAAAAGCACCACAGGCTTCCAAAAACGTTGATCTATTTAGCCACCATAATCCATCACTCTTTCTGTAACTATCACAGCTGTCCCCTCCTACATTTCCTGTCACTAATCTAGTCCAGGCTTTCCTTACCTCTTCCTGATATTGTGCTTCCTGTTGGCCTTTTTGGTTGTTTCACTTTTTTGCCAATTCTCTTACACAAGGCTGTCAGATATGCTTCTTACTGTAGGGCAGTCCTTCCTGTTTTCACAGCATGGGACACACAGAAAATGTTAAAAACAATTTGTGCAGCACATTGGGATAAAAAGTTGAGGCTGCTGCCAGCTGGAGGCGCCTGGCCCAGTGCTTCTGGCCCTCCCAGGCCCCACCCTGCCTGCCCTAGGGGTTAAAGCAGTGGGTCTTGACCTAGGCTGTTCATTAGAATTACCCAGGAGTTTTAAAAAATTCTTTTGCCCAGGGTGCACCCAGGAGTAACAAGGGTTAACATACAGCCAAGGTTGAGAATCTTTGAACTAAAGGGATATCTCAGTTTATCCTCAGTAACCACAGCTTATCCTTCTTTCACTACAGTTCCTTCCTTCTGAGGAATGGGTCCAGGGTATTAATAAACTAAAGTCAAGGCCCTGAACTGAGGAGTGTGCAGCTCTCTGTAGCTGGACTCAATATTACATTATAAAATCTAACCTCACCAAATCATCCAAGCCTAAAGGAGTGTCTCTGAGCTGGGGATATTCAGGCATTTAGTCACAGTGGCTTAGTGGAAAGTTCTGAGAAACCTAGACCTGAGGGAGCTGAGTGTTTATGACATTTTGTGTGTGGTGCGGTGGTTAAAGGCAGAATGCAGGGGAGGCCTTGGGAATAGCAGGAACCTAGATTCTTAGGGGAGGGGCTGCAGTGCAGCAAGTGTCGCTTGAGGGAATAGTTGGGAGATGAGCTAGCTGATCGAATGACTGGACTCCAGGATGCGAATGGACAGTGGAAAGCTGAAAAGGGCAGTGGAGATGCTTGTCCTGCCCCTTCTACCCCTGATACCACCAGTGTGCTTGCGGGGGTCATGGAGCTCCCCATCAAAAGGGCTCCGCGGAGGCGTGTGTTCAGAAACGCCCCCTGCTCCAGGTAGGAGGCAGCAGGCCCGGGCTGCTGCTGCCGCTTGTTAGCTCTTACCCAGAGAGATCCCATGCCCGCCTGCCTCCTGCATGACACCCGGGGGTGCAGACGAGCGGAGGCCGGTCACCCCCACTCTCCAAAGAGGGCCAGACCCCAACTCCGAGAAGGCCAGCCGAAGCCTTGCTGAGGGCCCCAGCCCCGCGAGGGCCGACCCCCAAGGGAACGCGGCGGTTCCGAGGCCGAGTCCTCGCAGCTGGGCGCCGGGCTCTGGGAAAGGGACTCCGCTGAGGCGCCTCCGCCGGCAGCCTCCGCGGGGCCTGCTGGGAAATGTAGTCCCCCGCAAGGGGCACTAGGAGCAGGAGGTGCCTTGACCCCTGCCCACGAAGCCAGGTACGAGAGAGTCCTCCCAGCCCCCGAGACCGGGATGCCGAGGGCTCCGGGCGTCCTTACCCAGCCTCGGCCAGGGGGCGCTCTATTCCTGGCCCGCCCTGCTTGCTTCTCACTTCCAAAAAAACTGCCCCTACCTGTGCCCTGGCCTTCCCGAGAAGGGGACGAAACGGTCAAAGTGAGCACCCCACAAAGAGCCGCGTAGGAACCGCCATTCCAGTCCCCAACTAGAAAGGAAATGGCTAGGGGCGAGCTTTCCTAAAGCGAGAGGTGTCAGAGCCCAATGCCCCGCGTTAGGCAAGGTACCCTCGGTGAGGGTTCACCCGGGCATCCAGGCCCAGCGGCTTTGAACGCGCACGCGCCGGACCTGTCCCCGAGCGCGCCCCTTCCCTCTGCTCCCGGACGCGCGCCTCACCTGGGAATTGAGAGAGGGAATGATGTGCCGAGGGCAGGACGACAGCGCCCCCTAGGGGCAGGAGGCAGTGATGCGGGGCCGGGGCTGGAAAGCGCTGGAGGGTTAAGATGGCGAGGTTGAAGAGAGAGGAGTCCCAAGGTTAGGATCGGGGTGAGGCGAGTGAGACGCTGGTCTCTGGCACAGAATTTAAGGAGGCGCCCCAAAACTCAGTAATCAACATAAACAACATTTTAATGCAATATTTCAAAAAATCAAAATTAATACAAAAAATTCATGGTGAACAAAAATATCTCAATTTTAAACAAAGACGGGATTCAACCCAGTGTTTTCAGGACCCTGCCTGACTCACCACACCATAATCATGGCTCTGGTTCCAGTAAAACCTTACAAAAACCAGTGGCTGGCACAGGCTATACTTGGCAGATTTTTTAAAAAATTGCATTAATGTATTATTTATTTATCTTGATTACCAAGTATTTTTGTGTCCCCTTAAATTTTGCACTAGAGGCTAATGCCTCACTCATCTTACCCTAGTGCCCCTCTGCCAAGTCCCTTCAGCTTTGGGAGCCACATGTCTTCCCTGGCACATGGAAGTGGACTAATCTGGAAAGGACCCTGATTATCATCTAAGTTCTGCCACCATCTGCCTGAGTGACCTTGGGCCAGTCACCACTGCCCCTTGGCCTCAGTTGCCCCTTGTAAAATTAGGGAGAGTCCAACTAGATGATTGAGGAGAATCCTGGTGGTTCTAAAAAGCAGTGATTCTCACAGGATGGAACAAAAGATGAAGACTCTGAAATTTCACTAGAAGCTCACAAACCTGTATATGAGTACAAAATGGTCCTAGAACCATTGTTTCTAGTAGCCAAAAATTAGAAGCAATCAGTTCATCAACAGTCAAATGGATATATAAATTGATAGTATTTCAACCAGTGGAATACTATACAACAACAAAATGAATGACTGCCACCATATGCAACTACAGGGATGAAGCTTGCCAACACTGTAGCACAAAAGAAACAAGACAGAATACATACATTCCAGTTCCATTTCTATAGGGTCCAAAATCAGGCAAAGTCACAGACTATTGTTTAGAAATCCATGTATAGATGAATAACAATAAAGACAAGCAAGAAATTATTATCACAAATGTCAGGATAGTGTTTATAGCCCTAGGAGAGAGAAGAGGGTGTGAGGGGATGCTCTGGGGCATAACATTTCTTGCCCTGGGTAGTGGTTATAGAGATACTGCCTTTTAATTATTCTTTAAAACGCACACGTAGGTTTATGTGCTTTTCTGTATGTAGGACATTTTGTTAAATGCTGGAAAAGATAGGAAAGTATCTAGAACAGTGCCTGGCACATGGTAGATGTTTAATAAATATTTGAAAAATGAATGAAATAATCTGGTGCTGTAGCAGACCCTTGGTCATGAAGTAAGCGGCAGAATCAGGACGGCCCTGAAGTCGTTGCTCAGAGGCCTGGATCAGAAGCTTGGTGAAGATGAAAATCACAGAGCAGTGAAAGTTTACTGCACTAAGCGCAAAGAGCAAGGTTCTCAAGTCCTTACTACCACAGATGCTTCAGGGTTGGTGTCCAGGTGAGGTCTTGCCAGGAAGCCTTGAGGTGGGGAAGAGGGGAATTACTAAACATCTTATCCCTTAACCACATGATCCTGAAATTCCAGCCCAACTACTTTACAAGGTTACAGAAACTGCCACATCATCTAGATCTAATATCTGGGGTCTTGGTGCAGTTCCTTACTTCACCATCAGCGGCTTCTTCACTTTGTCCACACACTGGATTTTAATGACCAGACTTTCTCCCTGCCCAGTCCTCTTGGGTTGATGACCCATTAGTGGACATGGGCAGTTAGGTGAAGACCAGGGAAGGACTGAACCTGATGGGCCCATTAGGTTCCACAGTCCTCCTGTTCAGAACTATCTTCTGCCTGCCTCTCAGTTGCACCAAGTCCTGGGAATGCTCAAGAATCAGGCCCCTCCTTAGAGAAGTTTACATTTCAGTTAACTTTTTCCAAATTGCAAATCCCCTTGAAAGCTTACCCAGTAAATGAATTTAATAAAAGATAACAATCTGTTATCAGCTATTTGCTCTTATCAGAAGGTTCACGTTTCTAAGAAAGTTGCTGTCATCAGATAATAATGACATCAGAGAAACTGAGAGGTATCAGCTATGTTATCTCCTCTTTGAGAAAGTGGAGAGCCAGCAGGCCTGGAGGGAAATGTTGGGAGCTGGGAGGGTTATGTGTAGACCTTGGGGTGGAGAGTAGGGGTGGAGAGGGGAATGTTTCAATGACCACCCATCCTGCATCCTTGGCATCCTATTGCACTGCACGTGCCCCTCTATGAGAGTTGGTGTCTACCCAAGATCCCAAAACAGCTTCATCATTGTGTGGAAGGCACAAGTGTTTGGGCTAACTTTTGTGCCAACAAAGCTGTGATAGTCTGGCTGATAGTATTCTTTGACAAATTCAAGAAAACCTCTTTGAGAAAATAGTTTCTGGGAGTTGTTTACGTGTCAGAAGAACTTGGGGAACTGAGATGGGGAAGGTGTTTCGGATGGTGGTTTCAGAAAAGGCCTAAAAGTGGGGAATGGCATACTCAGGCTCAGTGGGTAGCTGAGGCTTTGATCCCCTGCTCAAAACCCCTCATCGTTACCGACTTCTGTGCATACCACCTTTCTAACTGCCAGCACCTGTTTTCTTTGACTGAAGACTCTCTCTGGACTCCAGAGTCAGCTTTGCCTGCTACTTGGTTGGCCAGAAGTGCCAAACAATTAATGCCCCTGAGAGCGGCTTGAAAGCTATGAGTGCTAGGAGTTGGTGTATTAATAATCTGGATCCCTTGCTCCTCAGGGCAGGTAACCATGAGGCTCAAGTTCTGTGCTGTCTGAAGCCAGGTACCTGAGGCTTACTGTAAATATTCAATGAGATTACCTTTTTCCCTTGTTATTAAAAGAAGTTGATCTAGTCAATTTGCTATTTTCTTGTTCAACCTGAGGGGTGACTCAAGGGTTGCAAGTGTTTATGAGCTTGTTTTACAGAAGAAAAAGAATGCCTTCCAGGATCACCAGATAACCAGCCCCCAGCTGCCATTGACATCCAGAAGTCAGATTGCCCAGGGGCTTATCTACAGTGAAAGAAACATGGAATACCCTTTTGTTTCTCCAAAACTCCTCCTGCCAAGCCCCTTAGCTCTATAAAACCCCCTGCTCTCTTCTCTTATTAAGGCAGATTTGAGAGAACCTATCCTCCTGCCTTCTCATTTTGGCCAATTCGAATAAATCTTTCTCCATCTCCAAGCACTGATGTCTCAGTGATTGGCTTACTGTGCATTGGGCACGTGAATTTGAGATTAAGAGGTTTGGTATCATCTCCTGGGGTGCCCAGTGAGATTATGCCCTAGTTGCCCATGGTGGTAATGTGCTTGTTAATACATGCTCTCTTGTCTCTTTCCCTTCCCTGTCTCATTTCCCTACTTTTCTACCAGGGTTTCTGGGATCACCTCCCAAGTAAGTTTCTTCCATTTGAATCCTTGTCTCTGGATCTGTTTCCTGGGGGAACCCAAACTAAGACAGTAGGATTAGGTAAATTTTCCCTTTAAGTTGTGAAAAAGCTTGGAAGGGGACTTGAAATGATTCTGTAACCATCATCTTTCAAGGCCCAGTTCAAGCCACTTTCTCCAGGAGACCATCTCTGACCCTCGGTGACATTTCCTCCTCTAGTACTGTTTTGATACCCATGTCATCTGCCCTATTGTGCCTCTTCCATCATTGCTTTGTGACTGGGAATGTGTGTATATCTTGTCTCTCAGCTTGCACTGTGAACTCCCTGAGGGCAGGTCTGTGTTGTGCTTTTCTGCATCCTTAACAGACATTTACATAGACTCAGTGGTTAGAGCTGGAAGGGATAGTCCATTCATTTACAGATGAGGAAAAGGACCCAAACACTTGTCCAAGATAAAACGGCTGCATCATCTGACATCTGGCCCAGTTTAGTGCTCTTTCCAAAACAATAGGTCAGGCAAGGCTTAATCCAATCACTCAAACAATGTTACCAGGATTTTTCTTGATCTCCACTCTGCCTTCCATGATGTTTTCACCCTCAGACTGTACCCTAAGTCCTGAACTCAAATCCTCTGCCTCACATCCAGGGAAGAAGAAAACACCTTTTCTAGCAAATCCCAATGGAATAGAGAGGAAGTTTCTCTGTTTCAGAAGGCCTAGCACACATTTCCTCATATCCCACTGGCTCTGAACCAATCACACTGACCAAGGGGAATGGGATACATTGACAGGCTTAACTTAATTAGGGCCCATCCTTGGAGCTAAAGGTGGGATAAATCTTGCCCAAACCATATGGCCAAGAATGGGAGGCAGGGGGATGTTAACAAGAAAAAAAAGGTGACTTCCAGTTTCTTGTCCAGCATGTTAGGAGCTTGGAAGTCAGCACTCTGTCCTAACAACAAGTAAAAAACTAAACACACTGAAAATCAACAACTCTTCTTAGATGTTTCAAAGAATTGAAGTCACAGGGCAAACTGCTGCCTCTAAAATTGAAAAGATAGACAGACAGACCCAGAGAATCACATTTTACTGGAGTGCACCTCTGGAACTGGCACTGGGGTAGGAAAACTTAAATTGTAACTGACAAATTGGTAGAGGCTCAGTGTCCACAAACTTGAGAGTTAAAACCTCCAGGTGGGCCCAGTCTTAAGGGTCCCTCACGCTGTCATGAGTTTTACCTCGAGAAGCTCTCTTAGCAAAGGTCAGAGAAAACTCCTCTTGTGCTTCTGTTGGGGTAGGGGGTAGCCATTTTGAAATATACTCAGAGCATTCTGTTGTTCATAACAAGGCCTGCCCTCAACTACAACTACAGGAAGGGGGACAGAGAAGCACTTGTGAAGGTCACAGCCCAGAGGCACAGGCTCACTAAAAGACTGGGACCTAATCATAGGAGGATACAATGTTTCTCTCCCCACCTACACCTTATCACTTCATCAATAGCATTCCTGGATAACAACAATGGAATACAAATTAAAGAACTGCATGTCTTAGACATTACTTAAGAAGAACTCTCTAGGAAAACTCAAGGATAAGAGGAGACAAAAACAAGGGCACCATAGAAAATTTTAGCCTCAAACACCTGCAGCTACAGCAAACAGGAAACAGGAAACACAGCCCAACTCCTAGCCAGATAAACATAAAATCTTACACTAAAGGCCTGTTTACTTCAGTTCCTTTTACCAGGTACATCATGTCTGACTTTCAACTAAAAATTACAGAGCATATTAAAAGACAACAAAACCCACTTGGAAGAGACAGAGTAAGCATCAGAACCAGACTTAGATATGGCAGAGATTTTGGAATTATCAACTGGGAATTTAAAATAACTAGGATTAATATGCTAACAGCTCTAATGGAAAAGAGTGGACAACATGCATTATATGCGTAATTTAAGCAGAGATATGGAAACTCTAAGAAAGAATCAAAAGGAAATGCTAGAAATAAAAAACACTGTAACAGAAATGAAGAATGACTTTGTTGGGCTCATCAGTAGACTGAATGTGGCTGAGAAA